>NC_069500.1:464134997-464847497 GCF_027579735.1 Bombina bombina | reverse complement strand
AAAGGGTGGTCACACCATATATTGGTAAATTAAACACTATAACTTAGTGGGGCATTATTAGGATGTGACCGCTCTTGTGACTCTACCTTGATATGGGTGTACAGATTGTTTTTAACATTGATTTTAATGTTTTATGTTTATACGATTTATATCTCACATGGATATATCTTCTATGGCTTAGAGTTGTTCTATTCAGGAGTGAATTTTAAATTGGAATGATGGTGATGTGGGTTGTTGCACAGCTAGGACTCTTCTTTTTGTCTGACTGTCCTAACACATATTTGAGATTGAAAATGATATAGAGTGGTACTAGCAACCAGATCTTTAAGGCATATCTGCCATATACCACAGAGAGGTGATCACTGAGGGCTTGCACTACTGGATGACTAGTTTTTGTAGCTGTCCCACTGGGTGACAATAGCACCAATTTTTATGCACATTAAGGATATTTATTTAGTGAAATCCTATCATTGTTATTAGATTTTTAAGACACGTTAGCCATATACCACAGAGAGGTAGCTTGATGAGGGCTTTTTTATTAGACTAATTTTGAAATGTCACTGTGATTTATAGTATTACCATGTTTTCATCTATGGTGAAAATAGGCACATATGGATATCAGGTTAATAAATAAGCTACGTCTTCAGTCAGCAGAATGTTTTGAGTCGTGTGGACTAGCAGGGGAGGTTAATTATGCACCGAGATCTAGTTTGTCTAACATTAAGAGGATATTTGGGGGTTTCTGTATCTCTCTATGTTGACAGCAATGGGTGCGAGTTCGGGCCACGCCCACATGGGGCGGTGACAATAGACACAATAACAGTGGATGCTGAGCATTGGCTATTAATGGATGGGTAGTGATTGGCTGATTACTTGACAGCTGGTCCATGCCTACAGGTTGTGACCAAGTAGCACACGCCGTGATCCACATAGGGTTGCGTAGTGCTTTTGCTTTTGGTACAGAGAGGAAGACAGCGATATAAGTAAGAAATGTGTGAAATGGACTCTTTGTATATTTATATTGATGTAAATGTTGTTTGTTGTGTTCTTTGACAGCATCGTCATTAATCACGCCCCTGGGAGGGGTTAACATAAGCCACACTGATGATGACTTAGAAGAGATCATTTTTAACATTATAAGAATAGGGAGACACAATATGTTTGGTAGAGTATGATTAGCTGCCCCTCATACATAATGATGCAATATAAATAAGCAGGTATAGGGGGTAATACCCCCACAGGTTGGTGAATTATAAAACACTTACATATATGATTGGTCATGAGAGAGGGGTGTGTGGCCTTGCTAAGGAGTTGATTGGTTGAACTGATTTTTTGGAAGGCTCTATCTGAGAAGAGGTGCCGACTGTGCTGTGTTTATGTAATTTTCGTTTCATTTTGGTTTACACTCTATTTTGTTTAGATCACCCTGATGCCATGGGATAGATATATTCATGCACTTTAACTAATTGCCAGTCAGCATTTCGAAGCAAGTTAACACTGATATGCATGATTTGTTTACATAATATATATACACACTGTTTTATCTAGCACTTGGTTTTGACACCTGGACAGTCATAATTGGCTTGATTGTGGGGGAGTGGTACAGGCCTATATAAATTTGTCATTTGCATTGATTGTTTGTCAGAAGAAGGGACTGTGTTTTGTCCCGAAATGTCACTTAATTAATAAATAATATTCACTATTTTTGACGGCTGAAGACCAGTGAGTGCTTATTTACTGAATTATATATATATATATATATATATATATATATATATATATATATATATATATATATATATATGTATGTGTGTGTGTGTGTATATAAATATATATATATACACACACATATATATATATATATATATATATATATATATATATATATATATATATATATACTGTATATATATATATACACTGTATATATATATATGAAGAAATGAATCGAAAAAAAAGCGTTTAACCCTTAGTCCAGCACAAACCCATATGCCATAATTAAAGACAACTACTTGGAGGATGGGTGGATATATGAGAGACACAATACAGTCGTCAATTGGTTATAACATGCGTATATTAGTAATCTATCTCAAAATTTAAAACCAATGAAATAGATCGTTAGTGGTGTTAAACTAAGCACACAAGATGTACTTGCAACATAGGGCACCAAAAAACACACACTTAGAACTAAACTGTTACTCTATTACAACAAATTATCCTAGAGCAGAAAATTTATGTTTCAAAACTGGATTTCTTTGCATGCATTCAGGATAGTAAAGGCCTGTGCTTGTGGTATTCAACAAACATTGCAGAAATGTGATACATCCATGTCACAGGCATGTGATACATCCATGTCACAATAGAGATACTTATATAATCCGGGTGAATAAATTAACTCATTAGGTGTCAAAACATTATTTACATATATATAATACATTTAGGTAAATACAAATATGACAGATACCTAAGCTGGTTTGTGAAAGCTCTTAATAAAAAGGCAGTTTTGGAAGGCAAGCACATAAAGACCCATGGATCAAAGACCAATTATAGCAATAAAATCATTTTAATATATGTTAGATAAACCATTGAATATATTACGAAATCTATAATTCACGTAGATATACAAATTGCCACATAGTGTGAATTTAAGTCAATGCTTATCTAAAATATTCATACATTATGTGTGAGTGGGATTATACTTACAAAAAGGGGGCATAATTGAGTTCCTCATTCAATCCCCCCGGTTGTACAGTATCTAAATTAAATATCCACTTACATTCTCAAAAGGGCTTTATCCCAGTCTCCACCTTGTTCACTGGTACTGACTTTCTCAACACCCATGAAATGTAGGTCCTTGACATCACTATTGTGAAAGTCAAGAAAGTGGCGTGCTATGCCACTTGCTTTAATCCTTTTTTTCAAAATATCTCTTCTATGTTCTTTCATTCTCTCCTTAAATTCACGGTAAGTTTTCCCAACATATTGTCTGGGGCAGGAGCATGAAAGAACATAGACCACACCTACACTTTTACATGTGATATATCCCTTAACTTTATGTGGGATACCTCTTATATCCTCAATTTTTCCCCCTCTTAGAAGATGCTTGCACATTTTGCATTTATTACATGGAAAGCATCCATTCTTGGGCTTAGAGCTCTGTAACCAATTCTTAGATTCATTACTAATATAATGACTGTGCACAATTTTATCTTTTAAAGACTGACCCTTCATAACGACATCCACCCATTTGTTGGTGATTTTCCCCTTCTACTTGCAAAAAAAGCACAGTCTATACTCCAGCCAGTGGTGACATATGTGGATTCAATATTACAGCCTATGGTTCACAATATTCCATCGTTTTTACTGGATTCCATAGAGCTGATCAAATTACTACAATCCTGGCTAAACTACTCCCCCGATGATATGCTGGTCACACTGGATGTGACCAGCCTATATACTAAAGTTCCGCACAAACAAGGAATGATGGCTGGCTGCAAACACTTACTGAGAAAACAATATGTTGGTCCCCCAGTTTATGTTATTATGCAGTTATTGCTTGAAGTACAATTATTTTAAATTTGAAAAGGACTTTTTCCTGCAGGTCTCTGGCACAGTGATGGGATCCAATGTGGCCCCATCCTATGCCAATCTATTTATGGCATTTTTCAAGATGGAAGAAACTCACCTTTTCAAGGATGTAAGGGTCAAACTTTTCAAGAGGTATATAGATGATCTCTTTATTATCTGGGGTGACTCTACTGCTAATCTCCTCCTGTAGTTTGAAGAATTGAACAAAGAAGGCACTACCAATGTTGCAATTTAAGAGGCTGGTGCGCAATAACACAGATGAACAGCAGAAGAGGTACCAGTTACTAGATATGAACCAGCACTTTAAGGAGAGAAGTTATGGAGCTATTCAAACCCAGAAGGCCCTAAGGGATACCTAAGGGGACCCAGGACCAAGCTTTGACAAAGACACAGAGGGATAAAAAGGGGGTTGGGTGAACTTTACAACCACATTCACCCCTGAAAGGTTGGAGAAGCATGGGGATATCCTGGCCACTGACAAATCCCTTCCATACCTACACCACGAGTACATGGTTAAGCACGATCAAACTGGGTTGCTTTAGATGTAGTGGCTGCACTACATGTAGGAGCCTTACCCAGAGCCCCAGTTTTGTCCACCCCTGGACCAATAAGAAATTATACATCAGACAATGGGTTACCTGCACTACAACCTACGTGATCTATCTGCTACACTGTCCGTGTGGCAGATTTTATGTGGGTAAGACCCAGGATGATCTGAGGACCCGAATGGCAAATCATCGACCTGCTATTCGCAGTGCCATTAAAAATGGGGAATCTGAGCAACCGGTGGCCAGGCACATTTTGGAGAAGGGTCATGGAGTCTATGACATGAGATATATCATCATCGATCATATCCCTGTTCCCCAGAGGGAAGGCGACAGAGCAAAACGCCTGCTACAAAATCCCAGTGGATTTACAATTTGGATACAATGTATCCAAAGCGACTGAACATGTCCCTGGACTACCAGTGTTTTTTGTAATAGCTTGTTAAATCTGTCTATCTATAATAACTTAAATTTTCCTAAATGCCCAGTAATAGCTCCTAATGTGATTTGCAGATATCTGTGTTAGGTGATACTATATGATTTTGGAGGGTTTGACGAGTTGTAACGTGTAAGATCGCATTTTTGAAAGTTCATGTTGCAATATGTTTTATGTGTAGCAGGTACTATCAAGTTAAGAGCTTATGGAAATAATGTCTAACTGTATAGTTGATTAATTGTATGTATATGACACAGTAGATCGGTGAGTTTAGGCTGTATTCACCTCACCATACCTAGAAGGTCCAGGCTAGACAGGATAATGTAATATTATTGTATGTAGAATTAGACACATGGAAATAATATCATTAATTGCGCATAGATTAGTGATTAGGTTTTGAACTATGTCAAGGTATATATTATGTGGGCCAATAATCTGCTATCACAAAATTTCCAAAACTTTAGACGATGTAGATAGTTTGCCAGGTGATGTATTTTGTATAAGGCTATCTAGCATGACTCTGTTTAATGGATTATGGTATATCGCTAGGCAAGTCCCTGTTTGATATAGCAATGATAATATTTGACAGTTAACACTGCATGCAAGTATTTACATCCTAATGTCCTGTTCTTGTCACATATTGTTTACGTCATATTTACGGTGCACAATATATTTGTGATTGCTTTTAGTAGTTTGTCCTTTCTGGCGCTCTGTAACGGTCTAGCGCATGCGCAGTTGCACCATTGCACCATTCAGACATGTAGGAGCACAGCTGCCTAAGATTACACGGTGGGGGGTTCCGTGTTGTTATTTCTGTTGGTCTGAGGACGGGGAGACCCCGAAAACATTTACCGCTTAATAAAACTAACTTTTAAAACGGAGAACGCCTTCCCATCATTGAAAAAATTATATATATATATTTATACCAAATAAATAATTACTGCATTTTTAACTAAGGTAAAGTATACATTATATGACATACCTTTATAGGGTAATAAAAGAATGAATCAAATGTGAATTATTTGCTAACATTTGAATATATCAAGGGGTTCAACAAACATCTGTAAAAATAGTTTATTTGAAAGCAAGAATGTTCACAGGTGAGTTGCTTAAAACAAAGATTCCCAGTGAAGGGATGAACTTTAAAACAAAGAATATATATATCCTTTAACCAGACAAATTTAAAGGGACAGTATATACCAATTTTCATATAACTGCATGTAATAGACATTACTATAAAGAAGAATATGCTCAGATACTGATATAAAAATCCAGTATACATTTAAAAAAAAACAAAAAACTTAGAAGCTCCCAATTTAGAACTGTTGATGAGGTTAGTCTGGGACACTCACTAAAATGGGCTGAGAAAGCACGAAGAGCAGACACTACATCCTCCCCTGCATGTGAAAAGACCCATTACACAAGCAGGAGTCTGTATACATCAGTATACATTCAAAACTTTGGGGCTTGGTTAGGTGTATGAAAATCAGCATAATGTTATTTAAAATTTGCAAAAATATATTTTTTTTTTATAAAAACACCTCCAGATGAGCTATATAAAGGGATCGTCTACAAAACATTTATGCAAAGAAAAATCTAGTGTACAATGTTCCTTTAAGTATTAAAAACATTAATATTTAACTGGACCAAGAGCAGACTTTATTACCCATTCTCCAGTTTTGCATAACTAATACCGCTATATTAATAAACTTTTTACCTCTGTGATTACCTTGTATCTAAGCCTCATTTGACAGCCCCCTGATCACATGGATATTTATTTATTATTTATTAACTTGCATTTTAGCCAATTAGTGCTGTGTCGTGCACAACTCCAAGAGTGAGTACAATGTTATTTATATGGCCCACATGAACTAGCAGTCCCCTGTTGTGAAAAGCTAATAAAAATGCATGTGATAAAAGGATGTCTGTAGTGGCTTAGAAATAGGCAGAAATTTAGAGGTTTAAATGTTATAAAGTATATTAATATAACAATGTTGCTTGTTCAAAGCTGGGGAATGGGTAGTAAAGGCATTATCTAACTTTTTAAACAATACCAATTTTGGTGTAGACTATCCCTTTAATATTAAGCTTTCTTTTTAACTATCACATTGTGCTAATAACTCATTTCAAGTCTAAGGGGCCAAATTATCATTGTCTGGTGGACATGATACGCTGTAGCGTATCACAGGGCTCGACAAACCCAGGAGCCAGGGAGCCACTGACTCCTAGAATCCTGCCCCTGGCTCATAACCTTTTGGGTTATTCTCCATATATCTATATACAATTACCACTGGCTGCTAAAAGTATGTCTGGCTCCTAAATATTCTTACTGGCTCCTACATTTTAAACACATTTGTCGAGCACTGGCGTATCATGTCCGCCAGACATCACTGAATGACGACAGCACATGCTTTAGGCATTTAACATTGCACAAGCAGTTCTAGTGAACTGCTTGTGTAATACTGCCCTCTGCAGATTCGCAGCCAATCGGCCGCTAGCAGTGGGTGTCAATCAGCCCGATCATATGCGACTGTGCGGATTGATGTCTTCAGCCTCAGAGGCGGCAGACCAGTTAAGGAGCATTGGCCTTAAGACCGCTGCTTCATAACTGCTGTTTGCCTGAAGGCTTGCGTGGAAACATTGGCATCAAGGGCCATTCAGCCCTTGATAAATCAGCCCCTAAATCTGATTAAGATCTTTCTTATCTTCTAGCTGCTACATAAACTGGTTCATAACAGCTACAATGGTCAGCTCAGAAAAACAACCTAAAGACAGAAAAGTAAATATTGCGCTCTCTGTGAACCAAAATGTGATAGTAAAAAATAATATTATTAATCCTAATGTGCTGGGTAAACAAGCAAGTAATAATGATTCAAACAATATTAATCAAAATAAAAATAATAATGTGATAATGATGATAAAAGAGTCAATGTTGTGATAACAGGAATTCCCAATGGAATGCGTAAAAAGAAGTGAAGAATCAATCTGTTCAACAGACTCAAAAAGTGTCACTGTACCGTGTCCTGTAACGGTCTATTGTTGAAGTTCAGTCAAGAAGGGAAGTCTTAGTAGATGTAGGAAGTATGGTAAAAAAAACCTTGTTTCTTTGATGGTGGTGAGAACCGGACATCACTGAAGTACGAATACAAATGCTGATGTAATCACAATTCAATGTCTCCTTTCGTACCGTGCCTGAAGTAAAGTAGATGAAAGCTGGATGACACTACTGGATATAGGAAACTTTGGTTTGGGGAATCCTTGTAAAAGTGAAGCTGAAAAGACAAGAAAAAAGAAAGAGTGCAGCCCATCTGAGAGTAAAAGTTTTTATATTCCGCAATATGCGCAAGGTAAAAATGACACTTACAAGAAGTCAAATAAAATCAAGCCCAATAACAAAAGCTCTGAGTCAGGCAGTAGTCCTAAGGAAACCGGCTCAGAAAAACAGACAAGGCCAACTGTCACTGCTGCTATGAAACTACATCTCCCAGCGAGCACTGTTCCATAACAGTTATAGCTTAAACATAACATGCATGTGGTTTATTAGCTAGTGCTAAGCATAGTAGATATTACATTATTGGGGACTGTTCTAAAAAATCATCCACATAACATAATTTGTTGTATCTATCCCCAAATAGCATTAAACTAATAGGCCTGACTAAAATATCTTGGTTACTACTCACCATGGCTTTGTTTTTTCTCCTGTATCTGCAGCTCTCTTCAAAGCCATTCTCTTATTTTAACCTCTTACAGGAGCTGGATGGTGACTCTCTGATGCTTCATATTGAGTGCCACTATCTTGAAGTTTAGTCATTCTTGCACTCAGTGCAGTCACAATAAGTGAAATTATTGGCTCTTTGACAGCTGCGCTTCAGGTTAGAATGTGCAATACAGATCATGAGCATTACACTTTTGCAAAAGCTACATTGCTCTAAATTGTTCCTGAGCACTTTTTCTATTTACTTTATATATTTTATATAACTCTTATAAAAAAAATACGTAAAAATCTATTATTATTATTATTATCAGTTATTTATAGAGCGCCAACAGGTTCCACAGCGCAAAATATCTATAGCTCCTCCTCTCTTTGCTGCATGCTGATGTGAAGTCTGGTAATGGTACATACTAGTATACAAATCCTGATGCTAAGGAAACAGTAGAAAGAGATGTGTGTGTATATATGTGTATGTGCCTGTGTTTGTATAAGTTCCTGAGACTGCAGATTTTCTGTTGTTGTTGTTCTGCAACTGATTCCAACATCCACGTTGTTCATTTTTCAGGGAAGTTGCAGAATTCAACTATTTTGTTAGTCTATATAATACATATCTATGTGTGTGTGCACGTGTATTATGCGCACAATGTGACAGAAACGTATCCAAAATATAAAACAAACAAAAGGAGTTTAAAAGAGATGTATCAAAGCTGTTTACTATCACAATCTGTAGTGTGCTTAAAGAAATATATATTTTCTCTAATATGTACACTGGAATTTACTTTGATATTATGTGCAACATCATTATTCATTTAACTGAATAACAATTTTTTTTCTTTCCTATTTTCTCTCCACATCCCTCATCCTGTGTGTCCAGTCCTGGTTGAAGACTAATGTTTCACTTGTCCTGCGTGTAATATCACTCCTGAAGCAACAAGGCACCTACAGATAGTGTAACAGCATGGCTATCTCATCTCGCCTAGCACTGTGGGAACAGAAGGAAAGTTTACTCCATGTGCATGAACACTGCCCATCTAGCACACACCTGCATGCAGGCCTAACCATTCAGGGAATAGGACGGACCTAGATCCTCCTATAAACTCCAATATATATATATATATATAAGGGCTTTGTTACAAAAAATATTTAATGAAACAAGATCAGTAAAATATAAATGTTATTGCTCATGTTTCATGAATTTGCAATGCAATAGCTTGTCCTGTTTCTAACATTTACACAAATAATTTTGTCTAAATGACACTTGCATTTTTAATCACACCATAAATTACCATGGGGGGGGGGGTGCATGAAGTCTGTGGAATTGGGTAAATATATTTATGCAAAAACAAAACAAAATATCCATATATTTATAAGTCAGTTTTATCTTATATAGAAGTCAGAAGTAAAGCAATGCAATTCATTGATCAGAAGTAAATTTAAAAATTTGATTATGTTAATTGAATTTCTAAGAACACTGTGTTTCACTATTATTTATAACTTTATAAGTATCAGAACCTTAGAGGCTATTTTGAATATCGGAAACCTCATAAAAATGTAATTATTTTAGCAGTAACCCTTTTATAAACGTTTATGGAAGGTATATTGATTTTAATGACATAAATTTGACAAAACCAATAAATGCCCTAATATTAAGGTGAAATAATTATTATTATAACAATAATAAAACATGTTTTTATATATACTGTATATATATATATATGTATATATATATATATATATATATATATATATATATATATATATATATATATATATATATATAAACTCATAATGATTACAAGGACAATATACTAGTCAATTTTGTAGCAAAATAACTTTATTTGCATGAGACGTTTAAACAGATAAACCTTTATCAATACTGAAAGCTGCTGTATTTATAGTGTGTGGTGATAAAAGGAACAATCAGATAAAATATACATTAAGTATTCATTCTGCATACACTAAAGAATAAGGTTTTATAGATATGTCTGTCAATAGCTGACATGTTGGGCCTGCTATTGATTGTTCTTGGAATAAAAGAGATTTCATCACACAAAATAAAGTAAATGGAATACCTGGCAAAAAAAACTGTCTCTAAGTAATTGTTCATTACTTAATAACAAAGCAATTAACCTACATATGCTTTCTGTTTACCATAAATACCATCAATTTCATCCACTCATATAATATGCACGCAACCTTTTTTCTCAGCATTCATGGCTTCAATATCAAATGGAAAAATGCATCTAGGTTTGGTAAATGTTACTTTTATCCCCCAATGATTTAATCAATGGCTTATTGCATAAATGTATGTTTGTGAAACCAGTATTATATATTACAGCTTAAGCAGCAGATCAGTACAATTTCATTGGTATTGAGAAAAAACGTATGTCCATAAAATTATTTATAAAGGAACATGGAAACATTTTTTTACTTTTGTGATTCTGATTGAGCATACAATTTTAAACAGCCTTCCAGTGATTGGTGGCTGGACATATCTTTCTTGTCATTAGCTCACCAAATGTGTTCAGCTTGCTCCTGGTAGTGCATTGCTGCTCCTTCAACAATAGATACCAAGAGAGTGAAGTACATTTGATAATAAAATGTTTATTGAAAATGTGTTTAAAATTGTATTCTCTATGAATCATAAAAGAAAAGAAACTAGGCTTCATGTCCCTTTAAAATAACCAGTGAAACATGGATTAATTTGTGGCCCAGTAATACCTGAGACTTTCTAATGCAAACATTACAAGTTCTAAATCCGTAGAGCACATAGACTTTGCATTACTGATCTCTTAGTAAGTGATTAACCCCCCACAAATGGTGTTTAATACACAGGTAAAAGTCCTTTGTTTAGCCCCTTTGTACAACATAGAGGTTGATCACAATCTTGCTGTTTTTGGTAAATAAGTATTTCTCAACTGTGACCAGTATTGTTTGTGTCATCACAAACCGAAAATCTTTCTGCCACCAATATCCATGGAGTTGAAAGTGTTTATCTTCTGAAAATATCACACAATCTTGTTATCTTGGTGTTTAATCTCAAATATGGATGATTAAGGTCAAAGAAAATCTTGATCTTGGTGTTTAGTGATTACATCACAGGTTGAAGTGCCTATACGGTTATTGATCCCTTTAAAAAGTGTGTAGTGATCCTAATAGGTAACCATAGAGTTATGTGCCTATGTCTTTCTAAGGGAGTCGAAAGGGACATTACTGATATAGGGTCAGATTACAAGGGGCACACTAAATTTATTGCGCTTGATATGGCAATATTGCGCTTGTCTTAATTTGTGTGCATATTACAAGCATTTGCCTAAATGCAAAAAAAAAAATAGTACTTTTTTTTAATGTGAAGAACATTGGAATGTAAAAATGCATGTCCCGCTTTGGGTTTCAATCTGTAGGTCTAGCACACATGAAGAATTAGTTATGCTAAGGTGTGTTATGTAAATATTAAATATAAAATATTGTAAAAAAAATAATAATTATAGTTACTGTAAACAATACTTTTATATTCTTTTATAAGTCTTTTAGTCATTATCATGCCCTTTTAACTCTGGAGTTCAAGTGAAAATTATATAAATATCTTACATAAAAAATGGCTGTGACTTCTCCTGTTTGCAGTAATGGGCTTGTAAATCTTTCTCACACTGTAAAAAAGTGTTTGGTGAAATGGCACCATTTCTACCATTGAAACCAATGAGCCGATTAATTCCTCCAAAACTGTGTTTTTTACAATAAAAAAAAAAAAACAATTTCATAGTATAATACATATTAATAACACATCATGCAAACATGTGCTGTATACCCATAATGCCCCAGCTAAATGGATTAAACATAAACATTGCAAATTAGCTTTTCCCTTTGGTTAATATATCCAGGCTTAATATTCAGTTTGCACTTGTCATTGAAAGTACAGGGTACATTACAAGTCACAAGTTAATGCAAGTAAACTTGCAATATTTTTTTAATGCCTGATTTGTAAAACAGGTTCTAAAGGTAACAAAACTGTGATCGCATTTGCATTACTCTTGATAACGATTGCTCTTCACTTATAATCATATAGGCCTTAGTTGTTTTTTTATTAGAAATTGTCAGATTTATGACATATATAACCATATAGCGTTCTTTACGGGAGGTAAGAATTTTGAGTTTCATGGCTATTAACGGCAGAAGCAAATTGGGAATTTAATCACTGGGAAAATGCATTTACAGGCCAAAGTTCATAAATTGTTATCTGCTGAAAACAAGAGCAATATTTTGATCAACCACTAAGCAAAAAGACAAATGATTTAATATGCTTATATATTGGTCCATATTGTCTTCCTTCTATGTGAACCAATATCAATCACATGTATAGATAATTTATTATTATTATTTTTAATCTAAAAGCATATATGCGACTATAATTAATACCACAAAGCATCCTATGTTACAGACAGTCCTTTACAAGGAAGCTCATTTGTTCTTCAAGAATCTGATAGCAGAACTTTACATATGTCTAACTTATTACTTGATTGTGCATAAACAGATCAGGGAAGAAGATAGAGCACCAGCACCTACTTCTCCACCTCCATTGCTCTCAGTCATTCCTGGGGGCTTCATTAAACAGCTGGTCCGGGAAACTGAGAAGGAAGCAAAGTTGAAAGAAAAAGAGTTGAAGGAAAAACCACCTGTAAGTATAATACAATATTTTGAATCCATTATTAAGGATGGAACCTTAGCAAATTCAAATTTAAAGTATCCATTTATTTGAGGTTTTAGCGCTGTAAAAATCATGAAATAGATAGGAAAATTAAGCTAATTATGTAAATGCCCATCAGTGCGGATCATTATTGTCTAATTTATCATCATTCACCTGAAAATAATTTGAATTGATGAAAATAAATGTATGTGCAAGAACAATTATTTGTTATCATTTTTTTTATTATTATGTTTAATGTACCCAGTACTATGGATTCTCAAATAACAATATAAATATAAAAAAATGATTATGATTTTGGATTAAGGGATTTTTATAATAGCTTTGCTATAATAATTATAAATGTAAAGATTATTATTTCTTTCATGTAATTAGCAAGAGTCCATGAGCTAGTGACGTATGGGATATACATTCCTACCAGGAGGGGCAAAGTTTCCCAAACCTTAAAATGCCTATAAATACACCCCTCACCACACCCACAATTCAGTTTTACAAACTTTGCCTCCCATGGAGGTGGTGAAGTAAGTTTGTGCTAGATTCTACGTTGATATGCGCTTCGCAGCAGGCTGAAGCCCGGTTTTCCTCTCAGAGTGCAGTGAATGTCAGAGGGATGTGAAGAGGGTATTGCCTATTTGAATACAATGGTCTTCCTCTAGGGGATCTATTTCATAGGTTCTCTGTTATCGGTCGTAGAGATTTCTTCTCCTACCTCCCTTTTCAGATCGACGATATACTCTTATATACCATTACCTCTACTGATTCTCGTTTCAGTACTGGTTTGGCTATCTACTATATGTAGATGAGTGTCTTAGGGTAAGTAAGTCTTATTTCTATTTATGACACTCAAAGCTATGGTGGGCACTTTATATGTAAAGTTCTAAATATATGTCTTTAAACTTATATTTGCCATGATTCAGGATACTCAGTATTCCTTCATTCAGACTGTCAGTTTCATTTTGGGAAAATGCATATAAATTTCATTTTTCTTACCTTCAATTTTCAATTGACTTTTTTTTTTAAATTGCAGGCTGTTAGGCTCGCGGGTGCAGAAAATGCTTCTATTTATTGCGTCGTTTTTTCGTAATTGCGTCATTTTTTACGTATGTGTATTGCGGACGTTTTTTTGGCACCAAAAAATACGGGCGTCATTCTTGGCGCCAAAATATGTGGGCATCATTATTTCAGTCTCACGTTTCAGTTGCTTCTGGTTTTCTAGAAGCTTGTTTCATTTTGCATTTTTTCCCATTCCTGAAACTGCCATTTAAGGAATTTGATAATTTTGCTTTATATGTTGTTTTATCTTTTACATATTGCAAGATGTCACTACCTGACACTGGATAAAAATCTACTTCTGGAAAAGCGCTGCCTGATGTCGGTTCTACCAAAGCTAAGTGCATTTGTTGTAAACTTTTGGTAACTGTTCCTCCGGCTGTTGTTTGTGATAGTTGTCATGATAAGCTATCAAAAGCAGATAGTATTTCCATTAGTAATAATCCATTACCTGTTATTGTTCCTTCAACATCTAATGTTCAGGATGTTCCTGTTAATGTTAAAGAATTTGTTTCTAAATCTATTCGGAAGGCTCTGTCTCTGGCTCTGTTATTCCTCCTTCTACTGAACGTAAGAGGTCTTTTAAAACTTCACATATTTCAGATGAATTTTTAAATGACCACCATCATTCTGACTTATCTATTTCTGATGTGGATCTATCTGATTCAGAAGATTCTACCTCAGATATTGACACTGATAAATCTTCATATTTATTTAAGATGGAGTTTATTCGCTCTTTACTTAAGGAAGTGTTGATTGCTTTAGATATGGAGGAGTCTAGTCCTCTTGATATTAAAACTACTAAGTGTTTAAATGCAGTTTTTAAACCTCCTGTGGTTATTCCAGAAGTTTTTCCAGTTCCTGATGCTATTTCAGAAGTAATTTCTAGGGAATGGAATAGTCTGGGTACTTCATTTACTCCTTCTCCAAGGTTTAAGAAATTGTACTCTTTGCCATCTGATAGATTAAAGTTTTGGGATAAAATCCCCAAAGTTGATGGGGCTATTTCTACTCTTGCTAAATGTACTACTATTCCTACGGCAGATAGTACTTTGTTTAAAGATCCTTTAGATAGGAAGCTTGAATCCTTTCTAAGGAAGGCTTATTTATGTTCAGGTAATCTTCTGAGACCTGCTATTTCTTTGGCTGATGTTGCTGCAACTTCAACTTTCTGGTTGGAGGCTTTAGCGCAACAAGTGTCAGACCATAATGCTTATAGCATTGTTAAACTTCTTCAACATGCTAATAACTTCATTTGTGATGCCATTTTCGATATCATTAGAATTGATGTCAGGTATATGTCTTTAGCTATTTTAGCTTGAAGAGCTTTATGGCTTAAGTCTTGGAATGCAGATATGACTTCTAAGTCAGCATTGCTTTCTCTTTCTTTCCAAGGTAATAAATTATTTGGTTCTCAGTTAGACTCAATAATTTCAACGATTACTGGGGGGAAGGGAGCCTTTTTACCTCAGGATAAAAAATCTAAAGGTAAATATAGGGCTGCTAATCGTTTTCGTTCCTTTTGTCAGAAACCTTCTCCAGTCTGGAATAAATCCAAGCCTTTCAGAAAGTCAAAACCAGCTCCCAAATCCGTATGAAGGTGCGGCCCTCATTCCAGCTCAGCTGGTAGGGGACAGGTTATGATTTTTCAAAGATGTTTGGATCGATTCGATTCAAAGTCTTTGGATTCAGAACATTGTTTCACAAGGGTACACAATAGGTTTCAGGGTAAGACCGCCTGTGAGAAGATTCTTTCTTTCACGCATTCCAGTAAACCCAGTGAAAGCTCAAGCGTTTCTGAAATGTGTTTCAGATCTGGAGTCAGCTGGGGTAATTATGCCAGTTCCAGTTCTGGAACGGGGCCTGGGGTTTTACTCAAATCTGTTCATTGTACCAAAGAAGGAGAATTCCTTCAGACCAGTTCTGGATCTAAAAATATTGAATCGTTATGTAAGGATACCAACATTCAAGATGCAAGGGCATTATATGTCCACAATAGACTTACAGGATGCATATCTCCATATTCCAATTCATCCGGATCACTATCAGTTTCTGAGATTCTCTTTTCTAGACAAGCATTACCAGTTTGTTGCTCTTCCTTTTGGCCTAGCTACAGCTCCAAGGATCTTTTCGAAGGTTCTCGGTGCCCTTCTCTCTGTAATCAGGGAGCAGGGTATTGCTGTATTTCCTTATTTGGATGATATCTTGGTACTTGCTCAGTCTTTACATTCTGCAGAATCTCACACAAATCAATTTGTGTTGTTTCTTCAAAGACATGGTTGGAGGATCAATTTACCAAAGAGTTCCTTGATTCCTCAGACAAGGGTAACCTTTTTAAGTTTCCAAATAGATTCAGTGTGCATGACTTTGTCTCTTACAGAAAAGAGACGTCTGAAATTGGTTTCAGCTTGTCGAAACCTTCAGTCTCAATCTTTCCCTTCGGTAGCTTTTTGCATGGAAATTTTAGGTCTCATGACTGCTGCATCGGACGCAATCCCTTTTGCTCGTTTTCACATGAGACCTCTCCAGCTTTGTATGCTGAACCAATGGTGCAGGGATTATACAAATATATCACAATTAATATCCTTGAATCCCAATGTTCGTTCTTCTCTGATTTGGTGGTTGGATCACCATCGTTTAGTTCAAGGAGCCTCTTTTGTTCGTCCAACCTGGACTGTGATCTCAACAGATGCGAGTCTTTCCAGTTGGGAAGCTGTATGGGGATCTCTGACAGCGCAGGGGGTTTGGGAATCTCAGGAGGCGAGATTACCAATCAATATTTTGGAACTCCGTGAGATTTTCAGAGCTCTTCAGTTCTGGCCTCTTCTGAAGAGAGAATCGTTTATTTGTTTTCAGACAGACAATGTCACAACAGTGGCATATGTCAATTATCAAGGGGGGACTCACAGTCCACAGGCTATGAAAGAAGTATCTTGGATACTTGTATGGGCGGAATCCAGCTCCTGTCTAATTTCTGCGGTTCACATCCAGGGTATAGACAATTGGGAAGCGCATTATCTCAGTCGCCAGATGTTACATCCGGGCGAATGGTCTCTTCACCCAGAGGTATTTCTTCAGATTGTTCAAATCTGGGGGCTTCCAGAAATAGATCTGATGGCCTCTCATCTAAACAAGAAACTTCCCAGGTATCTGTCCAGATCCAGGGATCCTCAGGCGGAAGCGGTGGACGCGTTGTCACTTCCTTGGAATTATCAACCTGCTTATATCTTTCCACCTCTAGTTCTTCTTCCAAGAGTGATTTCCAAAATCCTAATGGAGCGTTCGTTTGTACTGCTGGTGGCTCCAGCATGGCCGCACAGGTTTTGGTATGCGGATCTCGTTCAGATGGCAAGTTGCCAACCTTGGACACTTCCGTTAAGGCTAGACCTTCTATCTCAAGGCCCATTTTTCCATCAGGATCTCAAATCATTAAATTTGAAGGTATGGAGATTGAACGCTTAATACTTAGTCATAGAGGTTTCTCTGATTCAGTGATTAATACTATGTTACAGGCTCGTAAATCTGTGTCTAGGAAGATCTATTACCGAGTCTGGAAGACTTACATTTCTTGGTGTTCTTCACATAAATTTTCTTGCCATTCTTTTAGAATTCCTAGAATTTTACAATTTCTTCAAGATGGTTTGGATAAGGGTTTGTCTGCAAGTTCCTTGAAAGGTCAAATCTCTGCTCTTTCGGTTCTTTTTCACAGAAAGATTGCTAATCATCCTGATATTCATTGTTTTGTACAGGCTTTGGTTCGAATCAAGCCTGTCATTAAGTCAATTTCTCAATTTGGTTCTGAGGGCTTTACAGGCTCCTCCGTTTTGAACCTATGCCTTCTCTGGATATTAAATTACTTTCCTGGAAAGTTTTGTTCCTTTTGGTCATCTCTTCTGCTAGAAGAGTTTCTGAATTATCTGCTCTTTCTTGTGAATCTCCTTTTCTGATTTTTCATCAGGATAAGGCTGTGTTGCGGACTTCATTTAAATTTTTACCTAAAGTTGTGAATTCTAACATTAGTAGAGAAATTGTTGTCCCTTCATTGTGTCCTAATCCTAAGAATTCTCTGGAGAGATCTTTACATTCTTTGGATGTAGTTAGAGCTTTGAAATATTATGTTGAAGCTACTAAAGATTTCAGAAAGACTTCTAGTCTATTTGTTATATTTTCTGGTTCTAGGAAAGGTCAGAAGGCATCTGCCATTTCTTTGGCGTCTTGGTTAAAGTCTTTCATTCATCATGATTATGTGGAGCAGCACTGGTGGGTGGGCCTCATGGACTCTTGCTAATTACATGAAAGAAAACATAATTTATGTAAGAACTTACCTGATAAATTCATTTCTTTCATATTAGCAAGAGTCCATGAGGCCCACCCTTTTTGTGGTGGTTATGATTTCTCCAACATAGGTGTGTCCGGTCCACGGGGTCATCCTCACTTGTGGGATATTCTCTTCCCCAACAGGAAATGGCAAAGAGCCCAGCAAAGCTGGTCACATGATCCCTCCTAGGCTCCGCCTTCCCCAGTCATTCTCTTTGCCGTTGTACAGGCAACATCTCCACGGAGATGGCTTAGAGTTTTTTGGTGTTTACCTGTAGTTTTTATTATTCAATCAAGAGTTTGTTATTTTAAAATAGTGCTGGTATGTACTATTTACTCTGAAACAGAAAGGTGATGAAGATTTCTGTTTGTAAGAGGAAAATGATTTTAGCAACCGTTACTAAAATCGATGGCTGTTTCCACACAGGACTGTTGAGAGGAATTAACTTCAGTTGGGGGAAACAGTGAGCAGACTTTTGCTGCTTGAGGTATGACACATTTCTAACAAGACGATGTAATGCTGGAAGCTGTCATTTTCCCTATGGGATCCGGTAAGCCATTTTTATTACATAAGAAAAAAAGGGCTTCACAAGGGCTTTTAAGACTGTAGACATTTTCTGGGCTAAAACGATTGATATATAAACATATTTTATATATAAATGGGGGTGTATGAGAGAATGGAAAATATTGCTGATAATCTAGATTCTGGTGCCACCCTTAACCAGTAATGAAATTAAATTTATACAGGGAGATATAGTATCAGACCATATATTAAAGGTCTGATAAAGTAAGGGAAATGAAGGCACACAGAGAATTTATTTCATACCAAAAATAAATTTATTAATTATAATCCCTTGTCACATTTCGTGAAAAACTCTGCATTTGACTCAGACCAACACAAAATAAGGTAAACACCATATATATACAACACCTTAAATCTAAAGTGACAATGCCTGCAGGATATCTATAAAGCATACGTATGCTGCTAAGTCAGATAATATCTAAAACACACATTAATCAGGTTGCTAGAATGTATATAGACCTAAAATAGAACAATTGTGCACATGTCCTAATATTAGTTATAACATGTCTAAAGCAGTGTGTCAAAACATAACATAGTGGAAAAAGTAAAATAAACCGCTGAGAAAAGTCTCTCTCAGAAGCTAGGAGGAAACACAGTTAGATCCTGCACTCGGTCCAGGAAAATGCAAAGTGAAAATACAGTCCTTTATGCAAAAGGTAAAGTAAACGTATTAGTTCTTACTGTAATCTGTTCCCAAAAGTAAGATTTTCTGAGAGAGACTTTTCTCAGCGGTTTATTTTACTTTTTCCACTATGTTATGTTTTGACACACTGCTTTAGACATGTTATAACTAATATTAGGACATGTGCACAATTGTTCTATTTTAGGTCTATATACATTCTAGCAACCTGATTAATGTGTGTTTTAGATATTATCTGACTTAGCAGCATACGTATGCTTTATAGATATCCTGCAGGCATTGTCACTTTAGATTTAAGGTGTTGTATATATATGGTGTTTACCTTATTTTGTGTTGGTCTGAGTCAAATGCAGAGTTTTTCACGAAATGTGACAAGGGATTATAATTAATAAATTTATTTTTGGTATGAAATAAATTCTCTGTGTGCCTTCATTTCCCTTACTTTATCAGACCTTTAATATATGGTCTGATACTATATCTCCCTGTATAAATTTAATTTCAAACATATTTTATACTTCATAGCTTTGAGGAATTATTTTATTCTTGGGAATTATGTAAAATAACCGGCAGGCACTGTATTGGACACCTTATCCTCTAGGGGCTTTCCCTAATCATAGGCAGAGCCTCATTTTCGCGCCTCTATTGCGCACTTGTTTTTAGGAAGCATGACATGCAGATGCATGTGTGAGAAGCTCTGATACACAGAAAAGACTTTCTGAAGGCGTCATTTGGTATCGTATTCCCCTTTGGGCTTGGTTGGGTCTCAGCAAAGCAGATACCAGGGACTGTAAAGGGGTTAAATATAAAAACGGCTCCGGTTCCGTTATTTTAAGAGTTAAAGCTTTCAAATTTGGTGTGCAATACTTTTAAGACTTTAAGACACTGTGGTGAAATTTTGGTGAATTTTGAACAATTCCTTCATACTTTTTCACATTTGCAGTAATAAAGTGTGTTCAGTTTAAAATTTAAAGTGACAGTAACGGTTTTATTTTAAAACGTTTTTTGTACTTTGTTATCAAGTTTATGCCTGTTTAACATGTCTGAACTACCAGATAGACTGTGTTCTGTATGTGGGGAAGCCAAGGTTCCTTCTCATTTAAATAGATGTGATTTATGTGACACAAAATTTAGAGAAAATGATGCCCAAGATGATTCCTCAAGTGAGGGGAGTAAGCATGGTACTGCATCATCCCCTCCTTCGTCTACACCAGTCTTGCCCACACAGGAGGCCCCTAGTACATCTAGTGCGCCAATACTCCTTACTATGCAACAATTAACGGCTGTAATGGATAATTCTATCAAAAACATTTTAGCCAAAATGCCCACTTATCAGCGAAAGCGCGACTGCTCTGTTTTAGAAAATACTGAAGAGCATGAGGACGCTGATGATATTGGTTCTGAAGTGCCCCTACACCAGTCTGAGGGGGCCAGGGAGGTTTTGTCTGAGGGAGAAATTTCAGATTCAGGGAAAATTTCTCAACAAGCTGAACCTGATGTGATTACATTTAAATTTAAATTGGAACATCTCCGCGCCCTGCTTAAGGAGGTGTTATCTACTCTGGATGATTGTGAGAATTTGGTCATTCCAGAGAAATTATGTAAAATGGACAAGTTCCTAGAGGTCCCGGGGCCCCCCGAAGCTTTTCCTATACCCAAGCGGGTGGCGGACATTGTAAATAAAGAATGGGAAAGGCCCGGCATACCTTTCGTCCCTCCCCCTATATTTAAGAAATTGTTTCCTATGGTCGACCCCAGAAAGGACTTATGGCAGACAGTCCCCAAGGTCGAGGGGGCGGTTTCTACTCTAAACAAACGCACCACTATACCCATAGAAGATAGTTGTGCTTTCAAAGATCCTATGGATAAAAAATTAGAGGGTTTGCTTAAAAAGATGTTTGTTCAGCAAGGTTACCTTCTACAACCAATTTCATGCATTGTTCCTGTCACTACAGCAGCGTGTTTCTGGTTCGATGAACTAGAAAAGGCGCTCAATAAAGATTCTTCTTATGAGGAGATTTTGGACAGAATTCATGCTCTCAAATTGGCTAACTCTTTCACCCTAGACGCCACTTTGCAATTGGCTAGATTAGCAGCGAAAAATTCTGGGTTTGCTATTGTGGCGCGCAGAGCGCTTTGGCTAAAATCTTGGTCAGCGGATGCGTCTTCCAAGAACAAATTGCTTAACATTCCTTTCAAGGGGAAAACGCTGTTTGGCCCTGACTTGAAAGAGATTATTTCTGATATCACTGGGGGCAAGGGCCACGCCCTTCCTCAGGATAGGTCTTTCAAGGCCAAAAATAAACCTAATTTTCGTCCCTTTCGCAGAAACGGACCAGCCCCAAGTGCTACGTCCTCTAAGCAAGAGGGTAATACTTCTCAAGCCAAACCAGCCTGGAGGCCAATGCAAGGCTGGAACAAAGGAAAGCAGGCCAAGAAACCTGCCACTGCTACCAAGACAGCATGAGATGTTGGCCCCCGATCCGGGACCGGATCTGGTGGGGGGCAGACTCTCTCTCTTCGCTCAGGCTTGGGCAAGAGATGTTCTGGATCCTTGGGCGCTAGAAATAGTCTCCCAAGGTTATCTTATGGAATTCAAGGGGCTTCCCCCAAGGGGGAGGTTCCACAGGTCTCAATTGTCTTCAGACCACATAAAAAAACAGGCATTCTTACATTGTGTAGAAGACCTGTTAAAAATGGGAGTGATTCATCCTGTTCCATTAGGAGAACAAGGGATGGGGTTCTACTCCAATCTGTTCGTAGTTCCCAAAAAAGAGGGAACATTCAGACCAATCTTAGATCTCAAGATCCTAAACAAGTTTCTCAAGGTTCCATCGTTCAAAATAGAAACCATTCGAACAATTCTTCCTTCCATCCAGGAAGGTCAATTCATGACCACGGTGGATTTAAAGGATGCGTATCTACATATTCCTATCCACAAGGAACATCATCGGTTCCTAAGGTTCGCATTCCTGGACAAGCATTACCAGTTTGTGGCACTTCCGTTCGGATTAGCCACTGCTCCAAGAATTTTCACAAAGGTACTAGGGTCCCTTCTAGCGGTGCTAAGCCCAAGGGGCATTGCAGTAGTACCTTACTTGGACGACATTCTGATTCAGACTGTTGCGTACATCAACCATCAGGGGGGAACAAGGAGTTCCCTGGCGATGGAAGAAGTGACCAAAATCATTCAATGGGCGGAGACTCACTCCTGCCACTTGTCTGCAATCCACATCCCAGGAGTGGAAAATTGGGAAGCGGATTTTCTGAGTCGTCAGACATTTCATCCGGGGGAGTGGGAACTCCATCCGGAAATCTTTGCCCAAATTACTCAGTTGTGGGGCATTCCAGACATGGATCTGATGGCCTCTCGTCAGAACTTCAAGGTTCCTTGCTACGGGTCCAGATCCAGGGATCCCAAGGCGACTCTAGTAGATGCACTAGTAGCACCTTGGACCTTCAAACTAGCTTATGTATTCCCGCCGTTTCCTCTCATCCCCAGGCTGGTAGCCAGGATCAATCAGGAGAGGGCATTGGTGATCTTGATAGCTCCTGCGTGGCCACGCAGGACTTGGTATGCAGACCTGGTGAATATGTCATCGGCTCCACCATGGAAGCTACCTTTGAGACGGGACCTTCTTGTTCAAGGTCCGTTCGAACATCCGAATCTGGTCTCACTCCAACTGACTGCCTGGAGATTGAACGCTTGATCTTATCAAAGCGAGGGTTCTCAGATTCTGTCATTGATACTCTTGTTCAGGCCAGAAAGCCTGTAACTAGAAAAATCTACCACAAAATATGGAAAAAATATATCTGTTGGTGTGAATCTAAAGGATTCCCTTGGGACAAGATAAAAATTCCTAAGATTCTATCCTTTCTTCAAGAAGGTTTGGAGAAAGGATTATCTGCAAGTTCTTTGAAGGGACAGATTTCTGCCTTATCTGTGTTACTTCACAAAAAGTTGGCAGCTGTGCCAGATGTTCAAGCCTTTGTTCAGGCTCTGGTTAGAATCAAGCCTGTTTACAAACCTTTGACTCCTCCTTGGAGTCTCAATTTAGTTCTTTCAGTTCTTCAGGGGGTTCCGTTTGAACCCTTACATTCCGTTGATATTAAGTTATTATCTTGGAAAGTTTTGTTTTTGGTTGCAATTTCTTCTGCTAGAAGAGTTTCAGAATTATCTGCTCTGCAGTGTTCTCCTCCTTATCTGGTGTTCCATGCAGATAAGGTGGTTTTGCGTACTAAACCTGGTTTTCTTCCGAAAGTTGTTTCTAACAAAAACATTAACCAGGAGATAGTCGTGCCTTCTTTGTGTCCGAATCCAGTTTCAAAGAAGGAACGTTTGTTGCACAATTTGGATGTAGTTCGTGCTTTAAAATTCTATTTAGATGCTACAAAGGATTTTAGACAAACATCTTCCTTGTTTGTTGTTTATTCTGGTAAAAGGAGAGGTCAAAAAGCAACTTCTACCTCTCTCTCCTTTTGGCTTAAAAGCATCATCAGATTGGCTTACGAGACTGCCGGACGGCAGCCTCCTGAAAGAATCACAGCTCATTCCACTAGGGCTGTGGCTTCCACATGGGCCTTCAAGAACGAGGCTTCTGTTGATCAGATATGTAAGGCAGCGACTTGGTCTTCACTGCACACTTTTACTAAATTTTACAAATTTGATACTTTTGCTTCTTCTGAGGCTATTTTTGGGAGAAAGGTTTTGCAAGCCGTGGTGCCTTCCATCTAGGTGACCTGATTTGCTCCCTCCCTTCATCCGTGTCCTAAAGCTTTGGTATTGGTTCCCACAAGTAAGGATGACGCCGTGGACCGGACACACCAATGTTGGAGAAAACAGAATTTATGTTTACCTGATAAATTACTTTCTCCAACGGTGTGTCCGGTCCACGGCCCGCCCTGGTTTTTTAATCAGGTCTGATAATTTATTTTCTTAACTACAGTCACCACGGTATCATATGATTTCTCCTATGCAAATATTCCTCCTTTACGTCGGTCGAATGACTGGGGAAGGCGGAGCCTAGGAGGGATCATGTGACCAGCTTTGCTGGGCTCTTTGCCATTTCCTGTTGGGGAAGAGAATATCCCACAAGTAAGGATGACGCCGTGGACCGGACACACCGTTGGAGAAAGTAATTTATCAGGTAAACATAAATTCTGTTTTTTTTGTATAAAGCACAATTATTCCAATTCCTTATTTTTTATGCTTTCGCTCCTTTCTTATCACCCCACTTCTTGGCTATTCGTTAAACTGAATTGTGGGTGTGGTGAGGGGTGTATTTATAGGCATTTTAAGGTTTGGGAAACTTTGCCCCTCCTGGTAGGATTGTATATCCCATATGTCACTAGCTCATGGACTCTTGCCAATTTGAAAGAAATGAATTTATCAGGTAAGTTCTTACATAAATTATGTTTTTAGTCTACTTATAGTCTTGTCTTATAGCACTAAAGTAGTCTAGTATTGTTTTGCTTTGTTTTTAGTGAAATTAAATTAAGCACATTTATTAAAGGGACAGTCTACACAAAAATTGTTATTGTTAGTTAGATAATGCATTTTCTACCCATTCCCCAGCTTTGCACAACCAACATTTTTAGATTAATATACTTTATAACATTTAAACCTCTAAATTTCTCTATTGACAGCCTCTTAATATCACATGCTTTTGTATTTGCTTTTCACAACAGGAGACAGCTAGTTCATGTGGACCATATAGATAACAATCACCTAGATTACGAGTTTTGCGTTAGAGGCTATGCGGTGCTAACGAGCAGTTTTGTCTCACCTCTCACTTACCTACAGCGCTGGTATTACAGGTTTTTACAAACACGGCGTTAAAAGGCAAGAAGTGAGCGTTGAGCAAAAATTTTGCTCATTACCGCACTCCAATACCAGTGCTGCTTAAGTCAGCGGTGAGCTGGTCGTACGTGCTCGTGCATGATTTCCCCATAGACATCAATGGGGAGAGCCGGCTGAGAAAAAGTCTAACACCTGCAATAAAGCAGCGTAAAACTCAGTAACGCAGCCCCATTGATTCCTATGGGGGAAAAATTTTCTGTCTACACCTAACACCCTAACATGAACTCCGAGTCTAAACACCCCTAATCTTACATTTATTAACCCTAATCTGCCATCCCCGACATCGCCGCCACCTATATTATACTTATTAACCCCTAATCTGCCGCCCCGGACACCGCCACCACCTACATTATACTTATGAACCCCTAATCTGCTGCCCCCAACATCGCCGACACCTACATTATATTTATTAACCCCTAATCTGCCGCCCCAATGTCGCCGCCACCTACCTACACTTATTAACCCCTATTCTGCCACCCCCAACGTCGCCGCCACTATAACATTAACCCCTAAACCGCCACACTCCCGCCTCGCAAACATTAGTTAAATATTATTAATCCCTTATCTGCCATCCCTAACATCAACGCCACCTACCTACATTTATTAACCCCTAATCTGCTGCCCCCAACGTCGCTGCCACTATATTAAATTTATTAACCCCTATACCTAAGTCTAACCCTAACACCCCCTAACTTAAATATAATTTAAATAAATCTAAATAAAATTACTATCATTAACTAAATTATTCCTATTTAAAACTAAATATTTACCTATAAAATAAACCCTAAACTAGCTACAATATAACTAATAGTTACATTATAGCTAGCTTATGGTTTATTTTTATTTTACAGGCAAGTTTGTATTTATTTTAACTAGGTACAATAGTTATTAAATAGTTATTAACTATTTAATAACTACCTAGCTAAAATAAATACAAAAGTACCTGTAAAATAAAACCTAACCTAAGTTACAATAATACCTAACACTACACTATAATTAAATAAATTTACTAAATTAAATACAATTAAATAAATTACATACAATTAGCTAAATTAAATTAGCTAAAGTACAAAAACCCCCCCACTAAATTACAGAAAATAATAAACAAATTACAGAAATTTAAACTAATTACACCTAATCTAATAGCCCTATTAAAATAAAAAAGCCCCCCCAAAATAAAAAAAACCCTAGCCTAAACTAAATTACCAATAGCCCTTAAAAGGGCCTTTTGCGGAGCATTGCCCCAAAGTAATCAGCTCTTTTACCTGTAAAAAAAATACAAACAGCCCCCCCAACAGTAAAACCCACCACCCACACAACCAACCTACCAAATAAAATAGTACCTAAAAAAACCTAAGCTCCCCATTGCTCTGAAAAGGGCATTTGGATGGGCATTGCCCTTAAAAGGGCAGTTAGCTCTTTTGCCGCCCAAAGTCCCTAACCTAAAAATAAAACCCACCCAATACACCCTTAAAAAAACCTAATACTAACCCCCTGAAGATCGACTTACCGGGAGACGTCTTCATCCAAAACGGACAAAGTGGTCCTCCAGACGGGCAGAAGTCTTCATCCAAGCTGGGCAGAAGTGGTCCTCCAGACGGGCAGAAGTCTTCATCCAAGCCGGGCAGAAGTGGTCCTCCAGACGGGCAGAAGTCTTCATCCAGACGGCATCTCCTATCTTCATCCATCCTGCGCGGAGCGGGTCCATCTTCAAGACATCCGACACAGAGCATCCTCTTCTGGAGACAACTAAAACAGAATGAAGGTACCTTTAAGTGACGTCATCCAAGATGGCGTCCCTTAGATTCTGATTGGCTGATAGAATTCTATCAGCCAATCGGAATTAAGGTAGAAAAAATCCTATTAGCTGATGCAATCATCCAATAGGATTGATGTTCAATCCTATTGGCTGATCCAATCAGCCAATAGGATTGAGCACGCATTCTATTGGCTATTCCAAGCATCAGCCAATAGGATTTTTTCTACCTTAATTCTGGCAAAAGAGCTAACTGCCCTTTTAAGGGAAATGCCCATCCAAATGCCCTTTTCAGGGCAATGGGGAGCTTAGTTTTTTTTAGATAGTATTTTATTTTGGGGGTTGGTTGTGTGGATGGTGGGTTTTACTGTTGGGGGGTTGTTTGTATTATTTTTTTTTTACAGGTAATAGAGCTGATTACTTTGGGGCAATGCCCCGCAAAAGGCCCTTTTAAGGGCTATTGGTAGTTTAGTTTAGGATAGGGTTTTCTTTTTTATTTTGGGGGGGCTTTTTCATTTAAATAGGGCTATTAGATTAGGTGTAATTAGTTTAAATATCTGTAATTTGTTTATTATTTTCTGTAATTTAGTGTTTTGTTTTTTTGTACTTTAGCTAATTTAATTTAGCTAATTGTATGTAATTTATTTAATTGTATTTCATTTAGTAAATGTATTTAATTATAGTGTAGTGTTAGGTGTTATTGTAACTTAGGTTAGGTTTTATTTTACAGGTACTTTTGTATTTATTTTAGCTAGGTAGTTATTAAATAGTTAATAACTATTTAATAACTATTGTACCTAGTTAAAATAAATACAAACTTGCCTTTAAAATAAAAATAAACCCTATGATAGCTACAATGTAACTATTAGTTATATTGTAGCTAGCTTAGGGTTTATTTTATAGGTATTTAGTTTTAAATAGAAATAATTTAGTTATTGATAGGAATATTTATTTAGATTTATTTAAATTATATTTAAGTTAGGGGATGTTAGGTTTAGGGTTAGACATAGGTTTAGGGGTTAATAACTTTAATATAGTGGCAGCAGATTAGGGGTTAATAATATAATGTCTGTGTCGGCGACATTGGGGAAAGCAGATTAGGGGTTAATAGATATAATGTAGGTGTTGGCGATGTTAGGGGCACTTGATTAGGGGTTCATAAATATAATGTAGGTGGTGGCGGTGTCCGGAGCAGCAGATTAGGGGTTAAAATTTTTAATATAGTGTTTGCGATGCGGGAGGGCCTCGGTTTAGGGGTTAATAGGTAGTTTATGGGTGTTAGTGTACTTTTTAGCACTTTAGTTATGAGTTTTATGTTACGGCGTTGTACCATAAAACTCATAACTACTGACTTTTAAATGCGTTAGGACTCTTGATGGGGTAGGGTGTACCGCTCACTTTTTGGCCTCCCAAGACAGACTCATAATACCGGTGCTATGGAAGTCCCATAGAAAAAAGACTTTACGAAGTTTACGCAAGTCGTTTTGCGGTAAGGCCAAACAAGTGTGCGGTGCCCCTAAACCTGCAAAACTCGTAATACCAGCGGACTTGCGTTAGGACCTCTTAACGCTGCTTTTTTACCCTAACGCACAACTCTTAATCTAGCCGAATGTGATCACGCCCGGGAAGTTATATAAGAGTTAGCACAACACAGTACTAAATGCAACTCAATAGATTTTAACTAGTCACAGTCATGTGATCAGGGAAGCTGTCAGAAGAGGTTTAGATACAAGGTAATCACAGAGGTAAAAAGTATATTAATATAACAGTGTTGATTATGCAAAACTGGAGAATGGGTAATAAAGGGATAATCTATCTCTTAAAACAATAACAATTCTTTTGTAGACTGTCACTTTAATCATAGTTGGGTTTATGAGTTTTTTTTGCTTATGTGCAACTTTCTTTTTACCTTCAAGGGTGCAATATGTATTGTTTTGTATCTCCTGCAATATTGTTCATGAAAGTCCTATTTACAACGTTTCATGGAACACAGACAATATAGCCCTTCTGCAGGCTAAGCTGTATTTAGATCAAGAACTCTGTTACTTTTGCAGTTTGTAGCTGTAGCTTTTCCTAGAAATGCTTTTGAATTGTGGTTCTGATAATATACACTTGTGTTTTTTTATAACAATACTGTGTCTGTCTAAAAGGTCAAGCAAGAGCCCCTACCTGAAGCATTAAAGGTATGTACTATTTGTTTTTTTGCCTGATTTATTTCTAAATACTATCTACTATCTGCTGTATAACTTTACCAAAGACAAGAACACAAAAATAATCCAGTAAAAAGCCTGAGTTCCACATGCATACTAACACGTTTGTGGCATGAAATAAAATCATTTTGACAATATGTTATATTATTAACCACTTGCTCCTTTCCCATGTCTGCTTCATTTTGAACCAAAATATAGAGTCAGCCATAGAATTGGAGCTAGAATGTCGGCAAATCCATAATGTGACAGGGACATAATGTGGCTTAAGCAGTACAGTGGCCTTTGCAGCAATGTTATAGTAAACATTGCGAGGGTCTCCATAACCCTTTACTGAGCTGCGCCTCTATCCATATCCCTGACCCTAGCCCTAATCCTAAATACTGCAATGTCACCATTCACCGGTTACTAGATGACAACATTCTTGCTGCTATCATTTAATTAAAAATCTATTTCAGCAACATTTAGGTTGCAAAATATGATGGCTGGGAAAATTTGTCTGGATACCTACTGCTCAATATTATTTTACCATGTCAAAGGTTTAGGGTCAGATTACAAGTGGTGTGCTAGTTAGTGCTTTTGCTTGAGCATAAACTTTGCAAGAAGTAAGCTTTTTGAGCGCATCAGGTTGAAAGTAAAAACGTTCTAATTTACTCCTATTATGAATTTTTCTTCATTCTCTTGGTATCTTTATTTGAAAAAGCAGAAATGTAAGCTTACGAGCCAGTCCATTTTTGGTTCAGCACCCTGGATAGCGCTTGCTGATTGGTGGCTGCATTTAGACACCAATCAGCAATTGCTACCTAGGTGCTGAACCAAAGTTGAGCTGGCTCGTAAACTTACATTCTTGCTTTTCAAATAAAGATAGCAAGAGAACGAAGATACATTGATAATGGGAGTAAAATAGAAAGTTACTTAAAATTGCATGCTCTATCTGAATCATGAAAGAACTAAACTTTTTTTGACTTGCTGATTCAATAAGAGAGCAGAGCCTGACCTGAACAGAAATGGGAAGTAACGATTAGTCCTGACACAGCAGCTGTTGCTAGCAGCGGAAGGTCAGCAGATACCATCTGCACGTCTTGAAACATGAACAGGTTTTGTTAGGATCAAATAACAAACACTTATTTGTCAACAGCCCCTCAGGTTTCTGGGAATTTTTTTTTTAAGGATTTCATAGAAGTTTATTCAATGACATTATATATAATAAAAGTCACAATGCGCTGGATGTTTGTGTCCTCATGTTATAAGTCATCAACTCCGTGTTGCTAATGGCAATAATAAGGATTTAAATACTACCTTGCGCATGATAAAATATACAAGTGATCTGGCTACAATAGCAAATCATTTCAGGTTCAAATCAGCACTCAATAAAGGATAATTTAAATATATTTTGAAAAACTTTATGTATTATAGAAAATAGCTATAAAGCTCATAATTTGCACATTTATTTTTGCAAACTTTGTTTAATGATAACTTAGGATAGATTCAACTATACCACACAAACATTTTACAAAGCACATTCAGGGTAACTAAGGAAGAAAAAAACCCAGAATATAAACTGTACAGTATATAGTCCCATTTGGTGGTTTTCATTTTATTTTTCATGTTTCTGGGGAATCTAAGTTGACAGAGGTGAAGGTTCATAGATCCATAACAAAACATGGCTGAGGTACATCCATCCAAAAAATGAGTTAAAGGGACAGTTTACTAAAAAAAATCTCCCCTTTAATTTGTTCCCAATGATCCACTTTACCTGCTGGAGTGTATTCAGTTGTTTACAAGTATTTCCATTAACCTTATATTGGCATTTGAAATTGTTTATTTAGCCTGTGGTATCCCCACCCATCCTGAAAGTTTTTGGTCTCAAGTCCAAGCTGTGTAAACACAGCCAGTAGAAGAAATTACACTCCCAGTGGGTTATAGAAGAGATAAGGTAATAAAATGTTAATTTTCCATTGTTCTCTCCAAGTATTGGTGATTGGTTTATGGACAGATATACGATAAAGAAGCAGGTATATGTACACAGTGTGATAAAGTAATGAGATCTGATTATACCTACAAGTTCAACCCATTTTATAAGATTGTGGCTTCAAAACACAAAGCCAGCTAATTCATATACACAAATAAGCCTTAAAAAAGCAAATCTCATACATTTTATACTCTGCAACTGGTAAAAAAAGTAATTGGAAACACATAAAGGGAAAACAATTTTATAGTATACTGTCCCTTTAACTTATCTGACACTTCAGGACAGCCAGAAGTACATTTGCAGATAGAGCAAAGCACATTCCTTGCTGACGGCCACACATGGGCATCGCTTACTAACGCAGCATTAATTTTCCCTGACTCACTCACTTAATAGTTTCACTTGTTACTTTACCACAGGATGGTGTAAATTCATGTCCTTGTATTCCCTACTACAAGAGATGTAGAATCTACAATAAATGACACCAGAAAAAAAAAATAGGTCACACTTTCTTTTCGGCTAAGAAAAATAATTATTAATGAGTTACACTTCTGCTATAATTTATTTTAAATCTCAGTGGAAAACAAGCGGAAGAATTTAGATTACTGTATAATTTAAATGATACTGGGTAAAATACAGATATATGTGTGAAATCATGTGAGAAATAATGTGAGTCAGTGAAAACATTTATTTAGTGAAATCTCTGTCCATGTGTTTTTGTATTTGTGGAATCTGCTCTTCTCATTCTCAAGAGGTGCTAGTTTATGGTGCGTTAGCTAAGTTATTGCCCTCTTGAGATAGATGTATCTTAGCCATGTTTATCTGCATGTCTTTGGCTCTATGAAATATTGAATTGCCCTAAATCTGGATACTCCTTGTGTATGGTGTACCCTCTTTATTTGCCTCCAAACATCTGAATGATCACTGTCACATTTCTCTCAGACACTGTATGATTCTTATTCTTTATTAATTACTAATAATATAAATTACATTTGTGTATTATAATGTAATCAATAACTGTCTTTAACCAAAATATGCTGCAAAATATACAAAATAATTAAAATAGATCCATGTATGGTTAATTGTGAATCTCGTGGGAATCATTTATAGACAATACATGGTAGCGGTTTTTTTTACTCATTCTTTCCAGTAGACATGTGGATAAAGTACAACCTGTGCCTTTTGCTTAATCTTTGTTTTTAAATATTATTCCTTGAAGAGATAAGGGATAGTGTAAACTTGTCCTACTAATTAACAATTCTCCTAACATCTGATCATGTGATATATAGTGATTAGAACACACACTAAAAATATTCACAATATCATTGGATTATAAGCAATTATAGCAAAAGTCTAATAACATATGCATACATGACTATGCCTCTGATTCTCAAAGATTTGCCACCATGTAGTGAAATCTTTAGCTTATATAACTGAACAATATATTGTAAAGTAAGTGTGTCTCCTTCACATAAAGCCCATTTTTATGGAAATCACCTTAATGATATGCACAGTTACCAAGGTAAAATTTTTCTTTAAAACAATATATGAGGGGCCTCAGAATAATAACATAGAATTGTATAGAATCTGACCAGACCAGATAGCTTTAGAGGATTGGGCCCTATGAGTGAATATATTTCTATCTATCATCTATATATCTCAAACAAGCTAGAAGCACTATCCAGGTTATTTTTAAGTGTAAATTTTACATCACAGATTAAAATTTTACACTTAAAAAATCCTGAGAGTGTTACCAGTTAATTCTAGACCCTCTGCTTTACATTTAATTTGTCAATGTTTTATACTGCCATGTGTGTTTAGCTGAATTTGTCGGAAGCTATTATGACTGGCATGCCTATGCTCAACCTTTGATTTTGTTAATCTAAAATACAGAGGATGGAGATGAATGCTGACTATTAATATATTTACTTTAGATTTTGAATACAAAAAGATTAAAGACATACAACATATTAAATGTTTCTGTAACAAACATCTTCTACATATTTTATCTTTATTTTCTCTTAGTCTCCTGGTAAACTTAGCAACACACTCGTGCAGCAGTTTGCATTTAAAGAGGAGAACATAATAAACGATGAAGATGAAATGGCAACTAAAAATAACCTTTTTATGAATGGACTCAATGGGGAGAAGCCTCCAGGACAAATAACAGAAAAACCGAGCAAAAGAAACATTAACTTGAGGGTTCTAAAGAGTCCACCAAAGAAACAGAACATGCCCCAACCCAGACCAAACACAGAGGATCAATCCAAGAAATCAAATGATTCTTCTAGCAGCAAATCTCCCCTCCCTGTAGAAGAGACTGTTCCCCAACAGGCAGTAGCAGATAATGTTTCAGTGGAAAGTCCAGAATGTACTGTCTTGGACAACAAGGTTGAACAGGTTACTCCAGTAGAGCATGCTGATGTGAATGATGAAAGACAAGAGACTACAGTAGACAGTGCGTCTGAAGAGAAGAGCAACGAGGATAAGAAAACAGAGGTCCAAAGCACAGAAACAATCTTACAATCAGAAAAGGTAAGTTTTAATAGTGCTTCTAATAAAAGTGCATATCTATATATCATGATAAAAGAAGAAGGGGCTAGAGATACAATGGGTTGATTATCAAAAACTGCATGGAAAAAAATCACACAACAATGTTTTTTTTTGTTTGTTCTTTTTTAATGAGAACCCGCAGTACTAACAAGACCTCTTAGATAATCTCTTCAGGCCAGGGAGAGTTAGTGAATTAGGACTTTTATCATGAGAGAGAATATCTATAAATAGCGAGAGAATTAACCATGTTTCACAAAAAGGGAGAGACAGTCATAAGAAAGAAATGAATTATCTTTCTTAATAGAGTAGCTTTTATGTGAAATAGAAAATATTTATTGAGATAAATATGTATCTTCCTAGGAAGAGGGAGAAACAAGGAGAAAGAGCGAAAAAAGTATTTGTCAGCATAATTTACTTATGTGGTCATTACAATGAAGCTAAGAAAATTACAAAAAAAGCCTATGAGATGTTTTTATGAAAATGTAGTAATTTAAGAATTAAAAATGAGGTTTAAAATGATTTTTTAGTTCATGGTTTAAGCATTAAGGAAGTTGGCACAAATTGAATTTATGATTGTTCAAAAAATGCCCTCTACTCTTGCCCAATCAATTGTATGTGAGAAGAGCATATCCATCCTTAATAGATCAGGCCAGTATACTTTAACTCTACAACTGCAGCTTTTTAACTAGCGGTTTTCAGGCTCAAAAGAGTGAACCTGCACAACAACAGGTATGAGGGTTGCTTAGGCTGCTTGGTAAATTTCTCCTGATGTTTATTAGTAAGCACATTTCACCTGTGTCACTATAAAGAGTAACAGCAACAGTGTGGGAGCGCTCAGACGTCCGCTATGTGTGTGGCCTCGGCTCGCGCTTCACGTAAGTTGCCGCCCCTCTTGAATAAGTCCTGACGTCCCGATGACGACCCCTGGGTTATTCAGTCAATCCGGTGCAATTGGTTAAAACGATCCACCACCGCTTGCACTAAATATGATAGCAACATCCACTGCACACGGTAACTGACATTTCCAAACCATGTAACGGAAATAAGAGACAAAGGCTCAAAAAGGTGAAATAAAAAGTCTGTATTCAGTAACTCTGTTAGGCAAAAGCGGTTACAACAGGCAATTCAGCAGGTCAAACGCGTTTCAAATGTTTATATATTAAACTTCCTCAGTGACCATCATGCACTATTGCCCATAATGCAGCTCTATTTAAAGGGCAAGAAAACACACTCCCTCTTTAATTAAACCAATCAAATTACAAAAAAGTGCTGCATTATGTCAACTACGAATACTGTGTTAAGTGACAGCAAAATACATTTCTTTATTTAGATAGACTGAAAACATTATGCTACACATAATAATATAATTTTTGACTCACATATTAACTATCAGAAAAGGAATTTAGTTTGACTCAACATAAAAAAAATATAAAAAACTTTACTTAACTAATTAGGTATCCACAAATAGTTTTACATCCCATTCAGAATTTAACCCTATTGGCATTCTGGTATCCAGCTGAAAGATCCAGAAAACCTCTCTTTTACTGAGAGTATTACATCTATTTCCTCCTCTTGGATGTCTGGCAATCAGCTGGATACCCTGAAATGTCAGCAGGGAACTGTCAGAGTCGTGTTCTTTTCTGAAATGTAGGGAGACTGGTGTAGTGGACTCAGGATCTTCTATGGAACGCAAGTGTTCCAAAAAACGATCTTTTAAAGCCTGTGTCGTCTGACCGACATACTGCCTATAGCACCCCCTACAGGTCAGAAGGTATATAACATAGCAAGAATTGCATGTTATATGTTCCTGTATCTTAAATTGTTTTTCATTTGCAGTAGACACAAAATTCTGACCAAAGGTAGCATAAGTGCAAGACTTACACCTCCTACTACCACATTTGAAAAAACCTGGTTTAATAGACAACCAATTCTGGCTAGAAATATTTGGCAACATAGAGGGAGACAAAATCCCTCTTAATGTTTTTGCTTTACGTGACACAAATAATACTCCATCTTTAACTATGTCACATAATTTGTCATCTGTCTCTAGGATAGGCAATGCTTTACGAATAATGCCACAAATTTGGGCATATTCTTCACTGTACGTAGTGATACTTGCGTTCCATAGAAGATCCTGAGTCCACTACACCAGTCTCCCTACATTTCAGAAAAGAACACGACTCTGACAGTTCCCTGCTGACATTTCAGGGTATCCAGCTGATTGCCAGACATCCAAGAGGAGGAAATAGATGTAATACTCTCAGTAAAAGAGAGGTTTTCTGGATCTTTCAGCTGGATACCAGAATGCCAATAGGGTTAAATTCTGAATGGGATGTAAAACTATTTGTGGATACCTAATTAGTTAAGTAAAGTTTTTTATATTTTTTTTATGTTGAGTCAAACTAAATTCCTTTTCTGATAGTTAATATGTGAGTCAAAAATTATATTATTATGTGTAGCATAATGTTTTCAGTCTATCTAAATAAAGAAATGTATTTTGCTGTCACTTAACACAGTATTCGTAGTTGACATAATGCAGCACTTTTTTGTAATTTGATTGGTTTAATTAAAGAGGGAGTGTGTTTTCTTGCCCTTTAAATAGAGCTGCATTATGGGCAATAGTGCATGATGGTCACTGAGGAAGTTTAATATATAAACATTTGAAACTCGTTTGACCTGCTGAATTGCCTGTTGTAACCGCTTTTGCCTAACAGAGTTACTGAATACAGACTTTTTATTTCACCTTTTTGAGCCTTTGTCTCTTATTTCCGTTACATGGTTTGGAAATGTCAGTTACCGTGTGCAGTGGATGTTGCTATCACTATAAAGAGGACCAGGTTTTGATATGTAAAGTCAGTACATGCTTGAAAAGTACTATATAACAAAAAGATTGCATTGGTTATAATGCAACTGACTCATAAGCTCATAAACCGAGTGCAACAGTCCAATTTAAACATAAACCTACATAGCTAAACCACTAGTGTATCTGGCCCTTAAAGTGAAGGTTCTTGGTTTGAATACCTTTGGTTTTTATCTCTTTAACCACTTGACTGCAGTGTATACTGTGTTGCGTTCAAGTGGCTAAGCAAATTTAATTTTTTTTTATCTCTTTAGTAAAACTTGGGAAATTGGACATCAAAATTAATTTTAATGCTGCAGTTCTCATTAAAATGTGACAATGCATTGACATTTCTGGTGTTTGTTTAATGGATGTTAAAATTTAATCTCTGCATTCCCCCACAAAAAAATGAACCTCTTGTTAAATTATGGCTTCTGGGCAATATGATGCACCATTTCGGGCTGGGAAGAATGCAGTTCAAGTTTATAATTTCTGTTAACTGGCTTATTAAATCCGAAAGACATTCAAACTATGTGAAAATAAACTTTAGCTCTCAGACTTCACAAACGTAACCAATATGAACTTTAAGAGCTTTATTTCTCTTGTAAGGTGTATCCAGTCCACGGATTCATCCATTACTTGTGGAATATTCTCCTTCCCAACAGGAAGCTGCAAGAGGATCACCCACAGCAGAGCTGTCTATATAGCTCCTCCCCTAACTGCCACCTCCAGTCATTCTCTTGCAGCTCTCGACAAGGGAAGTAGCTAGAGATATGTGGTGAATTAGTGTAGTTTATCTTCAATCAAAAGTTTGTTATTTTTTAACGGTGCCGGCATTGTACTGTTTTTTACCTCAGGCAGAAATTAGAAGAAGAATTTTGATGATGATCTTAGCAGGTTGTAACTAAGGTCCACTGCTGTTCTCACACATAACTAAAGAGTATGAGGAAACTTCAGCTGAGAGAACGGCCTGCAGAATTAACTGCCCTGAGGTATGTTCAGTATATTATTTCTAGAGGATGATAAGAACTAGAAAATGCTGACAGTGCCTGATATAGTTAAGGTAAGCCTGATTGCAGTGATTTAATAAACGACTGGCATCATGCTTGCAGTAAAGGGTAATTTTCATATTACTTTCCATTATGGCTTAGTATGTAAAACGTTTGCATATATATAAAGAACGTTTTTTACTGAGGTGATGAATCTTTGTTTGGGGCCTAGTTTTCCACATGGCTGTTATTCTACTCCTAGGAATAGTTTTTTGAGGCCCTCTGACTTTGAGTGCATGGTGGGAGGGGCCTATTTTCGTGCTCTAATTGCGCAGTTGTTTTTTCATTCTGAGACATCCAGCTTCCCTAAAGGAGTCCCCTGACATATTGGGCCTCTGTAAAGGGTTTTTGTGCCTACAAAAGTCGTTTTATGGGAAGGTAGGAGCCACAGTAGAGCTGTGGCAGTTTGCTTGTGACTGTTTTAACGGTTTTTACCGTTTTTTTTGCTTACACTGTAAAAAATTCATAGAGTTTACTGCTTTTTTCACTGTTTTGCAGTTTTTGTGTTTGTTTGTTTTCCCTTAAAGGCACAGTACCGTTTTTTTATTTTCTGCTTTTTCACATTAATTAAAGTGTTTTCAAAGCTTGCTGGTCTCATTACTAGTCTGTTAAACATGTCTGACATAGAGGAAACTCCTTGTTCATTATGTTTAGAAGCCATTGTGGAACCCCCTCTTAGAATGTGTACCAAATGCACTGATCTTACTATAAGTTATAAAGACCATATTCTGGCTTTAAAAGATTTATCACCAGAGAAAATTGACAAGGGGGAAGTTATGCCGACTAACTCTCCCCACTTGTCAGAGCCTATAACTCCCGCTCAAGGGGCGCCAAGTACATCTAGCGCGCCCATTGCGTATACTTTACAAGACATGGTGGCAGTTATGAATCATACTCTTACAGAAGTATTGTCCAAACTGCCAGGGTTACAAGGGAAGCAAGACAGCTCTGGGGCTAGAACAAATACAGAGCTCTCTGATGCTTTAGTAGCTATGTCCGATATACCCTCACAATGTGCAGAAGCCGAAGAAGGAGAGCTTCTATCTGTGGGTGATTTTTCTGACTCAGGGAAGACACTTCAACCTGATTCTGATATGTCTACATTTAAATTTAAGCTTGAACACATCCGCATGTTGCTCAGGGAGGTTTTAGCAACTCTGGATGACTGTGACGCCATTGTAGTCCCAGAGAAATTGTGTAAATTGGATAAATACTACGCAGTGCCTGTTTACACTGATGTTTTTCCAATACCTAAGAGGTTTTCAGAAATTATTACTAAGGAATGGGATAGACCAGGTGTACCGTTCTCTCCCCCTCCTGTTTTTAAAAAGATGTTTCCCATAGATGCCGCTACACGGGATTTGTGGCATACGGTCCCTAAGGTGGAGGGAGCAGTCTCTACTCTAGCGAAGCGTACAACTATCCCTGTCGAGGACAGTTGTGCTTTTCTAGATCCAATGGACAAAAAATTAGAGGGTTACCTTAAGAAAATTTTTATTCAACAAGGTTTTATTCTCCATCCCCTTGCATGCATTGCCCCTGTCACTGCTGCTGCAGCCTTCTGGTTTGAGTCTCTAGAAGAGGCTCTACAGGTAGAAACCCCATTGGATGATATCCTTGACAAGCTTAAAGCTCTTAAGCTAGTCAATTCATTTGTTTCTGACGCCGTTCTTCATTTAACCAAACTAACGGCTAAGAACTCAAGTTTTGCTATTCAGGCGCGTAGGGCGCTTTGGCTTAAATCCTGGTCAGCTGACGTTACTTCAAAGTCTAAGCTTCTTAACATTTCCTTCAAGGGGCAGACCCTATTCGGGCCTGGACTGAAGGAGATCATTTCTGATATTACTGGAGGAAAAGGTTACGCCCTTCCTCAGGATAGGTCCAACAAATTAAGGACCAAACAGCCTAATTTTCGTACCTTTCGAAACTTCAAGAGTGGCGCAGCTTCAACTTCCTCTAATACAAAACAAGAGGGAAATTTTGCCCAGTCCAAGCCGGCCTGGAGACCTAACCAGGCTTGGAACAAAGGAAAGCAGGCCAAAAAACCTGCTGCTGCCTCTAAGACAGCATGAAAGATCAGCCCCCGATCCGGTAACGGATCTAGTAGGGGGCAGACTTTCTCTCTTCGCCCAGGCTTGGGCAAGAGATGTCCAGGATCCCTGGGCGTTGGAAATTGTGTCCCAGGGATATCTTCTGGACTTCAAAGCTTCTTCCCCAAAAGGAAGATTTCATCTCTCACAATTATCTGCAAACCAGATAAAGAGAGAGGCATTTTTACATTGTGTTCAAGACCTCCTAGTTATGGGAGTGATCCACCCAGTTCCAAAGGAGGAACAGGGGCAAGGCTTCTATTCAAATCTGTTTGTGGTTCCCAAGAAAGAGGGAACCTTCAGACCAATCTTAGATCTCAAGATCCTAAACAAATTTCTCAGGGTCCCATCCTTCAAGATGGAGACTATTCGAACCATCCTACCTATGATCCAGGAGGGTCAATATATGACTACCGTGGACTTAAAGGATGCTTATCTGCACATTCCGATACACAGAGATCATCATCGGTTTCTCAGGTTCGCCTTCCTAGACAGACATTACCAGTTGGTGGCTCTTCCCTTTGGGTTAGCTACGGCACCAAGAATCTTTACGAAGGTTCTGGGGTCACTCCTAGCGGTCCTAAGGCCGCGGGGTATAGCAGTAGCCCCTTAGCTAGACGACATTCTAATATAGGCGTCGAATTTTCAAATCGCCAGGTCCCATACAGACATTGTTCTGGCATTCCTGAGGTCGCATGGGTGGAAAGTGAACGAAGAAAAGAGTTCTCTATCCCCTCTCACAAGAGTTTCCTTCCTAGGAACTCTGATAGATTCTGTAGAAATGAAGATTTACCTGACAGAGGCCAGGTTGTCAAAACTTCTAAATTCCTGCCGTGTTCTTTATTCTACTTCTCGCCCTTCAGTGGCTCAGTGTATGGAAGTAATCGGCTTAATGGTAGCGGCAATGGACATAGTGCCGTTTGCCCGCCTACATCTCAGACCGCTGCAACTCTGCATGCTCAGTCAGTGGAATGGGGATTACACAGATTTGTCCCCTCTACTAAATATGGATCAAGAGACCAGGGATTCTCTTCTCTGGTGGCTATCTCGGGTCCATCTGTCCAAGGGTATACCTTCCGCAGGCCAGATTGGACAATAGTAACGACAGATGCCAGCCTTCTGGGCTGGGGTGCAGTCTTGAACTCCCTGAAAGCTCAGGGCTTGTGGACTCAGGAGGAGACCCTCCTTCCGATAAACATTCTGGAACTAAGAGCGATATTCAATGCTCTTCAGGCTTGGCCTCAGCTAGCTGCGGTCAGGTTCATCAGATTTCAGTCGGACAATATCATGACTGTAGCCTACATCAACCATCAAGGGGGAACAAGGAGTTCCCTAGCAATGTTGGAGGTTTCAAAAATAATTCTATGGTCAGAGGTTCACTCTTTCCATCTATCAGCTATCCATATCCCAGGAGTAGAGAACTGGAAGGCGGATTTCTAAGTCGACAGACTTTTCATCCTGGGGAGTGGGATCTCCATCCGGAGGTGTTTGCACAGTTGATTCAACTTTGGGGCAAACCAGAACTGGATCTCATGGCGTCTCGTCAGAATGCCAAGCTTCCTTGTTACGGATCCAGGTCCAGGGATCCCATGGCAGCGCTGATAGATGCTCTAGCAGTGCCTTGGTCTTTCAACCTGGCTTATGTGTTTCCACTGTTTCCTCTGCTCCCTCGTCTGATTGCAAAGATCAAGCAGGAGAGAGCTTTGGTGATTTTGATAGCACCTGCGTGGCCACGCAGGACTTGGTATGCAGATCTGGTGGACATGTCATCCCTTCCACCATGGACTCTACCGCTGAGGCAGGACCTTCTACTTCAGGGTCCTTTCAACCATCCAAATCTAATTTCTCTGCGTCTGACTGCTTGGAGATTGAACGCTTGATTTTATCAAAACGTGGGTTCTCCGAGTCGGTCATCGATACCTTAATTCAGGCTCGAAAGCTTGTCACCAGGAAAATCTATCATAAAATATGGTGTAAATATCTTCATTGGTGTGAATCCAAGGGTTACTCATGGAGTAAAGTCTGGATTCCCAGGATATTATCTTTTCTGCAAGGGATTGTCAGCTAGTTCCTTAAAGGGACAGATTTCTGCTCTGTCTATTCTTTTGCACAAGCGTCTGGCGGATGTTCCAGATGTTCAGGCGTTTTGTCAGGCTTTAGTTAGAATCAAGCCTGTGTTTAAACCTGTTGCTCCGCCATGGAGTTTAAATTTAGTTCTTAAAGTTCTTCAAGGGGTTCCGTTTGAACCTCTGCATTCCATAGATATCAAGCTTTTATCTTGGAAAGTTCTGTTTCTGGTAGCTATCTCTTCGGCTCAAAGAGTTTCAGAGTTATCTGCCTTGCAGTGTGATTCCCCTTATCTGATCTTCCATGCAGATAAGGTAGTTTTGCGTACCAAACCTGGGTTTCTTCCTAAGGTGGTATCTAATAAGAATATCAATCAGGAGATTGTTGTTCCGTCACTGTGTCCTAATCCTTCTTCAAAGAAAGAAAGTCTTTTACACAATCTTGACGTGGTTCGTGCATTAAAGTTTTATTTACAAGCTACTAAAGATTTTCGTCAAATATCTGCATTGTTTGTTGTCTACTCTGGACAGAGGAAGGGCCAAAAGGCTTCAGCAACTTCTCTTTCTTTTTGGTTAAGAAGTATAATCCGCTTAGCTTATGAAACTGCTGGCCAGCAGCCTCCTGAGAGAATTACAGCTCATTCCACTAGAGCGCTGGTTTCCACATGGGCTTTTAAAAATGAGGCTTCTGTTGAATAGATTTGTAAGGCGGCGACTTGGTCTTCGCTTCATACTTTTTCTAAATTCTACAAATTTGATACTTTTGCTTCTTCGGAGGCTATTTTTGGGAGAAAGGTCTTACAGACAGTGGTGCCTTCCGTTTAAGCGCCTGCTTTTTCCCTCCCTTCATCCGTGTCCTATAGCTTTGGTATTGGTATCCCACAAGTAATGGATGAATCCGTGGACTGGATACACCTTACAAGAGAAAACTAAATTTATGCTTACCTGATAAATTTATTTCTCTTGTGGTGTATCCAGTCCACGGCCCGCCCTGTCATTTTAAGGCAGGTGTTTTTTATTTTTAAACTACAGTCACCACTGCACCCTATAGTTTCTCCTTTCTCTTGCTTGTCTTCGGTCGAATGACTGGAGGTGGCAGTTAGGGGAGGAGCTATATAGACAGCTCTGCTGTGGGTGATCCTCTTGCAGCTTCCTGTTGGGAAGGAGAATATCCCACAAGTAATGGATGAATCCGTGGACTGGATACACCACAAGAGAAATAAATTTATCAGGTAAGCATAAATTTTGTTTTTTAATATTGTTTAATGGATTGTGAATTTGTCAGAAATGTGATTGGCATTCATTACATAGCACAGAAATTTTACATTTCTTTAATAATAATATAATCATTGCAAAACATAGAGATTTGAAGTATATCTTTAATGTTTCTTAAGATATTAATGTGACATATTTTGCATTATTGAGATAAAACATGTTTTAGACAAGGCTGCAGCCAAATTACTGCACCAATCATCAGGCAGTATCACTTTTTTTTGGGTGTAGAGACTTCCAAGGTTGCTTAAAGTGATGGAAATGCCATATATTTCATCTTTGCCATTAAAAAGTATATGTGTACCTTTTCTGTTTTTAATGCATCTGTTAAAGGGTTAAATTAGTGCATATAGTAATGCTTCTATTGCAATGTTATGCAATAACTTGGAAGAACGCTTTTTTTTTTTTAATGACAATTCTAGTGAACATCCAATCAGTGTATGTGTCATTTGACAATCTTGAAGTCCAGCCCCTTTAAAGCCCTTAGAAAGCCTATGTAGAGAATGGATTTGACTGCTCTATACATCACATCCTAGCCAAAAGAGAAAATGAAGGGGGGCGGAGGAACAGACAATACCAATTAGGATTATAAAACTTTTATTATATGTGGTTTTCCGTGCAAACTAATATTCAACATTCTTTTAGTCTGAAATTTACCATCACTTTAAGTAAAATTGGAGTAATAAATCCGACGCTATAGATCCTCAAATCTGTGGGTAGAGCAAAATTTTATTTAGATTAAATCTTTTTATTATGCATTTTAAAAATTAAGATACAAAACAAATTGGTCATAATAGGTCATCAACATGTCATCTGACCCCTACAAACAGACAATAGAAGTAAAACATGGATGTAGTGAGAGTTCAGTGACACTCTGTAGTGCTAACAAGTAGCCACTGTTAGTTATAGGGCATAAGTCCTTATTTGCACCAGGTTCCATCTTCTGTATCCTTAAAGGTATTAGTATGGTTGTAATGTCCCTGTAGCACTCTGTTCTCCTTGAAGGGCATCCAACAGTTTAGTATGCGACAGATGATTGACTGATAGAGCTTGGGGAGGAAAAGGAGGAACTCCCCAATTCTACATTATTGACCACGCAAATCAGTAAAAACAAACATATAACAACAAGTAAAAAAAAAACTACAACAAAACAAGTCGTTCCATATAGATTACATTTAACAATTTGTAAACCTATGATTGCCACCACATCACGGTCTTCTCTATTCTCCCAAAGTTGTGTACTTCCACTGCTCCCTCCCATAACCCCTATGACCTTCTTTCTATGAGTTGGAGTCTGTTAATACTACTCCTCCATTTTCGTTTCCTAGCATCCAATAATACCATACTTTCTGAAAAGACTCTGAGGTATTTTGTATCTGAGCGGCTGATTCGTACATACAGTATGTTTGTTTGATTTTGGACAATATTTCCACCCATGCAGGCACTCCCGTCTTCCAGTATCTAGCTATGCTAGTTCTGGTAACGGTGCAAAGTATTCTAATGAAGACATTCATATATTTGTTGAATATCTAGGTGTATTTTTTTTGTATATTTGCGATATATCTAGGTGTATGTTCTCATCCAACAAATTACTTAGGAGTCTGGATAGGTTTTTCTAAATATCACTGACCCTCGGACACTCCCACCACATGTGGAGGTAGGTTCCCACCTCCCCACAAACCCTATAGCAGAGTCTAGTTCCATTTCTAACGGAATGTGCTGTTTGAATGGAAGTTAAGTACCACCTAAAAGAGGTTTTGATAATATTTTCCCTAAGATCCACGCTTAATAGGTTTCTACATGAGTCATAGAACAACTTGTCCCAATCCTCTTGGTCTTTCTCCACCTTCAAATCAGTCTCCCATCTAAGTGTTAGATCTGACTTGGATTTAACTTTAGCTGTTTGCAATTCAATATATATGTGTGAGATTGCATGTTTAGATCTAGTTGGGGTGCAGCTAAGTCTTTCTAAATTTGTGGTGAGTTGTGTAGTCCTATTGACAACGTAGGCTCGAATCACAGATGCTATTTGCAGGTACAAAAACCATTGCAGTGGTAACGGTTCTATTTTTAGACTCAGCTGTGCATAAGAAATAGGGGTTCCATTGTTAACAAAATCTGCAACCCTATAGAGTCCCTTATTTTCCCATTTGCTTATGGTTGGTCTGAGGTCGGGGTTTATCAGGTATTTTAGGGTTATTTTCAATGAGTTTACAGGAAAGATATTTGAGGTCCCAAGTGCCGAATTCCACTCCCGTATTGACAATTTAGTAATTGGGGCAATATGCATAGCATCCACCCCCCCCCACCCTCGGATCCCATATGATATCCTCAGGGGAGCTGAGCTTCCCCAACTCAGATTCCAGAATCGGCCAGAGGATGTTTTCATCCCTCCTACCACATATAGAGATCTGAGCTAGTCTGGATGCCCAGTAGTAGTCTTGTAGGTTAGGTAATCCTACCCCCCCTAGCTGTCTGTGTTGCATCAAAACCCTAGCTTGGATCCTAGCTTGTTTCTTGTCTCTATGGTAGCAGTGTAGGGCTGATTGAATAGAGTCAAGATCTTGTGTGTTAATCTTTATTGGTAAGACTCTAAATAAATATAGTAGTCTCGGCAGTATATTCATTTTAATGGAGGTCAGTCTTCCAGGGGGTTAGAAGAGTGGGGAGTCAAGTTTATTCCAAGATATTTAATACTGTTTTTGGTCCATTTAAATGCAAAGTTAGTTTCAATAAGCTTAAGAGTGTGTTTTGGAAGGTTAAAAGGAAGGGCCTCGCACTTATCTATATTAATTTTATACCCCGAAACAGAGGAAAATTCCTGTATAGTTTTGTACAGATTTGGAAGTGTCAGCAGTGGTTTGGTTATTGTCATTAGGATATCATCTGCGAACAGAGATATCTTATGGCTAAATTTCCTGATCTGAACTCCCGATATGTCTGGGTTATTTCGGATTGAGGCTGCCCGTGGCTCTATACATAGCGCAAAGAGGAGTGGTGACAAGGGGCATCCCTGTCTAGTTCCGTTCAGAATCTTAATGGGTGTGGAATAGTGCCCGATAGCTTTTATGCGTGCAGTAGGGGTGGAGTACATATTCTTAAGTGCAGCGAGAAAGGGGCCATGAATTCCTCTCCTCTCAAGCACCGACCACATGTATTGCCAGTCCACTCTGTCAAATGCCTTCTCCGCATCCAATGATAGGAGCAGAGAAGGCACTCTCCTGTCAGTCAAATAGTCCATTATTACTGTCATTCTCCTCACGTTGTCAGGGGCTTCCCTACCCGTAACAAAACCCACTTGGTCAGGGTGAACCATTGTCAGGATTATACGTTTAAGTCTGTTGGCCATCACCTTAGTCACAATTTTAATGTCCTGGTTGATAAGGGAAATGGGTCTGTAGTTGGAACAAAATTTCGGGTTTTTCCCTGGCTTAGGTAAGACAACTATTTTAGCTTGGAGTAGCTCTGTTGGAATTTCATGGCCCTCCATAATATGGTTTGCAAAACTAACTAGGTGGGGAAGTAAAACCGATTTAAACAATTTGTAGTACTCGCTAGTAAACCCATCTGGTCCTGGTGCTTTCCCTAGTTTGAGATCTTTAAGAACTGCCAAAACTTCTGCCTGGGTGATCTTAGCATTCAGTGATTCCCGGGCCCCCTCCGAAATTATGTCTAGTCGTGTAGAGTCCAAAAAGTCATTCTGTAATTGTTGGGTGTTGTCGTCATAGGATACTTTTTTGCCATCATACAGGGTCCCATAGTAATCTGCAAATGTGTCTACAATCTCCTGCGGGTGGGAGGTGAGGAGCCCCAATTTGTTTTGCAGAAGTGCTATTGAAGAGGCCTGTTGTGCGTCTCTAATTTTTTTTGCCAGATATTTATCAGGCTTGTTTGCGTACAAAAAGTAATTTGTTTTTTTTAATTATTATTATTATTCTTTATTTATAAAGCGCCAACAGATTCGGCAGCGCGGTCCATGGGTACAAAGATAAAAGTACAGTACAATACAATATAGAAGACACCAAAGTTTAACAAAACAAATACAGGGGGAATTGAGGGCCCTGTTCCCGTGGGAACTTACAATCTAGATGGTAGGAGGGTGAGAAACAGGAGGTGGGGACTGCAAAGGTGAGAATGATGTTAGTGTTGAGTTAGATGGGGCAGCAGTAAGGCAGGTAGAATTCATTTTTTACTGATTTAGAGATAGGCTTCCATGAACAGAAAGGTCTTTAGGGAGCATTTAAAGGAGGAAAGGTTAGGGGAAAGTCTAACAGCTCTGGGAAGTGCATTCCAGATGGTTGGTGCTGCACGAGAGAAGTCCTGTAGCCTGGCATCGGAGGAGGTGATGGTAGAAGATGCAAGGAGCAGGTCATTGTTGGATCTTAGGGGGCGGGCTGGAGTATATTTCTTGATGAGTGAGGACAGGTAGGGGGGGGCTACGTTGGTGGATTAGCCTAGCAGAGGCATTTAGGATGGATTAGTCTATGCGCCGCCCTGATGGAATGCTCGTTCAAATATTTTGCTAGGGCCTGTCTTTTTAGTTGTAACCTGTGAAGGGTGGATGCAGAAAGAGTCAATTTGTGGGAGCGATCTAATTCCTCTATCTCAATGTACAACTGTGATATATGCGCCTGAATTTTCTTGTTATATGTAGTTTTTTCCTTGATAAGCAATCCACGGACTACTGACTTATGTGCTGCCCAGATTGTTATGGGGTTAGAAGTTGAATCTAAGTTTATATTCCAATATTCACTCATTGCCCTAATTAGGTTATTTTTAGTTTGGGGATTTTTTAGACAAGCAGGATCATAATTCCAGGCTCACCCCCTATTTACATCCCTCAATTCTCCCAGTTGCACTTGAGTTATAGAGTGGTCCGACCATACGCATGTATGAATATTAGTGGATCTAAGGACCAGTTGTAGTATCTGGCTGATGAAAATGTAATGACCTGTGGAATAGTATGTACTGTCGGTGGTTATGCAATTCTGGGATTTCCACGTGTCAACTAGGGAGTGGGGGTTCAAAGAATCTAGAATAGCTTTGGCCATAGCCCTATGTTTCTTGGAGAGTTCACTGGGGGCCCTATAAACTAGATTTTGAAAGTCCAGGTTAAAGTCTCCTGCCAGAATAATACGCATTTTAGACCAGGTAGTTAGCAAATGCGAGATTTGCCTAAAAAAGGTGTTCTGCTTTTCATTTGGGGCATAGATGTTACATAAAACGACATCTACCCCCTGGAGCTGACCGTGTACGAAAATGTATTGTCCCTCAGTGTCTGCTATTGTTTCCGTAAGCACCGCTGGTATCGAGAGTTGAAGTTGCGGTAAATATGCTCTACGCTCCTTTTTTGGAGCCTAACACAGCCATTCTGTGAACTCTAAATACCAGCGGTATTTAAAAGGTGCGGCCAGAAAAAAGCACGCGTAGCTAACGCACCCCTTTGGCCGCAATCTAGGCGATAGTGTTTAAGTATTGACATAATCAACCTGAACAAAAACATGAACTTAAACAAATAAACATTCTTAACCATGAAATTTTAAGTCAGTGAGTATCAGTTGTAAGCCGACTTTCGGCTAGATATTACGGACATAATAGTCTCACAAGTAAACACATGAGTATTGTGGATCAGTTCCTTCCCATGTGTTCATGAGAGCATAAGAAAGCACACAAAAAAAAGGATATAAACTTTGGCAACCATATGCGTCCTCTATATGTCTCCATCCCCCACACAGGGAGACTGCGCCCACGTCTGCAGAGCCAAGAGGTCTTGACTATCACTAGGTACATTGAACAAAACAGACTTATTATAAGGGTGGAAATCCCGCCTCAATTCCAGTGGCAGGGAACAGGTTCATGTCTTGGGCTTCTTTCCCCCCTTAGTGATCTTTGTCCATCTGTTTTTGGATGATGAGCCTCTAATTTCCGAAGCCTCTGGTGCTTTAGTGGGTGACATGTTAGTTGTGAAGTCTGGTAGATCCAAACCCAGGGATTGGCATGCTGTGGGTGCATCATCCATAGATCTTATGGTTGTTGTTTTCCCGTCTTTCACCACTATTAGGGAAAAAGGGAAGCCCCAGCGGTATGGCATTTGGTGTTTTCGCAGGAGCACTGTCAGTGGTCTTAATGCGCCTCGACGTTGTAGAGTACGGACACAAAGGTCTTGATAGAACTGTATCACGTTTCCCTTGAATTTAAATGTGGGATTCTGGCGGGCAGCTTGCAAGATTTTTTTCTTTCTCAGGGAAACGTAGGAGCTTCACTATGATGTCTCTAGGTGGTAGGTCATCTCTAGGTCTAGCTCTAAGGGCTCTTTCTATTTGATAGGAGTCCTCAGTATTATCGCCAGTAATTGCTCTAAATAGTTGAAGGAGGTAGGCGTTTAGATCTTTGTTTGTGGTTGATTCTGGGACTCCTTTGAGCCGCAAGTTGCACCTCCTATACCTATTCTCCAGGTCCTCCGTTTTGTCCTGGAGTTCCAGGATTTCTTGCTTTTGCAAAGATACAGACTGGGAGAGTGTGGTAATTTCATCAGATATCTCATCCTGGTTGTTTTCCAGGGTATCCACCCTGTTCCCTATCTCTGTAATATCATTTTTTTATTTTTTTAAGGCTAGTTGTCATTGTGGAGTGGAGGTTGTCTATTTTGTTCCAAAGTTTTTCAAAATTAGTGTCAATGTCTCCTCACTTACACCTCCATCTTAGTTCCCAAAATTTTATTTAAAGGGACAGTCAACCCAAAATTAAACTTTTATGATTCAGATAAGTTATGCAATTTTAAAGAACTTTCCAATTTACTATTATCATCATATTTGCTTTGTTCTATTGATATTCTTTATTGAAAGCTAAACCTAGGTATGCTCATATTCTAATTTCTAAGCCCTTGAAGGCCGCCTCTTATCTACTATCTTACAATCCCTGCAGGTCGACAGGTTTGCAAGTAGTGAACCTGTCCGTCTGCAATCAATATTTGCATCACACTGTGAAATTTAACATTGCACAAGCGGTTTCTTGTGCAATGCCGCCCCCTGATCCAGTGCAACCAATTGCGCTATAGCAGGGCATGTCAATCACCTTGAACGAGCGAGTGTCGGGGTGATTGATCTCTCCACCTCTGATGTGGCCGAGAGGAAAAAGAAGTGGTTTCTGCTTTGTAAATATGTGGCAGCAGCCTCGCTTATGCAAACCAGCTCCACATTGCAGAAAAAGCTGCAAATGCAGCTTAACCCCATAACGACCAAGGGCATGGGAGGGATAGGAGGGAGGCGGGTGGGCGGCCCATCACTGGAGGGAGCTTGAGGAGGGCAGAAGGGTGTGTGAGGGGTGGGAGTGTGCAGGAGCAGGTGGGACTGCTACGCTATGTCAAATCATTTGTGTCAGGGTTTTTTCCCTCCTTTGTTTGCCATGTGCTGCTTGCAGCCATTTTACTCACCTCTCTTGCTGACTCTGGTGCATACTGTGGGATGCTGCTCATTTCCTGCACTTCCTTTTATGGCCAGACTGGTGTTCATCATCAGTGTGAGACAGGATGCAGTCTCAGAATTGTGATGTCATCACTTATTATTTAACGTGGCCGGACTTTTGGCCGACGGACACTTGGCCGACGGACACTTGGCCGACAGACACTTGGCAGAAACACAAGTGGCTGTCACATAACAGTCCAGCCACGAGATAGATAGATTTGATAGATAGATAGATAGATCAATAGATGCAATAGATACATTTGATAGATACGATAGATAGATTGATAGTTTCCCAGACAGAGAATTACAAAACCTGCGGCCTGTGACCCATGGTAAGGTTCCCAGAGGCAGTTGCGGCGCCCGAGGCTCTGATTAGAACAGAGCACTCTGGAACGTATTTGCCCTCGGACGAAATCGGAACATTCTTTAGCTTTCTGTCTGTCAGCCAAATGTCTGTCGGCCAAATGTCCGTCTGCCAAATCTCCTTCTGCCAAATGTCTTTCTGCATTTTGTCAGAGCACCTTATTTAAAGGGCCTCTGTTCAGTATGCTTTGCCCTTGTGTTGTCTCAGACCTGTTTGTGAGAGCTCCTGTGTATTACCTGGCTGTCCGACGTCCCTCCTGGTTCCTGATCCCTGGCTTGTTCCTGACTCTGCTGTTCTCCTTGTTCCTGATTCCGGCTCGTCTGACTACTCACTTTGGCTCCTGACTCAGCTTGTCTGACTATTCCCTTTGGCTCCTGACTCAGCTCGTCTGACTACCAGCTCTGGTTTTGATTCCTGGCTTGTTATTTGTTTTGTGGACTTTTTATTATATTTTGCTATTAATAAAGGTGTGATTATTTTTGCACTTCTCGTCTCAGTCTGATTCCTGGCAACCTGACAATTTGTTAGTAGGAACGATGGAGAGGTGGGATAAGTGTAGGTGCAGGGATCTGGGAGGGTATTGAGGGGGGCAGCTACACTACGGAAAAAATGTGTTTATAAAAAAAAAATAAAAAATTGTGCCTAATTTTATTACAAACTGGGTCCTGGCAGACAGCTGCCAGTACCTAAGATGGCCACAAATAGAAAGAGGGGGGAGGTTAGGAGGGCTGTTTGTGGGGGGGGGGGGGGGGTCGTGGAGGTGTACATATACACACACACACACACACACACACACACAGGTTAAACTTGAAAAATTAGAATATCGTGCAAAAGTTCATTTATTTCACTAATGCAACTTAAAAGGTGAAACTAATATATGAGATAGACTCATTACATGCAAAGCAAGATAGTTCAAGCCGTGATTTATCATAATTTTGATGATTATGGCTGACAGCTCATGAAATCCCCAATCTCAGAAAATTAGAATATTACATGCAATCAATAAAACAAGGATTGTACATAGAACAATATCGGACCTTTGAAAAGTATAAGCATGCATACTGTATTTACTCAGTACTTGGTTTGGGCCCCTTTTGCAGCAATTACTGCCTCAATGCGGCGTGGCATGGAAGCTATCAGCCTGTGGCACTGCTGAGGTGTTATGGAAGACCAGGATGCTTCAATAGCGGCCTTCAGCTCTTCTGCATTGTTCAGTCTCATGTCTCTCATCTTTCTCTTGGCAATGCCCCATAGATTCTCTATGGGGTTCAGGTCAGGCGAGTTTGCTGGCCAATCAAGCACAGTAATCCCACGGTCATTGAACCAGGTTTTGGTGCTTTTGGCAGTGTGGGCAGGTGCCAAGTCCTGCTAGAAAATGAAGTCAGCATCCCCATAGAGCTCGTCTGCAGAAGGAAGCATGAAGTGCTCTAAAATCTCATGGTAGACTGTCCACTGTGCTTCATTAAGTCCAGGGTCAATGCAGCCAACAACAGCAGATGACATGGCTCCCCAAATCAACACAGACTGTGGAAACTTCAAGCATCTTGCAGTGTGTGCCTCTCCATTCTTCCTCCATACTCTGGGTCCTTGCTTTACAAATGAGATGCAAAATTTGCTCTCATCAGAAAAGAGCACTTTGGACCACTGAGCAACAGACCCGGTCTGTTTTTCTTTAGCCCAGGTAAGACGCTTCTGACGTTGTTTGTTGTTCAGGAGTGGCTTGACAAGATGAATACGACATTTGAAACCCATGTCCAGGATCCGTCTGTGTGTCGTGGCTCTTGATGCACTGACTCCAGCCTCAGTCCACTCCTTGTGAAAGTCCCCAAAACTTTTTCTTCCACAGTTTTCCCTTCCACATAACTTTCTATTAATGTTCTATTAACTTTGATACAGCACTTTGGGAATATCCAACTTCTTTTGCAATTACCTTTTGAGGCTTTCCCTCCTTATGGAGGGTGTCAATGATGGTTTTCTGCACAACTGTCAGGTCAGCAGTCTTTCCCATGATTGTGAATTTGTGATTCCTACTGAACCAGACTGAGAGACCATTTAAAGGCTCAGGAACCCTTTGCAGGTGTTATGGCTTAATTAGCTGATTAGAGTGGGACACTTTGAGCCTAGAATATTGCACATTTTCACAATATTCTAATTTTCTGAGATTGTGGATTTGGGGTTTTCATGAGCTGTAAGCTATAATCATGACAATTATGACAAATCACGGCTTGAACTATCTTACTTTGCATGTAATGAGTCTATCTAATATATTAGTTTCACCTTTTAAGTTGCATTAGTGAAATAAATGAACTTGTGCACGATATTCTAATTTTCCGAGTTTCACCCGTCTGAGGAAGGGGAGTGTGTCCCCGAAACGTCATGCTTGATAATAAATATTTGATGAAAAGACCAGTGAGTGCCTTCCTTTACCTTGTGTATATATATATATATATATATATATATATATATATATATATATATATATATATATATAAATAAAGAGTCAGGTTAAGTGCACTCACTGTTACATTGACATCTGCCGGGGTGCTGTGTAAGAACATGTAGTAGTAACAATCAACCATATCAGTGGAAGAAAAACGCTTCACTTTCCGGTCTTTTGCAAATGATACAAGGCTTTAATCCATCCTTATTAGGCAATCAGTAGAAACAATATCCCATCCCAAACGTTTCGATACCTACTGGTATCTTTTTCAATGGGTAAGTAAATTATCTGCATCCCAAAAAGCTCCTAATCTAAACCACACACCGCTCACCTATTTATACCCCTAAGTGCTAATGTGGCTTCTGGTGTACCGGGTCAACGCTCACACATGCACGTCACGATGTTCATACAGAAGTCGGAATCATCCAACACATGGCTAATTAGCATAGCCTCGTCTGCATCATGACGAAAAAAACGTCTCTCAGGCCACTCATTGAAAAAAATTGCGCATGCTTTGTGAAAGCGTGGCGCATTAGCACCGGAAAGCCCTATGAAAAAAAACTACATGTTAAAAACAGATTACATCGTAATCCTTACATTACATACCTTTATTACTAAAAAGTGTTAGACAACACTTAAGGGGACACCCTGATCACATTAATAATATGCTGGGTTTCATATAATGTTTGAAATGCCTGAAACTTAAAGGGACACTGAACCCAAAATTTTTGTTTTGTAATTTTAAGCAACTTTCTAATTTACTCCTATTATCATTTTTTCTTTGTTCTCTTGCTATCTTTATTTGAAAAATAAGGCATCTATGCTTTTTTTGGGTTCAGTACTCTGGACAGCAATTTTTTATTGGTGGATGAATTTATCCACCAATCAGCAAGGACAACCCAGGTTGTTCACCAAAAATGGGCCGGCATCTAAACTTACATTCTTGCATTTTAAATAAAGATACCAAGAGAATGAAGAAAATTTGATAATAGGAGTAAATTAGAAAGTTGCTTAAAATTTCATGCTCAATCTGAATCATGAAAGAAAAATTTTGAGTACAGTGTCCCTTTAACTACCAGCTGAAATATAATATTCATCACATAAGAGCCACTAGTATAGCAGAGGGCAAATAATGAAATTAAAACAAAAAGAACAAGAAAAAAACACAGTATTCATCAAGGAAAATAAAAATAAAAAATAATACATAAAAATAAAAGAACCAAAATTAGAAAAAAATAGAAAAAAAAGTAAAAAAGTAAAAGCAGAAACGTTTGGGATGGGATATTGTTTCTAAGGATGGATTAAAGCCTTGTATCACTTGCAAAAGACCGGAGAGTGAAGTGTTTTTCTTCCACTGATATGGTTGATTGTTACTAATATATACTAATATTATATATATATATATATATATATATATATATATATATATATATATATATATATATATATATATATATAAAGAAGATAAAAAAAAAAACTTTCTGCCAGTACTTAAAATGGCGGTGACAATTGTGAGGTGGAGAGGGAAGAGAGCTGTTTGAAGGGGGTCAGGGAGGGATCAGGGGTTGGGATGTGTCAGATGGGATGCTGAAATCTACACTAAAGCTAAAACTAACTCTACAAGCTACCTAATTAATGGGCATTTCGTGGCCTTCTAATTACCAAAAAGCCATTCCAAAGCCATATAAGTCTGCTATTTCTGAACAAAGGTGATCCCGGAGAAGCATTTGCAACCATTTGTGCCATAATTGCACAAGTTGTTTGTAAATAATTTCAGTGAGAAACCTAAAGTTTGTGAAAAAGTTAAAGTTTTTTTTTATTCGATCGCATTTGGTGGTGAAATGGTGGCATGAAATATACCAAAATGGGCCTAGATAAAAAAAAAAAAATATATATATATTAAGAGTTTGTTCAGGGATACCTGACAGATCTCAGTGTTACAAAAAAAATGGTTTGGAAATAGCAAAGTGCTACTTGAAACCCAGAGTTTTAAAACAGCTTTCTAATTTTCTTATATTATTAATTTTCTTCATTCTCTTGGTATCTTTTGTTGAAAAACAGGCACATATGCTTAGGAGCCTGCCCATGTCTAGAGCACTATAAATATGGCAGCAGTCTTGCAAGAATGTTATCTATTTGCATGAGCACTAGAGGGCAGCACTATTTCCTGCCATGTAGTTCTCCAGATGCCTACCTAGGTATCTCTTCAACACAGAATGTCATGGAAACAAAGCCAATTTGATCATAGAAGTAAATTGGAAACTTTTTAAAAATTAGATGCTGAATTTTTTTTTTCTGTACTGTAAATGACTTTTTTTTTAACTCATCTAGAACACTTTAATTTTTTTAACTGTTTATGTGCTGCTTAAACTTGCTTGTTAGGCCTCTAGTCCATATTTCCCTACAATGCCCCTTTAAACGTTAAAGCGTTTGCTCATCCGTTGTATACAAAGCTTCCACAGCAGCAAAGTATGCTGAGCTATAACTGCATACAAATGAGTATTGTGTCTTTTTATAGATGTCACCAGAGAGCCGTTTAGAACAGGAACACATTTAGAGTGAGGCAATCTTCTAAAAGCTCTAATGTTGTGTGAGAAAGTAACAAAGCTCTTAGGCACAGAACATTTCATTTATATTTAAACTACTATAAATATTTTACATTTAAATAAAAGATGAATCTGAACTACTGTACTCTCTCTTTCATTTAGCTTCTAATTTTTTTCAGTCACTATAAGAATGATCTTTTATACCCGTTAGTTTCAAAACAAATACCTGACGCCCGCTTCCATGAGCGGCTACAAAACAATACACATACTGACAGCAGGAATTCATACAATGCATACAATACAGGACTGCAGCAGAGCTTGTTTTAAATGGCACAACAGGGGGTAATGAAACATAAACAAAATACTGCAAAAATGACCTATGATTTTTTATTTATTTAAAATTAGTCACACAATATGGCCATATGCTACGCAGCCAGTCACCAACTTACAAGGTGTCCCTATGTTGATTGGTCCTAACACTACAGTCCTTTACCTTTATGGGCTGAATGATTTCTGCTTTTTCTCTGTTTAACCTTTTAAAGCCGTTATGCCGTTCCATTCCGTCATAATTAGACTGGGCTTTAAAGCCGTTATGACGGAATGGAACGTCATAACTAACGGCTGTCCTGAAGCCTTCTGTGCTTCAGGGATTTAATCGCGGTCTGGAGGGCGTTCCTAGGATTGTAGGGACGCCCCCCAGATGCGATCCAATAATTGAAATCTCGCGATCGTATGCACGATCGCGTAGTTTCAATTTGTCTACATCGGAACAGTTGTTCCGATGTAGGCACTTTAACCCTGTCACGAAAGGGTTAATAGAATGAGACTACCTGGCTTTATGTACAACTTCAATACACCGTCATGAGTACACCTGATCTTGGGTGGGGTGATTTAACCAATGGAAGATGGTCAGTCTCCTTTTTTTAATACAAATCTACGTTTGGTTTAGCAGACATTACAAAAAGAGTTTAAATACATCTTTTCGAGTGCAGCCAATGAGACCAAATAGTTGAGGGTGCTCGCCCACATCCACTTGCAAATAAACAATACACTATTAAAGGCTGCAAAAATCCTAGTCACAACACATAGCTATATTATGCTTAGCCAATCACTTACAAGGTGTCTTGATATTTACTGGTTCTAACACTATATTACTTTGTCTTTATGGGCTGTATCATTCCCGCTTGTCACTTTAAAATAGACTATGACTCCCTGGCTTTTATAAATGTGTCTTTTGTCATGCACAGATTTAAAGGAACAGTAAAATCATAACAATAATATCATATATATAAAAGAGCATTATATAACATGTTACAAATATACATTTTTATATTTATTATATATATATATATTTTAAACATAGATAATCCCTTTATTACCCATTCCCCCGTTTTGCATAACCAACATGGTTATATTAATATACTTTTTATCTCAGTAATTACCTTGTTCCTAAGCCTCTTCAGACTGTCCCCTTTTTTAATTCTTTTAACAGACAATTTTATCTAATCAGGGCAGACTCCTAGGTAACTCCACTGGAGTGAACACAATGTTATTTAAATGGCACACATGAACTAGCGCTCTCTAGCTGTAAAACCTGTCATAATGCTCTGAGATAAGAGGCAGCCTTCAAGGGCTTATAAATTAGCATATGAACCTACCTAGGTTTAGCTTTCAACAAAGCATACCAAGAGAACAAAGCAATTTTGATGATAAAAGTAAATTGGAAGGTTGTTCAAATTTGCATACCCTATCTGAATCATGAAAGCTTAATTTTGACTAGACTGTCCCTTTAATGTTGTTTATTTTCATTTTGGATCTAACAAGAAACACATATGTGTATATCATTTATCCATAGGGCAGGAGCTTAATGGCTAAAAAGCTCCCACTGCTTTATATTTGGACAGTGTAAGTCCCATAATAATAAGTTTAATATCCATTTTCATAAAAGTAAAAAACTAATACATTTAAAAGAAAAAAGTATATATTTGAATGTCTCTGTTTAATATGTTTAGGTACCAGAAGATGTGTGGTATGAAACAGAGCAAGTTTGGTTTGTTCACAACGATGGGTTTACACTGGGTAAGTGTCGAATTTGACTGTTTTTCTCTCTAAGATTTTTCTAATTTCACATTCACCAATACGGTAACACAGTACCTGCATATTTATTTTCTTAACAGCAACAGAACTAAAACCAGATGAAGGAACACCTGAGTTACCAGACGGTAAAGTGAGGATTCGTATTGATGCTGAAAACCAAGTTATAGAAGTGGATGAAGAAAATATTCATAGGGTAAGCTTAAAAACATACCTCCAAAAATGTATTTATTACAGGCAACAAATTGTACTTTTGAGAAAAGACAAAGCAGTTTTTTGGCGCTATCACTAAAACGGCTTTAGGCAAAATGGCTCAAATGTATCAAACTGAGAGCAAAGTGTTAAGTTTTTATTTTTTACCAAAATATGCACCAAAATACATTGTTATATTTATAAAAAAAAGTGTTCCCATGTAATTTTTGAGCGGCGAATAGCATGTGATCATTCCTTTTTTGAACAAATGTATATGTTTATTTGCTACCTCTGAGGTTTTGCATTCACTATGAAGAAACATAGCATTTTTTTAAAAAAATCAAACCTGCATAAGCTCCCCATCTGCCTGATGGCGTATCCCATTATAAGTGATACAGCCAAGACAGCAACACACGCAATAAAAAGTATCTACACGTGTTTTAAGGCACTGATTCTTCATCCGAGCACCCTGCAACAGCAATTACACATAACCGAAGCATTAAAGGAAGCAATTTAATATATATATTTTTATTTATCATAATTTTATAGCAGTTCTGATTAAATTGTAAAATACAAACTTTTGTGGTTTACAAGCTTTTGTATAGATATCAAGACAATATTGAAGGTCTTGCTTGATTTTCTTGTATAGCGCTGTGTTTCTCTTAGAGTAAAATACACGTCCATTAGTGATAATTATGGGACACATCCTATTTTGCATTTCCTTTTGAACAAACATAAAATAAGTCAATGACTTGAAGCGCAAATACACAAATGCGCAGGAAACTATGCAGCGTATCTTTATGAATTTAGGCTACAATGGATATTTGCGTCTCTAAATAAATCAGAGAGAGAAGGCAGAGTATGGCAGTCATTTTCATGTTTATTTCATGATTCAGATAGAGCTTGCATTTGTAAGCAACTTTCCAATATACTTCGATTATCAAATTTTCTTCGTTTTCATGGTATCCTTTGTTCAAAAGCTGAAAAGTAAGATCAGTAGTGTACACGGCTGTGCAGCACTATATAGCAGCAGTTTTGCAAGAATGTTATACATTATCCAGAGCACTAGATGGCAGCACTATTTCCTGTCATGCAAACATGTGCACGCTTCCTATCTAAATATCTCTTCAACAAATAATAACTTTAGAATTACGCAAGTTTGATAATAGAAGTAAATTAAAAACTTTTTTATAATTGTATGCTTTGTCTGCATCATGAAATAAAAAAAATGTGTTTTATGTCCCTTTAATTCATGTTATACTTATTATGTGTAAATTTTATGACTGCCCAGTTTGAGGAGCTGTCGGAACAATATAGAAAACCAAATAGCAGTGACAACAGTTGAAGGACCTCATTAACTGAATGGAACAGGAAATTATACCTTGTTTTTAGAACAACTGGACTTTTCCTAACAGCTGCTCATGTCATTCAGGGATGGATCACTTGGGACTTTGAATTCATAACTAATTAAATGACATTTATCTAACAACTGAACTTTTTTGTATGGCCTGAAACTAGAACTGATAGAACGTGATGTTCTATTTTAAAAATAAAATGCTCTGTTAGATTGGAACAGCTTATATTTATTTTCTTAATCCTAGAAAAGTGGTTAAAGGGACAGTAAATACATCTAATTCTAATATAAAATGCTTAATTATGCATAAAACAAATATATTTTTATTATTATTTCTGCCCCCTTTTCCATCAAAAAGAATAGCAGAAAACAAGGTATTAATCTGTTTAAATATAGTCCAGTTTACCATCTGTTTATAGAATAATATTCTGGAAGAGGGTAGAAAAATGCTGTAATTACAAAGAATTTACTGTCCCTTTAAACACCCTGTCAAAGTTGTGTTCCTGCAAATCCCCATGCCACTACAGGTGAGGATGCAGCTGGTAATTGAGACAAATGTACTGACCGGCCATATGTTCATTTGGCATGACACATAACATGAATTTGTTGGGTGCTTAACTTTATATGTGTTTAACTCATTGGCAAGGGATTAACAACTAGAAACATAAATAAGTGTTAATAATCAACCTTCACCTAAACCTTCACTTAAAGGGCCACTGTAAGTAAATATTTTCTATGCCTGTTACTAAATAACTACCCCAAATACGCTTTTTATCAATAGCATTTCATTAACATATCTCTACCGTATATCAGAAATCTTGTCTGCAAATTTAATTGTTTTCCAAACCCACTCTGCGGGTATCCTTTGCTCTGTACCAATCCGTTTACAATACCTAGGTTTCAAAATGGCGCTTTAAACACAATTTCATTGGTTTAAGTATTTTGAACATGCAGTGCTGAAAATAGTGGGCAGGATAACGTGACATCATCGGCAAATAAAATATATAACTTTTAGAACGTTATGAAACTTCGTTTTGGAGAAAATATAGGTCAGTAGGTTTTAATTAATGTTTATTAACTTTAATATGTTAGTTGTTTGGCTTAAAAATTATAACGGAAAGTAATCCTTTAAAAAACTGTTCTTAAGGGGAAATGGGATTCAAAATTAAACTTTTATAATTCAAAGTGACTTTCCAATTAACTCCTATTATCAGATACACTCTTGGTATCCTTTATTGAAACTTACCTCCTTCCACGAGAGCATACTGAGATAGGTTCCGGAGCATATATATCCTGAGTGCTATAAGACATACTGTTTTAAATGTGTGATATAAATTGTGACTTCAGTAACTGTATTTTATGTATTTAAAGGAAAATACAATAGTTATGTTTTCTAGGAAAAAAATCATAAATATTTAAAACTTTAAAAAACAATTGATTCTCCCCAAAATTAATAACTAAGCACTGTAAAAAATGTATAGTATTTGTGTTGCCTGCTTTTACTGCAGTTTATTTCAGCAAAATTAGCTTTTTCCACTCCCTAGCAGGCCTAGAATGCATCTGCTCATAATTGAGTAAATTGAAATTTGCCTCCGCTTTGTATCATTGTGATTTTCAGATTTGATTACACCATTAACACATATTCAACAGTTTTAAAGTATTATTTATAGCAGTGTTTCTCAACCGCAGTCCTCAGGACCCCTAACAGGCCAGATATTCATTATATCTTTAAAGGGTCATGAAACCCTATATTTTTCTTTCATGACTCATATAGAGCATACAATTTTAAACACGTTTCCAATTTACTTGTATTATTATTATTATTTTATTATTATCGGTTATTTGTAGAGCGCCAACAGATTCTGCAGCGCTAATTGTATTATTTATTATGCCTTCTTCTGTTGTTATCCTTTGCTGAAAGGTTTATCTAGGAAAGCTCAGGAGCAGCAAAGAACCTATGTTCTAGCTGGTGATTGGTAGCTGCATAGATATACCGATGGTCCTTGGCTCACCCATGTGTTCAGTCAGCAACCAAATGGTACCAAGAGAATGAGGCAAATTTGATAATAGAAGTAAACTGGAAATTTGTTTATATTTGTTTGTTCTACCTAAATCATGGGTTTTATGTCCCTTTAACTAGATCACAGGTGAAATAATCAGCTGATCAGTAACCATGGTTTCTAACCTGCTCTCACCCTTCAGATGATTTTTTCACCTGTGCTGTAGTTAAGATATAATGAATATCTGACCTGTTAAAGGAATACTAAACCCAATTTTTTTCTTCGTTCTCTTGCTATCTTTATTTAAAAAGCAGGAATGTAAGCATAGAAGCCAGACCATTTTTGGTTCAGATCCTGGGTTATGCTTGCTTATTGGTTTGCTAAATGTAGTCACCAATAAGCAAGCACTATCCAGGGTGCTGAACCTAAAATGGGCCGGCTCCTATGCTTGCAATCCTGCTTTTTAAATAAAGATAGCAAGAGAACAAAGAAATTGATAATCATAGTAAATTAGAAAGTTGCTTAAAATTGCATGTGCTATCTGAATCATGAAAAAAATGGGTTTAGTATCCCTTTAACCCCTCATTAACTTTTCCACACCGTTATGCCGTTGTATTCCGTCACAACGGTGCTGGGCTTTAAAGCCGTTATGACGGAATACATCTGCTGTCCTGAAGCCTACTGCGCTTGCAGGATTTGATCGCGGTCTGGAGGGCATTCCTAGCGTCATAGGGACGCCCCCCAGACCCGATCCCATAATTGAAATCTCGCGATCGTGATTTTAATTTGTCTACATCGGAACGTTGTTCCGATGTAGACTTTATAACCCGGTCACGAAAGGGTTAAGGACCAGGGCTGTTTTTACATTTCTACGGTGTTTGTGTTCAGCTGTAATTTTACTCATTTACTGTACCCACACATATTATATACCATTTTTTTTGCCATTAAATGGACTTTCTAAAGATATCATTATTTTCATCATATCATATAATTTACTATAATTTTTTTTATAAAATATGATGAAAAAAAACACACTTTTTCTAACTTTGACCCCCAAAATCTGTTACACATCTACAACCACCAAAAAACACCCATGCTAAATAGTTTCTAAATTTTGTCCTGAGTTTAGAAATACCAAATGTTTACGTGTTCTTTGCTTTTTTTGCAAGTTATAGGGCCATAAATACAAGTAGCACTTTGCTATTTCCAAACCATTTTTTTCCCCAAAATTAGCAATAGTTACATTGTAACACTGATATCTGTCAGGAACCCCTTGACATGTGTATATATATATATATTTAGTAGACAATCCAAAGTATTGATCTAGGCCCATTTTGGTGTATTTCATGCAATCATTTCACTCCCAAATGAGATCAAATAAAAAAAATTCTTAACTTTTTTACAATATTTAAGTTTCTCACTGAAATTATTTACAAATAGCTTGTGCAATTATGGCACAAATGGTTGCAAATGCTTCTCCAGGATCCCCTTTGTTCAGAAATAGCAGACATATATGCCTTTGGCATTGCTTTTTGGTAATTAGAAGGCAGCTAAATGCCGCTGTGCACCACACTTGTATTATGCCCAGCAGTGAAGGGGTTAATTAGGTAGCTTGTAGGGTTAATTTTAGATTTAGTGTAGAGATCAGTCTCCCACCTGACACATCCCACCCCCTGATCCTTCCCTGACCCCTCTCAAACAGCTCTCTTCCCTCCCCACCCCCCAAGAGTCACCACCATCTTATTAAGTACTGGCAGAAAGTCTAATAGTCTATAAAAAAGTTGATTTTGTTGTTTTTGTTTTTTTAATATTTTTATTAGATATTTTCTGCAGTGTAGGATCCCCCCTTACCACCCAACCTCCCTGAGCCAAACAGCTCTTTAACCCTCCCCCCTCTACCTATTAGCCGCCACGTTAGGTACGTGCAGCTGTCTGCCAGTACCCAGTTTGCAGGAAATTAAGCTTTTTTTTTCTCAAAAAAATAAAATAATAATAATGAAATATCCATTTTTTCTGTAGTGTAGCTGCCCCCTCTCATTCCCCTCCCCCTCCCAGATTCCTTTACCTGAACACTATCAACCTCCTCCTCCAGTTTCTGTAGTGTAGCAGAATATGTTCTATGTATTTATAAATAGATATTCATATATATCTGTATATATCTAGATTCTATACCTATACTGTATATAAGCATCTATATTAATAGGTATAGATATATATAGTACCAAAAAAACATTATATATGTAGAAATATGTATTTATGAATAAATAGAATATAGTCTGTTATGGGAAGAACATTAGAATGTGAAATATTAATATTTTCATGTTGGGGTATGCGAAATGGTTTGTGTGAGAGTTGGGTGTTAGTTTTTTTTTTTCTCCATTGACTTCTATGGTGGGAATAGGTTATCGCGCGTGCAATATTTTAAGTTCGGCGAGAGCAATAACATTTTACTTTCAGTTCGTAATATGAGCACAACCCTGACGTACGCAAAAAGTTTACTTCTAGCGCAAATAATTCCCTAGCAAAAGCGCTAAATAGCGATCCAATGGTAATCTGGCCCTAAGTGAGCTAAACTGAAGTGAAAAAGCAGATCACAGGATGCAACAATACGCGAGCTACAAGATAAAGTGTAGAGTTTTACCAACTGGATTCTGTAATAAATTAAAAAAGAGAACTAAAGTTAGCTGCATGTACAGGAGGGAAACTTAGCATGGTGACTAATAACTGTGCTACTGTAGTAGTACCCATCAGTTTAATGTCCCTTTATATACATTCATTTCATATGTAAATATTTAATTTATACACACTAGAGATAAGTTAAATGGACATGTAGTAACCCTTAAAGGGACAGTAAAGTCAAAATTAAATGTTTATGGTTTAAATAGAATGGTCAATTATAAACACTTTCCAAATAACTCCTATTATCAAATTAGCTTCATTCCTTTAGTAGGCTTATAGGAACTCAGGAGTAAGCACGTGTCAACAGTACTCTATTGCGGCAGTGTTTGCAACAATGTATAACTTTTGTACATACATTGTTGCAGTCACCGCTGCCATATAATGCTAAAGACATGTTTGATGATGGGTTCCTTTGAGCCTACACAAGTTTGATCTTAAACAAATTTGATAACAGAAGTAAATTGCATGTCCTGTTGTGTATCTAAAAGTAACCAGTGTGTAGGGGGTGTCTGCAATCTAAATGACTTTTTATTATGTCTACAGTTTTAAACTTACCCCAGAAAAAGAGGCCTTCATCCTAAAGAAACAGAGTTGCCCCATGTGTGCATCATCAGCAAATCAGGATTTAAATTTGTTTTTGATAAATGAGCACAAAGTGGCACAAGGTTCCACCCATGCCAGTTTGATGTTAATGTTGCACAAGTAGCTTGTAACATTCATGTGGTATATAATGCTGTTGCCAGAGGATGCTGATATATACTATATATATATATATATATATATATATATATATATATATATAATATAGCTGTAAATAACCGTTAATCTCTAATATTTCCATTATTGTGTGCCCCATTATACTTACCCTTACATATTTCAGTTATACATATCTGATCACATGATATTTTTGAACATTCTGACGTATTTGTACAAATATATACTGTATATATTTATGTAGTGGTAACAGTTTTGTGTTTATGAAGTTTTCTTTGTTGTCCGCCTCCCACAGACCAATCCATCTAAATTTGACTATGCTGAAGACCTGACAACACTCATCAGTCTCAATGAATCTAGCGTTATAAACACCCTGCAGCATCGCTACCAGTCTCAGCTTATTCACACTAATGCCGGACCAAACCTGATTGTGCTGAAGCCAAGCGCCCCTATTACAAATTTTTCTACAAAGGTGAGAGCAGCAATATATATTCTTTAGACCACATAAAGTGCACAAATGGAATCTCTACTCAAACAGAGGAGCTTCAGATGTACATTTGAATTTTGACTGAGGCACAAGTGTCAGGTAGAGATATCCCATAATCCTGGCCTGTTGTGTAGCCTGGAATTGGAGTTGAAACAGAGGTATTTTAAAGGCACAGTCTACTGTGATTGCCCCCCCTCCCCCAACCTTTCATTTGTTCCCAATAATCAATTTTACCTGCTGGAGTGCAATTACATTACAAATAACTCTCTTACCTTAGTTTGTCATTTACAATAACTGTTGTTACCTGTTGTATTCTTACAGATACTGAATATTTAAATACTTAAGTACTGGTTGTGAAAAGCTATGCAAGCAAGGCGGTTTAGAAGACATCATGCTCCCAGTGGGATGGGACATAGAAATACTTACATTTTCCATTGTTCTCTCTAAGTATTGACCTCACTGTGTATAGAGAGATAAGATCAGGAAACAATTGGTGTAAATATATAGAGATAAGTTTATTAATACTGCTCTCCCTGGAAGCTCAGCTCATTTGATTGGATTTTGGTTTAACTTGACAGAAATCGCTATTTAATATACAACTTATATAAGGAACAGTTTCCCATGCATTTTCAACTCTGCAATTGGTATGTCATTTATAAACATGTTGAGGACAAAAATTGTTTACACTGCTCCTTTAACTTCAATCCTGAAATGCAGCAAACATGCTGAGTACAGTGAGTGAACAGTGTTAAGTCATATGTCTAAAAGGACGATACTAAAATCCTGGCATACGTGTGTCCTTTGAACACTGGGGTTGAGAAACTGTGGTTTAAAGCCTTCTTCAAAGCCATACACTCACTTAAATGGCCATTGTGCACTAGATTTTGTAGATGCTTCATTTATATAGCCCATACAGGGTTTTTGTTTTTTAAATATGGAGTTTTGCTCATTTTTAAATAACATTGTGCTGATTTGACACCTAAGCAAGCCCCAAAGTTTTAGAACTAGACTGTTGTCTACCTACTCCAGCTTGCTGCTGTTTGTATAAAGGGTCTTTTCATATGCAGGGTAGCGGGGAATGTCTGCTGTTTTTGCTTTCCAGCCCATATCAGTGGTTGTCTCAGCCTAACCTTTTCAACAGTGCTAAATTGGGAGCTTCTAAGTAAGTTTTTATACTGGATTTTTAGATCAGTATCTGTGCATATTATTCTTTATAGTAGTGTCTATGTCTATTACATGCAGTTAAATGTAAATTGGTATACTGTCCCTTTAAATACCATTCACACGTTATGAACCATAACAATAAGGATTCAATAGTTTTATAATGACTAAACTTTTTCGACTAATCATCACTCATGCACGGTTCCTAAATTCTCTCCTGATGATGGTAATGATAATGATTTTACGAACTACTAGACTCACTGGTATATGGTTCTTTGTCCCTAGATACTCATGTTATTACAATGTTTCTGAGAAGCTGGTTTTAAAGAGAGTGCACAGGGCATTGCAGCATATTTGTATAGCCTGATAAAACAGTGAGAATTTTTTCACTGTTATGTCCCTTTAATGTAAAGGAGACAAGTTATTGTCCGCCGACTTAAGTGATATATTCACACCCACCAATATATATATTGTCTTAGTCTTAGAGTTTATTGAGAAAAGTTACCAATGGCACTACAGGTATATACAGGACCTGGCTTATTTAATATCTGGCCAACTTGTAAGGCCTTTTGTGTTATCAGCCGATTTAAATGACTAAGTTCGGTGCTATGTGTATAACATTGATTACTGGAGCAAAAAGAGAAAGAATACACTTTAAAGCACTCACAGGTCACTATTGAGTAATATTGATGTAAAGAAATCAAAAATGAAATCCAAGATTAGAGGAGACACAAACTTAACTATAATTAAAATTTAACTTTTATTGGGGTCTAGAATAAAAATAGGAAAAACTTTAAAACACACTTAGGCACCGATTGTAGTCTACTTGGCTTGGCGTGACAATGTCACGTAATACCTAGAATTCTTCAACAGAAACTCTTGTGTGCAATTGATATTGCAATAAATTTACCTGCTTATATTCAGTGGAATAGACGTGTATATTCACACTAATAATTAGTATTGATTCTATGCAGGTATGATATATAGAGTATCTTTGATTGAAAGTCTCTAGTGTTGAGAAAATAGTTAGTACGTTCGTGAAAAACCTTAAGTTCAAGTTATATTGTAGGAACATCTACTGGTATTACCACATTTGTCTCAACATGAGGACATAAACTCATGTTGTTAAATACCTTAAAGTTATGTTAATGGAGTGATGGCTGAATTTTCAACCTATATCACTTGAGCAGGAGTATTATACTTAATGATATATTTATGAATTTGTGTGACCACAAAAAAACGGTAAATTAATACTTGAGTTGTACATTAAATGGTCTCCATATAGTATATGGATATTCGAGGTGTTATTAATAGACCAGTTTCTTGGTTATTATTGACTTACTTTCAACTGTATATGGTAACACAGATACAGGTTATAACCGGCTAAAATCTGAACCATAATAATAACTATATTTTCTCTTGTTAAGTGTATCCAGTCCACGGATCATCCATTACTTATGGAATATATTCTCCTTCCCAACAGGAAGCTGCAAGAGTCCACCCACAGCAAAGCTGCTATATAGCTCCTCCCCTAACTGCCATATTCAGTCATTCTCTTGCAAGCCTCAACATAGATAGGAGGTCGTGAGAGTCTGTGGTGCTTTCTACTTAGTTTATTCTTCAATCAAAAGTTTGTTATTTTTAAATGGCACCGGAGTGTGCTGTTTATCTCAGGCAGTATTTGGAAGAAGAATCTGCCTGCGTTTTTCTATGATCTTAGCAGACGTAACTAAGATCCATTTGCTGTTCTCACACATTCTGAGGAGTGAGGTACTTCAGAGGGGGAATGGCGTGCAGGTTTTCCTGCAGATAAGGTATGTGCAGTAAAATATTTTTCTAGGAATGGAATTGACTAAGAAAATACTGCTGATACCGAAGTAATGTAAGTAAAGCCTTAAATGCAGCGATAGCGACTGGTATCAGGCTTATTAATAGAGATACATACTCTTGTAAAAATGTGTTTTAAAACGTTTGCTGGCATGTTTAATCGTTTTTTAACATATGTTTGGTGATAAAACTTATTGGGGCCTAAGTTTTTTCCACATGGCTGGCTTAAATTTTGCATAGAAACAGTTAACTGAAGCTTCCCACTGTTGGCTGTGGCAGTTTGTTGTGTCTGTTTTTAAAAACGTCTATGTCTTTTTTTTTTTTTTTTTTTTGATCTGTTTTTTGCATTAAGGGGTTAATCATCCATTTGCAAGTGGGTGCAATGCTCTGTTACCTTATTACATGTACTGTAAAAATTTTGTTTGTTTTACTGCCTTTTTTTTCACTGTTTTTCAAATTTTGACAAAATTTGTTTCTCTTAAAGGCACAGTAACGTTTTATATATTTGCTTGTTAACTTGATTTAAAGTGTTTTCCAAGCTTACTAGTCTCATTATTAGTCTGTTCTAACATGTCTAACATAGAGGAAGCTCTGTGTTCATTATGTTTTAAAGCCATGGTGGAACCCCATCTTAGAATGTGTACCAGATGTACTGATTTCATGTTAAACAATAAAGATCATTTTTTGTCTTTAAAAACATTATCACCAGAGGATTCTGTCGTGGGGGTAGTTATGCCGACTAACTCTCCCCACGTGTCAGACCTTTTGACTCCCGCTTTAGGGACTCACGCTCAAATGGCGCCAAGTACATCAAGGGCACCCATAGCGTTTCTTTTACCAGGGGATTCTGTCGAGGGGAAAGTTATGCCGACTAACTCTCCCCACGTGTCAGACCCTTCGATTCCCGCTTCAGGGACTCACGCTCAAATGGCGCCAAGTACATCAAGGGCGCCCATAGCGTTTATTTTACAAGACATGGCAAAGGTGGTGAATAATATTCTGGCAGCAGCATTAGTCAGACTACCTGAAATTAAAGGAAAGCAGTTAGCTCTGGGGGTAGATACAGAGCATACAGACACTTTAAGAACCATGTATGATACTACCTCACAATATGCTTAGTCTGTGGGTGATTTTTTTTTTTGACTCAGGGAAGATGATTTAACCTGATTCTGATATTTCTACATTTAAAATTTATGCTTGAGAACCTCCACTTGTTGCTCAGGGAGGCTTTGGCTGCTCTGAATGAATGTGTACAATCGCAGGGCCAGAGAAATTGTGTAGACTGGATAAATAATATGCAGTGCCGGTGTGTACTGATGTTTTTCCAATACCTAAAGAGGTTTACTAAAATTTTTTTAATAAGGAATGGGATAGACCAGGTGTGCCGTTCTCTTCCCCTCCTATTTTTTAGAAGAATGTTTTCTAATAGTTACCACCACACGGGACTTCTGGCAGACAGTTCCTAAGGTGGAGAGAAGAGTTTCTACTCTAGCTAAGCGTACCACTACCTCTGACGAGGACAGTTGTGCTTTTTAGATCCAATGGATAAAAAATGTTTATTCAACAGGGTTTTATCCTGCAGCCCCTTGCATACATTGCTTCTGTCACTGCTGCTGCGGCGTTCTGGGTTGAGTCTCTTGATGAGGCTTTACAGTTAAGCGACTCCATTGGATGAATATATTTGACAAGCTTATGCTAGCCAATTCCTTTGTTTTCTGATGCCTTGTTCATTTGACTAGACTAAAGGCTAAGAATTCTGTTTTTTACTATACTGGCGCGCAGAGCGCTATGGCTTATATCATGGTCAGCTGTCGTGACTTTAATAAATAAGCTACTTAACTTCCCTTCAAGGGGCAGACCCTATTCGGGCCTGGTTTGAAGGAGATTATTGCTTATATCACTGGAGGAAAAGGTCATGCCCTTCCTCAGGATAGGTCTAAATCAAGGGCAAAAAAAAAAAAAAAAAAAGTCTAATTTTCGTACCTTTTAAAAACTTCAGGGCAGGTGTGGCATCCTCTTCCTCTAAGGCAAAACAAGAGGGAATTTTTGCTCAGTCCAAGGCGGTCTGGGGACAATCGGACCTGGAACAAAGATAAGCAGGCCAAGGAGCCTGCTGCTGCCTCTAAGGCAGCATGAAGGAACGGACCCCTATCCGGTAACGGATCCTATAGGGGGCAGACTTTCATTCTTTGCCCAGGCGTGGGCAAGAGATGCCCAGGATCCCTAGGCATTGGAATTTATATCCCAGAGATATCTTCTGGATTTCAAAGATTCCCCCCCAAAAAAAGGGGAGATTTCGCCTTTCACAATTATCTGCAAACCAGATAAAGAAGGAGGCATTCTTACATTGTGTACGAGATCCATCCAGTTCCAAGAGAGGAACAGGGACAGAGTTTTTACTCAAATCTGTTTGTGGTTCCCAAGGAGAGGGAACCTTCAGACCTATTTTGGATCTAAAGATCTTAAACAAATTCCTCAGAATTCCGTCATTTAAGATGGAAACTATTCGTACCATCTTAACTATGATCCAGGAGAGTCAATAGAGGACTACAATGGATTTGAAGGATGCTTATCCTCACATTGTGATGCATAAAGATCACCATCGTTTTTCAGGTTTGACTTTCTAGACAGGCATTACCAGTTTGTAGCTCTTTCCTTTGGGATATCTACAGCCCCAAGAATCTTTATGGAGGTTCTGGGGTCGCTTTGGCGGTCCTTAGACCGCGGGGCATAGAAGTGGCCCCTTATTTAGACGACATCCTGATACAGGCGTCAAACATCCAAATTGCCCAGTCTCATACGGACGTAGTACTGGCATTTCTGAGATCACATGGGTGGAAAGTGAACAAGGAAAGAGTTCTCTATCCCCAATCTCAAGGGTTTCCCTCCTAGGGACTCTGATAGATTCTGTAGAAATGAAAATTTAACCTGACGGAGTCCAGGTTGTCAAAGTTTCTAAATTTCTGCCGTGTTTTTTCATCCCATCCGCGCCCTTCGGTGGCTCAGTACATGAATGAAATCGGCTTAATGGTAGCGGCAAGGGACATAGTACCGTTTGCACGTCTACATTTCAGACCGCTGCAACTATGCATGCTCAGTCAGAGGAACGGGGATTACACAGATTTGTCCCCCTGTTAAACCTGGACCAAGAGACCAGAGATTCTCTTCTCTGGTGACTATGTCGGGTCCATCTGTCCAAGGGTATGACCTTCCGCAGGTCAGATGGGACAATTGTTACAATAGATGCCAGCCTTTTAGGTTGGGATGCAGTCTGGAACTCCCTGAAGGCTCAGGGATAGTGGACTTAGGAGGAGACCCTCCTTCTAATAAATATTCTGGAACTGGGAGTGATATTCCATGCTCTTCAGACTTGGCCTCAGTTAGCAACTCTGAGGTACATCATACTCAGTCGGACAATATACACGACTGTGGCTTACATCAGCCATCAAGGGGGAACAGAAGTTCCCTAGCGATGTTAGAAGTCTTACAATAATTCACTGGACAGAGACTCACTCTTGTCTATCAGCTATCCATATCCCAGGTGTTGAGAACTGGGAGGTGGATTTTCTAAGTCGTCAGACTTTTCTTCCGGGGGAGTGGGATTTCCTCCGGAGGTCAAGACCAAGCAGGAGAGGGCTTTGGTGTTTTTGACAGCGCCTGCGTAGCCACGCAGGACCTGGTATGCAGATCTGGTGGACATGTCATCCTTTCCATCACGGTCTCTGCTTCTGAGACAGGTCCCTCTACCTCAGGGTCCTTTCAACCATCTAAATAGAATCAATCTGAGATGGACTGCCTGGAGACTGAACGCTTGATGTTATCAAAGCATGGCTTCTCCGAGTCAGTCATTGATACCTTAATACAGACATGAAAGCCTGTCTCTAGGAAAATTGAACATAGATATGGTGTAAATATCTGATTGTTATGAATCCAAGGGTTACTCATGGAGTAAAGTCTGGATTCCCAGGATATTATCTTTTCTCCAAGATGTTTTTGAGAAAAGGGTTGTCAGCTAATTCCTTAAAAGGGGACAGATTTTTACTCTGTCTATTTTTTTGCACAAGCGTCTGGCAGGTATTCTAGACGTTCAGGCATTTGGTCAGGCTTTGGTTAGATCCAAGCCTGTGTTTAAAACTGTTGCTCCGCCATGGAGCTTAAACCTGATTCTTAAGGTTCTTCAAGAAGTTCCGTTTGAACCTTTTTTGTTCCATAGATATCAATCTTTATCTTGGAAAGTTCCTTTTGGGTAGCTAATTCCTCGACTCGTAGAGTCTCCAAGTTATCTGTGTTACAATGTGATTCTCCTTATCTGGTCCTTCGTACGGATAAGGTAGTCCTGCGTACCAACCTGGGTTTTTTCCTAAGGTGGTATCTAACAAGTACATCACTCAAGAGATAGTTGTTCCATGCTTGTATCCTAATCCTTCCTCAAAGAAGGAACGTCTATTACACAATATTTGACGTGGTTTGTGCATTAAAGTTTTACTTACAAGCTACTACAGTTTTCATCAAACGTTCAGCTTGTTTGTTGTCTATTCTGGACAGAGGAGAGGTCAAAAGACTTCAGCAGCCTCTCTGTCTTTTTGGTTAAAAAGCATAATTCATTTAGCTTATGAGACTGCTGGACAGCAGCCTCCTGAAGGGATTACAGCTCATTCTACTAGAGCTGTGGTTTTCACTTGGGCCTTTTTTAAATGTGGCTTCTGTTGAACAGATTTACAAGACGGAGTCTTGGTCTGCGCTTCATACTTTTCAAATTTAACAAATTTGATACCTTGCTTCTTCGGAGGCTATTTTTGGGAGAAAGGGTTTTTTGCAGGCAGTGGTAACTTCCGTTTAAGTACCTGCCTTGTCCCTCCCATCATCCGTGTACTTTAGCTTTGGTATTGGTATTCCATATGTAATGGATGATCCGTGGACTGGATACACTTAACAAGAGAAAACATAATTTATGCTTACCTGATAAATTTATTTCTCTTGTAGTGTATCCAGTCCACGGCCCGCCCTGTCACTTTAAGGCAGGTAATTTTTTCATTTGAACTACAGTCACCACTGCACCCTATGGTTTTTCCTTTCTCTGCATGTTTTCGGTCGAATGACTGAATATGGCAGTTAGGGGAGGAGCTATATAGCAGCTTTGCTGTGGGTGGACTCTTGCAGCTTCCTGTTGGGAAGGAGAATATATTCCATAAGTAATGGATGATCCGTGGACTGGATACACTACAAGAGAAATAAATTTATCAGGTAAGCATAAATTATGTTTTTATACTAATATATTGGTGAAGACAGCCCAGCGTACAACTTTAGTACACAAGGAATTTTTACCTGTTAAATGTGTCAAGAAACTGGTCTATTAATAACACCTAGAATATCCATATACTATATGGAGACCATTTAATGTACAACTCAAGTATTAATTTACCGTTTTTTTTTGTGGCCACACAAATTCATAAATATATCATTAAGTATAATACTCCTGCTCAAGTGATATAGGTTGAAAATTCAGCCATCACTCCATTAACATAACTTTAAGGTATTTAACAACATGAGTTTATGTCCTCATGTTGAAACAAATGTGGTAATACCAGTAGATGTTCCTACAATATAACTTGAACTTTAGGTTTTTCACGAACGTACTAACTATTTTCTCAACACTAGAGACTTTCAATCAAAGATACTCTATATATCATACCTGCATAGAATCAATACTAATTATTAGTGTGAATATACACGTCTATTCCACTGAATATAAGCAGGTAAATTTATTGGAATATCAATTGCACACAAGAGTTACTGTTGAAGAATTCTAGGTATTACGTGACATTGTCACGCCAAGCCAAGTAGACTACAATCAGTGCCTAAGTGTGTTTTTATAGTTTTTCCTATTTTTATTCTAGACCCCAATAAAAGTTAAATTTTAATTATAGTTAAGTTTGTGTCTCCTCTAATCTTGGATTTCATTTTTGATTTCTTTACATCAATATTACTCAATAGTGACCTGTGAGTGCTTTAAAGTGTATTCTTTCTCTTTTTGCTCCATTGTCTTAGTCTTGTTGACTATGCAATCCAGTGATTTGATGGACATGCACTTTCCTCATGGTACACCAGATGGCACTAGACACCTGTTAAATATAAAAATCAACAAGACCAACGTGATGCAAGAATCATATGAATCCAATCTGAACATACTGTACATGATATACACATCTGTATTAAATACTTGTATTGCTTTTAATTGGCTTTAGATTATAGTACTAGAATAATACGTACTAGTGGGGAACAATACTACAATGAGAAATAATTATAATAATGCATTAAGATTTGATTTAACTGTACAGAAAACATATATGTGTAGTAAATGTTACATACTATAAACCATCATGTGCTTATTATTAATAAGTGTGACGATAAGGAAATGGAATATAAAGAGTCACCTTACTTCACTATAATGAGATTTGCAGAAGTAATTAGAATGTTTAGAAAGATGAAGCGACAAAAAAGATCTTACCACATAATTAAATGCATAATTGAATGTTAGCTGTGGTATGATTTTTATGTGTAATATGCTTATTTCAACTATTATTTGCTTCCAGTTATTTTGGGACATTGTGCTGTATTTATTTATTTTGCTTCACATTAAAGGGGACAGTAAAGTCAAAATGAAACGTAAATGGATTGAAGAGAGCATGAACTTGTAATCAACTTTCCAATTTACTTTCTGTTATCAAATTTGCCTAGTTCTCTTGTTTTGGTATTCTTTGTTAAAGAGTAATTCTAGGTGAGTCCAGGAGCGTGCTTGTGTCTTTAGCCATCTGACAGCAAAGTTTGCAGCAATGTTTATAGCAGTGTTATACATAGTTGCAAACAGTGCTGCCAAATTAATCTTAGACACACATCTCCACATATACTCCTGAGCTCCTATCAGCTTACATAGCTTTACTTTTCAACAAAGGATAGTGAGAGAACAAAGCAAGTTTGATAATAGAGGTGATCAATTTTGACTTTACTGTCCCTTTAAAGTGTTATGAAACCAAATATGTTCTTCCATGATTCAGATAGAGCATACAATTATAAATAACTTTCTAATTTGCTACTATTGTCCAATTTGCTTAATTCTCTTGGTATCCTTTGTTGGTGAAGCAGCAGTGCACTACTGGGAGCTAGCTCCACACATTGGATGAGCTAATGACGAGAAGCAAATATTTGCATCTACCAATCAGCAGTTGTGCATTGCTGCTGCTGTACCTACCTAGGTATGATTTTTTTTTTAACAAAGAATACCAAGAGAGGAAAGCAATTTAGATCATAGAAGTAAATGAGAAAGTTTTTTAAAATTGCATGTTCTATCTGAATCATGAAACTTTAATTTTACTTTACTGTCCCTTTAAAGTCATTATTTCACTACATTCCAATGGTGATGTGTTTGCATATGTGCAACAACTCTCCTTTAGATACCTGCAGTGTAACCTAGGTTCCATAATGGCAGCACCCATGATTAATGGGAGATGCATGATATGTATTTAGTGTCCCTTTAAATTGACTTCATCAATTGCCCTTTGAAACCACCACCTATACTAAAAACATTAAATAGTGCAATATTCTCCATGGAAACACTTTGTAAACAGGAAGCAGCAACATCAATCAACCTCCCAATGAGGGTGGGAGAGAAAGAGAGTGAACTTAGCCCATACGAGAGTCTTTTTAAAGCTGCCTGAAATACAGCTACATGGCATTAATTGTAGGGGAAATTGCACCTTTAGGTTTATTTGAGTAATTGAAAATGAAACTGTCAGTATTGTCCTTTGTGTACAGAGAGACAAGATAATGAGGCCTTTGTGTATATATAGAGAGATTAGATAATGAGGTCTGCTCTTCCTGTAATCTTATCCCAATTGAACAGGCAGGCTCTCAAGAACAAAGAGTTGGGGTTTACTGTGTATTTAATAGCATGCAGCTGCTATAACACGCCAACAGTGTCCCTTTAATATCAAGGGAAAGTTGGCATTTATCAGCACTCTCACATGTGCAGACCCCCAAAACATGTCCCTGGCATTCTTTAAAGGGACATGGAACTCAAAAAATGTCTTTCATGATTCAGATAGATAATACAATTTGAAACAACTTTCTAATTTACTTCTATTATCTAATTTGTTTAATTCTCTTGGTATCATTTGTTGAAAGAGCAGCAATGCACTACAGATTTCTAACTGAACAAATGGGTGAGCCAATGACAAACTGTATATATATGTGCAGCCACCAATCAGCAACTAGAACCTAGGTTATTTGCTGCTCCTGAGCTTTCCTATATAAACCTTTCAGCAAAGGATATAAAGAGAAGGAAGCAAATCAAATAATAGAAGTAAATTGGAAAGTTGTTTAAAATGTTATGCTCTGTCTAAATCATGGATGTGTAATTATGACTTTACTGTCTCTTTAACTCTCTATATTTATCCCAACAACTCGATCTGAAGTCTACATCCAGCAATAACAAGCTACAACTTTTACTTCTGCTAACTCCTATATCCTTTCATCTAGGTGTTTAAAGGGAAAAAGGACAGCATGCCCCCTCATATCTGCTCAGTGGCACAAAAAGCCTATTGGAATATGCTAACCCAGCGCCAGGACCAGACTGTTATACCCTTGGGGAGGAGCAGCGCTGGAAAGTCAACTTGCTGCCAGAGTGCCCTGGAGTATCTGGCCGGCACTGCAGGGACCATGGATAACAAAGTGACAGGTAGAATTAGTAATGAATGCTCATGTACCTAGACTCATATATTTAACTACATTCTGATGTTTCATTATAAGTTCAAAGAGGCAGAAAACTCTTTTTTTCCATCTAAAAAGGAGTGTTTAATTTTTTAAAAAAATATTTATTCCTGAGCTGAACTAATCAACGTTTTCTGTGGGAACTGTTCCTGTGTCAGTCAGTGAGCAATAGATACACGTAGGTATTACATCTAAACAGATTTTACTTTGTATGCATAGATATGCTATTGCGCATTGCAATAATTCATTTGGCTGTTGTTTCCCCAAGGATGAACTCTGGAAAATATAAAGTTATTGCTCAAGCACATAAAAGGTGTGAAATAACTGAGGTTAAGAAATTCTGAATTTAACCCCTTTGCTGCTAAGCCATTTGTTACCTCTGTGTTAAAGTTATTTTAACCATTTAAAACCATCATATTTAAAAAACAATTTTAGTGCTCTTTCAGGTATCCCCACAAACCATACCTTGTTTTTATAGCAGAATAAATGCTTTTGGAAAAGAACTTTCATTTGTGTGTAATTTATATGGCATACATGGTAAATAACAGCACAGGAGTTATTACTTCATAAACATTTCAAATGTATGTTTTTTTGGTTACAAATTTCAGATCAGTTGTCTTCTAAAATACACTAAAATTTAGAATTCTACACCTAAGTTATTTTATAAAAATTAAGATTAGAAAAAAATATTATTTACTTGCAATCATCTTTCAGTTTAAACAACAAAATGAATAGCAATAAGCCGGTAAATAGTCATAAATGTATAAGACATTTTAAAACTACAGAAAACATAGATATTTGTATGATGATGTCACCCATACCGCTCAACAGGAGGTGCAGGGACATGTGGACAGTGACCCACTGATCATTGGTCGGTGGGACCATAATGTGAGGCTGCTGTTGGCGGTTTCAGTGGAGTCAGGAAGTGTCATGGGGGAGCTGGGGCAGTTCCTTGAAACCATCACAACTGCCCTGGAAGAGAAGCTGTGGGCAGAAAAGTTGGCAGATCACCTGACTCATGACAATCCTGCAGGATCTGGGATAGTTGAGGTCTTGATCAGCACTGGGGAGGAAACAATGAGGAGAGAACAGCACTATACTAGCCATATACTTTCACTAGCACTGTCGTCCTGAACGCTGTAGGCAGCAGACAATGCTTCACAGGGGCGTATTTAGGTTTTGTGCTGCCCTAGGCACTCAAAATTCTGCTGCCCCCCACCCCAACCCACCCCAGGTTTAAGGCCTTTTTTTAGACATAATATTTTTGGGGCAGGGTGTTAAAAATGAAAACAATTAATGCCTTTTTAAGTAGATGTTCATCAGGGCTTGCATTCACTCTGGTCACACACCCACACACACATATATATATATTAAGACATTATTTTGCAAGTCAAATGATTAAAGTGTTTATATCAGAAAAAAATATCCTTCACTGTATGATAGTTTGTCAGTAGATAGTTGTTTAACCTTAAACATCTTCTTTGGTGATTGACAGTTATTTAAGCAAAATATCTGCTTGGATAAATATGTAATGAATATACAAACTGGCCTTTAAAAGTACTTAAAAATACAACAGTAGTTATGATAGGTTTAGGAATTGTATCCTAGGGGATAAAGTCACATGATACAATCATAATAAAGTATATACTTGTATTGTTTAGAATGTATTAAATGCATACAACATATTTTCAGTTGTGTTTTAAGTCACATAGTTGTATAGATTCAGCAATAAATACTTATTCTTTTCAATGTATGACAGATAGACAAACAGTAAATGTACAAGTATTTAGTGACTAATCCGTTTAAGTATTTTAATGTCTAATGAAGATGTATTGAAGGGAGAAAGGCATATGCTGTTTCACAGTGGTCACGGTGTAGTGCACACTGCACTGTGTAGTCTGTGTGAGTCTCAATCACGCGGTGGAGCCAGGAAGAATACCGCATTCCCTCTCAGTCCAGGCCAGGCTGCGCAAGTGAGCTCCGCCTCCACGATCACCACAACATGCGCATCCACATACAATCCCATAGGACAGCAATAGCTGGGCCAGCCATTTAAGTCATTTGTAATTGGTTGATTTAGCCACCCGGCCCTGAGTTCAGTAGAGTGGCCCTAGGGACTCAAAATTCTGCTGCCCCTTGAAAATCTGCCTCCCTAGGCACCGGCCTCGTTGGCCTATGCCTTAATACGCCCCTGATGCATCATTCTTAGCAGTGAACTGGTTAAACATATGTCCATGTGCAATAATAATACACATTTTAAAGGGACAGTAAATTCAAAATTAAACTCTGTCATTCATATACAGCATGCAATTTTAAGCAGCTTTCCAATTTACTTATATCAAATTTGCTTTGCTATCTTGGTATCCTTTGTTGAAAAGCATATCTAGGTAGGCTCAGGAGCAACAATGCACTACTGGGAGATAGCTGCCTATTTGGCGCTGCACATATATGAATTTTGTCATATATATATATATATATACACACTATAAATGGATATACAGTGTGTGTATATATAAATATATATAATATATATATATATATATATATATATATATATATATATATATATATAGAGAGAGAGAGAGAGAGAGAGAGAGAAAGAGAGAGAGAGAGAGAGAGAGAGTTTTCAAGATATACTTAAACAGTATATTTTGATTAAATAAATCAGATCTAATCAGTATTAATAAAAGAGTAGGACAAATTGGAGACAAATGTATATACAGAATTTTAGATGTGAAGCTGCTAAGAGATAAAGGTTTCATGAAATAATAATTGAGAAAAAAAATTTTTAGGAGAGAAGGTCAGAGAGGTTGTGCTCTGAAGCTGGAGGAAGGAGAACTCAGAGGATTCTGCTGTACAGAACGATGGGCGGCAGCTAATGCAGTAATACAGTTCAGAAACACTTGGGACGGGCGCACTGCTTTCCTGAATATAAAGAAGGCAGCAGATCAAATTTTGCCTGAGGAACAACAGATTGGAAACGGCTTTATTTTACCTCAATGAAAATGTTGTATAGTTGCAAATGCATATAGATTTTCAAACAATATATTCTGTTATGTATGTGCATTATAATGTGTGCACGTAATTCAGAGCCACATGTTAAAAGTGCATAAAGATATGTTTAGCTCTATGTGCACACAATATATAAGAAACACTTTTATGATTTTAATATATAATGAAGGGCTGGAAATTCCCACACAGTCCGGACTTAAAGAAAATGCAGCAGATGAGTACATAATTACACTGTCAGTAGAACGTGCAACAATTGTACATTTAAGGGTACAAGAACTTGTCACTGGGGCAGCGCCCTCAAAGGTACACCCGCTGTATACTTTAATGTGGGAACATATTGATACAATTGCAGATTGTACCTTTCAAAGGCAAATATGTACCTTTGGTGACTAAATTGGACCTTTCTGCTATGGTACCATAATGTACCCTTAAAAATGGTACAAATTTGTCCTTTTAAGGGTACTGCCCCAGTGACACGCTCTTTGTATCTTTATTAAATGACATTCAAATATACATTCACCTACTGTGCTCTTGCTCAGAAAGATAAGTATACGTCTAGCTTTAAAATAACAATAATTAAAAAAATGCTTACCGTATCCACACTGAAGTTTAACGATTTTAGAAATTTTAACCAGGAATTTCTGAAAGTACTAGGCAAGACCAAGTTCAAAGGAACTACTCAGACTGCCTTTTTTCACTCAGGACCAGACTCTAACAACACACCATTTAACTTATGGTGACAGGCTCCACATAACCAGGGAGAAACATATAGACAACGCAATAATAATAAAATATAACTCTAACAAAAGGAAGCTAGATTAGAGCAGATATGCCACATGTTGGCAAGCATATATCCCTACAATCTGTGCAAGACTACAGTCACATCAATATGCTATTGTCATGCTTAGATGTAAGGAAACAAACTACACAACCCATAATTCACCTGAATGGAGCTTTATTGCACTCATAAGCAGGCTTGTACCTTTGCTTGTAGACCACATGAAAGGTTGTACTTTACTATTTAATCTAATTTGTTGTACAATTTGTTATTAAAATGAGGTGAAATTGTTCTCTTGTATGTATTAGTTTTATGTAAATGTTGCTGGGTGATTAGACAAAAAAAAAATCAGTGCCATTAAACACATTTAAATACTTTTTTTGTACATACACTATCTTAGCACTTTTTGTCCCTTTGCTTACTATAAAGCTTGCCAACAAGCAGATGGACAACTTTTGTTGGAGGATTAGGTGCAAATTTGTGTGGGCGAGACAAACTTGCTTGTTTTTTTTACATAATAATTTCACAAAATACTCCTAGCGGAGGTGTTAAGTTTGCAAGTTCGTATTGGTTCCTGCAACAGTCAGTCAATGCGCCTAGTGAAGTGTGCTATATGTGCCAATGTACACCTGTTATTTACACTGCCAGGGTTACCTGGATTTCAAGTCAATTTGCCTGTATGTTTGGTTTTGGGCAGTTAACTGTGATTCTAGGCTACAGTCTTTTTGGGAAATCCAGCCCAACATTTAATTTGTCCAGTTTTTTGGCAAAGTACTGGAGTGGAACAATTAATTGCTTTATTCCAGAAATGTAAAAACAAAAAAGCAGCATTATACGCAGTAAGGAACAAAAATAGGCTACAGCTGTAGGTACAATGCAGTTTACTGTGCAGATGAAGTAAAACTCTTGTATTTTTTCAGTGGAAAAGATTCAAGCAATGTTTACAATCCTGAAAGCCTTTGGCTGTGTGTCCACAAGCGAGAACAACAATTCTACCCGCTTCTCTATGGTTATGTCCCTAGACTTCAATGCTGCCGGCCGTATTACAGCAGGACATTTACAGGTAATCTTTCTTCCCAGGATCAATTTATATAAAAACATATGTAATAGGGCATTTGCCTTTTAACTATTAAACATTAAGGCACAATAGAAAAAGTGACTTACGGTTATGTCGCTATATTTGCTTTCAGGCAATAGCTGCTAATTTTTAGCCCAAAGAAAAGCAAAATATTATCAATATTTCCATATTTATAAAAAAGCCTAAGGTTAGAATTAATTTGTAGAAAAAGGCTAGAATATATTTGCTACAATTGCACACACTTTTTGAGTACAGTAATAGAATTTCTTGGATATGTGTAAGGCTGTCACAATGAGTAATTTAGCCTTCTTTTTTAATAGAAGTCAAATTCAATTTGATATAAAGAAAAAGTATATAACATTATATGTACATATTCTTTACCTCTAATTTACGGAAAATACTAAACTGCATACAGTCGGAATGGGCTTTATAATTTACCGTATACAGAATTATAAACTAAAAAGACCCTAAGTTAAATATTATTTATGCTTTATTCTTTTTAAAGACCATGCTATTGGAAAGGATACGTGTAGCTCAACAACCAGATGGAGAAAGTAATTTTAATGTGTTTTCCCAGCTGTTGACTGGAGCGGATTTGGATCTTAGGTAAGAAAAGCTTACTGATTTTCTCCATGACAAAAAATTGCCTTGTGGTTGCATGGGGGTTTGCAGATTGACATAGAATTGTTCTTGTGCTTGCTGCATGACAATGCCTTTTTCTATTTTTCCCCAGCATATATAGGGGCAATATTTATCTGTGTGACTTATGTTAAAAAAGAAAAATAATTAATTCAGTATTTGCAGTTATTCAGATACAGATCAATGCAATATCTATTTAATTAGATTTTTTAAATAATTCACATTAAGAGCTAGACACATTAAGCGTATCGCAAGTCGCAATATCACGACCACGCTAACTTTAGCGCTGTATTAAAAGTGAAAAGTTAACGCTACCACTCAAGCACGAACTAGAATTCAGGTTAGCACAACTGAAGACTAAATGTGCACCAAACACAACATAAATACATTAAACAAATAAGTTACACTCGTATATACACTATCTTATAAAATTATTCATATAAATATAAATATTATTAAAAAAAAGTTATAAGGGTTTAAAGGTATATGGTATATGACAAGGTGTTTGACTGGAAAGCCATATTATATATATATATATATATATATATATATATATATATATATATATATATAAATCATTTCAGAACTTTTTCCACCTTTAATGTGACCTATAAACTGTACAACTTGATTGAAAAACAAACTGAAACTTCTAGGTGGAGGGAAGTAAAAATAAAAAAATAAAATATGGTTGCATAAGTGTGCACACTATTACTGGGGATGTAGCTGTGTTTAGAATTGAGCAATTACATTCAAAATCATGTTAAATAGGAGTCAGTACACACCTGCCATCATTTAAAGTGCCTCTGATTAACCCCAAATAAAGTTCAGCTGTTCTAGTAGGTCTTTCCTGACATTTTCTTAGCCACAACCTACAGCAAAAGCCATGGTTCGCAGAGAGAGCTTCCAAAGCATCAGAGGGATCTCATTGTTAAACGGTATCAGTCAGGAGAAGGGTACAAAAGAATTTCCAAGGCATTAGATATACCATGGAACACAGTGAAGACAGTCATCATCAAGTGAAGAAAATATGGCGCAACAGTGACATTACCAAGAACTGGATGTACCTCCAAAATTGATGAAAAGACGAGAAGAAAACTGGTCTGGGAGGCTGCCAAGAGGCCTACAGCACCATTAAAGAAGCTGCAGAAATATCTGGCATGTACTGGCTGTGTGGTGCATGTGACAACAATCGCCTGTATTCTTCATATGTCTGGGCTATGGGGTAGAGTGGCAAGACGGAAGCCTTTTCTTATGAAAAAAAAACATCCAAGCCCAGCTAAATTTTGCAAAAACACATCTGAAGTCTCCCAAAAGCATGTCGCAAAAGGTGTTCTGGTTTGATGAAACTAAGATTAAACTTTTTGTCCATAATTCCAAATGATATGTTCGGCACAAAAACAACACTGCATATAACCAAAAGAACACCATACCCACAGTGAAGCATTTTGGTGGCAGCATCATGCTTTGGGTCTGTTTTTGTTCAGCTGGAACTGGGGCCTTAGTCAAGGTAGACCTTCAGGCTTCTGCTAGAAAGCTGAACATGAAGAGGAACTTCATCTTTCAGCATGACAACGCCCCAAAGCATACATCCAAATCAACAAAGGAATGGCTTCACCAGAAGAGGATTAAAGTTTTGGAATGGCCCAGTCAGAGCCCAGGCCTGAATCTAATCAAAAATCTGTGGGATGATCTTAAGTGGGTTGTGTACAAGAGATGCCCTCACAATCTGACAGATTTGGAGTGTTTTTGCAAAGAAGAATGGGCAAATCTTGCCAAGTCAAGATGTGCCATGCTGAAAAACTCATACCCAAAAAGGCTGAGTGCTGTAATAAAATCAAAGGGTGCTTCAACAAAGTATTTGTTTAAGGGTGTGCACACTTATGCAACCATATTATTTTAGTTTTTTATTTCTACTTCCCTCCACCTAAAAGATTTTAGTTTGTTTTGCAATTGAGTTGTACAGTTTATAGTTAACATTAAAGGTGGAAAAAGTTCTGAAATTATTTATCTTTGTCTAATTTTTTTACATCACAGAAACATGACATTTTAACAGGGGTGTGTAGACTTTTTATATCCACTGTATATATATCGATCTATATATATATATATATCTATATATACATACAGAAATATAAATGTCTAAATATCTGTGTGTGTGTATATATATATATATATATATATATATATATATATATATATATATATATATATATTATAATATAGCCGGTAGCCCAGCACTCCTTCCACACAGGTGTAATCATGGCCCGGGTGCTGTCCTCATATGAGTATGTAGAAATGTCTAAATGTAGGAGGGCACTCAACGGACTTGTATTGAAGTACAAAACAGTGCAATTTTATTTCCAAATACGTTTCACATTAATTTTAGATGTCAATGTTTTGACCCATTTGTGGGCCTTCTTCAAGACAATTTATAATTATTGTAATGCAGCATGCATTACTCTCAAACTGCGTGTAAATCGGACACCCAGCAGAGCAGCGGTATATATGTATACATTTGTATTTATGTGTTTGTGTATGTTTTATATACACATGTATACACATATATACATATATATAATTTCCATTTAAATACCTGAAAAAGAGAAAAATCCTTTTTAGTCATATTTAATATTTAATAATGTGTTTTACTGTGTATGTACGGTAAGTATTTTACCTTCCAATGTTCTTTACATATGGGAAAAAGTTCTTTGTATTTCTATATATTTATTTCTATATTTATATCTGTATATATTTATAAAAATCCATAGAGAAATAGCGCTCTTAGCCCGCAATGTTAAAAGATGAAAAAGTTTATTGGGACATGTTAAAAACACAAAAATAGTCCTAAAGGGGACATAATAAAATCCAGGGTAAGATGCAGGTGCACAAAGCAGACGCGTTTCGTGCGCATGCGCACCAGGTGGATCTTCTTAGCGCACTCTGTTGTGCAGGTTCATGGAAAATTGTATATATTTATAGCTGTATATATTTATATATATATATATATATATATATATATATATATATATATATATATATATATATATATATATATACTGTGTGTATATATAAACTATATATATATATATATATATATATATATATATATATATATATTTAAAAAAAACACATAATATTTATCCTATCTAAAGAACATAGGGATGTAAAATATTTATTATTCACTTCGTGTTATCGCTGTAGGTTGAACGCAGTGTTGGGTTGGTTTGCGAGAGTAAGGCGTTTTTTAAGTTGCGCTCTCCATCAAAGTCTAATGGGAAAAGAAGTTTACACGGTCGTGATATCTGATGTCCTACATTTTGTGCATGTAGGGCTTTGCTTGTGTGCTAACTTTTTACATTTTACTTGTAATACATGCGGTAATATGTGCTCCACTTGTAATCTGGCCCTAAATGGAAAAGTAAGCTTGAAATAAAATAACGTAATGTCATCTAGAGTTGGTCACAATTTTATAATACTTAATACAGATATATATTTATGAGCTCCATCATTTTTTAGGTGATTTTTTACAATATCAATTAGGTATTCTAAATATCACCAGCCTATCTCTACATTATTCAAATACTTCTTTTAGCTTCTAATGAATATTCCATAGGCCCCCACTGTTCTGTTTTACTGTGCTGATTTTGTAGTTTTTGCTTTACTGGGACAGAGCTTTGCTGCGCTGCACTTGGTGCCTTGTACAGGACACACAGTTTGTGTTTCTAGTATTCCGGGGCAGCAGGGTTGTGCTGTGTGCTTGGTGGAGAGGGCTCCTATGGCCACTGAGTTTATCACACAAGCACAAGTGATGTGACACAACAGGGTTATTAGATATACAGCACAGCAATGCACATTGGACCTGCTGCTATTTTGTTCTATATCAGCATTAAATATCTAGGACCTATCCTGAACCACTTTTCCTCATTCACACAGATCCTAAATGCTCCCTGGTTTGGGACCTGGCGGTGGTGGTGGGTGGGTATCTTTTTTTATATTAAAGGGACATGAAACCCCAAATTTTCTTTCATGATTTACATAGAGCATACAGCTTTCCAATTTACTTCTATTATTGCATTTGTTTTAATTCTCTTGGTATCCTTTGTTGGAGAAACAGCAATGGGCTACTGGGAGCTAACTAAACACATCAGGTTCGGCCAATGACAAGAAGCAGCCACCAATCAGCAGCTAGCTTTCAGTATTAAATGTCTGCTCCTGAGCCTACCTAGGTATGCTTTTCAACAAAGAATATAAAGAGAATGAAGCACATTAGATAATAGAAGTAAATTGGAAAGTTATTTTAAATGACATGCCCTTTCTAATTCATGTAAATTTAATTTTGAGCTTACCGTCTTTTTAATGATAAAGAATCAGTATAAATTGCTTACCCCAGGCCTCTTAGAAAAACAGGAGAAAATGATAGAAATTGTTTTTACTGCTTCAGGTAAACTATTTCATACTAGAACTAGAAGACTTAACACAGTACAAGTCACTGTGAGTTTTTATCTGGCACATCTAACAATGACTTATTATCCATAACACACTTATATTATCTGTCTCACTCTACCTTGGAATTCTTTTCTTGGCATTTTCACAGGCACCTTCATAATAATGCGGCCTTTATATTTTATGGCTAATGTCTCAGGGATACATTTCTCTGTATTCACAGTTTTCTAAACAGTTTCTACAATAGGTGGTTTCAGACATTGTTAGGCTTGTTGTATGCAGTTGCTAATGGTGTGATATTGTCAATATTTGGCCTCCGCCAATCATCACCGTAAGATTTTATACTCACAAAAGTATTAGCACTCAAATGTGCTAATGAAGAATGCTGGAATCCTCCAGTGCACTGGCCAATGTTATAAACGCGAATCGCTGTGGGGAATACACAAACAAAACACATCTCCTAGCGCAGAGACCACTGTACTATCATCCACCAAGTGACACCCTATGATAATGTACTCACAACGACTGGAGCACTGCTGTAATAGGCGTGCTGAAATCTCCCAGTACTCTTGTGAATTTAAAATCCTATGGTGATAATTGGTGGAGGGCAAATATTGACGATATCACACAAAGAGGCACCGTTTTTTTCTATTGTATTGATAGAAACTATCCATATGTGAAGATATTGAAAGGAGCTGCCCCTGGATCTACTATTGCCTAAGATCAAAGAAGAATTCACCCCTATTAAAGGGACACTCGGGTCAAATTTAATTTTCATGATTCAGATACAGCATGTCATTTTAAACTACTTTACAATTTACTTCCATTAAAAAAAATGTGCACAGTCTTTTATATTTACACTTTTTTGAGTCACCAGCTCCTACTGAGCATGTGCAAGAATTCACAGACTATACGTATATGCATTTGTGATTGGCTGATTGCTATCACATGGTACAGGGGGAGTGGAAATATACATACATTTGAAATTTGTTAGAAAAAAATCTGCTCTTCATTTGAAATTCAGAGTAAATGCTATTGCATTGTCTTGTTATCTTGCATTTGTTGATTATGCAAATCTACTGTGTTTACTGGTCCTTTAAGACTGTGTACCGTATGATATTGTGTAGACTTATTTGTGTACCACAAGATATAGTAGTCATCAGATCATCTGTTAGTGTGGCACCCTCTAAGTAAATGATCTGTTAGAGATAATTATTTTTGTAGTTGTAAAGTTTTAAAATTCCTTTAATTGAAAATGTTAAATATGCTAAAGATACATATGTTAATACAGAATAATGTTTACTTATAATTGGTAACTAAACAATAACAAATTAAATAAAGACATATCATACATTTAATTGGTAATTATAATTCATGATTATATAAATGTGCTGTTTAAAAACCATGAAGAAAAATATATTAGCTAAACGCAGTAAGTAGTCTGATATATATGTAAATTGATTACTTATATTTAAAAATAAATAGGCATATCTAATGCAGCTGAATCAGCTGAGTTGATCACAGGTGCACTAATATTATTCCACAGGTGCTTGTGCTGGCCAATAAAAAAAATAATCTATATATATCGTATTTTTATAGGATGAGTCATCTGTTTGCTACCCTTATACAATCAGTTTAAATTAGCATGTAGCCTATTAGCAGCTACTAGTGAACAACAGGTATAAAACAGCTGCTACAAAATATGTATTTTGTATATAAATAAAGGAAAATCCAAAAGGGTAATATTATCACAAACGTAAAATATATGTAGCTACAATGTTTTACCCTGTGTTATATATTATAGGCTTTCAATAGTAATACACATTGTTGTCCACAAGGGGGAGTAAAAACTCTATAAATGCAGAAGCACAGGGATAAAAATGCAAATATATATAAAAAATGGTTTTAGTGCCAGGACTGATCAACATCACTGTGTAAAGATCCTGTTTTTACTTAATAATTCTATAGTCCGTAGTATTATGTAACATTTTAAAAGAACTATAATTAAATCCTACAATCTGTTGACCTGAAAGCTGTTTAATAAAAAATGACTACATAATAAGCATGCCCACATATCTTTCTGCACTCACAGCTATATCATTCTTGTACACAGTATGCCATTTGCTCTTGTGGCAGCCCTGACATTTCTTTTTTTCCACCTATGGGATTCTTTTCTGGCTATAATTAATACTTTCCCAGTCATGCATTAACTCTCATACATTTCAGAGTTACCTGAGAAACCACAGGATACAACTTTTTGCCAGCCAGAGCTTTTCGCTTAGTACAACAACAAAGTTCTGCAGATAATAAGACAAAAAATAAATCTCACTATCAGTTATCAGTCTTATGCTATATTGACATTACCTGTGAAGCATTTGATACATGGTTCAGGCAAAGGGAATAGTCTGATTAATGTCCCATGTCACAGTAAACTGTAATGGTAATCAAGAGTGGACTGATGCATAGTAAATATGTAAACATAGTCTCCTTGTCCTCTGCATTGACATTGCTGGTTGATGTAGGATCAATGTGTCTTTTTCATGTAACCTTTTTAAGGACAATTTACCTAACCTTATAGGGAATAAAATGACAGGGGATTGCAATTCTATAGACCAATTGTATCTGTGCATTTCATGAAAGCTTGCTCCATAAATAGTTGAATATTTTAAATAGTCTTTATTATAATTTTATCACTGGAGCCATGTATTAATCTATCGTACAAATGTTACAAATACAAAAAAAGTATTTTGGGAAGAAACAGTGTGACATAATATTTTCAAATGTGTTTAAATTAAGAGGTTATATGCAAGTCATTGTTTATAGTGTTGTAGGGTCACGAAAAAAACTTACAGTATATGTGGGAGGTTGAAAAAGGAGAGGAAATTCTGTATACCTAGACATTGTTTATTTTAAATATGAATGCAGGTAATCAAGGAACCTGGGTCTATTTTTTATTATAGCTGTTATTTCATAGAAATGGGCATTTGCAAATCTCGGTTCGTAAAGGGCAGGGCCGAAAATCACTTCTGAATATGCATGGTCTCTGATCCCTCAGACGTTCTTGTCTCAAAAAACCCTCATGAATCTGTAATGGATATCCTGACATGGGCTCGGGAATTCTTTTGTAAACCTATGTTAGTCAACACCATTCGCCGCTGCATCCACAGAAGCAAGTTAAGGCATTACTATGAAAAGCAAAAGCCATACATCAACACTCTACAGAAGTGCCGCTGAATTCTCTGGACTCAGTATCATCTGAGATGGACAGTAGCACAGTGGAATCCTGTTTTGTGGTCTGATGAGTCAACATTTCAAATAGTTTTTTTTAAAAAACAGCCTTCATGTTCTCCAGGCCAAAGAGGAAAAGGACCATCCAAGCTTTTATCAGTGTCAGGTTCAAAAACCAGCATATGTCATGTAATAGGGGTGTGTCAGTGCACATGGCATGGGTATCTGTGAGGGCACCATAATGCAGAAAGATATGTATACTTTTTGGAGAAACATATTCTGCCATCCAGATGTGGTCTTTTCTAGGGACGCCAAACCACAATCGGCCTGGATTACAAGCGCATGGTTGCGTGAGCAGAGAGTGCAGGTGCTAGCATGGCCTGCTGACCATAATGTGTGGCGCATTATAAAGCACAAAATAAGGCAATGAAGGCCCCATACAGTTGCACAGCTGAACATGTGCATAATGGATGAATGGGGGAAAATTCCACTTGCTAAAATTAACCAACTGGTTTCTTCAGTGCCCAAACACGTGTTATTAAAAGAGAAGGTGATGTTACACAGTAGTAAACAGTCAACTGTCCGAACTTTTTTGGAGCCCTTTGCAGTCAAGTAGCTGAAAACATGTAAAATCATTTTTATGCAATATTCATACTAAATAAAGTTTTTAACTATGTATTTAATGTAAATATTTCACATTCTAATGTTCTCCACATATGGGAATATGTTCTATGTATTTATAAATAGATTTTCCTATTAGAGATGTGCATTTGTTTTCGGATGAATGCACATTCGTACCGAAAATCGGATTTTCGTTTTCATAAACAAAAACAAAAATCAGCAAAATTTAAATAAAACCGAAAAATTGTGATGTAATTTGTCAGTATTTATTTGTTTCCTTTGAATAACTTTTAAAGGGTTAATTCTTACCTTAACACGCTCTGGAGTGCTCGCTAACCCGATCCTCTTCTTGCCAGGTCCCCAGCCACGCTAACAGGAGCTTATCGTACTCGGCACCCAGGACCTGCACTAAGTTTAGTGCAGGACCTGGGAGGCGAATGGCTAAGCCTCTTGTTAGCGCAGTCAGGGACCTGGTAAGAAGAGGATCCGGTTAGCGGCCCTCCGTAGCGTGTTAGGGTAAGTAATTGTGTTCTTTTCACATGTAGCTTTGCAACATTTACATTTGTTTTAAATGAACATCCTTTTTACTGCAATTGTTTTCAATAGCCAAACTCCACCCACCATTTACCTTATTAAGAGGAGCCAATCTAGGCTTTAGTCTGCAGACAAGAAGGTTAGCTACAGTCATAAAGTTAGTATAAAGTACTCTGTTTAGCAGTTCTTATCAGTTAAATCCAATAAGGGACAAATACGCAGCAGGGTTAGCCTTGGGAAGTCAGCTGGGTGCATTTCAAGGTCTGAAAATTAGAAAATTCTCAATTTTCAGAGCTAAATTACATGAAAATGGGTAAAATAAATAATGCATTTATATTTTGTTAAGTTGTTTCATTGCAGATAACAAAAAAGATTTTTTATAAAATCTAGATGCTTACTGTTTCTTTAAGCACCGCAGTGGAAAATATCTGCGCACAAAAGAAACGTTTTAAAATAATTTTAATCTTTTGTTAGCACAATTTTTAAGGTTTTGTAAATCAAGAGAAGTTCAGGGATAAAAAGCCTGGTGGAATTCTTTGTTGTGGCATATTCGTGCTATCTAACACAAATAATGTTGTGGTCCCTAGTAGAAATCACCCGAGGGAAATAACGTATCAGCTCTATCTGACATGAAGAACGCACCATACTAAGACTTCCATGATAAATATTAACCATTGACTTGTAATTCAAAAAGTTTATTTTTTATTTAGAGGGGTTCCTCAGGTAAATCTACATAATAAAGCAGCAATACATAAATTACATTACTCTGATGAACAAGGCAACTGCATGAGTGTTTGTATTATTATTTTTTTTATTTTTTTTGTATTTACTTAATCTTTCCAAATAGTAAACTTTTCTACATCTAAACAGGTCAGAGCTTCTACTGCTTCAGATGGCGGACAACCACTCCTTTGGAATGACACCATGCATAAAGGTATGGACACACATTTCTATGGTTAAACTCCAAAACTGTCTGGGGCAAAAACTTGCTGTTATAATGGTGGATTTTGCTTAGTCTGTAGGGGGGTCTAGATATCCTGGGCTGTGTTTCAGCAAAATGTAATGGGACTGGGCATTCTGGGGCAGTCCTGGGTTTCATCTAGAAAAAATTGAGGAACATAATGCCTGATAAAGGGCACTGATCATGCTGGACATTTGGGGGGGGGGGGCTACAAATAGTACTCTGGATTATAAACATATTTTTGTACATGAAATTATTTATAATTTGTAAATAGTGTGGCAACATTTTGCATGTGAGCATCTATGATTACGGCACTTGGCCAAAATGTGTTAACCATTTTAGCGCACCTGTGATTTTCTACTTTTCGGTTTACTTTTTAAATGATGAAATCCGTACTGGGTTTACAGAGTGCCAGCATTTTTACATATTTTTAATCAACACAAGTTCAAAGAGAAATTGTACAAATATATTTTTATTATGCAAACATCAATAATTATCATGTTTAAAATAAAATATTTTTTTGCCAGATAGTTGCTTAAAATGTATATTTTAATGTATAAAGGAATATTAACTATGTGGATTCTACTTATGAAAACCTAATTTCTTCAGGACAGGAAGATGCATTTTTTCCAATAAACTAATAAATTGGATTGCATTTTGAAATTAAACAAAAAAGAAAAATAACTAAAATCTCCTTAATGGTAGTATTTATCAAATATTTACAATGGTTATTCAAATTATAGCAAACACTTATCTTATTCATAATTAATTATTTATAGAATTTAGTAAGCAGTTTCACAAATATTTAATACAGTATTAACCATTATTGTTAAGTTTAGGGCTGCTAGTCTGGTAACTTTAATTGTTTTAAAGGGGGAGTCTAGTTAAAATTAAACTTTCATGATTCAGATAGGGCTTGCAATTTTCAACAACTTTCAAATTTACTTTTATCATCAAATTTGCTTCGTTCTCTTGGTATTCTTTGTTGAAAGCTAAACCTAGGTAGGCTCATATGCTAATTTTGAAGCCCTTGATGGTTGCCTCTTATCTCATTTTGACAGTTTTTCACAGCTAGACAGTGCTAGTTCATGTGTGCCATATAAATAACATTGTGCTCACTCTCATTGAGTTATTTATGAGTCTCATTGATTGGCTAAAATGCATGTCTATCAAAAATACTGAAATAAGGGAGCAGTCTGTAGAGGCTTAGATGTAAGTTAATCACAGAGGTTAAAAGTATATTAATATAACCGTGTTGATTATGCAAAACTGAGGAATGGGCAATGAAGGGATTATCTATCTTTATAAACAATAAAAATTCTGGAGTAGACTGTCCCTTTAAATAGTTCAGCTTTTTAATTGTATTAATTTACGCTTAATTGGAGCTTCTTTATTGATAAATCAAGCAGGACCTGTATAGGTTGAACTTGATGGACTTCTGTCTACTTTCAACTTTATCTACTGTGTTACTATGTTACTATGTATGTATGTTACTTACACTTCCATTCTTTAGGAGGCTGCAATGATTGTTCTATGTGCAGAAAATGTTAGTGGCAGTTAAGGGGTGTAAACCTAAAGCTCTATATGTGTGTTGCTGGCACAAAGACATTAAATTGTTGCTCTGTTACTGGAAAACATAATGGAAAAATCACTGGTATGTGTTATTGGCACCCAAAACAGGTAAAACACTAATTTATGTATATTATAGATAGACAGTGAGGTAAGAAATCTCAGCTCTGTGTTCAGTAATATCTATTGCTGATGTGGTTTTTGCTTGATCTTTTGGATATATAGGGCTAGATTACGAGTGGAGCTATTTAGCATTTTGGCTCTCACGCTAACTGCCCTAGAAGTAAGCTTTTTGCGTGTGTCGGGTTGTACTCGTATTAAAAGTTGAAAGTAAACAGTTTTTGCATTTGCACTAACCCAATGCTCGCAAAAAGCCGAACTTAGGATATTGCGCATGTGTTAGCGTATTCCCCCATAGAAGTCAATGGAGCAAAAAATTGGTAAACACCCCACTCGAGAGCAAACCCAATTGCATATTCTCAAGTGCGCTAACCCAACATGAAAATATGAATATTTCACATTCCACTGATTTTACACCTGAATTTAAAAGCAGGATTAATAAAATTGTGACAGATTGTTTGGCGGCAATCAGCAAACCAAGTTTGCATAAGCGTACATCTGGAGATTTATTGTCTTATGAGGTTAATGTACAAAATCCTTCCCCTCAACCCCAAGTTCCTGCTCTCTTACAGAGCTCTGACTCTAAAGATGCAAATATATCTAGTTCTGATAGGGAAGAGTCATCAGATGAATTAGGAGCCTGTGCCTGATCCTGAATTTAACAATGCCTTTAGTTTTAAGGAGGAGCTGAAAACAAGCCTGTTAATCAGTTAAATATTGTTTTCAAAGCTCCACCAATAATTCCACAGGTGTTTCAGGTCCCTATGACTATATTGCCAAGGAATGGAAAAAGCCACGTGTACCTTTCGCCTCCAGATTTTGGAAATTGTACCACATTCCTGAACAGAATCTGGAAGTGTGGGAAACAATCCATAAGGTTGATAGTGCTTTTTCCACTCTAGCCAAATAGATGACTATCCCTATTGAGGATAGCACGTTGTTTAGAGACCCAGTGGACTGCAAATTAGAGTTTTTCGTAAGGAAACTCTTTCTTCAAACAGGACTTTTACTTAGACCAGCTGTTTCTCTCACCTGTTTAGCTGCAGCAGGAACACTATGGTGTGACTCCTAGCCAAAATTTCTCTACTGAGGATATACAGAACTGCATTAAAACACTTAAAATGGCTCATGCAATCATGTGCGATGTGGCATTGGACATTATTAAGATCAATGTCAAAAATATGTCTAAGACAGTGCTGGCAAGGCAATCGTCATGGTTAAAATCTTAGTCAGCAGACATGATCTCTAAAAATAGACTGATGACTCTTTCCTTCCAAGATAAAATTTTATTTGGTTCAGACTTGGGCTCCATTATTAAGACAGTCATTGGAGCGAAAGGAGCTTTTCTTCCTCAGGATGAAAAAATCCAAAGAAAAGAACAGAAGATGAAATCAGTTTTTGTTTATTTCGCTCCTCAGGAGAACATAAGTCCTTCTCTTCTCAGAAACCTGAGCTCTTCAAGTCAGCCTGAAAGCCTGGTTCTTCGGGGTCAAAGAACAAGCAATCCAACAACACCACTAAATCAGCATGAAGATGTGACCCCTGAACCAGAATCTGTTCTGGTAGGGGGCAGAATGATTCTCTTTCAGGAGGCCTGGTGCAGGTCAGTCCAGGACCTTTGAGTTTGAAACATAATTTCTCAGGATTACCGGATAGTCTTCAAGTCCCGACCTCCTCAAGGGTGATTCCTTATGACTTATATTCCCAAACTTCAGTCAAAGTTGGCTGCCTTTCTACAGTGTATTCAGGAATTAGAGTATATGGGGGTAATTATCCCAGTACCTGTATCTCAACAGGGCCAAGGTTTTACTCCAATCTGTTTATTGTCCCAAAGAAGGAAGGGACCTACAGACCTGTCTTACACCTAAAAACATTCAAGGGTTCCCACTTTCAAAATGGAAACAATTTGCACAATCTTGCCCTTAATTCAACAGGGTCAATTTATGACTACAATAGACCTCAAATATGCATACCTTCACATTCCTATCCACAGGGATCACTATCAGTTCCTGATGTTTGCTTATATTGACAAACACTACCAGTTTGTCGCTCTTCCGTTTGGTCTGGCTACAGCTCCATGCATTTTTATATTTGGAGCAACATATAGCTCTGGATTAATTTGTCATACAATCTCTGTCTTGGTGGACACAAAGTCCTTTTTTGACCTTTGGGGCATCTTTTATTAATCCGCCATGGGCAATTGTGAACACGGATGCCAGTCTATTGGGCTGGGGGGCAGTCTGGAATTTTCGAAGGGCACAAGGAGTTTGGTCTCTTTAGAGGCAAAATTACCAATAAACATTCTGGAACTTCGAGCGATTCTTCTAGCTCTTCAGGCATGGTCTCTTTTCAAGGAGGGAAAATGTATTAGTTTTCAGTTGGACAATATCACAGAGGTAGCCTATATCATTCATCAAGGAGATACCTGCAGTCCACTGGCAATGTAGGAAATCTTTCAAATTCTGTCCTGGGCAGAGAGGAATTAGTGCACCTTATCAGCGATTCACATTCCAGGTGGAAACAATTGGGAAGCAGATCTCAGCCATCAGTCAATCCATCTAGGAGAATGGTCTCTTCATCAGGATGTATTCAATCAACTGGTAATCAAACGGGGTCTACCAGCCATAGATCTTAAATCACAAACTTCCAAAGTACTGTGCAAGATCAAGAGATGCAAGGGCTCACATGATAGATGCCTTGGTATGTCCATGTGAATTCCATCTAGTTTACTGGTTTCCTTCATTTGTTCTTTTGCCGAGAGTCATTGTTTGGATTGAACAGAAGTCAACATCAGTAATATTAATTGCTCATGTCTGACCCCGCAGGACATGGTATGTGGACCTAGTACAGATGTCAATAACACTTCCATGGCATCTTCCTCTGAGACAAGACAAGGTCCTCTTTTCCATCAGGATATCAAATCTCTAAGTTTAATGGTATGGAGGTTGAATGCCTTGATTTGAGACATAGAGGATTATATGATACAGGCTAGGACACCTGTGACTTAAAGTATTTACCACAAAATTTGGAAAGCATATTTTATGTGTTGTTCCTCTAAGGGATTTTTTTGGTGTTCCTTTCGGATCCTGAGAATTCTTCAGTTCTTAGAATGGTTTATCAGCTAGTTCCCTGAAGGGTCAAATTCAGCTTTATCTTTTCTTTTTTATAGGAAGTTGGCTACGCTTCCTGATGTTCAGACCTTTGTTCCGGTGTTAGTTAGAATTAGGCCAGTTGTAAGACCTATTTCTCCTCCCTGGAATTTGAACCTAGTTCTTTCAGTTCTTCAGGTTCCTCTCTTTGAACCAATGCACTCCATAGACATAAAGCTGTTGTCTTGGAAGTGGTTTTCTTATGAGCTGTCTCTTCTGCCAGAACAGTTTCTGAGTTGTCCGCGTTATCCTGTGATCCTCAATTTTTTATATTTCACAAGGATAAGGCTGTACTGCATACTAAATATGATTTTCATCCAAAGGTGGTTTCAACTGATAACATCAATCAATAAATTGTTGTTCCTTCTCTTTGTCCAGACGCTAACTCTAAGGAAAAATTGTTACATAATCTGGACATAGTTAGATCTTTGAAGTTCTATCTCTAAGTGACTAAAGGTTTTTAAAAATCACTAGTTTATTTGTATATTTCTCAGGGAATCATAAAGGACAGTAAGGTACTAAGGTAGCATTGGCATCTTCGCTTAAACAAGTGATGCACAAGGCTTACTTGCTGGTGGGTAAGTCGCCTCTTAAACATATTACAGTTCACTCCAGAACAGTGGCAACATCATAAGCAGCCTTTAAGAATGAAGCATCTTTGGAGCAGTTTGCAAAGCTGCCACATGGTCCTCCTTACATACTTTTTCCAAATGTTATCATTTTAATGTCTTTGCTTCTTTGCAAGCAGGTTTTGACAGGAAAGTCCTTAAAGCCGTGGTGTTGGGTAAAAAGGAACTGTCAGGGAAAGTATTTTCCCACCCTATCTGTAACATAGACTATCGGCTTGGGTAGTAATCCCATATGTTATGGAGGACTGTGGACCAAAAAAAAAAAGTATGCTTACCTGATAAATTATTTATTTTCAGAATGATGATGGTCCACAGACCCTGCCAGCTTCATATGCAACAGTTTTAAAGACACTCTATAGACTCTGCTTTGCCTTTCTTTCCTTTTCTCTACCAGGGTATATTTAAAACTAGAGCGACACGGGAGGTGGGAGGTTTTTAAAGCTCTTTTATGGGTGCTTGATCTTCTCCTAGTGACGGGAAATATATCCCATATGTTATGGAGGACTGTGGACCATCATCATTCCGAAAGAAAAGAATTTATCACATAAGCATAAATTTTTATTTTTTTTCAGAACAGGGCTCAGAAATCTTTTTCCTCCGCTCAGTATCAGAATTCCTCTGGCTCCATCTGGAAATAAATAGAATAGTATTTGCAAAATGCTTCAGCGCCTTTTACTGATCCTGAGCATTCTGCTTGCAAGGTTGCAAAGAAAATTACCAGGCCAATCGATATGCTCTGGAGAATGCCGACAGGGTCAGTGCCCATTAGTTTATTTTGAATTTTTTTTTGGGCAGAAGCATATTGCTGTCTTAATTTCTGCTGTTCATATTCCAGGACTGGGCAACTGGAAAGCAGTTTTTTCTCAGTCATCAGTCTTTCTGTCCTGAAGAGTGGCTTCTTCATTTGGTTACATTTTAAAAGATAATAGATCTTTGGGGTTGGTTAAATCTTATATTTCCCAAGTACTGTGCTAGGTCCAGGGATCTTTGAATTATGTTTGTGGATGCTCTGGTAGTTCAGTTGTCATTCTGGCTAGCCTTTATTTTTTCCACCGCTCGGCTTTTTTTCCAGGGTTATTGCCAAGTTCTGGCAGGAAGAGCTTTAGTGATTCTAATTGCTCTAGCATGTTCCTGCAGAATTTGGTATGCAGATCTGCTTCTGATGTCCAGTTTCTCTTGGCTGCAGCTTTTGCATCCAGACCTTCTATTTCAAGGTCTGTTTTTTCATCCAGATTATAGAACTCTTTTCTTGATGGCATGGAGAATCAAAACCAAAAGAGGTCAGTCCAACACAAAGGGTACAGTGCAAGCCACATAGGGCTACCACTTAAACCCCAGAAAATAAGCAAAATGTCCATAAAAGTGGCAGCAATCAGTTATTTATTAAAACAAAAGGTACAGAAAGCAATGTTTTGGAATTGCTCCCTTAATCATGGAGATAGAATCAGAAACCCTCTCTGTCTTTTTGAAATATCCGTTCATTTACTGAGTTTTTTTATACAGGCCCGTAAGTCTGTGACTAGGGGAATTTTTATTTAAAGGTCTGAAAATCCTGTATTCCTTGGTGTTCAAATCAGGTTTTTTTTTCTTGCCAATCTTTTAGAATTCCTAGAAGTATTGCTGGTTTTACAGGATGGTTTGGATAAGGGTTTATGTGCCAGTTCTTTGTAAGTTAAGATTGTCTACTCTTTTTATTTATGTTCCGTAAAAAGATTGCTAATCTTTCTGACATTCATTGTTTAGTTCAAGCCTTGCATGGAATTAAGCCTGTTATTATTACATTTTTCCTCCTTTGGACTCTAATTTGGTTTAGAGCATTTTGCTGTCTCCTCCATTTGAGCCTATGCATCAGGTGGATATTTAACTTCTTGCTGGAAGATATTTAATCTGCTAGATTTTCTGAGTTTTCTTCACTTTCTTGTGTTCCTTCATATCGTACTCTTAATCAGGATAAGGTTGTGTTTTCTGACTATTTAAGTTGGACATTGTTGTTCCTTCTTTATGTTTTAATCCTAAGAATTTTTCAGAGAGATCTCTTAATGTTTTGGATTCTGTTGGGGGTGTTACGTTACCACTACTAAGGATTTTAGACAAAATATGACTTTGTTCCTTTGCTGGTTCTATTAAAAGGCAGAACATGTCTGCTGTTTCTTTGGCTTCTTGGTTGAAGCTTCTGGTTCATATAGTTTTCTTGGGAGCAGGTCAGCCTCCACCTAGATGGATTTCTGCTCATTCTTCCAGTTCATTTGCCTCTTCTTGGGCTTTTTAGAATGTTTTATCAGTGGACCAATTTTGCATATTTTTTCAACCATTTTGATATTTTGGCTTCTTCTGAGGCAGACTTTGGTAAGATGTCCTTCAGGCAGTTGTCGGTTGATTTGTTTTTGCCTGTTGGTTATGTTTTGCCTTTTTTAGGCTCTATTGGGGTCATGGATTTAGTTTTTCAGTGGAAAAAGATGTTTTTAATACCCCACCCTTTGTGTTATAATTCATGGACTCCACAGCTTGGGTATTAGTTCCCAGGGGTAATGGATTATGGACTCTCGGTACCTGTTTGAAAACCCTCCCATAATTTATGCTTAACTGATAAATTAATTTCTTTCATGGTAGTGAGAGACCACGAGACCCCACCCTGTATTTTTCTGGGTTTAATTTTCTTTTTTCCCTGCTCCTATTTTGTTTGCTATTATTATACATTTTCCTTCCTCTTTGTGCTTGTCTTTATGCTAGACTGAGGAACTGGTGAGTTTGAAGGGGTTTTATAGAGTTCTTGGGTTTTTGGAATCTATGTCTCCTCCTAGTGGTATGGAAGAGTAATTCCCAGGAGTAATGGATCATGGACACTCACCACCATGAAATAAATGAATTTATCAGGTAAGCATAAATTATATTTTTATACTCTGCCGCTGATGTAACACGTTTTTGAAATACATTAAGAGGAAACTAACTTTACAGCACATGGTTCCTTTAAGTCTTCACTGACACAATGCACACTACTGCTAGATCACTGAGCAGGCATGGTGTTTGAATCCAGATATCTAGTCACATGTAGCATATGTGCATATGCTGCTGAAACAGTAATACGTTTTACTAGAAGCATTTTTGGTAGTGGAAGTATTTTACAAAAATGTTTCTATTTAAAATTGAATTGCACCAATAAACATTTCATTTTTTAACTTTCTATGCATTTATTTTTACTTTAAATATTATGGGCTAGATTACAAGTGGAGCGCTAACAGTTACGCACATTTGAAAATGGGTTTCTCACGGCTGCTTGTGTGCGTTGGGTTTTTCACTTGTGTTACAAGTTTAATGTAAACGTGATCACTTGTGCACAATTGAAGTTAACGCACATCGGGTTAGCGCGACCTCAAAGCTCTGGTTAACTGTTTTACAAAGTACAATTACACTCATAATAAAAATTATAAGAAAAAACGTGCACAAAAAAGTTATAAGGGCTAAAAGAGCTCTCAGGTTTTAGAAAAAAAAAGGAGGCAAAGGGCTTTAACATAGAGATACATACATATACATGTCTAAAGATTGTATATGTGTATGTATATATATATATATATATATATATATATATATATATATATACAGTCATACACCCCTGTATTTCTGTCAGATAATGCACCACTTCACCCATAAAATTGTTGCAATTACAAATGTATAGGCATTTTCATGTTTATTTCTTTTGTTTGTATTAGTATGACACAAAAAAAGTGGAGAAAAAAGTCAAATCTGGCACATTCCACGCAAAACTAAAAAAAAAATATAACTGAAATCAATCCCTTCCTCTAATCATCAATGAGTTTCTTACACCTCTCTACTGGAATTTTGGACCACTCTTCTTTCGCCAACTGCTCAAGGTCTCTCAGATTGGAAGGGTCCTTTTCCCAACTGCTATTTTGAAATATCTCCACAGGTGTTCTATGGGATTGAGAACTGGACTCATTGCTGGCCAGTTCAGTACTCTCCAGCGCTTTGTCTTAAACAATTTCTGGGTGCTTTTGGACGTGTGCTTTGGGTCATTGTCCTGCTGAAAGACCCATGACCTCTGACGGAGACTCAATTTTCTGACACTGGGCCCTGCATTGCACTACAGAATTCTTTGGTAGTCTTCAGATTTCATAATGCCATGCACACAGTCAAGACATCCAGTGCCTGAAGCAGCAAGCCAACCCCAAACATCAGTGAACCTCCACCATGTTTGACTGTAGGGACTGTATTCTTTTCTTTAAAAGACTAATTTCTTTTCCTGAAAACAGTAGAATGATGGGCTTTACCAAAAAGCTGTAATTTTGTTTTGTCTGTTCACAACACATTCTCCCAAAAGGATCCTGGCTTCCTCTGGTAATTTTTGGCAAACTCCAATCTGGCTTTTTTATGTTTCTGTGTCAGCAGTGGGGTCCTCCTGGGTCTCCTACCATAGCGTTCCTTTTCATTCAGATGGCGACGTATAGTGCAAACTGACACATTTGTACTCTGTGTCTGAAGGTCAGCTTTAATTTGTCTGGTAGTTGATCAAGGATTTTTATCCTTCTTTATCCTCCTTTATCCATTCGAACAATCCTTCGTTTCAATCTTTGATCAATTTTTCTCTTTCGTCCATGTCCAGGGAGATTAGCTATAGAGCCATGGGCTGTAAACTTTTTGACAATGTTGCGCTCAGTGGATTGTCCATACTTTTCCACAATGTTTGTTCTCAAATCATTAGACAATTCTTTGCTGCTCTTTTTCTTCTCCATGCTCAGTGCATACAGAGACACACAAAACAAAGGTTGAGTCAATTTTTCACCATTTTAACTGGTTGCCGTGTGATTTCTATATTGTCAGCACCTGTTAATTGATACAGGTGAGTTTAATTACAAATTACAGGAGCATACAATTTGCATGGAATGTATCAGATTTGGCTTTTTTCTCCACTTTTTTTGTGTCATACCAATACAAACAAAGAAATAAACATGAGAATGCCTATACATTTGTATTTGCAACTATTTTCTGGTAGAAGTGGTGCATTGGCCATGACTGGGTGTGTGTATGTATGTGTATATATATAGATATATATATATATATATATATATATATATATATATATATATATATATATATATATATATATATATATATAAATATATATATATATATATACTGTATATGTGTTTCTTCTTCAATCAGGGACTGCACTCGCTGGGTTTAGATACAAAAATATTAATTTAATATGTGTAACATTTCGGGGTTCGCAGACCCCTTACTCAGACATTTTTGTATCTAAACCCAGCGAGTATAGTCCCTGATTGAAGAAGAAACCTATTGATACATTGACTTTGCACCCTGGTGAATGACCCAGCTAAATTGTGAGTGCAGATACACATGGGATATATATATATATATATATATATATATATATATATATATATATATATATATATATATATATATATATATATATATATATATATATGTGTGTGTGTGTGTACATGTGTATTTATGTATTTACAGACATATATGCACATATAAACACATACATACATATGTATACATATACTATATATATATATATATATATATATATATATATATATATATATATATATATATATATATAAATATATATTTAAGTGCATTGGTGCCTTTTGCAGTTAAGTAGATGAAAACATGAAAAATCATGTTTATGCAATATTCATATTCAATAAAGGTTTTAACTATTTATTTACTGTATGTATATTTACATATCGATACCTTTATATAATCATATATATATATATATATATATATATATATATGTATACATATATATTTGTGCAAAAATACATCATATATATAGAAATATGTATTTATGAATAAATAGAACATATTCCTATTCGCGAAGAACATTAGAATGTGAAATATTCATATTTTCATGTCAGGTTAGCACACTTGATAATATGCAAATCACGTAGGTTTTTTTTTCCACTTTTTTGCATTATTGACGCTCGATTTTCTAAGTTCAGCTTTTTACGCGCGTCGAGTTAGCGTGCTAGCAAAAACAGTTTACTTTCAACTTGTAATACAAGCGCAATCCGATACGCGCAAAAAGCTTACCTAAATAACGCTCCACTTGTAATCTGAGCCTATATTCATTAAGTAATTTGCTATGTTTTAGTAAAGTTATATTTTTTGATGTAACTTTATTTTCTTACTTAGCATTTACACTTCATTCATTCTTTAAATGTCTTTGTTACAGTCATGTTTCTCTATAAACCAATAACAGAGAAGCAATAAATTGAGCTGAAATGTAAAAACCCATTAATATGTGAATATATGCCTATTGCTAGTTTTATTGTACAATAACAGCCTGCCTGTAGCAGCTCATGCTTTTCAAACAAATTTTCCCTTTTTTGACTTCCCCAGTCACTTGGAATTATTTCTTTCCAGTGTAATCTCTCATAATAAAGCACTAAATAGCTGGAACCACATTTGAAACACCTGTCAAGGGGAAATGGTGCTTTGAAAGTAGTGGTTTAAAGTCTTTCATTCCATCCCTGTCACGATTTTGCATCTCATGGGAAAAATGATATAACAGCTGTCATGGAAAGGGTCTGTCTGATCAATATGTCCAAAGACGTCTTACGTGATAAACTATATAATAACAGACTTGCGTCTGTCATATATAGGCTGACCATATTGCTGCTTTAAAAAGGGACACATATGAAAAATACATATGTCAGGGCTGTTTAAAGAAATGGTTTTGTATAAGAACCCTCACATATGTATTTTTCATATGTGTTCCTTCTTAAAGCGGCAATATGGTCAGCCTAGTCATATATTAAAGGCTATATGCTTTTAGTCACTGCTAACTTTAAAGCGTGGAGTTAATTGCTTGTTTTCTAATGCATCACAATCTTTTATAATAATTATGATAATGTTATGATTATTTCATTACTTTATGCTAATAGATTATATCATCTATAATATAATATTTCTCATGTTTTAGTTTTCCTTCATTGCTAAAGGATGTATTTCTCAAATTTTACTTCAACAAACTGTATCTTCTTTCCAGGTTGTCATAGCAACATTGAGCTCTTGGCAGTCAAATGGTTAAAAACTGGTACCAGGCTTTTGTCATACGCAGGCCTCCTTTTTTTTATCACCTCTAACCTCAAATTATTTTTTCTATTCTTAGATCAGCACCCATGAACCTTAAAGGGACAGTATACTGTAAAAAAATGTTTTCCCTTAATGTGTTTATAATTACTTTTTTTTACCAACTGCAGAGTATAAAATTTATAAGATTTGCTTGACCCCCCATTTCTGAGTTCACTCCATCTTTCCTCAATAAAAACAAGACCAAACATTTATGGGGAAGAAAAGGCTGCAGCCTGTTTATTAAACAATAACATAACTTAAACTTCATCAACATTATAACCTGTCGTTTTTCAACAATCCACCCAGTGCTTGCTTTTAACCTCTCCATAAGCCCCCACCCCTTTTCAGGGGCGGGGCGTCCACCATCACTTTCCACTCTCTGTTACCGACAGAAGTACCAGCCACTCTCCATCAGGCGTAAGCCTCAATAGATCACAGCAAGCACCCCGCCGAAGCTGCGACAACCATCCTATCCTCTATTTCTGGGGAGGGAGGGCGGGAAAACTTCCCCCTTCCGTGCTGCTCCTAACTCTGCAACTGCTTGACTTCGGCTGGGGAGGAGTATTTAACTCCTCCCATCATCCTCCACCCCCACAGCGGAGCCTACCAACGCTCCCAAAAAGTGGGGGTCAAACAGCCCTCTCTTCATTCGGCCTCCGGGCTGTACTTGACCCCCCATTTCTGAGTTCACTCCATCTTTCCTCAATAAAAACAAGACCAAACATTTATGGGGAAGAAAAGGCCGCAGCCTGTTTATTAAACAATAACATAACTTAAACTTCATCAACATTATAACCTGTCGTTTTTCAACAATCCACCCAGTGCTTGCTTTTAACCTCTCCATAAGCCCCCACCCCTTTTCAGGGGCGGGGCGTCCACCATCACTTTCCACTCTCTGTTACCGACAGAAGTACCAGCCACTCTCCATCAGGCGTAAGCCTCAATAGATCACAGCAAGCACCCCGCCACCACTCGTCTTTAACGAGTACCGCCACACAGGGCTAAGGCCTTTTCGATCCCCTCTTTAATAGTGAAATTAAATAGGTGCAGACCAACTTCATTCAAGTGAACACCATCCCTCAGATAGAAACACCTACCCGACTCCCCTTCAAATTCCACATGTCTAAGGCTCACACCACCCAGTTTCCTCACATATGCACTGACAGTCCTATTCACCTTCCTTCTAGATGCTTCCAACTTCTTAGCGTCCCAAGCTGAACGCCACACTACCCTACTCTCGATCTCTGACCACACTAGGATCAACCCCGGAAACAATGCCAGCAACCTATCAATCCCGTTTTTCATACCCCACAGTAAATCTTTCTGGGACAGGCACCCTAAATCGTTCCCACCCGCATGAATGACCAACACCTGAGGGGGACCAAACACCCTAGCGTACTCCGACACCTTCCCAACCACCTGAGCCCACTTCATACTTGGACCCCCAACCACCTTACTTGCACCTGTTCCCTGGAGAAACCCAACTGCAACCCATTGTCTTTTACAGCTGCCGCTTTCCTCGCCCAAAAAATGTAGGAATGCCCTAAGATCCAGCAAGTCACCGGCCCTGTCAATGAAGAAAAAATTTCCACTCGTCAATACCCCCCCGGTTGCAACGCCAACTCCTGTCTCACATACCCCCTAAATCTTTCAGACCTCCATCTGCCAATCTTTCTGATCACTCCCGCATCCAGCCCCAATGCTGCTGCCTCCGTCGCTGCCCCGATCCTAAATGAATGCAAACTAAAATCCTCGCCTTTCAACCCCAACGCCACTAATGCCTTTCTTACCACCGCCACAAACTGATATGCCGATAAAGGCGTCCCATCCCTATGCACCAACAGCGGTCCCGATGCCTTTTGTGATGCCTCCAAAAATTCTCGGACCGCACCAACCGGGCAGCAACGGCCCCCAATCTCCCCCAACACTACCATGGAACCTTTCCCTTCCTGATCCGTCTTGGACCTCCTAACCCATAACTCAACCGACTTTGCTTTCAACACCACGTCTTGCCTAGCCAAGCCTGTTAGGTCGCGACGATTTCTCCCCATCAATTCCGACACCCTAAACGCTCCGAAAAAGGCCAGCACGCAAGCCACCGTAAATAACTTTTCCTCGTAACTCGAGGAACAAATATTCCTTAGCCTCTCGACCACACCCTCCAATACAGCAAATGTCAACGGGCGCCTCCCATCCTTCCGCGCCCTCCTCCTACACAAACCCTTCACAGCCATTCGTACAACAAAATTTTTAGTCAAGTCTACCTGCCCCAACAGTTTGAACAGAAAGGCTAAAGCCGCCATCCTCTTTCGTATCTCCGAGGGCGATAGCCCCTCACTCTCCCAGCTCCTTACCCACTCCACCAGCGTTCTCACCCCTTCCTCCCTAACTCCTTGTCGGTATGCCAGCTCCACCTTATGTCTCCACATGTTCCACACTCGGACGTAAGCCCTCCATGTGTTCGGAGCTAACGCCCCTTGTACCAGACTCAATGCTCCTGGCAGCCAAGCTGCCACAGATCCTCCGGGCATTACCTGCCTTCCGCCTCCGCCCCGGGAGCTGCTTCTCGAAATCGATCCCACTGAAACCGGGATAAAGAGTCAGCAATTACATTCAGGCGACCCGGGACATGCACCGCTCTCCACGATACATTACACCTCAAGCATTCCAGCACAAATGCCCTTAGTAAACGGATCACAGCCGGAGAATTCGCCGTCAGGCGATTAATCGCCCATACTACTCCCAAATTGTCGGAGTGAAAACAAACTCTCTTGTCCTTGAGCTGCTCGGGCCAGATTCTCAACGCAACCACCAGTGGAAACAGCTCCAAGAAAGTCAAATTCTTAGTTAGACCCCATTCGGCCCAGACCTCCGGCCACGCCCCGGCGCACCATTTCCCATCCAAAAATGCCCCAAAACCGTGGGCACCCGACGCATCTGTGAATAAGCACAATTGGTCGTCCGACCAACCCGTCTCCTGAATTAGCAGGCGACCATTAAAATCTTCCAAGAAGATTTTCCAAATCCTCAAATCCTCCTTCACATCCGAAGATAATCGGATGTGAAATTTTGGATTGGCCACTCCCACTGTCGCCAGGGACAATCTGCGACAAAAAATCCGCCCAATCGGAATAATCCGCCCGGCAAAGTTTAGCTTACCCAGCAACGATTGTACTTCCTTGAGTAAGACTTTTCTGCTGCTCAGGACCCCATCAATCACACCCCGCAAATCCCGGACTTTGTCCTCCGGGAGTCTGCATTCCATTCTGACTGAGTCAATCTCGATTCCCAGAAAACTCAAAACCGAAACCGGGCCCTCTGATTTGTCCGCTGCCACAGGAATGCCGAATTCCTGGGCCACCTCCCCAAAAACCGTCACCAGCTGCTCGCAAATCCCGGATCCTGCCGGGCCCACAAATAGGAAGTCGTCCAAGTAATGCACTACTGAGACTTTCCCAGACCTCCTCTTCACCACCCACTCCACAAATGAGCTGAACCTTTCAAAATATGAACAGGAAATTGAACAGCCCATTGGGAGACAGAGATCCACGTAAAAGTGGTCCTCAAATTTGCACCCCAATAGATGGTGGCACCTTGGGTGCACCGGCAATAACCGGAACGCGGATTCCACATCTGCTTTTGCCAACATGGCACCCCGGCCCGCCTTCCTCACCACCGAGATTGCTTTGTCAAACGAGGCATACTTCCCCGATACCAACTCAGGATCGATGCCATCATTAACTGATACACCCCGCTGATGCGACAAGTGGTGTATCATACGGAATTGCCCCGGTGCCTTCTTCGGCACCACCCCCAACGGTGATACCCTTAGGTCCGGTAACGGTGGGAGCCTGAAAGGGCCTGCCATCCGCCCCAGCTGCACCTCTTTCCCCAACTTCTCCCTCAATACGTCCGGAAATTCCCTTGCTGATTTCAAATTCCCCGCGAAGGACAACCCCTTTTGCTCCCTAAACGGGATTAAAAACCCTGAGCTAAACCCCGTTAGGAGCAATTCCGCATCCCCGGCGTGCCCCCGCTCACGGGCATATGCCTCTAGCCACGGGACCATCCTTCTTACTTTCACCGGCGTCCACGCCCGGTAAACCCACCTCTCCTGGCCTGGACCCCAATCTGCCCTTCCTGAAGCATTTTGCCCCAGAATGGATCCCTCCACATACCGAACACTCGTGCTTGTATTTGCACGAGGATCCGAACCTACACTGGCCTTCGTTAAACTGGAAGCACAGCCCTTTACGTATGGCTGTTCCAGTTCCCGTGCCGGCTCCGGCACTGCTGCCTGCCTGTCCGAAACTCCGAAAGGAATGAGTCCCCCGCAATGGGGTCATCATCTCTAACCATATCCCCATGTCCCTATCGTCCCATCGCATCTCTGGGCGAACCGCCATTCGCTGTCTGAACCCCTCATCATACTTCCACCATGCCATCCCCCCATATGTCCCAAATGCGCTAGCTATCTCCTCATAGTAGCAGAAAAGAGATGCCCCCTGCTCGGGGAACTTTTCACAAAACACACTGGCTAATATCCTAAAAGCCCGGGACCAATTTGCAAATGTCTTGGGCAACTTCCTCCATCTTTTCTTTCTCTCCTCCTCTTCTTTCTTACCTTTCTCCTTCTCATCCTCCTTCACCTCCAAAACGTGCTCCAAGGGCAACAGGGAGAATATCTCCACAAATTCCCTCTTCCCTACTTTTTCCCTCAGCTCGCTCGTTAAATGGATCCCCAACGGGCCCACCGAGCATAGGCAAGGCCTCCTGAGCGCTCCTTCCGGCACCCTAACCACTTCCCGTACCGCTGTAGGTGAACCACCTACTATTGTGGCATCACTATTCTGCGCTACTACTCCCGACGTGCCCGTACCCGAGGCCACCCATGCCGATGCCACCGGGACCCCCGCTGCACTAGGCTTCTCCAACGCCGCCAATAGCCCCTTCAAACCTGCCACTATCGCTTCTCTCTCACCACTCCCCACCACATTCACTCCTGGTGCACCCCCAGCCGTAACCTCACCTGCAGGCTGCTGCACCGTCATCGCCATCCGTACTGCATCCGTCCCTTGGTCTCTCCTCTGCTCTCTCCTTTTGCTTTCCCGCACTCTGCCGATGTCCAGCCTCCTTCGTGCTGTCTCACGTCTGGCAGGAGAACGCCCCCTGCCGTCCCTGCTCCTGTCCCGATCCCTTTCCCCCCGTGCACGGGGTGGCGACCTTGGCCTGCCTCCTCCCTGAGGCCGCCGTATCGGTGATCTCGATCTCCGGCGACCGCCGGACCCTGCTGCCCTGACCTCGGGCGATGAGCCCCGCTCCCTTCTACCTGCAGCACCTACAGACTGTGAAGAAGACATGATCAAAGTACCCCTCTCCCCCCTGCTCTCCCCTGCCTCCCGACCTCCTTCTCCCTGTCCCACCCTTTCTGCACTCCGTTGGGGAGACAACATTTGAAGAAGCTGCACCAGTGTAGACATACCCCCTACCTGGCCAGCCGTCGCTGCTCCCGACGACGTCCCCTCCAATGGATCCTCATCCTCAAAATTCCCACTGGCCTCCAGTTCCAGTGGTGGATCCGTAATCTCCTCCTGACCTTCCCTATGTCCACTCCTCCTGGCTTCTGCAGCCTCCACACCCCTTCTGTCCACCCCAGCGGGCCCTGTAACCAGAAGAAACAGTTAATACCCCTTTTTACCCCAACCCCTTCAGTAGCCCCTATGAACCCACCCCCCGGCCCCAAACCGTGTGACCTCGCCAAGCTGTATAAGCCACCCCCCCCTATTCATCCCCTACGGGCAGCCCTTTTCATCCCCTACGGGCAGCACCCCTCCCTCCCGACCCTCTCTCTGATAAATTAACCCTTTATCCCCTCTTGAAGAGGACTACCCGGCATCATTGCAACCCCCCCCAGCCGACCCCACCCCTTAGTATGATATACATCTTTCCCCCCCCCTTTTTTTTTTTTTTTTTTTTTTAAACCATGATTTCCCCCTGTCTAAACACCTGAAAGCTCTTGCCTGTATTTACCCTACCCTTCACACTCATGTTCAAAAATTTTTTTTTTTTTTTTTGCTTCCCCTTCCCGCCTACTGCGCATGCCCACCCTTCATCCTTTCTTTACCTCTCCCCTAAACCCATCTTGGGGCCCCAGCCGCCTCCCTACCCATTTGATTTAATGTAAGAAAATTTTTTTTTTTTTTTTTTGCCTTATCCCCGGCCACGCCCACCTAATAACCCAAATCCCCACCAGCTGAAACAATCCCTATTTCCTTGCATACCACCTGACTCTGATCACCCCGCTACCACTTCTAAGCTACCTGCCTCTCTCCTCTCGTCTCAAACTGATCTACGCTGAACTCCTACCACTCTGATGCGGCTCCCCATACCAAATTGCTGCTCCCTCAGCCCCCCCCATCCCATCCCGAGCCTTATCCCGGCTCCATTTCCATTTTCGCGCCTCCTGCAGGCCCGCCCTATATCTCCTACCATCCACTTGCCCCCATAGCTTGCCCTTTCTTTACATCCAAAAACCTCTTTTTGCCTTTTAAAAACCCTCTCCCCTTTTCAAACCAGTCCCCCCGACCCCGAGCCTTATCCCGGCTCCCCCCCCCCATCAATTACCCACATGAAAATTGTTGCAGCCTCTCCTTCCCTGCTTATAATGGCCCCCTCTTGCAGCCCACAACTTCGATAGCTCAGCGGTACTCACCTTCCTCCACGCCGCCGTTCCCGCTCCTCAATGATCTTCTCCTGCCTCTTCCGGCACCCGGCTCCTCCTGACGCCGTACGACACTGGCGTCAGTCACCGGTGCCGTGCTAGGCCGCGACCCGGCCCCTCCGCCTCCTCGACGTCCTCGACCAGCATCCGACCTTCCAGCAACTTCCTCCGGCCGCCCAGGCCCCGCGCCTCCTCTTCTGGACCTGGCGACGTCAAGCTCCGGACTCAGCCGCTCCGGTGGCCGCGACCTCCTGGCCGGCCGTCCTCTGGTCCTGGTCACCGCCGCCTCCACGCCTGGGACACCGACCGTCACCGCACCTCCGCTCAGCCGCTCCCGGATCCAGTCTTCGCCATTCTGCCTGGCGGCCGCCAGCAGCTCCGACAGCAGGGCTTCCATCCGAACGCAGGTAAGAAAAAACTTCAAAACTTCCCCCTTCCGTGCTGCTCCTAACTCTGCAACTGCTTGACTTCGGCTGGGGAGGAGTATTTAACTCCTCCCATCATCCTCCACCCCCACAGCGGAGCCTACCAACGCTCCCAAAAAGTGGGGGTCAAACAGCCCTCTCTTCATTCGGCCTCCGGGCTGTACTTTTTAAGGCTTATTTGTGTATATGAATTAGCTAATATATGCCTAGATTTAGAGTTTTGCGGCCAAAGGGGTGCGTTAGCTACGCGTGCTTTTTTCTGGCCGCACCTTTTAAATACCGCTGGTATTTAGAGTTCACAGAATGGCTGCGTTAGGCTCCAAAAAAGGAGCGTAGAGCATAATTTAACGCCACTGCAACTCTCGATACCAGCGGTGCTTACGGACGCGGCCAGCTTCAAAAACGTGCTCGTGCACGATTCCCCCATAGAAAACAATGGGGCTGTTTGAGCTGAAAAAAAACCTGCAAAAAAGCAGCGTTCAACTCCTAACGCAGCCCCATTGTTTGCTATGCAGAAACACTTCCTAAGTCTGCACCTAACACACCAACATGTACCCCGAGTCTAAACACCCCTAACCTTAAACTTATTAACCCCTAATCTGCCGCCCCCGCTATCGCTGACCCCTGCATATTATTATTAACCCATAATCTGCCGCTCCGTACACCACGGCAAGCTACATTATAGCTATGTACCCCTAATCTGCTGCCCCTAACACCGCCAACCCCTATATTATATTTATTATCCCCTAATCTGCCCCCCACAACGTCGCCTCCACCTTCCTACACTTATTAACCCCTAATCTGCTATTATAATAAAGTTATTAACCCCTAATCCGCCTCACTCCTGCCTCAATATCCCTATAATAAATAGTATTAACCCCTAATCTGTCCTCCCTAACATCGCCGACACCTAACTTCAAGCATTAACCCCTAATCTGCCGACCGGAGCTCACCGCTATTCTAATACATTTTTTAACCCCTAAAGCTAAGTCTAACCCTAAGCCTAACACCCCCTAACTTAAATATAATTTAAATCTAACGAAATAAATTAACTATTATTAAATAAATTATTCCTATTTAAAGCTAAATACTTACCTGTAAAATAAACCCTAATATAGCTACAATATAAATTATAATTATATTGTAGCTATTTTAGGATTTATATTTATTTTACAGGTAACTTTGTAATTATTTTAACCAGGTACAATAGCTATTAAATAGTTAATAACTATTTAATAGTTACCTAGTTAAAATAATTACAAAATTACCTGTAAAATAAATCCTAACCTAAGTTACAATTAAACCTAACACTACACTATCAATAAATTAATTAAATAAAATACCTCCAATTACCTACAATTAAACCTAACACTACACTATCAATAAATTAATTAAATACAATAAAAAAAGAACTAAGTTACAAAAAATAAAAAAATATTTACAAACATAAGAAAAATCTTACAACAATTTTAAACTAATTACACCTACTCTAAGCCCCCTAATAAAATAACAAAGACCACCAAAATAAAAAAATGCCCTACCCTATTCTAAATTAAAAAAGTTCAAAGCTCTTTTACCTTACCAGTCCTTAAAAGGACCTTTTGTGGGGCATGCCCCAAAGAATTCAGCTCTTTTGCCTGTAAAAAAACACATACAATACCCCCCCAACATTAAAACCCACCACCCACATACCCCTAATCTAACCCAAACCCCCCTTAAATAAACCTAACACTAAGCCCCTGAAGATATTCCTACCTTATCTTCACCTCGCCGGGTATCACACCGATCCGTCCTGGCTCCAAAATCTTCATCCAAGCCCAAGCGGGGGCTGGCGATCCATAATCCGGCAGCTGAAGAGGTCCAGAAGAGGCTCCAAAGTCTTCATCCTATCTGGGAAGAAGAGGCGATCCGGACCGGCAACCATCTTGATCCAAGCGGCATCTTCTATCTTCATCCGATGAGGAACGGCTCCATCGTGAAGACCTCCAGTGCGGATCAATCTTCTCCTTCCGATGTCCAACTGAAGAATGAAGGTTCCTTTAAGGGACGTCATCCAAGATGGCGTCCCTCGAATTCCGATTGGCTGATAGGATTCTATCAGCCAATCGGAATTAAGGTAGGAAAATTCTGATTGGCTGATGGAATCAGCCAATCAGAATCAAGTTCAATCCGATTGGCTGATCCAATCAGCCAATCAGATTGAGCTCGCATTCTATTGTCTGTTCCGATCAGCCAATAGAATGCGAGCTCAATCTGATTGGCTGATCGGATCAGCCAATCGGATTGAACTTGATTCTGATTGGCTGATCGGATCAGCCAATTGGATTGAACTTGATTCTGATTGGCTGATTCCATCAGCCAATCAGAATTTTCCTACCTTAATTCCGATTGGCTGATAGAATCCTATCAGCCAATCGGAATTCGAGGGACGCCATCTTGGATGACGTCCCTTAAAGGAACCTTCATTCTTCAGTTGGACGTCGGAAGGAGAAGATTGATCCGCACTGGAGGTCTTCACGATGGAGCCGTTCCTCATCAGATGAAGATAGAAGATGCCGCTTGGATCAAGATGGTTGCTGGTCCGGATCGCCTCTTCTTCCCGGATAGGATGAAGACTTTGGAGCCTCTTCTGGACCTCTTCAGCCGCCGGATTATGGATCGCCAGCCCCCGCTTGGGCATGGATGAAGATTTTGGAGCCAGGACGGATCGGTGTGATACCCGGCGAAGTGAAGATAAGGTAGGAAGATCTTCAGGGGCTTAGTGTTAGGTTTATTTAAGGGGGGTTTGGGTTAGATTAGGGGTATGTGGGTGGTGGGTTTTAATGTTGGGGGGGTATTGTATGTGTTTTTTTTTACAGGCAAAAGAGCTGAATTCTTTAGGGCATGCCCCACAAAAGGTCCTTTTAAGGGCTGGTAAGGTAAAAGAGCTTTGAACTTTTTTAATTTAGAATAGGGTAGGGCATTTTATTATTTTGGGGGGCTTTGTTATTTTATTAGGGGGCTTAGAGTAGGTGTAATTAGTTTAAAATTGTTGTAATATATTTCTAATGTTTGTAAATATTTTTTTATTTTTTGTAACTTAGTTCTTTTTTATTTTTTGTACTTTAGTTAGTTTATTTAATTGTAGTTATTTGTAGGTATTTTATTTAATTAATTTATTGATAGTGTAGTGTTAGGTTTAATTGTAGGTAATTGCAGGTAGTTTATTTAATTTATTTATTGATAGTGTAGTGTTAGGTTTAATTGTAACTTAGGTTAGGATTTATTTTACAGGTAATTTTGTAATTATTTTAACTATTTTAGCTATTAAATAGTTCTTAACTATTTAATAGCTATTGTACCTGATTAAAATGAATACAAAGTTGCCTGTAAAATAAATATTAATCCTAAAATAGCTACAATATAATTATTATTTATATTGTAGCTATATTAGGGTTTATTTTACAGGTAAGTATTTAGCTTTAAATAGGAATAATTTATATAATAAGAGTTAATTTATTTAGTTAGATTTAAATTATATTTAACTTAGGGGGGTGTTAGTGTTAGGGTTAGACTTAGCTTTAGGGGGTTAAAAAATTTATTAGAATAGCGGTGAGCTCCGGTCGGCAGATTAGGGGTAAATGTTTGAAGTTAGGTGTCGGCGATGTTAGGGAGGGCAGATTAGGGGTTAATACTATTTATTATAGGGTTATTAAGGCGGGAGTGAGGCGGATTAGGGGTTAATAACTTTATTATAGTAGCGGTGAGGTCCGCTCGGCAGATTAGGGGTCAATAAGTGTAGGTAGGTGGCGGCGACGTTGTGGGGGGCAGATTAGGGGTTAATAAATATAATATAGGGGTCGGCGGTGTTTGGGGCAGCAGATTAGGGGTACATAAGGATAACGTAGGTGGCGGCGCTTTGCGGTCGGCAGATTAGGGGTTAATTATTGTAGGTAGCTGGCGGCGACGTTGTGGGGGGCAGATTAGAGGTTAATAAATATAATATAGGGGTCGGCGGTGTTAGGGGCAGCAGATTAGGGGTACATAAGTATAACGTAGGTGGCGGTCGGCAGATTAGGGTTTAAATTTTTTTAGGGGTTTAGGGGTACATAGGAAGTTTATGGGTGTTAGTGTACTGTAGAGCACAGTAGTTAAGAGCTTTATGAACCGGCGTTAGCCCAAAAAGCTCTTAACTACTGACTTTTTTCTGCGGCTGGAGTTTGGTCGTTAGATTTCTAACGCTCACTTCAGCCACGACTCTAAATACCGGCGTTAGAAAGATCCCATTGAAAAGATAGGATACGCAAATGGCGTAGGGGGATCTGCGGTATGGAAAAGTCGCGGCTGGAAAGTGAGCGTTAGACCCTTTCCTGACTGACTCCAAATACCAGCGGGCGGTAAAAACCAGCGTTAGGAGCCTCTAACGCTGGTTTTCACGGCTACCGCCCAACTCTAAATCTAGGCGTTAGTGTTTTGAAGCCACAACCTAATAAAATGGGTTGAGCTTGTAGGTATAGTCAGATCTCATTAAGTTATCACATTGTGTACATTTACCTGCGTCTTTATCTTATATCTGTCCATAAACCAATCACCAATACTTGGAGAGAACAATAAAACATTTGCATTTTATTACCTTATCTCTTCTATAACCCACTGAGAGTGTAATTTATTCTGCTGGCTGTGTTAACACAGCTTAACCTTGAGACTAAAAACTTTCAGGATGGGCGTGGATACCACAGGCTAAATAAACTATATCAAATGCCAATATAAAGGTAATGGAAATACTTGTAAATAATTTATTACACTGCAGCAGGTAAAGTGGATCATTGGGAACCAATTAAATAGGAGAAAACTTTTGAGTAAACTGTCCCTTTCAAGGTGTCAGCTGCCTTGAGCTTGCAAACTTTTTTTTCCCCCATACCCAGTGCTTTATACAAAAAAGGAAATGGAGGTAGTGGCGGAAGATTTAACAAAAAAAAACCTGAATGTGTGGCTACTCAATAGAATATGGGGTCCACATCTGTACTCCTCCACTATTGTTATTTAGCTTTGTGGTTTAGTTGTTGCACATTTTTAGTCTTTAACCACCCCAGCTTAAGAAGCTTAACTATTTTATCCAATATCTTTTTTTATTTTGTTTTTAATCTTTAAATGCAGTTGACATTTTTGTTCAAGACAGAAAGTTTGATTTATTCCCTGAAGAGTTAAGTTGGTGTAAACCAATTTAAATCTTTCTTAAAGACACATAAAGAAAAGCATACCCCAAATTCCTATATTATTATTCTCTTACAAATTTTTTACAATTTTGGTTTAATTTGGAGTGTGAGAAAGCAAAAACTTATTGTTTAAAGGAGAAGTAAACACCAAAACTTTTATTGTTTAAAGGGATAGTAAAGTCCAAATTAAACTTTTATGATTCAGATAGGGCATGTAATTTTAAACAACTTTCTAATTTACTTTTATCACATTTGCTTTGTTCTCTTGGTATTCTTAGTTGAAAGCTAAGCCTAGTTAGGCTCATATGCTAATTTCTAAGCCTCTTATCTCAATGTATTTGACAGTTTTTTTTACAGCTGGAGGGCGTTAGTTCATGTGTTTCATATAAATAACTATCAGCTAGATTACGAGTTTGGCGTTATGAGAGAAAAAGCAGCGTTATGCTTCATAACGCTGCTTTTTCCCTAACGCTGCTATTACAAGTCTTGTAGGTATAAGTGTACCGCACACCTTTTTGGCCGTCACACAACGTCAGTACCGCACTTTTAAAAAAGTCCTTTTTCAATGGGACTTCCATAGCGCCAGTATTACAAGTTTTGCTGTGAGGCCAAAAAGTGAGCGGTACACTCTATAACCACAAGATCCATACCGCCATCTAAACTCAGTAGTTATGAGTTTTATGTTACAAAGCTGTAGCATAAAAACTCATAACTAAAGTGTTACAAAGTACACTAACACCCATAAACTACCTAATAACCCCTAAACTGAGGCCCTCCCGCATCACAAACACTAAAATAAGTTTATTCATCCCTAATCTGCCGTTCCGGACATTGCCGGCACTAAAAAAAATTTATGAACTCCTATTCCGCTGCTCCGACATCGTCACCACTATAATAAACCTATTAACCCCTCCCGCATCACAAACACTATTTAAAGATTATTAACCCCTAATCTGCCGGCCGTCCATCCACCCACACCGCCACTTTAATAAACCTATTAACCACTAAACCGCAAGCCCCCACAATGAAATATACTTAAATAAATTATTAACCCCTAAACCTCTGACCTCCCACATCATATTCACTAACTCTACATAAATATATTAACCCCTAATCTAACCCTAACGTAACCCTAACCCTAACACTTCCTAATTTAAATATAATTAAAATAAATCTAAATAAATCTTACAATTATTACCTAAATAATTCATATTTAAAACTAAATACATACTTACCTGTAAAATAAAACCTAAGCTAGCTAGAATATAACTAATAGTTATATTGTAGCTAGCTTAGGTTTTATTTTTATTTCACAGTTAAGTTTGTATTTATTTTACCTAGGTAGACTAGTTAGTAAATAGTTATTAACTATTTACTAACTACCCAGTTAAAATAAATACAAAGTTACCTGTAAAATAAAACCTATCCTGCCTTACACTAAAAACTAACATTACACTAAAATAAAATAAATTAAATTATTAAAATACAATTTTCTAAATAACAAAAAAATTAGAACTAAATTACAAAAAATAAAAAAACACATTATTAAAAATAAAAATGAATTACTCCTAATCTAATAGCCCTATCAAAATAATAAAAAAATAAAAAAAAAACCTAGCCTACACTAAACTGCCTATGGCCCTTAAAAGGGCCTTTTTATAGGGCATTGCCCCAAATAAATCAGCTCTTTTACCTATAAAAAAAAATACAAACACCCCCCAACAGTAAAAGCCACCACTCAACCAACCAACCCTCCCAAATAAAATTCTATCTAAATAAACCTAAGCTAACCATTGCCCTGAAAAGGGCATTTGAATGGGCATTGCCCTTAAAAGGGCATTTAGCTCTTGTACATTGCCCAAACCCTAAGCTAAAAAGAAAACACCCCAAAAAAACTTAAAAAAACCTAACACTAACCCCCGACGATCCACTTACAGTTTTCGAAGTCCGGACATCCATCCTCATCCAGGCGGCAAGAAGTCTTCATCCAGACGGCGCGGATCAGGTCCATCTTCAAGACATCAGCCGCAGAGCATCCTCTTTTTATGATGGTCACTGTAAAATGAAGTTTCCCTTTAAGTGACGTCATCCAAGATGGCGTCATTTACATTCCTATTGGCTGAAAGATTTCTATTAGCCAATAGGAATTAAAGGTGAAAAAATCCTATTGGCTGTTGCAATCAGCCAATAGGATTGAACTTTCATCCTATTGGCTGATCCAATCAGCCAATAGGATTGAGCTCTCATTCTATTGGCTGATGAGAGGCTGGTGGCGGCGATGTAGGGGGTGGCAGATTAGCAGTGTTTTAGATAACTTTTTCTTTCCCCATAGACATCAATGGGGCTGCGTTACGGAGCTTTTGTTTCCGCGATCGCAGGTGTTAGGCTTCTTTTTTGCCGGCTTTACCCATTGATGTCTATGGGGAAATCGTGCACGAGCACATCAAAGCAGTGCTTGTATTTCGGTGCAGTATGGAGCTCAACGCCACCATATCGCCCGCACAAGCCTGCTTTTTATAAACCTGTAAAAGCAGCACTATAGGGAGGTGAAATTACGCCGCTTTTGTGACGGTCGTTAATTTCCCTATAGCGCTGAAAACTTATAATCTAGCTGTAAGTGCTCAAGCACATGGAGTTACTTAAAAGTCAGCACTAATTTCCTGCAATATAACAGTGTTGGCTATCTTTTTAAACAATAACATTTTTGGTGTTTACTATCCATTTAAAAAGATAATCCCTTTATTTACCATTCCCCAGTTTTGCATAACCAACACTGTTATAGCAATACACATTTTACCTCTGTGATTACCTTGTATCTAAGCTTCTGCTGACTACCTCCTTATCTCAGATTTTTTTGAAGGACTTGCATTTCAGGCAATTAGTGCTGACTCTTAAATTACTCCAAGTGCATGAGCACAATGTTATTTATATGAAACATATGAACTAACGCCCTCTAGCTGTAAAAACTGTCAAATGCATGAAAGTTTAATTTGGACTTTACTATCCCTTTAAAATGCTATGTGGTGCAAAATGAAAAAAGGCACCTGGGCTTAATCACAAAACCAACTTTTGCTGTTTTTTTTTTTTTTTTTACTATGTGCCAGTAACATGTAAAAATGCCTTTAAAAAAATAAATTAAAAAAATAATTCAGAATTGCTGATCACTAAATATTAAATTTACTCTGTGAGATCAAACTCTATGCAGATGTCATGGTTTGGGAAGTAATGTTTGCTATAGCTTTAGATAAAGTTTCTCATACTATATGATAGGTGATAGATAATATATATATATTTCATACGGTATATATATATATATATATATATATATATATATATATATATATATATATATATATATATATATATATACCGCATGAAAACATAGACTGCTTGATCAAATGTAAACAATGGTTGAAAATGTTATTTATGTTTTTGCTTGTTTGATAATAATTAGCTGCATTACTATAAAAAAGTGTTGGATTAAACATTTTTCTAATATAATTTTATACAAAGTCAATTCATAAAGGTACTGGTATCTAGGAAGTATTTAATAATATAGATTGCATCTCCTGAATGTTATATGTTAATTGAGATTTATTAAAGAATTTTAGTATGATTTTCTAAAATGAATGTTTAATTGAGGAATATATGTATATATATATATATATATATATATATATATATATATATATATATATATATGTGTGCATTTGTATTTCTTTACAGTGAAATACACTTACAGTTTTAAATTAAAAAATAGTTGCAAAATGCAGTGACAGTATTGTTTGCAAAGTAGTTTTTTTTTTGTAAAAACATACGGCTAGATTACGAGTTTTGCGTTAAGCTGAAAAAGCAGCTTTAACAGGTCCTCACGCTGCTTTTTCATTACCGCTGGTATTACGAGTCTTGCAGGTTTAGGGGCACCGCACACGTCTTTGGCCTTACCGCAAACCGACTTACATAAAGTTTGTAAAGTCTTTTTTCTATGGAGCTTCCATAGCGCTGATATTACGAGCTTGTCCTGGGAGGCCAAAAAGTGAGCGGTACACCCTCTGCCCTCAAGATTTCTAACACATTCTAAAGTCAGTAGTTATGAGTTTTACACTACAACGCTGTAGCATAAAACTCATAACTAAAGTGCTAAAAAGTACACTAACACCCATAAACTACCTATTAACCCCTAAACCAAGGCCCTCCCACATCGCAAACACTATAATGAAAATTTTAACCTCTAATTTGCCGCTCCGGACATCGCCGCCACTCGAATAAACATATTAACCCCTAAACCGCAGTACTCCCGCCTTGCAAACACTAGTTAAATATTATTAACCCTTAATCTGCCGCCCCTAACATCGCCGCCACCTACATTATACTTATTAACCCCTAATCTGCCACTCCGGACATCGCCGCCACCTACATTATATTTATTAACCCCTAATCTGCCGCCCCCAATGTCACAGCCACTATTCTTAATTTATTAACCCCTAAACCTAAGTCTAACCCTAACACCCCCTAACTTAAATATAATTTAAATAAATCTAAATAAAACCTACAATTATTATCTAAATTATTCCTATTTAAAACTAAATACTTACCTATAAAATAAACCCTAAGCTAGCTACAATATAACTAATAGTTACATTGTATCTAGCTTAGGGTTTATTTTTATTTTACAGGCAAGTTTGTATTTATTTTAACTAGGTAGAATAGTTATTAAATAGTTATTAACTATTTAATAACTACCTAGCTAAAATAAAGACAAATTTACCTGTAAAATAAAACCTAACCTAAGTTACACTAACACCTAACACTACACTACAATTAAATCAATTACCTACATTAAATACAATTAAATAAATTAAATTAAATTAGCTAAATCACAACCCCCCCCCCCCACTAAATAACAGAAAATAAAAAACTAATTACAAGATATTTAAACTAATTACACCTAATCTAATAGCCCTATCAAAATTAAAAACGCACCCCCCCAAAATAAAAAAACCCTAGCTTAAACTAAACTAAACTATCAATAGCCCTTAAAAGGGTCTTTTGCAGGGCATTGCCCCAAAGAAATCAGCTCTTTTATCTGTAAAAAAAATACAAACAACCCCCCCAACAGTCAAACCCACCACCCACACAACCAACCCCCCAAATAAAACCCTAAATAAAAAAACCTAAGCTCCCCATTGCCCTGAAAAGGGCATTCGGATGGGTATTGCCCTTAAAAGGGCATTTAGCTCTATTGCTGCCCAAAGCCCTAACCTAAAAAATAAACCCACCCAATACACCCTTAAAAAAATCCTAACACTAACCCCCGAAGATTCACTTACCGGGACAAGTCTTCATCCAAGCGGCAAGATGTCCTCAATGAAGCGGGCAGAAGTGGTCCTCCAGATGGGCAGAAGTGGTCCTCCAGATGGGCAGAGGTCTTCATCCAGACGGCATCTTCTATCTTCATCCTTCCGGCGCGGAGCGGGTCCATCTTCAAGACATCTGACGCGGAGCATCCTCTTCATCCGACGGACTGACGACAAATGAAGGTACCTTAAAATGACGTCATTCAAGATGGCGTCCCTTAGATTCCAATTGGCTGATAGAATTCTATCAGCCAATCGGAATTAAGGTAGAAAAAATCCTATTGGCTAATACAATCAGCCAATAGGATTGAGCTTGTATTCCATTGGGTGATTGGAACAGCCAATAGAATGCAAGCTCAATCCTATTGGCTGATCCGCGCCGGAAGGATGAAGACTTCTGCCCATCTGGAGGACCACTTCTGCCCGTCTGGAGGACCACTTCTGCCGGGTTCGTTGAGGACATCTTGCCGCTTGGATGAAGACTTCTCCCTGTAAGTGAATCTTCGGGGGTTAGTGTTAGGATTTTTTTAAGGGTGTATTGGGTGGGTTTATTTTTTAGGTTAGGGCTTTGGGCCTGCAATAGAGCTAAATGCCCTTTTAAGGGCAATGCCCATCCAAAAGCCCTTTTCAGGGCAATGGGGAGCTTAGTTTTTTTTAGTTTGGCTTTTATTTGGGGGGTTGGTTGTGTGGGTGGTAGGTTTTACTGTTCTTTGTATTTTTTTTTACAGGTAAAAGAGCTGATTTCTTTGGGGCAATGCCCCACAAAAGGCCCTTTTAAGGGCTATTGATACTTTAGTTTAGGCTAGGGTTTTTTTATTTTGGGGGGGGGGGGCTTTTTTTTAAAATTTTGATAGGGCTATTAGATTAGGTGTAATTAGTTTAAATATCTTGTAATTTGTTTTTTATTTTCTGTTATTTAGTGTTTTTTTATTTGTGATTTAGCTAATTTAATTTATTTAATTGTATTTAATGTAGGTAATTGATTTAATTGTAGTGTAGTGTTAGGTGTTAGTGTAACTTAGGTTAGGTTTTATTTTACAGGTAAATTTGTCTTTATTTTAGCTAGGTAGTTAGTAAATAGTTTATAACTATTTAATAACTATGCTACCTAGTTAAAATAAATACAAACTTGCCTGTAAAATAAAAATAAACCCTAAGCTAGCTGCAATGTAACTATTAGTTATATTGTAGCTAGCTTAGGGTTTATTTTATAGGTATTTAGTTTTAAATAGGAATAATTTAGATAATAATTGTAGGTTTTATTTAGATTTATTTAAATTATATTTAAGTTAGAGGGTGTTAGGGTTAGACTTAGGTTTAGGGGTTAATAAATTTAGAATAGTGGCTGCGACGTTGGGGGCAGCAGATTAGGGGTTAATAAGTGTAGGTAGGTTGCAGCGACATTGGGGGCGGCAGATTAGGGGTTAATAAATATAATGTAGGTGGCGGCGATGTCCGGAGCAGCAGATTAGGGGTTAATAAGTATAATGCAGGTGTTGGCAATGTCGGGGCGGCAGATTAGGGGTTAATAAGTGTAAGATTAGGGGTGTTTAGACTCGGGGTTCATGTTAGGGTGTTAGGTGTAAACATAAAATGTGTTTCCCAATAGGAATCAATGGGGCTGCGTTACTGAGCTTTACGCTGCTTTTTTGCAGGTGTTAGACTTTTTCTCAGCCGGCTCTCCCCATTAAGGTCTATGGAATATTGTGCACCAGCACGTACGACCAGCTCACCGCTCACTTAAACAGCGCTGGTATTGAAGTGCGGTATGGAGCACAATTTTGCTCTACGCTCACGTCTTGCCTTTTAACGTTGGGTTTGTAAAAACCCGTAATACCATCGCTGTAGGTAAGTGAGCGGTGATAAAAAACTGCACGGTAGCACCGCATAGCTCATAACGCAAAACTCGTAATCTGGCCAATAGATATTCATAAAATATATTAATAGGATTTAATCTGCATGATTATATCATATTTATGTACCCATGAATATAACATATTGATACATGGTAAAACACCTAAATAAGAAAGAAAATGACAAGACATTTTTTGTTGTGTTGCTATAGAACTGTGGTAGCTCACCTTGGGACTTGGAACTACATTTCCCATGATACTTAAAGGGATAGAAAAGTTAAAAAAAAACTTGCATGATTCAGATAGAGCATGCAGTTGTAAGACACTTTTAAATTCACTTCTATTTTCAAATGTGCTTTGTTCTCTTGGTAACCCTTGTTGAAAAAGAATACGCACATATCCTATACTAGTGGGAGCTGCTGCTAATTGGTGGCTGTACACATTTATCTTTTGTGATTGGTTGACTAGATGTGTTCAGCTAGCTGCCAGTAGTGCAATACTGTTCCTTCAGCAAAGGATAACAGCAGAACAAAACAAATTTGATAATGGAAGTAAATTGGAAAGTTGTTTAAAATTGTATGTTCTATCCAAATCATGAAATAACATTTTGGTGTTCCCTGTCCCTTTAACTAGACTACAGGGTTCCTAAGCATCATGGGAAATGTAGTTTCAAAACATAAAGAGTGCCAAGTTTAGCTAGTCATCACTGCTATAGAATAACAAATCAACCAAGTCTAAACATTTTAAAATGAAATTAACATCCTTTTTCTTCTTAATATGAGGAGAGTCCACGGCATCATTCCTTACTGTTGGGAAATACTGAACCTGGCCACCAGGAGGAGGCAAAGACACCCCAGCCAAAGGCTTAAATACTCCCCCCTACTTCCCTCATATCTCAGTTATTCTTTGCCTTTGGAGTAGTTCCTTATGAAGGGTATCTACCCTTCGAAATGGGACTGGAGTTTTAAGTAGTCTTGTCAGCCTCTCAGTGAGAGCTTTGATGAAAATTAGAGTCTGGAGAGGCAGGGAGAGTCTTTCTGTGAACCGATCCAGACTCGTATTAACAGCTCCTAAGCAATCGGTGTTGACGAGTTTCACTGCCTGCTTCCATCACTCAAGTCCATGTCAGGAGCGATGCTACAAGACTGTCACACTTGAGAGGCTGTGTTTCTGTTCCATGGTAAGATCGTTTAATTTTTTACACATATGATAACGCCAAAAGACAGGGTCACAGTGTGGCTCCTTTTATCTGTATGGAATCAAGAGTTAATATCTCCTGAGGGGGATTATTGAACAGTGGGGATTAATCACATAAGTTTATTTGATTATGCTGCGACATGTGTGAGATGTTTTTTGGGCTCAGGCAGATGTTAAATCGTACAGGTTTTTACTTTCGTTTTTTGAGCTGCGCAGCTTGAAAGGCTTGGCGCTTTTTTTTTGCTCTTATAGCAGGGGTCACCATGTGACCGGGTATGGTCACACCTTATTTCCTCTTTCATGACCGTGCTGGTTACCGGAGAAGAAATGGTTTCTCTGTTTTGCCAGGGGCATAGGAGGTGGTGAGTGCCCCATCCTCTGGGGGTATAAAGGTGCTGTTTTTTCTTGTTAATCAATAGTCTGCTTTGTAAGCGCAAGCTATGGAGGATTCTGATGCATTAGAGGATACTCCCTCTTTACCTAAGTTGAATACCTATCTATATTGTGAGGAGGCCGCAGTATACCAGCCCGCTCAACTATGTTCCACATGCCTTGATAAAGCAATCATGTCAAAGAAGGTTAATATGTTTGATACCACTGAGCCATCTACCTTTGAGGAGTCTCCGTCCCATTAGGTGCACAACCTACAGTCATCTCCTAATACACATGCAGCTTTCCGTAGCACTCTTAATCCTCCTACAGCCAGACTTTACTGTGCAGTTACAAACGGCGGTTTCTGCGGCCTTTAGTGCTTTACCTCGCCCTGCTAAGCGCAAGCGAAAGGTCAAATATTGCTATCCTTCCCAGGGGTCATCAACTAATTTGTTGGATTTATCTGATACGAGATTATCTGATGATGAAGGCGCCTCTGATACTTCAGAGGGTGCACTTTCTGGGTCGTAGTCTGCTGCCTCTAAACCTCCAGCTGCGAAGGAATCAGACTTTAGATTTAGGATTGAACATTTAAATTTTCTGTTGAAGGAAGTTTTGGCTACGTTAGAGGTTCCAGAGCCCATATTGTCTGAGGAACCTTTGATTCTTAAATTAGATAAGGTCTACAAGGACAGGGTTGTACCACAAACTTTCCCGGTTCCTGTAAAGATGGCGAACATTATTAAGAATGAATTGGTTCTTCCTTTTCCCCTTCGTCTTCCTTTAAGAAATTGTTCCCGGTCCCAGACTCTCAATTATTGTTGTGGGGTTCCATTCCCAAGGTGGATGGTGCTATCTCCACAATTGCTAAATGCACTACTATCCCGCTTGAGGATAGTTCGTCGTTGAAAGAGCCCATGGATAAGAAGATAGAAACTCTGTTAAGAAAGAATTTTCAACATACGGATATTTGTTTCAACCGGTAGCAGCTGTTACTGCAGTTGCTGGAGCGACTACCTATTGGTGCGACTCCCTATCTGAGTTGATCGAGGTGGAGGGTCCCTTCGACGTGATCCAGGAAAGAATTAAGGCCTTAAGGGTTGCTAATACTTTTATTTGTGATGCAAATATACAAATTATTCACCTGAATGCTAAGGCTTCAGGTTTTTCTGTTCAGGCCTGTAGGGCACTCTGGCTGAAGTCCTGGTCTGCAGACATGACTTCTAAGTCCAGACTTCTTTCCCTCCCCTTTAAGGGAAAGATTTTATTTGGTCCAGGCCTGGACTCAATTATCTCCATGGTTACTGGAGGCAAAGGTGCCTTTTTACCGCAGGATAAGAGGGAAAAGCCTAAGAGACAAGGTCCTATTTTTCGTTCCTTTCATTCTGATAAATCCCAATGTCAACAGCCCTCTGCAATGCCCGATCAATCCAAGAGTACTTGGAAGCTGGCTCAGTCCTGGAATAAATCCAAGCAGGGCAACAAGCCCGCCAAGACAGTCGGCATGAAGGGCGCCCCCTGATCCGATTCTGGATCACATAGGGGGCAGACTGTCGCTATTTTCAGATGCTTGGTTTCGGGACATGCAGGACCCGTGGATCCTGGAGGTCATCGCTCAGGGATACAACATAGGTTTCAAGTCTCATAAACCCAGGGACAATTTCCTTCTATCATACCTGTCTTTCCAGGCCAGAAAAGAGAGAAGCCTTTCTGGGGTGCATGAGGGATCTATCCTCCTTAGGAGTCATTGTCCCGGTACCTGCAGAAAGAGGTTTGGGATACTATTCAAACCTTTTTGTGGTCCCAAAGAAGGAGGGAACTTTCCGCCCGATTCTGGACCTAAAGTGCTTAAACAAATTCCTATCTGTCTCCTTGTTCAAGATGGAGATGATAAGGTCCATCCTTCCCTTAGTTCAGGAAGGACAGTTCATGACCACTATAGATCTGACGGATACTTACCTTCACATTCCAATCCACAAGGAATACTTAATGTTCCTAAGGTTTGCATTCCTGGACCAGCACTTCCAGTTTATTGCACTTCTGTTTTGTCTAGCTACTGCTCCAAGAGTTTTTATGAAGGTTCTAGGGCCTCTGCTTGCAGTTGCCAGAACCAGAGGTATAGCAGTAGCTCCAAACTTGGACAATATTCTGGTTCAAGCACCATCTTGTCGTCTGGCAAAAGACCATTTGAAATCTCTTCTGTTTCTTCTTCGATCTCACGGATGGAAGATAAACTTAGAAAAGAGTTCTCTTATTCCCAGTACCAGGGTAGAATTCCTGGGTACTATAATAGACTCCATATCCATGAGGATATTCCTTACAGACCAGAGACATTACAAGCTAACCTGCGCTTGTCTTGCCCTCCAGACCTCCTTAAGGCCCTCTGTGGCTCAGTGTATGGAGGTGATTGGTCTCATGGTGTTCAGCACGGACATCATTCCTTTTTCCAGATTTCATCTCAGACCACTACAGCTGTGCATGCTGAGACAATGGAATGGAGATCATTCGGATCTGTCTCAATAGATTTCTCTAGACAGCTGGTCGAGAGAATCGCTCTCCTGGTGACTCTGTCCAGATCACCTGTCCCAAGGGACATCCTTCTTGAGACCATCCTGGGAGATTGTGACTAGGGACGCAAGTCTATCAGGATGGGGAGCTGTTTGGGGTGCCAGGAAGGTACAGGGCCTGTGGACTCGAGAGGAACCCTCCCTCCCGATCAACATTCTGGAACTTTGGGCAATCTTCAATGCTCTGATGGCTTGGCCTCTTCCGTGTGCATCACAGTTTATCAGATTCCAATCAGACAACATAACCTTGGTGGTTTACATCAACCATCAGGGGGAACGAGAAGCTCCCTAGCAATGAGGGAATTATCTCAGATTCTGGAGTGGGTGGAGGCCCACAACTGCTCGCTGTCAGCGATCCACATTCCGGGTGTGGACAACTGGGAAGTGGATTTCCTCAGCCGACAATCCTTTCATCCAGGGGAATGGTCTCTCCATTCTGAGGTGTTTGTGAAGATTTGCAACAAATGGGGGACGCCGGAGATCAATTCCAAGCTACCCAGATATGGGTCGCAGTCCAGGGATCCTCAAGCGGAGCTAATAGATGCATTAGCAGTGCCTTGGAGGTTCAATCTGATTTACATTTTCCCACCGTTACCACTTCTTCCTTGTGTAGTGGCCTGCATCAAGCAGGAGCAGGCATCAGTGATACTGATTGCTCCATCGTGGCCGCAAAGGATGTGGTTCATGGACCTGGTGGGGATGTCCTCATCTCCTCCGTGGAAATTACCTTGTCGCAGGGATCTGCTGGAACAGGGTCTTTTTGTTCATCAAAATATAGATTCTCTGAGACTAACTGCGTGGAGATTGAACGCTTAATCCTAGCCAAGAGAAATGAAATAAAATCCACAGCACCTTTTCCACAGATTTTCAACAGGTTTATTCAAACATCTTTCTCCCTTGCAGGTACAAGCAGGTTAGCAGCAACGTTTCGGGAAATTATCCCTTAATCATGCTAATGGGCCTCATCTGTTTAGATGCATTTATATGCCTACATATTAACCCATTGTATATTATTGCAAAGTGAATTATATCACCCAATACAACCACCTAGTGGTTACAAATATTTTTGCAATTAAACACATGCATAAAGTTAAAAACAATATACCATTTACCTATACACTTATTGATGATAAAATATTTAGAAAACATTATTGTTTCACATTGTTATTTCACACATTGCTGATACATATTGTGTAAATACTCATTGTTGTAATTCTTATTATAAAGAAATGTATTATAGAAATACTTTAAGGTCCAGCTCTCTATTGATACCTTTAGGAGTCAAAGCATCCAATTTATGTATCCAATAAGATTCTTTTTGTTTTAATATAGATTCCCTATTGCCACCTCTTCTTAACTTATCTACTCCATCAATTATTTGCCACCGTAATTGGCTTATATTGTGACCTGCACTCAAGAAGCGGCATGATACTGGGACTTCCTGGTGCCCGCACCTAATATTGGATCTGTGTTGACTCATCCTATCCCGTACCCTTCTGGTAGTCTCTCCAATGTAGATCTTGGAACATGGGCATTTAATAAGGTATACGACATAGGGGGATAAGTCACACGTATAGTAATTTTTTATGCCAATTTTTTTCCCTGTTTGGGGGTGTTAGAATTCTACTCCTTTAATAACTGCACTACAACTCGCACAACCTAAGCATGGAAAAGTTCCATAACTTCTACTAGTGATGTATTTTTGTTTCTTATTAGAACCTAAGTCATTTTTGACCAACATATCTCCTAAATTTTGAACTCTCCGATATGCCATCATGGGTGGTTTTTTAAAAGATTCAATATCTAAATTGCAGTTTTTCAAGATGTGCCAGTGCTTAAATATAATATTGCTAATATCTTTACTTATAGGGTTAAACTGTGTAACACATACTACCCTTCCATCATTATCTTTCTTAGTTCTAGCAATATTATTTCCTTTTTCTTCCAATCCATGTGCCCTTATAATCTCACTCTTAATCAATTTCACTGGATATCCTCTTTGTATAAACTTATCTCCCATTTCCTGTAATCTACAATTAGTAAGGGAAATCACATTTAAAATCCGTTTTACTCTTTTAAATTGACTATGTGGAAGTGAATTTTTTAAGGGTCCATTATGAAAACTCTCATACCTTAACAGAGTATTTCTATCAGTTTCCTTTCTATGCAAATCAATTTTGAAATTGCAAGTCTCTTTATTCACATATATTGTTGTATCCAAGAATACCACCTTTTCCTCACTGAAGGTTAATGTGAACTTCAAATTATTAACTGCTTGGTTTAGTTGTTCAATAAATGCCAATAGGGTACCAACGTCGCCCCACCACACGCCAAATATGTCATCTATGAGGTTCCACTATGACGCTCCATATTGTAAAAATAATCAATTTTCATATACAAATTTTTCTTCAACACTATTCATTAACATATTGGTGTATGATGGGGCAACGTTGGACCCCATGGCTGTACCTCTTATTTGTAAAAAACAATCATTTTGAAACAGGAAATAATTATTGTACAACACTATTCTTAATAGATTTTCAAAGAAAAGTATTTGACTCTTACTGTACAATGCAGAATTCCTAAATGCCAAAATACTTGCCCCTATGCCACTCTCATGATTAATCACAGTGCACAGACTACTTACATCAAGAGTGTATAAAATACACTTTGTATTTGCCAAGGGTAAACTCTTTAGTTTTTCAATAAAATCACTGGTGTCTCTAATATATGATGATATTTTTTGTACCTCTGGCTGCAGAATCCTATCCAAATATGTGGCTATATTAGTAAAAACTGAATCTATTCCTGCCTAAATTGGCCGCCCAGGTGGTTCAGTCAGGTTTTTATGCACCTTAGGGACTGTATAGAAAATAGGTGATTTTGGCCATTCTACATATAAATATTCAAATAGTTTTTTTATCAATAATACCAATCTTAAATGCCCAATTTAACACACTATTTATTTCTGCCTGTATCTTTACTACTGGATTACTGGCTCCCCCCTTATCAGCTCTCCTTATCAATATATCTTTTTCTCTTAGGAAGTCAATCGCTTTTTTCTGAGGCAATGTTAAATTAGGTTTATACTCCTTACGTTTTCTCAATTTTTTATTGCTGTAATTTGTTTTTAAATTCATCAAGTCATATTTAAACAAATCAATTTATGTTTCAACACTATTATTACCATAAGTGGGTATATACCGGACAAAATGACAATCCTTTTTCCAATATCTCATACTCACTCTTATCCAAAACCTTGCTCGAGATATTGATTACTGTTGATTCTTCTTCTTTGTTTTGCTGGCCTTCCTCCTCGGTGGATACCGGTGGTCCTTTTCCATGCCGCTTGTGTTTGCGGCCGCCTCAGTGGCGCTTCCTGATGATGTCAGAGAATCGTCGCTCGACTCTAAAAAACTTTGTCCATCTGATGACTCAGTGCTATTGACGTGATTTCCACCATCTTTGAATTTCTGTTTAGCCTGATTCAGATTGGCTCTTTGTGATTTACCGGGTCCTATTGATTTTATCATCAACCTCCTTTATTTTTTTCTCAAATTCATCAGATGCTAGAATTTGTTGTAAATCTTCTATCTAAGTGGAAAAGAAGAAAGAAGATTTACAACAAATGCTAGCATCTGATGAATTTGTGGAAAAAAAGGAGGTTGATGATAAAATCAATACCTTGAAGAAAGAGCTGCAGGAGCAGAAGAGGTTAAAATTCCAACGTGATGAAATGGAGTACCTTCAGGGGCATGTCTACAGATGGTGATGTGAGCCTTCACATTGGAGGAGAAGAGGACCCCGTAAATCACAGAGGGCCAATTGGAATCAGGATAAACAGAAATTCAAAGATGGTGCAAATCGAGTCATCAGATGGACAAATTTTTTTAGAGTCGAGCGACGATTCGCTGACATCATCAGGAAGCGCCATCGAGGTGGCCGCAAACACAAGCGGCATGGAAAAGGACCACCGGTATCCACCGAGGAGGAAGGCCAGCAAAACAAAGAAGAAGAATCAACAGTAATCAATATCTCGAGCAAGGTTTTGGATAAGAGTGAGTATGAGATATTGGAAAAAGGATTGTGTTTGGCTTGTCAATAACATATACTCCAGTATCAAAACTTTCAGTATAGGTTGGGAAATCACAAGCTAAATTGGCTATTTCAAGTGCTGAAATAGGAGTAAAGGAGCTACTTGCAACCAATTTAATATACTCTAGCAGGTAAAAATGATCATTGGGAATAATTTAAAGGGCAGAAAGTTTTTGGGTGAACTGTCCCTTTAACATTGCCTCAGCAAAAAGTGATTGACTCCCTAAGAGAAAAAAATATATTGATAAGGAGAGCTGATAAATGGGGAGCCACTATAATTCTTGATATAGATTATTATATCACAGAGATTAAACAGCAATTGGGGGATATTAATACCTATAAATTACTACAAAGTAATCCAGTAGTAAAGATACAGGCAGAAATAAAGAGTGTGTTAAATTGGGCATTTAAGATTGGTATCATTGATAAAAAACTATTTGAATATTTTTATGTAGAATGGCCCAAAACACCTATTTTCTATACAGTCCCTAAGGTGCATAAAAACCTGACTGAACCACCTGGGCGGCCAATTGTGGCAGGAATAGATTCAGGTTTTACTAATATAGCCACATATTTGGATAGGATTCTGCAGCCAGAGGTACAAAAAAATGACATCATATATTAGAGACACCAGTGATTTTATTGAAAAACTAAAGAGTTTACCCTTGGCAAATACAAAGTGTATTTTATACACTCTTGATGTAAGTAGTCTGTACACTGTGATTAATCATGAGAGAGGCATAGGGGCAAGTATTTTGGCACATAGGAATTCTGCATTGTACAGTGAGAGTCAAATACTTTTCTTTGAAAATCTATTAAGACTAGTATTGTACAATAATTATTTCCTGTTTCAAGATGATTGGTTTTTACAAATAAGAGGTACAGCCATGGGGTCCAACGTTGCCCCATCATACGCCAATATGTTCATGAATAGTGTTGAAGAAAAATTTGTATTTGTAAATGGATTATTTTTGCAATATGGAGTGTCATGGTGGCGCTTCATAGATGACATATTTGGCGCGTGGTGGGGTGACGTTGGTACCCTATAGGCATTTGTTGAACAACTAAACAAAGCAGTTAATAATTTGAAGTTCAAATTAACCTTCAGTGAGGAAAAGGTGGTATTCTTGGATACAACAATATATGTGAATAAAGAGACTTGCAATTTCAAAATTGATTTGCATAGAAAGGAAACTGATAGAAATACTCTGTTAAGGTATGAGAGTTTTCATAATGGACCCTTAAAAAATTATCTTCCACGTAGTCCGTTTAAAAGAGTAAAACGGATTGTAAATGAGACTTCCCTTACTAATTGTAGATTACAGGAAATGGGAGATAAGTTTATACAAAGAGGATATCCAGTGAAATTGATTGAGAGTGAGATTATAAGGGCACATGGATTGGAAGAAAAAGGAAATAATATTGCTAGAACTAAGAAAGATAATAATGGAAGGGTAGTATGTGTTGCACAGTTTAACCCTATAAGTAAAGATATTAGCAATATTATATTTAAGCACTGGCACATCTTGAAAAACTGCAATTTAGATATTGAATCTTTTAAAAAACCACCCATGATGGCATATCGGAGAGTTCAAAATTTAGGAGATATGTTGGTCAAAAATGACTTAGGTTCTAATAAGAAACAAAAATACATCACTAGTAGAAGTTATGGAACTTTTCCATGCTTAGGTTGTGCGAGTTGTAGTGCAGTTATAAAAGGAGTAGAATTCCAACACCCCCAAACAGGGAAAAAATTTGGCATAAAAAATTACTATACGTGTGACTCATCCTATGTCGTATACCTTATTAAATGCCTGTGTTCCAAGATCTACATTGGAGAGACTACTAGAAGGGTACGGGATAGGATGAGTCAACACAGATCCAATATTAGGTCACAATATAAGCCAATTACGATGGCAAATAATTGATGGAGTAGATAAGTTAAGAAGAGGTGGCAATAGGGAATCTATATTAAAACAAAAAGAATCTTATTGGATACATAAATTAGATGCTTTGACTCCTAAAGGTATCAATAGAGAGCTGGACCTTAAATTATTTCTATAATAAATTTCTTTATAATAAGAATTATAACATTGAGTATTTACACGATATGTATCAACAATGTGTGAAATAACAATGTGAAACAATAATGTTTTCTAAATATTTTATCATCAATAAGTGTATAGGTAAATGGTATATTGTTTTTAACTTTATGTATGTGTTTAATTGCAAAAATATTTGTAACCACTAGGTGTTAGTATTGGGTGATATAATTCACTTTGCAATAATATACAATGGGTTAATATGTAGGCCTATAAATGCATCTAAACAGATGAGGCCCATTAGCATGATTAAGGGATAATTTCCCGAAACGTTGCTGCTAACCTGCTTGTACCTGCAAGGGAGAAAGATGTTTGAATAAACCTGTTGAAAATCTGTGGAAAAGGTGCTGTGGATTTTATTTCATTTATCTACATGTAGAGGTATTGACAGTCCCTCTCACCACATGCATCTACACTTACCTTGGAGCTGTATACTGTTTGCTTTGTTAGTCCTAGCCAAGAGAGGTTTCTCTGAGAGGGTTATTGATACTCTCATTCAGGCTCGTAAGCCTGTCACTCATCGCATCTATCATAAGGTGTGGAGAGTTTACTTATTCTGGTGTGAAGAACGTGGTTTAGCCTGGCATAAGGTTAAGGCTACCAGGATACTTCCTTTTCTCCAGGATGGTCTGGAGAAGGGCCTTTCTGCCAGTTCCCTGAGGGGACAGATTTTGGCCCTATCTGTTTTGCTGCACAAGAGGCTCACAGAGCTCCCTGACGTGCAATCTTTTTTTAAGGCTCTGATTAGGATCAGACCTGTGTTTAGATCTAGTGACAGAAATCAAATCCTCAAAGCAAAGTGTGGAAAACAGCACCAACAGATATGTGGCTTGTGGGGCACGGAACCCAGGATCTGCCTTATCCTGCAAATACTCCAAGTAGCAAAAAGGATTTGTTCCAGCCGCCAATAGTTAAAAAACCTTTATTTCTTCATATGGGGTCTTTAGACAAACATACAACGTTTCAGACCTGCTATAGGTCCTTAGTCATACATGACTAAGGACCTATAGCAGGTCTGAAACGTTGTATGTTTGTCTAAAGACCCCCATATGAAGAAATAAAGGTTTTTTAACTATTGGCGGCTGGAACAAATCCTTTTTGCTATTTAGATCTAGTGATCCACCTTGGAGTTTGAATCTAGTTCTTAAGGTTTTGCAACGGGCTCCGTTTGAGCCTATGCATTCAGTTGACATCAAATTGTTGTCCTGGAAGCTTCTTTTTCTATTGGCTATTGTGTCGGCACACAGAGTTTCTGAAATAGCTGCCTTGCAATGTGAGCCTCCTTATCTGGTGTTCCACACTGATAAGGCTATTCTACGTACCTGCCTGGATTTTCTTCCTAAGGTTGTTTCTGATCGCAACATCAATCAGGAGATTGTGGTTCCTTCCTTGTGTCCTAATCCTTTTTTATCTTCAAGCTACTATGGATTTTAGGCAAGCTTCTTCCTTGTTTGTTATCTAGGAGTGTTATACACTTAACTTATGAGTCAGCGGGGCTTAGACCTCCTTAGAGGATTATGGCTCATTCCACTAGAGTGGTGGATTCCTCTTGGGCCTTTAAGAACATGGCCTCTATGGATCAGATTTGTAAAGCGGCTACCTGGTCCTCCTTACATACCTTTTCTAAATTTTACAAGTTTGACATTTTTGCTTCAGCTGAAGCAGCTTTTGGGAAATGGGTCTGCCTCTTTTTAACCCCTCCCGTTATCATTCATGCTTACCTGATAATTTAATTTCCTTCTGTATGAGGAGAGTCTACGTCCCCCTGCCGGTATACTTCGATTGGCGGCCCAAAATGAGGTATTCTCTTTTGGCACCATTTATACCCTGATATTTCTCCTACTGTTCCTTGTTCTCTTGGCAGAATGACTGGGATATGAGGGAAGTAGGGAGGAGTATTTAAGCCTTTGGCTGGGGTGTATTTGCCTCCTCCTGGTGGCCAGGTTCAGTATTTCCCAACAGTAAGGAATAATGCCATGGACTCTCCTCATACAGAAGGAAATTAAATTATCAGGTAAGCATAATATATTTTTTTACTTCAATTATTTATCAATAGCTAAACTATACCCACCATTTGTAGGAGCCAATCTGGGCTTTAGTTCATAGACAACAAGGCTAGCCCCAGCTATAATGTTAGTATAGAGTAAATTGTTTTGTAGTTGTTATCTGATAAAGTCAATATGGCACAGTTTAATTTCCGAGTATTAAACCTGCTCAACGTTCAGAACTTCAGAGCTAAATTACAGGTGAAGGGGGCAAATAAATAATGAAAGTATATTATGCATAATTAAACATTTTATAACATCTCAAGGTGCTTACTGTCCCTTTAAGGTGCCCTGACTGCCACATTGGTTCAATATAAGACTTCAAAAACACTGGGCATTATGACCTGTCATATTCCTTTTAAAGCTCCTTAGAAGAGAGAAAAAATGCTAGAAGCTAAAACTGCAATATTGCTAAGTATCCAAACCAAGCACAGCCTTAGCCTTAGATGGTGTTGTGAAGCCATCTGTGAATAGGTCATACAAAGCAAGGAAACCTTGACTGGTCAACCTATATTTTTTCATTGTTTCTACTTCCATCTTCCCTTGAAGCAGAATACTTTAAATCAGTATTAGAGGTGATCTGAGCCTTACAGACCCAGCACTAGCCTGGTGGGGTTCTACTTTAGGATGACCCTCATCCACTCTTCCTCTAATTGATAAAATCAATATCTGAGGCACCACCACTCTTAACTGAGCATTTATTATCCATCATCATGTTGTTTCATATTTATATTCAGTGTGCTGAATAACTGAAACATTAAAACATTTTCATTCGATATTTCAATACTGCCACTTGACAGAGGTAAAAAATTGTTTTCAAGTGGTTAGGGCTGTTGGAAAATCCTTAGAAAAGCAGCTCAAAAAGTGTTTTCTAAAGGATTGACATAATGTTGTCAAATAGTACCCACATATTGTATTTTTGGCATTATTGCTCCATAGATCCATTGTGTTAGCTTGTTATACATATAATGAATTACATATAATGATACTTTTAATGAATTGGAATAGCGTCAAACTTAAAAAATAACCCTTCAAGAGCAATACACCACACTTTGAATAGAGATTCTGATGAGCTAAAATGGTTATTCGTTTGTATGCTTTTTGTTGTATTCATCCACTTAATACAAAAATATGACAAGCAATCATTCAAATAAACACAGCTAAGGATATTAAAATTCCAGGGGTATTTTTTACAGAAAGCAGATAGACCTGTATAATTATAGTTAATGCAGAAAGAGAATATTCATCTTTTTTTCCCCATTAAATGCACTTAAATAAATCACAGGCAAAGCTGATGTAAATTCAAGCACTTTTCTGAGAAAAAACTCCCAGCATTATAAAAACACATTTAATAAACATAAAATATTGTATAGCTGTGTGCAGTGTATAATAAAATCTGTTATTGCATTGTTTACTAACGGGCATAGTATCACAAGAATAAGTCTGTGACCTGGTGTAAATGAAATGATTCCCAGTAATTTGCAGGTATATCAACTATTGATTGATCCCAATGTCCGATTCTTGTACTGTAGCTGTTTATCATTTGGAATGTCAAGACAAATTAGCCATTGCAAACAATTGATTCTAGTAAAATCCAATGGGAGGAGTTAACATTCCTGGCAAAGAACCACATTACCAATCAATACAATTTAATTCCCTGCTAATGAGATCGACAAGAATAACAGAGCTATTTGAGGACAGAGTTGTAACAGCTGAGAGTCAGTGAAACAACATTACAGCTTTCTCAATGTTCCTATAGTTTGCCCTCTGTATTTCTCTTTTTCTGTACTTTCTAATCAATGCCAGATCTATTTAATTGATATGTTCACAATCCCAAGCTTGCAAACCTAGAGGGCAAATAATTCTATCTATCCATGCTTGAGCATAACAGTCTGAGGCACAGTCACTTGTATTGTTCAAAATCAGCTATTGTCATCTCTATACACCTTAGAAAATCACAGGACTGTCTCCTAGAATTAGAAGAATTAGAACTAAGGTGTGTGTCTATATATATATATATATATATATATATATATATACATAAAATCAAAAGAAGCAGGCACTCACCAGTATTTAAATAAAGGATATCTTTTAATCCCACAAGGTGTGACGTTTTGGAGTATTACCTCCTTCCTCAGACATTATGGCTGAGGAAGGAGGTAATACTCCGAAACGTCACACCTTGTGGGATTAAAAGATATCCTTTATTTAAATACCGGTGAGTGCCTGCTTCTTTTTGTTTTGTATGCTTTGCCTGCTGCAACACCCCGGTCAAAGATTTGTGTGTGCCATACTCTGTCTGGAATTATATATATATATATATATATATATATATATATATATATATATATATATATATAGTGACCATATTGCCGCTTTAAAAAGTGACACATATGAAAAATAAATATGTCAGGGCTATTTTCCGGGCTGTTTAACCCCTTAACGACCCAGGACGTGCAGGGTACGGCCTCAAAAAAAAGGCAGTTAACGCCTGAGAACGTACCCTGCACGTCCTCGGTGTGGAAAGCAGCTGGAAGCGATCCTGCTCGCTTCCAGCTGCTTTCCGGTTATTGCAGTGATGACTCTTGCAATAACCTTTTTAAGCCATCCGGTGCAGAGAGAGCCACTCTGTGGCCCTCTCTGCACCGGAGATCGGTGGATTACTGCGTTGGTGGGTGGGAGCTGGACCGGGAGGCGGGTGGCGGCCATCGATGGCCCTCGTGATGTGGAGGGGGGGCGGGATCGTGGGCGGGGATGCCAGGGGGCCCACGGGAGGGTGGGGGCGGGCGCGTGCACGGGGAGGGAGAGGGTGGGAACCGCTACACACAGAAAAAAAACTGTAGGAAAATGAAAAAAAATAGTAAAAAAAAATAAAAAAATAAGATAAAAAAACAATCAGTTAGGTGGTGGGGGTTGGTCTGTGGGGAAGGGGGAGCTACACTACAGAAAAACCGGGCAAAAAATAAAAAAAAACATATTTTTTTGCAAACTGGGTACTGGCAGACAGCTGCCAGTACCCAAGATGGCCCCCAATAAGGCAGAGCTGAGGGTTAGAGAGCGGTTTTGGGGGGGATCAGGGAGGTTGGGGGCTAAGGGGGGGATCCTACCCAGTAGCATATGTAAATATGCTAAAACATTTTTTAATTATTTTTAAAAACCCTTTTATTTTAGTACTGGCAGACTTTCTGCCAGTACTTAAGATGGCGGGGACAATTGTGGGGTGGGGGAGGGAAGGGAGCTGTTTGGGAGGGATCAGGGGGTTGGATGTGTCAGGTGGGAGGCTGATATCTACACTAAAGCTAAAATTAACCCTGTAAGCTCCCTACAAACTCCCTAATTAACCCCTTCATTGCTAGCCATAATACACGTGTGAGGCGCAGCAGCATTTAGCGGCCTTCTAATTACCAGAAAGCAACGCCAAAGTCATATACGTCTGCTATTTCTGAACAAAGGGGATCCCAGAGAAGCATTTACAACCCTTTGTGCCATAATTGCACAAGCTGTTTGTAAATGATTTCAGTGAGAAACCTAAAATTGTGAAAAATTTAACGTTTTTTTTAATTTGATCGCATTTGGCGGTGAAATGGTGGCATGAAATATACCAAAATGGGCCTAGATCAATACTTGCTGTCGTCTACTACACTACACTAAAGCTAAAATTAACCCTACAAGCTCCCTAAAAGCTCCCTAATTAACCCCTTAACTGCTGGGCATAATACACGTGTGGTGCGCAGTGGCATTTAGCGGCTTTCTAATTACCAAAAAGCAATGCCAAAGCCATATATGTCTGCTATTTCTGAACAAAGGGGATCCCAGAGAAGAATTTACAACCATTTATGCCATAATTACACAAGCTGTTTGTAAATAATTTCAGTGAGAAACCGAAAGTTTGTAAAAAAATTTGTGAAAAAGTGAACGATTTTTTGTATTTGATCGCATTTGGCGGTGAAATGGTGGTATGAAATTTACCAAAATCCGCCTAGATCAATACTTTGAGATGTCTACTTAAAAAGAAATATATACATGTCAAGGGATATTCAGGGATTCCTGAAAGCTATTAGTGTTCTAATGTAACTAGCGCTAATTTTGAAAAAAAAATGGTTTGGAAATAGCAAAGTGCTACTTGTATTTATGGCCCTATAACTTGCAAAAAAAGCAAAGAACATGTAAACATTGGGTATATCTAAACTCAGGACAAAATTTAGAAACTATTTAGCATGGGTGTTTTTTGGTGGTTGTAGATATGTAACAGATTTTGGGGTCAAAGTTAGAAAAAGTGTTTTTTTTTCATTTTTTCCTCATATTTTATAAAACTTTTTTTATAGTAAATTATAAGATATGATGAAAATAATGGTATCTTTAGAAAGTCCATTTAATGGCGAGAAAAAGGTATATAATATGTGTGGGTACAGTAAATGAGCAAGAGGAAAATTACAGCTAAACACAAACACCGCAAAAATGTAAAAATAGCCTTGGTCCCAAACGGACAGAAAATGGAAAAGTGCTGTGGTCATTAAGGGGTTAAAGAAATGTTTTGTATAAGAACCCTGACATGTATTTTTCATATGTGTCCCTTTTTTAAAGCGGCAATATGGTCAGTATATATATATATATATATATATATATATATATATATATATATTGTGTAGTGGTCCAGTGACCAAGACCCGATGAGCTCTAATTGAACCGCAAGTAATGCTATAAATGGGGAACTGGTAGAGTGTGTAAAACTAGGTGCTATAGATAAATATACATAATCCTTCTGTCCAGTGGGGTGATATGAAAACAAGATACACTATACTATGGTATAATGTAAAGGCTGCTACAATGCTAGGGAGCTGGAACTTTGTTACCCTCAGAGATACAAAATGTGATGTGTTACTGGTAAAATAGCAGATAAAATAGTGATCAAAACAAAGGCACATAATATTTCTTGAAACCACAAAAAAAATATTTCAATGAATGCAGCAGTTCTACTCACAAGTGACACCTCAATCCTTTGAAGTAAGGTATAGTGCAGAAGCGAGAGGGAATCGCATTCCACGTGGTAACTGCTTAAGTGTGTAAATCTTCTTCTTGTGTATTACTCTCTGGAAGCCTTGCCCCTCACCATGGCCCCAAGGATAAAACATAGAAGCAAAAAATAGTGTAATTCTGTTATATATAATATACAATTGCCAGGGGCCCACCAAACCACCTTATGCGTTCTTTTGTATTGAAACTTTTATTAATTCAAGTTCACTCCAACACTGTTAACCCATTGGTTCCTCAACATATACACACACACCTACAAATATGATCTTGTATTTGATTGAAATACAGTTTTTTAACCTCAAGCACTGTATTTTATTTCCTATACACGCTCCCGATTATGTAAAAATGAAGTTACGGGTGTCTCTTAAATATCAAGAGAACAGCAAACGTGCCAAAACATAAATGTTTTGGAACATATTTTTTAGATGTTGACAGATTTTTAAAAACATTAAAATACTAAAAAGCATAAATGAGGGTTAAAAATGTTTGTTAAAATTCTAAACATATTTTATTATTAACAGAGATTTATTATGTTATTATTTACCCAAATGAATCAGGAATTTGCTTGTTAAAATGTGAAACACCCTGAACAATGTTTGTATGGCTCAGATGTGAACTAAGTTGATTGAAGCTTTTTGATTAAGGCAAAAAAGATGTTTTCAAGAGGTTGCTTGTTTTGATAAAACAGGTTCTCTCAATCCTCCATGTCAAATGGATTGAAATAGGGGTTTTATCTGCACCCATTGATAAGTATCTGACAGGTTTTCTTGATTTAAAACTATCCAAAAAAGATGAAAATTGGACTTTACATGCTAAATGTGAGGATACATAATTTGAGTTGTTGTATAGTATGATTCATCCTGGCATCTATGCTATCTAATAACGTTATTATTATTTCATTTTAGTACACTGGTTGTATAAAGCCTGCCATGTGCTCTTTCAGTTTCCAGGAATGGAAAATCCACAATGTTTACAGAAAAGGAAGCAAATACACTATCAAATAATATTGCAAAGCTCTTTTAATATGTATAATTACGCATTTTATGTTACACTTTCAAAGTGTTTACTGTCACTTTAAGTTGGTAAAATGTTTTCTGTGTCAATAATATTTGTATTGATTGGTATTAATAGACATGGCAGCTGCAACTCAATATAAATCACTGCCAAACAAAGAGCTGGCAGTAGAGAAGCAATCACTTTTGTTTAGTTGGTTTTCTCTTTCCTCTTATAACCCAACCTAAAGAAACCATACAAGAATATTCTGTCTTTGCTATTATTTTATTACAGCAATTGGACCCAAAAAGGATATCAGCACAAAGGTTCTGATAACAAGAATGAGCCCCGGACATCATAGGCTCTAAAAAAACAACTTATAACACAATAAAAGCAGGTGTAACAATATGGTAATTTTAAGCATTAGACTAACAAAAACCTGTGTAATAATTATGTGAAAAGGGAATTTTTACAATAGCTGCAACAAAATATCGGCTAGATTACGAGTTGTGCGTTAGGGTAAAAAAGCAGCATTAAGAGGTCCTAACGCTGCTTTTTTACGCCCGCTGGTATTACGAGTCTTGAAGGTTTAGGGTCACTGTACACTTCTTTGGCCTTACCGCAAAATGACTTAAGTAAACTTTGTAAAGTCTTTTTTCTATGGGACTTCCATAGCGCTGATATTACGAGTCTGTCCTGGGAGGCCAAAAAGTGAGCGGTACACCCTACCCTGTCAAGAGTCCTAACGCATTTAAAAGTCAGTAGTTATGAGTTTTATGGGGTTAATAAATGTAGGTAGGTGGCGGCGATGTTAGGGCCGGCAGATTAGGGGTTAATAATATTTAACTAATGTTTGCGAGGCTGGAGTGAGGCGGTTTAGGGGTTAATATATTTATTATAGTGGTGGTGACGTTGGGGGCGGCAGATTAGGGGTTAATAAGTGTAGGTAGGTGGCGGCGACATTGGGGGCGGCAGATTAGGGGTTAATAAATATAATGTAGGTGTCGGCGATGTTGGGGGCAGCAGATTAGGGGTTCATAAGTATAATGTAGGTGGCGGCGGTGTCCGGAGTGGCAGATTAGGGGTTAATAATATAATGTAAGTGTCGGCAATGTTGGGGGCGGCAGATTAGGGGTTAATAAGTGTAAGATTAGGGGTGTTTAGACTCGGGGTTCATGTGTTAAGTGTAAACATAAATTTTATTTCCCCATAGGAATCAATGGGGCTGAGTTAGTGAGTTTTATGCTGCTTTTTTGCAGGTGTTAGACTTTTTCTCAGCCGGCTCTCCCCGTTGATTCCTATGGGGAAATCGTGCACGAGCACGTTACACCAGCTCACCACTAACGTAAGCAGCGCTGGTATTGGAGTGCGGTAATGAGCAAAATTTTGCTCAATGCTCACTTCTTGTCTTTTAACAAAAGGGTTTCTGAAAACTCATAATACCAGCACTGTATGTAAGTGAGCGATGAGTCAAAACTGCTCGCTAGCACCGCATAGCCTCTAAAGCAAAACTCGTAATCTAGGTGTATGTTTTGTTAGCACAGCTCTTAGCATCTTGTCTGCAAAAGGGGGACATCTCCCTTGGCCACACTTGACATTGAAAAAAACATTTTCTTTAAAGTGATGGTAAATTCTCCCCTTCTTAAAATTAGATCCGGAATGTTAGTGATATTGTAGATGGAGTGTAATTCATCAGTTGTACTGAAGTTGCGCTATACCTTACTTTTTAATTTAGATATGAGATTCAAATATCCCACGCTCTGCCACCCACTTCATATGAAATAGCATGTTTAATTCTTTGAAACCACAACCTGTCAAAATGGGTTGAGCTTGCATTGAAAACAGATCTCCTTATTTTATCACTTTCTGCACACACACATGCTTCTTTATATTATCTCTGTCTGTAAACAAAAGCCTTAGGGCCCAAATCTATACAGGTCGTATACTGCATATTCATATGAGAAGGAGATGCATAATGAAAATCATGTTGTAAAAATCATACAAAATGAATAATTGAGCAATTCACATAAAAATACTCAGGAAAAAATTGTATTGTTAAGGTGCTTCAAAAAGCGTAACAAAATTGTTCACTAAAAAACATATTTTATCGTAAATGTAAGATTTATATGTAAATTACACAGGAATAAATTGTATTAAATTAGCACAGCATAAATTGTAATTTAAGTACAAAGGATGTGCAAAAGACACACAGACATTTATACTGACAGTATAAGTACAACATACAAAGCCTAATTGTTGTTTTTTAGTAAAATGGGCTGAGCATGGGCGTTCCCTGGGCGTATATGAAATTGTCTGTCAAATCCCATTGTAGTTCTGTAAACATTTTTACTCTACAGATCTCACAGTTTTTTCTTGCAAATTTAAAAGGTGGCAAACTTTTATCAAAATACAGATACTCGTCGACTTACAACCTATGCGACTTATGACCATCCATACTTACGACCATGTGTCGTACTGCAGACAGCAGTGCTTGTGTGCAGGCCATACGAGAGTGACTGTCGTAAGCAGCAGCAGCAGCCTTCGCATGTGTCGCAGCCTCTCACCATGTTGCAGTCCAAAATACCTGTGATGTGTAGCAGCAGACCTATCTGCCTAAACATGCCATTTACATGCCGTAGATATATCGGCCGACTTACGTCCAAATCGTCTTACGACCAGACGGTCAGAACGTAATGCGGTCATAAGTCGACGACTACCTGTACTCAAAACACAAATTTCTCTGAAAGGAAAACCTACGCACACAAAAACAGCGATTTTAAGGTACAGTGCACTGAAAACTGCGTAATTTGATTTGTATTAGGCGTAATATTAAAGTTTAAGCATATGCCGGGGTCTCCTCATGTACCTCATCCTCCTTTTAAACTTTTACATAGAAGAGAGATCTCTTTATTATTATTGGAGGCAGCTTGTCACTCACAGGGACAGAGCGGTTTTTATATAGAATCCATGAGGGCTGCCTCTGTAAATGTCGGTGTTGAAAACCACATTTAGACTAGTGATTTTTTTTAAATTTTTTAAAATATTTTATTACTTATCGCTCCTACCTCCCAATGGGAGTGTAATTGTTTCTGTTGGTTTTGTTTGCACAGCTTTTCTATAGCCAATACTTAAATGGACACTGAACCCAAATGTTTTATTTTGTGATTCAGATAGAGCATGCAATTTTAAGCAACTTTCTAATTGACTCCCATTATCAAATTTTCTTCATTCTCTTGGTATCTTTATTTGAAATGCAAGAATGTGAGTTTAGATGCCGTCCCATTTTTGGTGAACAATCTGGGTTGTTCTTGCTAATTGGTGGATAAATTCATCCACCAATAAAATAGTGCAGTCCAGAGTACTGAACCAAAAAAAAAAAAGCTTATATGCCTTCTTTTTCAAATAAATATAGCAAGAGAACGAAGAAAAATTGATAATAGTAGTAAAATAGAAAGTTGCTTAAAATTGCATGCTCTATCGGAATCACGAAAGAAAAAAATTGGGTTCAGTGTCCCTTTCAGTATAGGTAGGGATACCACAGGCAAAATCATCTATTTCAACTGCCAATATAAAGGTAAATAAGCTCTTTGTTAACAATTTTATATACTCCAGAAGGTAAAGGGGTGAAAAAATTAGGGGACACTGCCACTTTAAAAAGACATGGTATTACTCAAAATGTTTCTATCGGGTATATGAAAGAGCAGCAGTTAAAATAGTTTTGATAAAAGAAAAGATTAAAGGGACAGTCAACACCAGAATTATTGTTGTTTAAAAAGATAAATAATCCCTTTATTACTCATTCCCCAGTTTTGCATAACTAACACAGTTATATTAAAGGAAGAAGTAATAATTGCTTTATATTTGTCTTCAGTGCTGCACCCAGCTACTTACTGCCTTGTGCTCAGTGCAGACAAATAGGAATTTTGCTCTCACACAAATAACTTGCACTCACTTGTGATAACATTGTTAGTGTTTGCCATATACAGATGTTTGCAAAACTGTTTCTGCTCTAGCTGTGATAACATTTAACAGATGCATGTTTGTAAATGTATTTATATTGAAAACAAAAAAAGCTTCTAAGCTCACTGCTGTTCATTAAAAACACAATTTTATGTCTCTTTATAGAGAAAGTAAATTTATTTTACCCTTTAACCCCTTAGTGACCACAGCACTTTTCAATTTTCTTACCGTTTGGGACCAAGGCTATTTTTACATTTCTGTTTGTGTTTAGCTGTAATTTTCCTCTTATTTACTGTACCCACACATATTATATACTGTTTTTCTCGCCATTAAATGGATTTTCTAAAGATACCATTATTTTCATCATATCTTATAATTTACTTTTATTTTTTTTATAAAATATTAATAATTTCTACATTTTGTCCTGAGTTTAGAAATACCCAATGTTTACATGTTCTTTGCTTTTTTGCAAGTTATAGAGCAATAAGTACAAGTAGCACTTTGCTATTTCCAAACTATTTTTTTTTCTCAAAATTAGTGATAGTTACATGTTAACACTGGTATCTGTCAGGAATCACTGAATAACCCATCACATGTATATTTTTTTTAAAAAGAAGACAACCTAAGGTATAAAACTTGGGGTATTTTGACTCTTTTCATGCAACTATTTTCCAACCAATCTATGCCAAAATTTGAAGAAAAAAAAAGTGGTGATTTCTCTTGTTAAGTGTATCCAGTCCACGGATCATCCATTACTTATGGAATATATTCTCCTTCCCAACAGGAAGCTGCAAGAGTCCACCCACAGCAAAGCTGCTATATAGCTCCTCCCCTAACTGCCATATTCAGTCATTCTCTTGCAAGCCTCAACATAGATAGGAGGTCGTGAGAGTCTGTGGTGCTTTCTACTTAGTTTATTCTTCAATCAAAAGTTTGTTATTTTTAAATGGCACCGGAGTGTGCTGTTTATCTCAGGCAGTATTTGGAAGAAGAATCTGCCTGCGTTTTTCTATGATCTTAGCAGACGTAACTAAGATCCATTTGCTGTTCTCACACATTCTGAGGAGTGAGGTACTTCAGAGGCGGAATGGCGTGCAGGTTTTCCTGCAGATAAGGTATGTGCAGTAAAATATTTTTCTAGGAATGGAATTGACTAAGAAAATACTGCTGATACCGAAGTAATGTAAGTAAAGCCTTAAATGCAGCGATAGCGACTGGTATCAGGCTTATTAATAGAGATACATACTCTTGTAAAAATGTGTTTTAAAACGTTTGCTGGCATGTTTAATCGTTTTTTAACATATGTTTGGTGATAAAACTTATTGGGGCCTAAGTTTTTTCCACATGGCTGGCTTAAATTTTGCATAGAAACAGTTAACTGAAGCTTCCCACTGTTGGCTGTGGCAGTTTGTTGTGTCTGTTTTTAAAAACGTCTATGTCGTTTTTTTTTGTTTTTTTTTTATCTGTTTTTTGCATTAAGGGGTTAATCATCCATTTGCAAGTGGGTGCAATGCTCTGTTACCTTATTACATGTACTGTAAAAATTTCGTTTGTTTTACTGCCTTTTTTTTCACTGTTTTTCAAATTTTGACAAAATTTGTTTCTCTTAAAGGCACAGTAACGTTTTATATATTTGCTTGTTAACTTGATTTAAAGTGTTTTCCAAGCTTACTAGTCTCATTATTAGTCTGTTCTAACATGTCTGACATAGAGGAAGCTCTGTGTTCATTATGTTTTAAAGCCATGGTGGAACCCCATCTTAGAATGTGTACCAGATGTACTGATTTCATGTTAAACAATAAAGATCATTTTTTGTCTTTAAAAACATTATCACCAGAGGATTCTGTCGTGGGGGTAGTTATGCCGACTAACTCTCCCCACGTGTCAGACCTTTTGACTCCCGCTTTAGGGACTCACGCTCAAATGGCGCCAAGTACATCAAGGGCACCCATAGCGTTTCTTTTACCAGGGGATTCTGTCGAGGGGAAAGTTATGCCGACTAACTCTCCCCACGTGTCAGACCCTTCGACTCCCGCTTCAGGGACTCACGCTCAAATGGCGCCAAGTACATCAAGGGCGCCCATAGCGTTTATTTTACAAGACATGGCAAAGGTGGTGAATAATATTCTGGCAGCAGTATTAGTCAGACTACCTGAAATTAAAGGAAAGCAGTTAGCTCTGGGGGTAGATACAGAGCATACAGACGCTTTAAGAACCATGTATGATACTACCTCACAATATGCTTAGTCTGTGGGTGATTTTTTTTTACTCAGGGAAGATGATTTAACCTGATTCTGATATTTCTACATTTAAAATTTATGCTTGAGAACCTCCACTTGTTGCTCAGGGAGGCTTTGGCTGCTCTGAATGAATGTGTACAATCGCAGGGCCAGAGAAATTGTGTAGACTGGATAAATAATATGCAGTGCCGGTGTGTACTGATGTTTTTCCAATACCTAAAGAGGTTTACTAAAAATGTTTTAATAAGGAATGGGATAGACCAGGTGTGCCGTTCTCTTCCCCTCCTATTTTTTAGAAGAATGTTTTCTAATAGTTACCACCACACGGGACTTCTGGCAGACAGTTCCTAAGGTGGAGAGAAGAGTTTCTACTCTAGCTAAGCGTACCACTACCTCTGACGAGGACAGTTGTGCTTTTTAGATCCAATGGTTAAAAAATGTTTATTCAACAGGGTTTTATCCTGCAGCCCCTTGCATACATTGCTTCTGTCACTGCTGCTGCGGCGTTCTGGGTTGAGTCTCTTGATGAGGCTTTACAGTTAAGCGACTCCATTGGATGAATATATTTGACAAGCTTATGCTAGCCAATTCCTTTGTTTTCTGATGCCTTGTTCATTTGACTAGACTAACGGCTAAGAATTCTGTTTTTTACTATACTGGCGCGCAGAGCGCTATGGCTTATATCATGGTCAGCTGTCGTGACTTTAATAAATAAGCTACTTAACTTCCCTTCAAGGGGCAGACCCTATTCGGGCCTGGTTTGAAGGAGATTATTGCTTATATCACTGGAGGAAAAGGTCATGCCCTTCCTCAGGATAGGTCTAAATCAAGGGCAAAAAAAAAAAAAAGTCTAATTTTCGTACCTTTTAAAAACTTCAGGGCAGGTGTGGCATCCTCTTCCTCTAAGGCAAAACAAGAGGGAATTTTTGCTCAGTCCAAGGCGGTCTGGAGACAATCGGACCTGGAACAAAGATAAGCAGGCCAAGGAGCCTGCTGCTGCCTCTAAGGCAGCATGAAGGAACGGACCCCTATACGGTAACGGATCCTATAGGGGGCAGACTTTCATTCTTTGCCCAGGCGTGGGCAAGAGATGCCCAGGATCCCTAGGCATTGGAATTTATATCCCAGAGATATCTTCTGGATTTCAAAGATTCCCCCCCCAAAAAAGGGGAGATTTCGCCTTTCACAATTATCTGCAAACCAGATAAAGAAGGAGGCATTCTTACATTGTGTACGAGATCCATCCAGTTCCAAGAGAGGAACAGGGACAGAGTTTTTACTCAAATCTGTTTGTGGTTCCCAAGGAGAGGGAACCTTCAGACCTATTTTGGATCTAAAGATCTTAAACAAATTCCTCAGAATTCCGTCATTTAAGATGGAAACTATTCGTACCATCTTAACTATGATCCAGGAGAGTCAATAGAGGACTACAATGGATTTGAAGGATGCTTATCCTCACATTGTGATGCATAAAGATCACCATCGTTTTTCAGGTTTGCCTTTCTAGACAGGCATTACCAGTTTGTAGCTCTTTCCTTTGGGATATCTACAGCCCCAAGAATCTTTATGGAGGTTCTGGGGTCGCTTTGGCGGTCCTTAGACCGCGGGGCATAGAAGTGGCCCCTTATTTAGACGACATCCTGATACAGGCGTCAAACATCCAAATTGCCCAGTCTCATACAGACGTAGTACTGGCATTTCTGAGATCACATGGGTGGAAAGTGAACAAGGAAAGAGTTCTCTATCCCCAATCTCAAGGGTTTCCCTCCTAGGGACTCTGATAGATTCTGTAGAAATGAAAATTTACCTGACGGAGTCCAGGTTGTCAAAGTTTCTAAATTTCTGCCGTGTTTTTTCATCCCATCCGCGCCCTTCGGTGGCTCAGTACATGAATGAAATCGGCTTAATGGTAGCGGCAAGGGACATAGTACCGTTTGCACGTCTACATTTCAGACCGCTGCAACTATGCATGCTCAGTCAGAGGAACGGGGATTACACAGATTTGTCCCCCTGTTAAACCTGGACCAAGAGACCAGAGATTCTCTTCTCTGGTGACTATGTCGGGTCCATCTGTCCAAGGGTATGACCTTCCGCAGGTCAGATGGGACAATTGTTACAATAGATGCCAGCCTTTTAGGTTGGGATGCAGTCTGGAACTCCCTGAAGGCTCAGGGATAGTGGACTTAGGAGGAGACCCTCCTAATAAATATTCTGGAACTGGGAGTGATATTCCATGCTCTTCAGACTTGGCCTCAGTTAGCAACTCTGAGGTACATCATACTCAGTCGGACAATATACACGACTGTGGCTTACATCAGCCATCAAGGGGGAACAGAAGTTCCCTAGCGATGTTAGAAGTCTTACAATAATTCACTGGACAGAGACTCACTCTTGTCTATCAGCTATCCATATCCCAGGTGTTGAGAACTGGGAGGTGGATTTTCTAAGTCGTCAGACTTTTCTTCCGGGGGAGTGGGATTTCCTCCGGAGGTCAAGACCAAGCAGGAGAGGGCTTTGGTGTTTTTGACAGCGCCTGCATAGCCACGCAGGACCTGGTATGCAGATCTGGTGGACATGTCATCCTTTCCATCACGGTCTCTGCTTCTGAGACAGGTCCCTCTACCTCAGGGTCCTTTCAACCATCTAAATAGAATCAATCTGAGATGGACTGCCTGGAGACTGAACGCTTGATGTTATCAAAGCATGGCTTCTCCGAGTCAGTCATTGATACCTTAATACAGACATGAAAGCCTGTCTCTAGGAAAATTGAACATAGATATGGTGTAAATATCTGATTGTTATGAATCCAAGGGTTACTCATGGAGTAAAGTCTGGATTCCCAGGATATTATCTTTTCTCCAAGATGTTTTTGAGAAAAGGGTTGTCAGCTAATTCCTTAAAAGGGGACAGATTTTTACTCTGTCTATTTTTTTGCACAAGCGTCTGGCAGGTATTCTAGACGTTCAGGCATTTGGTCAGGCTTTGGTTAGATCCAAGCCTGTGTTTAAAACTGTTGCTCCGCCATGGAGCTTAAACTTGATTCTTAAGGTTCTTCAAGAAGTTCCGTTTGAACCTTTTTTGTTCCATAGATATCAATCTTTATCTTGGAAAGTTCCTTTTGGGTAGCTAATTCCTCGACTCGTAGAGTCTCCAAGTTATCTGTGTTACAATGTGATTCTCCTTATCTGGTCCTTCGTACGGATAAGGTAGTCCTGCGTACCAACCTGGGTTTTTTCCTAAGGTGGTATCTAACAAGTACATCACTCAAGAGATAGTTGTTCCATGCTTGTATCCTAATCCTTCCTCAAAGAAGGAACGTCTATTACACAATATTGGACGTGGTTTGTGCTTTAAAGTTTTACTTACAAGCTACTACAGTTTTCATCAAACGTTCACCTTGTTTGTTGTCTATTCTGGACAGAGGAGAGGTCAAAAGACTTCAGCAGCCTCTCTGTCTTTTTGGTTAAAAAGCATAATTCATTTAGCTTATGAGACTGCTGGACAGCAGCCTCCTGAAGGGATTACAGCTCATTCTACTAGAGCTGTGGTTTTCACTTGGGCCTTTTTTAAATGTGGCTTCTGTTGAACAGATTTACAAGACGGAGTCTTGGTCTGCGCTTCATACTTTTCAAATTTAACAAATTTGATACCTTGCTTCTTCGGAGGCTATTTTTGGGAGAAAGGTTTTTTTGCAGGCAGTGGTAACTTCCGTTTAAGTACCTGCCTTGTCCCTCCCATCATCCGTGTACTTTAGCTTTGGTATTGGTATTCCATAAGTAATGGATGATCCGTGGACTGGATACACTTAACAAGAGAAAACATAATTTATGCTTACCTGATAAATTTATTTCTCTTGTAGTGTATCCAGTCCACGGCCCGCCCTGTCACTTTAAGGCAGGTAATTTTTTCATTTGAACTACAGTCACCACTGCACCCTATGGTTTTTCCTTTCTCTGCATGTTTTCGGTCGAATGACTGAATATGGCAGTTAGGGGAGGAGCTATATAGCAGCTTTGCTGTGGGTGGACTCTTGCAGCTTCCTGTTGGGAAGGAGAATATATTCCATAAGTAATGGATGATCCGTGGACTGGATACACTTCAAGAGAAATAAATTTATCAGGTAAGCATAAATTATGTTTTTTTGACAAAATAGCAATTTAAGAATACATTTACTGAGAACAGTAAGGGTTACTGCCAAATAACACCCCAATATGTGTTCAGCAACATCTCCTGAGTACAGTGATAAAACCCATGTATTGGTGTGTCGGGTTCTCTGGGGGCTAAAAGGCCTTATTTTTAGGGGGTGAATTCCAGTTTTCCAACTTGGAATTTTCACATCTGTCATCATGCACCCATGTCCTATTTGGGGCATTTCTGAAGCCGGCTAATGTAATTTACCCCTATCAAACCATATATATTTGAAAAGTAGACACCCTAGGGTATTTGGAATGCTGGTATTTTAACACTTTCCATTCACCAATTCAACCACCAGTCTTTGTTTTGTCAAACTATTGGGGGTCCTTTTTTGTGTTATATTTCACACACATTGTACTTTAGGCATGGATTCTTAGTTCCTGTTATGTGTTACTGACAAAAAACACCTCAATATGTGTTCAACAACATCTCCTGAGTACAGTGATACCACCCATGAATAGGTTTGTCGGGTTCTCAGGGGGCTAAAAGGTCTTATTTTTAGGGGGCCCATTCCAGTTTTCCAACTTTGAATTTTCACATCCCATGCACCCATGTCCTATTTGGGACATTTTTGAAGCCAGCCATTGTAATTTATCCCAATCAAAACATATATTTTTGAAAAGTAGACACCCTAGGGTATTTAAAAAGCTGGTATTTTAACACTTTCCATGCACTAATTCAACCACCAATCTTTGTCAAACTATTGGGCAGTAATCTTTTTGTGCTATTTTTCCCAGACATTGTATTTTTAGGCATAGATTCTCATCTCCTGTTATGTGTTACTGCCAATGAAGACACCAATATGTGTTCATCAACATCTCCTGAGTACAGTGATACCACCTATGCATCTTCTTTTTGGGGGCCTTTTTACACACCCCTATTTATTTGCTTGCCATGAATGTGCATATATTTGAAAAGTTGACCCCCCAATGTATTGTATATGGAGTGTTTTGATGAAAGTGGATGGAGGTAAAATTTTCAATTTTCATTTTTACACACACATTGCTTTTTGACTATGATTTAGGAGAGATTGTTGTAAGGTATTGCAAGAAAATACTCCAGATTGTTTTCTGCAAGACCTCCTGAGTACACCCATGCCCCCATGCATAGGTTTGCCATGGTTTTGGGAAGGTTCAGTTACAATTGTATGACTTGTAATTTGAGTTGAAAGTGAGAGTATTTCTTCTGATAGGCCTATCTTTAGTTGGGGCCTATTGTATACCCCAGTTTTATTTATTGCCACGAACATGTATATATTTTAAACATTGACACCCCAAGGTATTGTATATGGAGTGCTTTGATGCCTTTGATGCAACCGTTTTAGGCCAAAAAATTGGAGAAATTGTATGGTGGTAATTTTTCAATTTTCATTTTTACACACACATTGCTTTTTTACTATGATTTAGGAGAGCCTGTTGTAAGTTATTGCAAGAAAACACTCCAGGTTGTTTTCTGCAAGACCCCCTGCTTACACCAATGCCCCCCATGAACAAAAGGACACTAGAATAAAAAATACATACAAGTGGTACCCTTTGTTCATCAGGTCCCATACAATCTTGCCAGTGGTTCCCTTATGTTCTGGGCAACCTGGACGGTCAAGGTGAATATCCTTTCCCTCGTACACCCGGAAGGCCTGAGTATACCCAGTCTCGCTCTCACAGAGCTTATACACCTTTACTCCATACCTGGAGTGCTTGGAAGGAATATACTGCTTGAAGCCCAGCCTTCCCTTATACTTCATCAGGGATTCATCCACGCATATATTCCTTCCAGGTGTATAAGCCTCTGCAAACCTGGCAGTAAATTGGGTAATTAGGGGGTGAATTTTATGCAGCCTGTCAAACTGGGGATGCTCCCTAGGGGGGCACAGGCTGTTGTCGCTGAAGTGCATGAAATGTAGAATCATTTCATACCTCTTCCTCGACATACTCTGGGAGAAAATGGGGGTAGAGCAAATATGGCTACTGCTCCAGTAGGAGCAGATGGAGGGTTTCTTTATGATGCCCATCAGCATAGTCAATGCCCAGAATTTTTTTAATTCTGGCACATCAATGGGGACCCATTGCTGCTTTGCCAAAAAAGTGGTAGGCTTTGCAGCACGGAACTGATGGGCATATAAATTAGTTTGGGAGACAATGTTCCCCAATACATCATCGCCCAGAAACACCTCCATAAACTGCTGGGGGCTAAATCTTGCCACATCCACATTGATGCCAGGATTTGCAGTGAAGGGTAGGATATCTGACCTCTGGTGATGAGGCATTACCCACTCTTCAGTAGCAATGGCAACTGGAGCAACACATCTCCTTCTGGCAGGGGGGCTAGCAGCCACAGATACATCACTATCAGTTGAGACTGTATCTAATGATGTATCTGAGCATATGGCAGGGTCAAAATTGGGGTCTGAGTCAGACATAGAGGCGTTTGACTCTGACGCAAGGATAGCATACGCCTCCTCAGCACAATATGTTCTCTGTGACATGATTTATTTTTTTCTGTCACAGAGAAAAAAAAATTACTAAAAAAAATCAACACAAAATTTAAATTAACTAAATGGATCTGAAATAAGCCTTTGGGTCGCAAAAAAATTACTAAAAAAAAAATGAACCCCTAAAAAAATGCAAAAAAGTGCTGCTGTGCTACTGCCAGTGATTTATAGTGATCACTGGCATACTAGGGGTTAATGGTTCTGAAAAGGGCCTTTGGGTCAAACAATTTTTTGCAAAAATTTATTTAAACTAGCTAAATGGCTCTGAAAAGAGCCTTTGGGTCTAAATAAAATACTAAAAAAATGAACCCCTAAAAAAATGCACAGAGAGCAAAAAAGTGCTGCTGTGCTTCTGCCAGTGATTTATAGTGATCACTGGCAATCTAGGGGTTAATGGCTCTGAAAAGAACCTTTGGGTCTCAAAATTTTTAACAAATATATCAGATAAATCTTTCTCTCCTAAACACAGATCTCTCTCTCCCACAAAAACGCAAGTGAGGAGAGGGAGGGAGATCCACACTGGTCAGAGTCAATATTTACAAATATTGACATGATCAGACAAATGGGATATTTTATTACTAAAAATTAAATTATAGGGGCAAGCTCAGATTGGATGACCCTAGCCTGCCCATATGATGAGACAGGCTAGGGACACCCCTAGAAGCCCCATGATGCACTGGGCATCACCATCTTTGAAGCCACATGCACATGGGGGAGAGGGCTATATGGGGGCTATATAGGGCTATTTTATTAAAAATACATATATATATTTCTCTTGTTAGGTGTATCCAGTCCACGGATCATCCATTACTTGTGGGATATTCTCCTTCCCAACAGGAAGTTGCAAGAGGATCACCCACAGCAGAACTGCTATATAGCTCCTCCCCTAACTGCCATATCCAGTCATTCTCTTGCAAGCTCTCAACATAGCTGGAGGTAGTAAGAGGAAAGTGGTAAAATATAGTTAGTTTTTTCTTCAATCAAAACTTTATTTTTTTTAAATGGTACCGGAGTGTACTATTTTATCTCAGGCAGCATTTAGAAGAAGAATCTGCCTGCGTTTTTCTATGATCTTAGCAGAAGTAACTAAGATCCACTGCTATTCTCACATATGTCTGAGGAGTGAGGTAACTTCAGAGGGAGAATGGCGTGCAGGGTATCCTGCAATAAGGTATGTGCAGTTAAGTTTTTCTAGGGATGGAATTTGCTAGAAAATGCTGCTGATACCGGATTAATGTAAGTTAAAGCCTAAATACAGTGATTTAATAGCGACTAGTATCAGGCTTGCTATCAGAGGTATATACTCTGATTAATGTGCAATATAAAACGTTTGTTGGCATGTTTAATCGTTTTTATATATGCTTTGGTGATAAAACTTATTGGGGCCTAGTTTTTTCCACATGGCTGGCTTTATTTTTGCCTAGAAACAGTTTCCTGAGGCTTTCCACTGTTATAGTATAAAAGTTACAGTTGGTGCAGTTAAAATTACAAACTGTGACATTCAGCTTCCCTCAGCAGTCCCCTGCATGCTATAGGACATCTCTGAAGGGCTCAAAAGGCTTCCAAAGTAGGAGCTGTGGCAGTTGTTATGACTGTTTAAAAAACATATTTTTCGTTTTGTTAATCTGTTTTTTGTATTAAGGGTTTAATCATCCATTTGCAAGTGGGTGCAATGCTCTTCTAACTTGTTACATACACTGTAAAAATTTTGTTAGTTTAACTGCCTTTTTTCACTGTTATTTCAAATTTTGGCAAAATTTGTTTCTCTTAAAGGCACAGTAACGTTTTTTTTTTATTGCTTGTTAACTTGATTTAAAGTGTTTTCCAAGCTTGCTAGTCTCATTGCTAGTCTATATAAACATGTCTGACATAGAGGAAACTCCTTGTTCATTATGTTTAAAAGCCATGGTGGAACCCCATAGGAGAATGTGTACTAAATGTATTGATTTCACTTTAAACAATAAAGATCAGCTGTTATCTTTAAAAGAATTATCACCAGAGGATTCTGACGAGGGGGAAGTTATGCCGACTAACTCTCCCCACGTGTCGGACCCTTTGACTCCCGCTCAAGGGACTCACGCTAAAATGGCGCCAAGTACATCAAAGACGCCCATAGCGATTACTTTGCAGGACATGGCGGCAATCATGGATAATACCCTGTCAGCGGTATTAGCCAGACTGCCTGAATTCAGAGGAAAGCGCGATAGCTCTGGGGTTAGACGTAATACAGAGCGCACAGATGTTTTAAGGCCCATGTCTGATACTGTGTCACAATATGCAGAAGCTGAGGAAGAGCTTCAGTCTGTGGGTGACGTCTCTGACTCGGGGAAATCTGATTCAGATATGTCTACTTTTAAATTTAAGCTTGAGAACCTCCGGGTGTTGCTTGTAGAGGTTTTAGCTGCTCTGAATGACTGTGACACAATTGCAGTGCCAGAGAAATTGTGTAGACTGGATAAATACTATGCGGTGCCGGTGTGTACTGACGTTTTTCCAATACCTAAAAGGTTTACAGAAATTATTACTAAGGAGTGGGACAGACCCGGTGTGCCGTTTTCCCCCCCTCCTATTTTTAGAAAAATGTTTCCAATAGACGCCACCACACGGGACTTATGGCATACGGTCCCTAAGGTGGAGGGAGCAGTTTCTACTTTAGCAAAGCGTACCACTATCTCTGTCGAGGGCAGTTGTGCTTTTTCAGATCCAATGGATAAAAAATTAGAAGGTTACCTTAAGAAAATGTTTATTCAACAAGGTTTTATCCTGCAGCCCCTTGCATGCATTGCTCCTGTCACTGCTGCTGCGGCGTTCTGGTTTGAGTCTCTGGAAGAGGCCTTTCAGACAGCTACTCCATTGACTGAAATACTTGACAAGCTTAGAACACTTAAGCTAGCTAATTCTTTTGTTTCTGATGCCATTGTTCATTTGACTAAACTAACGGCTAAGAATTCTGGATTCGCCATCCAGGCGCGTAGGGCGCTATGGCTTAAATCTTGGTCAGCTGACGTGACTTCAAAGTCTAAATTACTTAACATTCCCTTTAAGGGGCAGACCCTATTCGGGCCTGGTTTGAAGGAAATTATTGCTGACATTACTGGAGGTAAGGGTCATACCCTTCCTCAGGACAGGGCCAAATCAAGGGCCAAACAGTCTAATTTTCGTGCCTGTCGAAACTTCAAGGCAGGTGCAGCATCAACTTCCTCTGCTACAAAACAAGAGGGAACTTTTGCGCAATCCAAGCCGGCCTGGAAATCTAACCAGGCCTGGAGCAAAGGCAAGCAGGCCAGAAAGCCTGCTGCTGCCTCTAAGACAGCATGAAGGAACGGCCCCCTATCCGGCAACGGATCTAGTAGGGGGCAGACTTTCTCTCTTCGCCCAGGCGTGGGCAAGAGATGTTCAGGATCCCTGGGCGTTGGAGATCATATCTCAGGGATATCTTCTGGACTTCAAAGCTTCCCCCCCACAAGGGAGATTTCACCTTTCGAGATTATCTGTAAACCAGATAAAGAAAGAGGCATTCTTACGCTGTGTGCAAGACCTCCTAATAATGGGAGTGATCCATCCAGTTCCACAGATGGAACAAGGACATGGATTTTATTCAAATCTGTTTGTGGTTCCCAAAAAAGAGGGAACCTTCAGACCAATTTTGGATCTAAAGATCTTAAACAAATTCCTCAGAGTTCCATCGTTCAAAATGGAAACTATTCGGACAATCCTACCTATGATCCAGGAGGGTCAGTACATGACCACAGTGGATTTGAAGGATGCTTACCTTCACATACCGATTCACAAAGATCATCATCGGTTCCTAAGGTTTGCCTTTCTAGACAGGCATTACCAGTTTGTGGCTCTTCCCTTCGGGTTAGCTACAGCCCCAAGAATTTTTACAAAGGTTCTGGGGTCTCTTCTGGCGGTCCTAAGACCACGGGGCATAGCAGTGGCCCCTTATCTAGACGACATCCTGATACAGGCGTCAAACTTCCAAATTGCCAAATCTCATACGGACATAGTGTTGGCTTTTCTGAGGTCGCATGGGTGGAAAGTGAACGAGGGAAAGAGTTCTCTATCACCCCTCACAAGGGTTTCCTTCCTAGGAACTCTGATAGATTCTGTAGAAATGAAAATTTACCTGACGGAGTCCAGGTTATCAAAGCTTCTAAATTCCTGCCGTGTTCTTCACTACATTCCGCGCCCTTCGGTGGCTCAGTGCATGGAAGTGATCGTCTTAATGGTAGCGGCGATGGACATAGTGCCATTTGCGCGCCTACATCTCAGACCGCTGCAATTATGCATGCTCAGTCAGTGGAATGGGGATTACACAGATTTGTCCCCTCTGCTAAATCTGGATCAAGAGACCAGAGATTCTCTTCTCTGGTGGCTATCTCGGGTCCATCTGTCCAAAGGTATGACCTTTCGCAGGCCAGATTGGACAATTGTAACAACAGATGCCAGCCTTCTAGGTTGGGGTGCAGTCTGGAATTCCCTGAAGGCTCAGGGATCGTGGACTCAGGAGGAGAAACTCCTCCCAATAAATATTCTGGAGTTAAGAGCAATATTCAATGCTCTTCTAGCTTGGCCTCAGTTAGCAACCCTGAGGTTCATCAGATTTCAGTCGGACAACATCACGACTGTGGCTTACATCAACCATCAAGGGGGGACCAGGAGCTCCCTAGCGATGTTAGAAGTCTCCAAGATAATTCGCTGGGCTGAGACTCACTCTTGCCATCTATCAGCGATCCATATCCCAGGTGTAGAGAACTGGGAGGCGGATTTTCTAAGTCGTTAGACTTTTCATCCGGGGGAGTGGGAACTCCATCCGGAGGTGTTTGCTCAATTGGTTCATCGTTGGGGCACACCAGAATTGGATCTCATGGCGTCTCGCCAGAACGCCAAGCTTCCTTGTTACGGATCCAGGTCCAGGGACCCAGAAGCAACGCTGATAGATGCTCTAGCAGCACCGTGGTTCTTCAACCTGGCTTATGTGTTTCCACCGTTTCCTCTGCTCCCTCGACTGATTGCCAAAATCAAACAGGAGAGAGCATCAGTGATCTGGTGGACATGTCATCCTTTCCACCTTGGCCTCTGCCTCTGAGACAAGACCTTCTACTACAAGGTCCTTTCAATCATCCAAATCTAATTTCTCTGAGACTGACTGCCTGGAGATTGAACGCTTGATTTTATCAAGGTGTGGCTTCTCCGAGTCAGTCATTGATACCTTAATACAGGCACGAAAGCCTGTCACCAGGAAAATCTACCATAAGATATGGCGCAAATATCTTCATTTGTGTGAATCCAAGAATTACTCATGGAGTAAGGTTAGGATTCCTAGGATATTGTCCTTTCTCCAAGAGGGTTTGGATAAAGGATTATCAGCTAGTTCTTTAAAGGGACAGATTTCTGCTCTGTCTATCCTTTTGCACAAGCGTCTGACAGAGGTTCCAGACGTCCAGGCATTTTGTCAGGCTTTGGTTAGAATTAAGCCTGTGTTTAAACCTGTTGCTCCTCCATGGAGCTTAAACTTGGTTCTTAAGGTTCTTCAAGGAGTTCCGTTTGAACCCTTTCATTCCATTGATATCAAACTTTTATCTTGGAAAGTTCTGTTTTTGATGGCTATTTCCTCGGCTCGTAGAGTCTCTGAGTAATCAGCTTTAGAATGTGATTCTCCTTATCTGATTTTCCATACAGATAAAGTAGTTCTGCGTACAAAACCTGGGTTTTTACCTAAGGTAGTTTCCAACAAGAATATCAATCAAGAGATTGTTGTTCCATCATTGTGTCCTAATCCTTCTTCAAAGAAGGAACGTCTTTTACATAATTTGGACGTAGTCCGTGCTTTAAAGTTTTACTTACAAGCGACTAAAGATTTTCGTCAAACATCTTCCCTGTTTGTTGTTTACTCTGGACAGAGGAGAGGTCAAAAGGCTTCGGCAACCTCTCTTTCTTTTTGGCTTCGGAGCGTAATACGCTTAGCCTATGAGACTGCTGGACAGCAGCCCCCTGAAAGGATTACAGCTCATTCTACTAGAGCTGTGGCTTCCACCTGGGCCTTTAAAAATGAGGCTTCTGTTGAACAGATTTGCAAAGCGGCGACTTGGTCTTCGCTTCATACCTTTTCAAAATTTTTCAAATTTGATACTTTCGCTTCTTCGGAGGCTATTTTTGGGAGAAAGGTTCTACAGGCAGTGGTCCCTTCCGTTTAAGTACCTGCCTTGTCCCTCCCTTCATCCGTGTACTTTAGCTTTGGTATTGGTATCCCACAAGTAATGGATGATCCGTGGACTGGATACACCTAACAAGAGAAAACATAATTTATGCTTACCTGATAAATTTATTTCTCTTGTGGTGTATCCAGTCCATGGCCCGCCCTGTCCTTTTAAGGCAGGTCTAAATTTTAAACTACAGTCACCACTGCACCCTATGGTTTCTCCTTTCTCGGCTAGTTTCGGTCGAATGACTGGATATGGCAGTTAGGGGAGGAGCTATATAGCAGCTCTGCTGTGGGTGATCCTCTTGCAACTTCCTGTTGGGAAGGAGAATATCCCACAAGTAATGGTTGATCCGTGGACTGGATACACCACAAGAGAAATAAATTTATCAAGTAAGCATAAATTATGTTTTTTTTTATATTATGTTATTTTACTAAGTGTCTCGACCCACGTTGCCACTTAGCACACTTACAGGGCATCAGAAGTCTGCCGATGGCTTCCGATGCTCTGCCTGACTGCTGGGCTCTATGTGGAGTGAAACCGGCAATGAACGCTCCGTGTGAGCGACAAAAACGGACCCCGGCAGTCAGGAACAGTATTGCAGGATGCCTCAACATCGAGGCATCGCTGCAATACTGTTTGAGCAAGTGGAAGTGATTGCGATCTCTTCAGTCGCCAAGGGGTTAAAAGTTCATTACTTCTGTAGCTCTTCCTGCCTGACTACTCAGAATGCAGCTATAGCAAGGCAATTCTGCACCTCATAGATATAGAATTTCACATGGATAAAATGCTTTATACTAGTATGTAATCCTGGCATTGATATATTTCACTAAATAAACCATTAAGATTGAACTAAGTCTATAATAACTAAACATGCACTTTAACAGTTGGCACCTCAGTGCCAGTGCATCCTACTTTACTGCTAAACATTCCTTCTCAATCACAGAGCAGCATAAATGCTTCATGTGGGAGTCACTTCCCGCTCAAGTACAAAATTTGATGTTTTACCGTTAATCTCCTAGGACTGCACTGTCCCTAAACTCGCATCAGAAGCACCAATCTGTAACAAAAATACAATGTTGTGAAGACTGGATGGTGTACTACACGACTGTAGTTTCATTTCCTTACATGACTGCTCACTGCTATCTCTACAGCATTTTTAGTTAAATGAATTGAAGGAAGAAGCAGAGTAAATAGTAATACAATTCTAATAATAGCTAGCATGATTGCTCTAACAGGATTTCTGGCTAAAGGGGCACTCAATCATAATTAAACTTTCATTATTCAGATAGAGCATGCCATTATAAACAACTTTCCAAGTTACTTCCATTAACAAAATGTGCGCAGTCTTTTTATATTTAAACTTTTTGAGTCACCAGCTCCTACTGGGCATGTGCAAGAATAAGTGTGTATGCATTTGTGAATGGCTGATGGCTGTCACATGGTACGTGTATGCATTTTTTATTGGCTGATGGCTGTCACATGGTACAGGGGGAGTGGAAAAAGACATAACTTTTAAAATTGTCAGAAAAAAAATCTACTACTCATTTGAATTTCAGACTAAGTGCTATTGCATTGTCTTGTTATCTTGCATTTGTTGATTATGCAAATCTACTGTGTTGACATGACTGGTCCTTTAAGTTTGAAGCAATTCATATTAGCCTTTGTTTTTATTACTAATATCTAGACCCTGTACCTACTGCCATTGACAAAGACAACCCCTACCACTGGATTTATTGGTAACAAAGGTGGTTAGCTATTGGGTTAATGCAGGATAATGCCCCACTATATCATATAGGTCAGGGATGACCAACTCGAGGCCCAAGGGCCTCATGCGGCCTTCTGTACTAGTCCCTGCAGCCCCTGGGGAAAAGCAGAACTAAGAATATGTGCCAATGTGTGCCATGTTTTATTTTTGCCCCTGGAAAAAATACTGGTTGCTTTCCTTTAAATACTGGTTGCTAGTACACCTGGGGCAGGTAACTAGGGATATGTATATGCTCAGTTCACTGGTTTGAATACCTGAAGGTACAATCAGAATTATGAGCATTTCCAGTCTCCCTTATTGATTTAACTAGTGTGTGGTATATAATAGTCTACATGGTCCCCTTTGTGTTTATGTAGTGCCAGTGCTCTAGCAGACAGGGTCAGAATGTTTCTACTAACCAGCCATAGGTCGCCGCTATGTTTTAGCATAGGGTGATCCTGCCACTAAAACTGAAGATCTAAGATCTATCTCCAGCACTTATCCAGGGCAAATTTAATTTCTAACTTCCCAGATCATAGTTAAAGGGACATTAAGCACCTCAAGATATTGATATAAATTGATTATTTATATGTAGTAAAACAACTTTGCAATATAATTTCATTATTTATTTTGTTCTCCTTTACTAACATTTAATTCTGAACATTGTGGGCTTTCCAATTCATGTTAAACATGTAAGTGCAGACACAGCTACATTCCACACAGTCATTAGTTGCACACTCAATTAAGCCATTTATAACCACTCCTAATGGCCTCAGCAGAAAAGGTAACCTAAGTTACAATATGGCGGCGCCGGACGCCCACTGCTTTATGGACTTTAACTTAGGGGTCGATTTATGAAGCAGCGGATAATGCTTCCGACCCACTCTGCTTCAGTTCCACCTGAAGCGGAAGTTAAAAAGCAGCGATCCTAAGACCGCTGCTCCTTAACTCGTCCGCCACCTCTGAGGTGGCGGACAGCAATCAGCCTGATCAAATACGATCGGGTTGATTGACACCCCAAATCTGCAGGGGGTGGTATTGCACAAGCAGTTCACCAGAACTGCTGGTGCTATGATAAATGCTGTCAGCGGACATGATACGCTACATCGTATCTTTTCCGTCCGCACAATAGTAAATTGACCCCTAACTCTTCTTTTTTTCAATATTTAAACAACTAATATAACTTTTGAAAGTACATGTACAAATTATTCTCAGTCTAATCTTTGCTCTGAATATATCATTCACGCAATTATTTATTTGGGCCTAGATTAGGAGTGGAGCCATATTGTTTGTGCAAGGAGCGTAAATGCGATTGCAAGATCGCAGTGTTCTTTATCCTCAAATCCATGTTACAAGTGACGTGCTGTTAAAATTACCGCAAATTCATTTGTGTGGAATTGAGGTAATTTATTTCATGGTTAAATTAAAATCAAACAAAGAAAAGTTCAGGAGCCGCAGCAAAAGAAATTCAGCTTTATTCCATAAACTCATAGCTATGAGTACGGCAAACATGCTGAAACGCGTAAGCTGAACTACATACTAAAGGGCATGTCTTTTGTCTATTTTTGTATCACTTCTGTTTTTATGGAATAAAGCTGAATTTCACTTTTGCTGCGGCTCCTGAACTTTTGTTTGTTTGCATCTTTTGGGCCGAGTACCAAGGAGCCAGCAACCCGATCCCAGCAACAGGACATTTTACCCGGATACAGAGTTACGAGATGGAAGAGCCAAGACCAGCGGGAACAACTTACCCCCTTTCGAGTCGGCAACCGGCGGTGACGTCATACCTGTGAGCCAAGGTGAGAGAGAGGCGGGCGGCGTTCGACGCAACAGCTTGTTTGAGCGTGGAAGCTCCAAGCACCGTGCACAGCACAAGAATTTGCCCAGAGACAGGCCACCCCACCAGGGCTCTATCACAGGTAAACCGCGCTAGAAGGGGAAGCCGTGAAGACGTGGGTAAGTGGCTGAAATAGCATACCGCTGAGTATCCGAATTGTTGATAAACCATTGAGAGGTTTTTGCTCCCTAGGGAACTTTTCTGTGTTTAAATTAAAATCAGCCAATAGAAAAAGCACACTCCAGAGCCTATCGGGCTGATTTATTAAAGTGCGGACGGACAGGATACGATGTAGCGTATCATGTCCGCCGCACATCGATATATGCTGACAGCTGTCTCCCATAGAAATAATGAGATCTCTCTGTTAGGTAAAAGTTTGTAGTTTAAGGTACAAGGTACAAAGTTCTGTGTGTCTTTTGCACATCCTGTGTACCTAAATTATGATTTACATTGTGCATATTCAATATGATTTATTCCTGTGTAATTCATATCCAAATTTTAAGTTTTTAATAAAATACGATTTTTGTTAAACCTTAACATTACAATTTTTTCCTGTGTATTGTTGTGTAATTGGTTCAGTTATTGGTTTTGTATAATGTTTGAAATGCAATTTTTATTGTGCACTTTTGTAATGTTTGGATCACTTCCCTATACAAAAAGGCAATATACTCCCCTTTGTGAGACACCCTGTTTTCAGGGCTAAAAGTGGCTTTAGATAATTTCACCATTGACATAAGAGGCACTGATGATTATTTTTACAGAATCTCACCAGCCCACAGAACTTTAGATCATCAGGCCCTATGTGTTTAATGGTATTAAACAAACGGGTAAAACCAGATAGTCTAGTGTGCACTTACATCTGTATGTTGTATAGTACAGATTTGCTAATTCCCTCACATAATACACTTTCATGGGAGCTCGCAGTACAATTCATGTCAGATATTGCTCAAGTGCAAAGCCAATCCTGCAATAAGCTTAGAGTGTGCTAAGCCATGGTGCATAAGTAGTGGAATTCTTCATGCAGTTTTGTGCTATATCCATAATAATAATAATGATTTACTTGAGGTCTTAAAAAGCGCTAAACATCAATATTATGGATTGGGCATGAGCCCAACACAGATCCCTGTGCTATCCGTTAAACGTAGGGCATTTGCAGTGTTAGAGCGATAGTAAACACCAAAAATGTTATTGTTTAAAAAGATAGATAATCCCTTTATTTACCATTCCCCAGTTTTGCATAACCAACACTGTTATAGAAATATACTTTTCCCCTCTGTAATTAACTTGTATCTAAGCTTCTGCTGACTGCCTCCTTATCTCAGATCATTTGACAGACTTGCATTTCAGGCAATTAGTGCTAACTCTTAAATAACTTCATGTGCATGAGCACAATGTTATCTATATGAAACACACGAACTAACGCCCTCTAGCTGTGAAAAACTGTCAAATGCTTTCAGATAAGAGGCGGCCTTCAAGGGCTTAGAAGTTAGCATATGAACCTACCTAGGTTTAGCTTTCAACTAAGAATAACAAGAGAACAAAGCAAATTTGATGATAAATATAAATTATACAGTTGTTTAAAATGACATGCCCTATCTGAATCATGCAGGTTTAATTTGGACTTTACAATCCCTTTAAGTATGCTTTGGTTAAAATGTTTAACCATCCGCTTGTAATACTAGATTGTGCATTATTCTTTGAGCAAGACCAAGCATAAAATAACCCCACCAGTGCTATTGATTGCGCTCCACGTTAGCCCTTTATGCAGAGATTAAGGGCCAGATTATGAGTGCAGCGCAAATAAACCTTCCCGCTTGAGCGTTAATTGCGCTAGAATTAAGATTTTTGCACTTGTCGGGTTGCATTCGTATTATGAGTTGCAAGTAAACTGTTTTACTCTAGCCGTAACACGAGAGCAAAAATCAAAAGTTAGAATATCATGTGCGCGTTCACATATTCCCCCATAGAAGAAAAAGTAAGTGGTAAAAATATGTGCAGACACGATCACATATTCTTATGTTCGCTGACGACATATAAATGGTAATAATTCACATTCCAATGTTCTGCACATAGAGGAATATGTTCTATTTATTCAAAAATAAATATTTCTACATATATCTGACAGTTTTTTGGTACAATATATATCTATACCTCTATATATAGATAATTATATATAGGTATAGATATATACAGATATATATAAGAATATCTATCTAGAAATACATAGAACATATTCTGCTACGTACAGAACATTGAAATGTCAAATATTTACTGTAAATACATACGGCCAGATTACGAGTTTTGCGTTAGAGGCTGTGCAGTGCTAACAAGCTTTTTTTCTCACTGCTCACTTACCTACAGCGCTGGTATTACAGGTTTTTACAAACCTGGCGTTAAAAGGCAAGAAGTGAGCGTAGAGCAAAATTGTGCTCCTTACCGCACTTCAATACCAGCGCTGCTTAAGTCAGCGGTGAGCTGGTCGTACGTGCTCGTGCATGATTTACCCATAGGAATCAATGGGGAGAGCCGGCTGAGAAAAAGTCTAACACCTGCTAAAAAGCAGCGTAAAACTCAGTAACGCAGCCCCATTGATTCCTATGGGGAAATAAAAGTTATGTTTACACCTAACACCCTAACATGAACCCTGAGTCTAAACACCCCTAATCTTACACTTATTAACCCCTAATCTGCCTCCCCCGACATCGTTGCCACCTACATTATACTTATTAACCCCTAATCTGCTGCTCCGGACACCGCCGCCACCTACATTATACTTATGAACCCCTAATCTGCTGCCCACAACATCGCCGACACCTACATTATATTTATTAACCCATAATCTCCCTCCCCCAAAGTCGCCGCAACCTAACTACACTTATTAACCCCTAATCTGCTGCCCCCAACGTCCCCGCCACTATAATAAACATATTAACCCCTAAACCGCCGCACTCCCGCCTTGCAAACATTAGTTAGCAGCTTTTTGATCATATGACTCTGCATGTGTGTTTTTTTATTTTTTTATTTATTTATATATTTATTTTGCGAGATGTGTCACTAAGCACAGTGGTTGCACCACTATCTTTGCTCTGGGGAGGCTAGCTAGATATTTATGTGTACTATATGTGCTACATATTTGTCCCCTTCTCCCTCCTTACCCTTATTCTAGCTTTATTGTCTTGTATAAGAGTGGGAGTACTTGTTTGGATTTTTTGTCGTTCACACCCGGTGTCACTAATTGTGGTGTTTAAATTTATGATGCTAATGCCATGTTTGTAAATTAGTATTCATTAAATTGGTCTCTATACCAAGAACATTTATCTACTTTTAATGTAGCATATTTATTATTATTAATTTTGATATTTTTCCATTTTTATATATATTGATTAAACTGTAGTTCACTTTGGGTATCTCTCTTTAGTATTGTTATAGCAATTGATCATAAAGTAATGGTTATTTACATTTATATCTTTTTTGATCACTTCCAATTACGGTTCATGAATATTATGAATATTATTACTTTTATCTTTTTTGAACTCACGCTTTACACTTATCTCCAATGGCAGAGTTGGTTGTGATATGGTGATACTATATCCCCTTCCCCCCCCCCTGCTGGATTGGTCCGTTTATGATGGTTATACTTTCAAAGGGCGTGTATGTTGTGATATGCTAGGGGTCCCTGAATGGATTTTGGAATATAATGTACACGAATGTGGTTGAGTCTGACCGATTGCGGATAATATCTTTGCCTATCGATATAGAGAGTTATATTATTGCATATGTTGGTGTTGGGGCATCTGTGTGCTCAGTCACTTGATCGAACACTCCCTCTTTGTTTGATTGGTCCATTTTTGTTTGTTATATTGTCAAAGGATGTCTTTGTTGTGACATATCAGTTGTCCCTGAGGACCGCTGCTGAGAACCGCCACTTTTGGGGGGTTTATTTTTAATATTAGAAATTTAATGGGCTTGTAAAAGAGCTGAATGCCCTTTTAAGGGCAGTAAAAGAGCTAAATGCCCTTTTATGGGCAATGCCCATACAAATACCCCTCTTCATGGGATTGTCCGCCGCACACTGAAAATTAAATGCAAGGAACCCCATATTTATTGGGGTACCTTGCATTCCTATTGGCTGAAATTATAAATTAGCCAATAGGATGAAAGCTACTGAAATCTTATTGGCTGATTTGAACAGCCAATAGAATTTCAGTATTCTAAACCTATTGGCTGATTTTGAAATTTCAGCCAATAGGAATGCAAGGTACCCCAATAAATATGGGGTTCCTTGCATTTAATCTTCAGTGTGCGGCGGACAATCCCATGAAAGAGATCTGTTGGTACATCACCTATCTTTTTGACACACCTTATCTTTATTATTGCACTATTATTAACAAAAAAAAAAAAAGTGAAATTACAAAACAGAGAAGACATGCTACCTAACAAGATACTGCTAAGCAAAATATCATCCATTAGAAGAAGCAATTAAACATGTTGACGTTCTTTCTTTTTTCCTGAAAAATATTAATTTAAAACTGTTTCAAATGTAATGAAGTAAGCAACTGAGCATTCTCAGGAAGTAGCTATCAGCCAATGAGCCTTAACAGGAAGTAACTATCAAGCCATGAACATTAACAGGAAGTAGCTATCAGCCAATGAGCATTAACAGGAAGTACCTATCAGCCAATCAGCATTGCCAAAAAGTATACAACTGTATTAGTTGCAATGTAAATGAAAAAAAAATTTTTTTTGTTAATAATAATAATCAGATTCTTCTCTTTCATATGGATGACAGGACATTTTGAGAACAGTGACATTTTAAGAAAATATAACTCTTATTTCTAGTTTGCCTCAATTTTTTGGCCATATGCAAAATAGAACAGAATATTCAGTGGCAGTGTTGAGGGTAACTGGGGTGTTGCAACTTACTTTGCATTATTGTAGCACCGTCTTTTCTCTAAGTTGAGCCGTATGTCTGTTGCTCACACAAAGTAAGGAAAAGTGGTCAATAGGAGCAACATGAAATCTTAAAGGGACTCTAAACCCAATTTTTTTCTTTCCTGATTCAGATAGAGAATACAATTTTAAACAGCTTTCCAATTTACTTCTATTATCTAATTTGCTTCATTTTCTAGATATTCTTTGTTGAAGAAAGAGCAATATACATGGGAGAGCGAATCACATGAGGCATTTATGTGCACCAACCTAACAGTAGTGACTGAGCCTATCTAGATATGCTTTTCAGCAAAGAATATCAAGAGAATGAAGCAAATTAGATAATATAAGTAAATTAGAAAGTTGTTTAAAACTGCATTCTCTTTCTAAACCATGAAAGAAAAAATGTGGGTTTCATGTCCCTTTAATAAAAGTATGAAAAAGTAGTAGAAATGTATGTCCCCCACCTACAAGACCCATATTCCCCCCTTGATATTTAGCTTTGTAGCAATATCTGTTTGCTTTCACAATTTTATAGCGTATAAACTTTATAATCATGTTTTCACCTTTATTTTCACATTATAAGAAGAAACGATAATTAGCTTCAAAGCTGCACACTTTGCTGGACTTCTTGGCTAGTGTTCAGACCCTGAAGGCTGCTATGACAGGTTCATTTTCTCAGGCTTTTATAAACTCTGTGGACAAATGTCTAATTATCATGAAATTGTCTGTGTTAAACTGTGCACATAGATTCTAATTCCAACACCCACTGCACATCTGCCATCCATATGCGCCTCTAATGATCTACAGCCGTACTGCTGATGAGAATGTGAATAGTACTGCAGCCTCCCATACCTGCTAATAAAAAGTAGTGCACATAATGAGATGTAAAATGAACATAGGTCATCACACTCGTCTAAGATAGGATATAATGCATTACAAATATAAAGAGTAGCTCCTTATGGTATGTCCTTTAATATATACAGTATAATCCAATTATATGTGCACAATCAAATGCCTCTCCACAACACCATATGCTGCTTTATGTATGCATTATAGTTTGCTTTATTAAAGCTGAAATAGGAAACTTTATTTGATGTGCTATAAAATGATAAAAACAAAATCGGAATGAATGGAAATAAAATATTTCGCTATCTAGGTCTTGTATTGCAGTAATGTATAAAAAAAACTTTGGACTTGTTTTGGAAACAATCTAAACCAATATGATAACTAGATATTTGCTGCATTTAGTTGACCCATTAAAATGCAATTATAACTTATGCTGCTTATTAAAGTTAAATTGTTACAACATTGCAATGTGGGAGCTGTGATCTAATAACCAGCACTAGTCACAAGACCCAGCTGTGTAAGTAGCAGTTCTGATTGGGACCAGCAGCGCTTTGTGGATCTGGTTGGGTTAGTGCATGTTCATAATTAGCATAATGTGACATCAGGGTTCATTGGTCTGTTCTCTGAGGTTGTAAAAAGTTACCTGGGTAATACATATGTTGTTTCTCATGTTCTTTCTCTTTTTGTCTGTCTGTCTCTCTTCCTCAATCTCTCCTATTTTTGTTTCTGTCAACCACACCACTAAAGATGACGCTTGGCATTACACACGTTGCTGTGAGGTTTGAGTACAGCTGCTCAGCCATGAAAACCCATTCCATGAAGCTCCTGATGCACAGTTCTTGTGCTGATATTGCATCCAGATGCAGTTTGTAACTCTTTAGTAAATGATGCAACAGATGATAGACGATTTCTACTTGCTTCTTGCCTCAGCACTCTGCGGCCTTAGGGCTCTATTTATCAAGGTCTGTCGGACCTGATCCGACAGTGCGGATCAGGTCCGACAGACCTAGCTGAATATACGTATAATATACGTATAATAACAATACGCTCGCCATATTCAGCATTGCACCAGCAGCTCACAAGAGCTGCTGGTGCAACGCCGCCCCCTGCAGAATCACGGCCAATAGGCCGTCAGCAGGGAGGTGTCAATCAACCCGATCGTAATCGATCGTGTTGATTTCCGGTGATGTCTGACAGGTTATGGAGCAGCGGTCTTTGTGACCGCTGCTTCATAACTGCTGTTTCTGGTGAGCCTGCAGGCTATCCAGAAACACGGGGCATCAAGCTCCATTCGGAGCTTGTTAAATATGCCCCTTAATCTGTGAATTTGCATGTGCTACCACTGTGTGTCTGTTGCATTGAAACATAGATTTCTAGGCCTGACAAGTCTGCCTAAATCTTCCTAAAAGTATAAACGTATCTAGTTTGTAGAATAGCCTTATGCTTATTCCAGGCTTTCTTGAAGTCGCCATAGTATTTGTTTTTACCACCTCTAATGGAAGTTTATTCCAAGAATCAACTACCTTTTCTAAATCAACTACACTTGTTGCTCTTAGATGCTTCCACTGGACAATATTAGCTTTTACAGTTGACCGGAACAGATATAGTAGGGCAGAAATTTCACTAATTGACTTATGACAAAGGTAACTAATAGTGCCACATTTAAAATCAAAGATAGAAGACAAGAGGGGCGCCTCATGTGTATATCAGTATGCCAGACAATAAGAATAAACAAAAAAGCCATGCCGGTACTCACATTTGGCCCAAGTACACGTATGTACTGGTAGGTGCAGGCTGGTATCTCCGGGTGTACCGGCTAACCCTTTCCAGTATGGCGGAGTGATCCAACTTTTTTAATGTTGTCTCTTATCTCACATTTAAAATCAATGAGCTCTTCAGTACAATCCATTGTACTGTCATTATTTGTCTTTGGAGATTTCATAGCTATGTTCAGGATTTTATGCACCTGTTAGCAATGGCTATGGCTGAAACACCTGAATGGAATAATTACTAGGGGTGTCTCAATACTTCTGGCCATGCAAAATATATTTTCGTGTAGTGGTTTTGTAATGGAAAGTGTCTGTGATGAGATCTTGAAATGCAGCAAGCAGAAGATGTGATAGCCCGTGGTGTGTTTGCTGTGCTCTTAAAATGGGGAAGATAATGGCATGTCTGCTGTGAACTCCTAGCAGACAGATGCTGTGACACCTTGAAGTGTTTGCACTGAACTCTAATAATCCGACAGGCAAACGGTAGGAACTTTAAGAATACAGCAATAATTTAGCACCTAGGAGTTTTTATGTATATTGAAATCTAATTATACTAAATGTCATCCATTTATACCTTATCCAAAAAATGATGTTACAACTAAATGTATAAACCCGATTAGTATGAAATATTTAATGTAGATAAACCATCTTCAATTAGTGATTTATTTTGGTTTAAATACTTGTATGGAATACATACAATAATCTGTATAGTACTTCAAGCTATTTTGCCAAACTGTTATCGTCTGCACTGAACAAACACTGAAATGCTGCTTTTCTACAGAAGCATCTCTGTATTTAGCAATTGATACCAATAAAATATATGAGAGTGATAATGTTACTGGACAGGTTTTGGAAAGACAATCATGTGTCTTGCTAAAAAAGTAATTTCTAATAATTATCAAAGCCTCTGAGGGTCTAGCAAAAATCTCTTTTTTATAGATCACTCAACTAAGAAGTTATACAAAATATATTTTATTTTTGCAGTGTCCAGTTGCTGTTTGTAAATGCCCTTACCCATGGCCTATATGATATTTCCCAAAACTAAACAGTGCTGCTCCACAGGACACTGTCAGAGTGAAGCTATATATTACTTTCAAATTGGCAGGTAGATCCCTGACATTGCCATGCCAGATACACAGGTGAAAATTAACCATATAGTGAAGAAATGTCCAACTGGCAGCCAATGGGTCATATGCAGAAAAAGCAGAGCTAAGAAGTGTGGCCCCAGTGAAATGTGGAACTAATAATATGTGCTTTGGGGACTTCCGGTGGCTGGGCAGAAAAGATGGCCAAAAATTAAAAGAGCCCTCTGGAGGGGACAACAGATAAAAGGCACCCTGCAACCCAAATCTAGCCCGGTATCACTTGACATTTTTAGAAAATATATTATTATTTGCGTGTTTAATAATCATACATTCATATGTATCCCTTAAGGCTTCTAAAATAATTATCTGAACCACCCTTTCATTAGGAAGTTAACATCACTGATATAGTGCAAAATAGTGATTTATTTAGATTGTAAGCTCACAAGTCCACCTGTCTTGTTGATCACTTTATGTAAAGATAGTTTACAGCTTACAGTGACTCAAGGACAGAGCCTTCTACCCTTATGATTTATGTCATTGTCTTCTGATTATTGTACTCCATAACTGTATACTTATGATTTATGTAATTGTCTTCTATTATCGTACTCCATAACTTTATACTTAATGTTACAGCGCTGCATAATATGTTGGCACTTTATAAACAAACAATAATTATAATAAAATTACTATTATTAATTGGTTTAAAACTCAGTCAAATTTGAATAAGTAGCAAAACAAAAAAACCAACCAACCAACCAAACAAACAAATAACAACAAAAACCCAAGACGCAGTCCCTGTATTTTAGAGTGAAACACTAGCGTTAATCCATTGAAATGGAATATAAAGGACAATAATATCAGTCACTTCTCTTGCAGAAATGACCACCATAATCCTATTTGTGGCCATAGTTCTGAAATGTGTCAATCCCCCCAGTGGACTATTCTGGCCGGGGGCAGTTAGGTGACTGCCAAATATGATCCTGCTTTGCGGCACACGTCAGCCTCCCCTGTGTTCATAGAGGTTACACTAACACCTTTGCAGCCTGCGTTTGGCGAAGATCCTAGAACACAATCATTGCTCTTTTGTTAACCTCTCCGGCTGGAGCTATAATACACTGTCATTAAAAACTGCTTTGTCTAGTGAAAAAATGCAATATGTATTCCTCTCGCGCACCTGTTTTTTCATTCCAATCTATATTATTATCTTTCTTCAGTCACAGGGAGGATTTTCAACTGAACTGAATATCAAGATTTCACGCCAATGCACATTTTTCTTTTAATCCAATTCACACCTCAGGCATATACAAGTTGAGTCATCGACAGATAAACTACAGCTCTTAAAGGTGCAGCTGCTAGACTGAAATTGAAATCGTAGTCATGTAACACTTACTGTTGCTGAGTCGCACATTGTAAACACCACCTTAGAAGTTATTTCAGCAGGGAAACTAATTGATTTTAAATGTTTTCAGGGGAAAGGAGAGATAGGAAATGATAAATGCATGTCCCGTAAATAGGTTTGCCTTTATCAAGATATGTAATGTTAATAAAGACTGATTTCAAATATGCAGCAGTACTGCTGATAAAGACAAGTCATTTCTTTGTTATCTAAAATTTATTTTTCATAAACAAAAATCAGCATAGAAAGCGTTTTTCAAGTCATTTGTATTGGTTGTATCTACAAAAAGAGTATCTTGAAATTTATGTTATTTTAAAGGATTTTTTTTAATCCCAAATTGAACTGCTTTTTATTTTTTTCTGGTTACTTCTCACCAATGTAACAGTGAGATATGCCAATGTCAACAAACACACATTTCCTGTTAGTTTAGGGTTGACACCTGGCCAAACCGGAACACTCTTAATCAAACCTTATTCACTCCTCATTTATTTCTTGTTACCTGTAAACTGCAGCAAAGTATGGGAGATACAGAGATTGTGTAAGGCTGGATAGGTAGGCCTGATAGAAGAACTGACAAAGTCTCAGCTGTGGCACCTGTAGTTACTCCCCTGTATGTAATCACACTCACCAGTTTAAAATATCACTAACAGAAATATTTATATATTAGAAGGCACCACAAAAGTACTCAAAGTTGCAGTCATACCAGTACTCATGTGTTAACCTCTTTAAAGTTTCCAAGATAATGCTTACAACCCATGGTACCTACAGAAACAAAATGCAATACAGCAGAACCACTATCATAAAAGTCCTCCTTTATTAACTAAATTAATCAGACGTTTCGGCCTATGCCCTTAGTCATGTCATAAAAACATATAATACATATATAATATATATAATATAATACTTTTCCACTCTTTAATAGTCAAGGAACTCCTCCCATCTCTTAATTTAATCCTTAACAAGATAAAATCCTATCTTCGCCGTGAAGTAACAAACTTATTTTGTACATACATACAGCATAGACATTTGGAAAATACTGACCAATCCAATTCCCTATTCATTCTTTTAGGGATTAGACTGTCCAATGTGTATATCCAAATTACTTCTCTTTGCAATAAGATTATTTCTCTGTTGCCCCCTCTTCTGGGGAGTGTAACATGCTCAATCACTTGAAACCCCAGTTGGCTTAAATTATTCCCTGCTCGGATAAAGTGGTGTCCACATAACCACAGGGACATTTTATACGATACACCACATAATCTGTGTTGCAGATATAAAAGCAGCAAATATTGTACGTTATACCCATCCTAGGATGCATAACATAGGAACCCATTCTTAAACTATTGCAGTTCAAGCAATTTAAACACGGAAAACAACCCATATTCTTTTCACCTATATATGTCTGTCTCAAATTATGTTTAGGGCCTATATCAGCTTTCACCAAAACATCTTTGTTAGGTGTTAAGTTTTTTTTCCACTTTCTTGCTCCATTGACTTCTATGAGAGAATAAGTTAACGTGTGCAATATACAAAGTTCTGCTTTTTGCACACATCAGGTTAGCACTCGTGTGAAAACAGTGTACTTTCATCTTTTAATAACAACGCTACCTAACAAGTGCAAAAAGTTTACTTCTAGCGGAGATAGCGTGCAAGCAGGAGCGTTAAATATATTTTACATAGTAAGATCTCTGTAGCAAAGTATAAAATAATACTTTATAGGCTTTTGTAGGATCTAAGCAATCACTGTGTAGAATGCAAAGCCAGGCAATTTGCAGAGTTTTGAGGTATTTTATAGCAAAAGCAAGCATGAATACTGTGCCTTTCAGAATAAATGTTAAAATTGGAAACTCCCTGTAGATAAGTAAAAATATTGTGATGGGGCTGACTGTATTTATCTACAGAGATTTTCCAATGCTGAAATTTCATATCATCAGCTTTATCTATTTTAAAATGCACAAATAATAGTTTCTGGTCAATAAACCCTAATAAGGGCCTGATTACAAGTGAAGCACTAATTAACGCTTCCGCTTGAATGCTAATTGTGAATTAAAAGTGAATTTTTTCCACGCGTCTGGTTGCACTCATATTATGGGTTGAAAGTAAAAAGTTAGCGCTCTCGCTCTAAACCTGACGCCCACAAAAAGTCGAACTTAGAATATTGGGGTATATTTATTATAGTGCGAGCGGGCATGATGCAATGTAGCGTATCATGTCTGCTGCACATCGATAAGAGATCCAATCAGCCAATACAATTGAGCTCACATTCTATTGGCTGATTGGAATAGCCAATATGAATGATACTTTACTTGCTGAAGTGGAACAAGTTCCTGAGACTGCACCTTATAAACAAAGGTGATCGATACTTTAAAACAAATCACACACAACATCAAAATCTAATCAGTAATGCCTGTTACTAACAGAAGCAATTCCAATTTCCATCTAAATTAAAGGGCCATAAAGGTGCAAAAGAAAATACTCTGAGTAAATGAATAATGAAAGTTTAATTGTGACGTTCATGTCCCTTTAAACGTAAGCGATATGTTAGCCATATGCTTACACATATAGGCCAGCACATCTAAATAAAACTGACTAAAAAATATCATATGATCATCCCTCTGTTAAAATGGAAGATATTTAACCGGAAATTTCTACAGCTCACCAGAGGGCTCTCAACAAAGCATTCCAAGAGAATACAGCAAGTTAGATAATAGGAGTAAACCTGAAACTTGTTTAAAATTGCATGCTCTATCTGAAAAATGAAAGTTCAATTTTGAATTTTCTGTCCCTTTAAGTCCTTTGCTTTACACCTTCAATGATTCTGAATGAAGAATTGCAAGTGATAACAGTTATTAACTGGGATTTCGGATTGTTCTCCAGTGCAACACATACGATTTGTAAAACAAGCTCAATGAGCGCACTGCTACTGCTTCCACTTGAAAGTATAGGGTGTGCTTTATAAATATTGAGTGCATTTAAAATAGTGTTACATTTTAACCAACAACGTTTAATATCCGGTCATGCATTATTGTTTGCGCAAAGCAGAGCGCATAATAAGTGTTGTGTGTTGTCAAACTCACATAGCTTGTAATCTTGTCAATAGTAACAAATTGTCATCAATTTAATAATAAAATGCTTGAATATATATCGCTTTATTATGACACCAGTTAGTTCCTTTAATACATGTTAGTACCCAGAGTCTGCAAGGTAAACCATTTGATAGAATAAGGCTGAGGCAAGTAGTAAAAGGATATAGCATTTGAAATGCAGAATACTATTTTAATAAGCTACAATGGTAAATAAAAGTGTACAAATTGAAACTGTTCCTTTTAATACGCACAAAGACGCTGAGCTGACACAGCAGCTAATCATGCATGCAGTATTTACTTTGTAAAATAGCCTGGTTATAAGTGCTTTATATACATATATAACCGGCACTACCATAAAAATTGTCTTATAGTTTACAGTGCTACAAAGTACAGAGACATGGAATTTATGAACTGGAAAATAAGACGTTTAGAGCCAGAAAAGAACATTCTATTGTTAAAAGGAAATATAATGTGATGCAGGTTCCCTGGCAGACAGTCAGCTAAAGCTCAGCACGCAGTTAGATTTAGCTCATAGTGGTCTAGATTACGAGTGGAGCACAATTTATCGCTGCTGCTCGCTTGTTAAATTCGCCAGAAGAAAACGTTTTGCTCACCTCGGGTAGCGTGCGTATTTCAAGTTAAAAGTAAAAAGTTTTCTCACAAACTCTATCCTGACATGGTAAATAATACAAACGTGGAATATTGCAACCGTGTTGACATATTCCCCCATAGACTTTAATGGAACATGAAAAGTAGAAAAAAACATAACACCGTTGTATTTTCTCAAATGCGCTAATCCAACATGAAATATTAATTTTTCAAATTCCAATGTTCTTCACATAGCAGAATATGTTCTATTTATTATTAAATACATATTTCTATAAATATCTGAAATTTATAGGGTAAAATATATACCTAAATACACACAGACACACATATATATACATACTCCACAGCCTCCATGCACTCACTCAAAGCTGTATCTGTTTTCTTAGGCCCGGGTGTCTCCTCCCAAGTATCAATACAATGTTTCAAATATGAGGGCATTCACAGGACTTATATTCTTCAGAATATACTTAAGGAATTGCTATTGCGAGACAATCCTATTGGCTATACGAGCTCAATCCTATTGGCTGATTGGATCAGCCAATAGGATTGAAGTTCAATCCTTTTGGCTGATTGCATCAGCCAATAGGATTTTTTTAACCTTAATTCCGATTGGCTGATAGAATTCTGTCAGCCAATCGGAATCTAAGGGACGCCATTTTGTATGACGTCACTTAAAGGTACCTTCATTCGTCGGGTAGTCGTCGTTGGAAGAGGATGCTCCGCGCCGGATAGATAGAAGATGCCGTCTGGATGAAGACTTCTGCCCGTCTGGAGGATCTCTTCTACCTGTCTGGAGGATCACTTCTGCCGGCTTCGTTGAGGACATCTTGCCGCTTGGATGAAGACTTCTCCCGGTAAGTGGATCTTCAGGGGTTAGTGTTAGGATTTTTTAAGGGTGTATTGGGTGGGTTTTATTTTTAGGTTAGGGCTTTGGGCCGCAATAGAGCTAAATGCCCTTTTAAGGATAATGCCCATTCAAATGCCATTTTCAGGACAATGGGGAGCTTAGGTTTTTTTAGTTAGGGTTTTATTTGGGGGGTTGGTTGTGTGGGTGGTGGGTTTTACTGTTGGGGGGTTGTTTGTATATTTTTTTACAGGTAAAAGAGCTGATTTCTTTGGGGCAATGCCCCGCAAAAGGCCCTTTTAAGGGCTATTGGTAGTTTAGTTTAGGCTAGGGTTTTATTTTATTTTGGGTGGGCTTTTTTTATTTTGATAGGGCTATTAGATTAGGTGTAATTAGTTTAAAGATCTTGTAATAATGTTGCTCAGGGAGGTTTTAGCAACTCTGGATGACTGTGATGCCATTGTAGTCCCAGAGAAATTGTGTAAATTGGATAAATACTACGCAGTGCCTGTTTACACTGATTTTTTTCCAATACCTAAGAGGTTTTCAGAAATTATTACTAAGGAATGGGATAGACCAGGTGTACCGTTCTCTCCCCCTCCTGTTTTTAAAAAGATGTTTCCCATAGATGCCGCTACACGGTACTTGTGGCAAACTGTCCCTAAGGTGGAGGGAGCAGTCTCTACTCTAGCGAAGCGTACAACTATCCCTGTCGAGGACAGTTGTGCTTTTCTAGATCCAATGGACAAAAAATTAGAGGGTTACCTTAAGAAAATTTTTATTCAACAAGGTGTTATTCTCCAGCCCCTTGCATGCATTGCTCCTGTCACTGCTGCTGCGGCCTTCTGGTTTGAGTCTTTAGAAGAGGCTCTACAGGTAGAAACCCCATTGGATGATATCCTTGACAAGCTTAAAGCTCTTAAGCTAGCCAATTAATTTGTTTCTGACGCCGTTGTTCATTTAACCAAACTAACGGCTAAGAACTCAGGTTTTGCTATTCAGGCGCGTAGGGCGCTATGGCTTAAATCCTGGTCAGCTGACGTTACTTCAAAGTCTAAGCTTCTCAACATTCCCTTGAAGGGGCAGACCCTATTCGGGCCTGGACTGAAGGAGATCATTTCTGATATTACTGGAGGAAAAGGTCACGCCCTTCCTCAGGATAGGTCCAACAAATTAAGGACCAAACAGTCTAACTTTCATGCCTTTTGAAACTTCAAGAGTGGCGCAGCTTCAACTTCCTCTAATACAAAACAAGAGGAAAATTTTGCCCAGTCCAAGCCGGTCTGGAGACCTAACCAGGCTTAGAACAAAGGAAAGCAGGCCAAAAAACCTGCTGCTGCCTCTAAGACAGCATGAAAGATCAGCCCCCGATCCGGTAACGGATCTAGTAGGGGGCAGACTTTCTCTCTTCGCCCAGGCTTGGGCAAGAGATGTCCAGGATCCCTGGGCGTTGGAAATCGTGTCCCAGGGATATCTTCTGGACTTCAAAGCTTCTTCCCCAAAAGGAAGATTTCATCTCTCACAATTATCTGCAAACCAGATAAAGAGAGAGGCATTCTTACATTGTGTTCAAGACCTCCTAGTTATGGGAGTGATCCACCCAGTTCCAAAGGAGGAACAGGGGCAAGGCTTCTATTCAAATCTGTTTGTGGTTACCAAGAAAGAGGGAACCTTCAGACCAATCTTAGATCTCAAGATCCTAAACAAATTTCTCAGGGTCCCATCCTTCAAGATGGAGACTATTCGAACCATCCTACCTATGATCCAGGAGGGTCAGTTTATGACTACCGTGGACTTAAAGGATGCTTATCTGAACATTCCGATACACAGAGATCTTCATCGGTTTCTCAGGGTCGCCTTCCTAGACAGGCATTACCAGTTTGTGGCTCTTCCCTTTGGGTTAGCTACGGCACCAAGAATCTTTACGAAGGTTCTGGGGTCACTCCTAGCGGTCCTAAGGCCGCGGGCTATAGCAGTAGCCCCTTACCTAGACGACATTCTAATACAGGCGTCGAATTTTCAAATCGCCAGGTCCCATACAGACATTGTTCTGGCATTCCTGAGGTCGCATGGGTGGAAAGTGAACGAAGAAAAGAGTTCTCTATCCCCTCTCACAAGAGTTTCCTTCCTAGGAACTCTGATAGATTCTGTAGAAATGAAGATTTACCTGACAGAGGCCAGGTTGTCAAAACTTCTAAATTCCTGCCATGTTCTTTATTCTACTTCTCGCCCTTCAGTGGCTCAGTGCATGGAAGTTATCGGCTTAATGGTAGCAGCAATGGACATAGTGCCGTTTGCCCGCCTACATCTCAGACCGCTGCAACTCTGCATGCTCAGTCAGTGGAATGGGGATTACACAACTTTGTCCCCTCTACTAAATCTGGATCAAGAGACCAGGGATTCTCTTCTCTGGTGGCTATCTCGGGTCCATCTGTCCAAGGGTATGACCTTCCGCAGGCCAGATTGGATAATAGTAAAGACAGATGCCAGCCTTCTGGGCTGGGGTGCAGTCTGGAACTCCCTGAAAGCTCAGGGCTTGTGGACTCAGGAGGAGACACTCCTTCCGATAAACATTCTGCAACTAAGAGCAATATTTAATGCTCTTTAGGCTTGGCCTCAGCTAGCTGCGGTCAGGTTCATCAGATTTCAGTTGGACAATATCACAACTGTAGCCTACATGAACCATCAAGGGGGAACAAGGAGTTCCCTAGCAATGTTGGAGGTTTCAAAAATAATTCTATGGGCAGAGGTTCACTCTTGCCATCTATCAGCTATCCATATCCCAGGAGTAGAGAACTGGGAGGCAGGTTTTCTAAGTCGACAGACTTTTCATCCGGGGGAGTGGGAACTCCATCAGGAGGTGTTTGCACAGTTGATTCAACTTTGGGGCAAACCAGAACTGGATCTCATGGCATCTCGTCAGAACGCCAAGCTTCCTTGTTACGGATCCAGGTCCAGGGATCCCAAGGCAGCGCTGATAGATGCTCTAGCAATGCCTTGGTCTCAGTGGCATCACTAGGGGGGGGCGGGAGTGGCGGGTCGCACCCAGGTGACACCCTCCAGGGGGTGACACCAATAACAATTTTTTTTTTTTTTTTTTTTTTTATTATTTTTATTTTATTGAAATTCAAAGAAATACAATGTTGAGATGCATAGATTTTTTTTTTATTAGAGGGGCTGGCATTTGTGAACATTGGTGAGACTGGGGAAGTTGTAGACACACCATTTTTTTGCCCCTTGAGCCAGTGCTGCAATTTCAACAAATAGTTTTCCTGGCTGCTTTTGCTTGTTTGCACTTTGCTTCTCGCAATTTCGCTATGAATGTTGTGGGCATGCCGTGGGGCTTGCAATGTTGCGCTGCTAGCCTAAACCTGCCTGCCTATCTGTGCTCACTGCTCAGTGACATGTGGAGCAGTGGAGTCACTCACTGCTGTGCTGTCTCTCTAAACGGGAACTGACAAATCATGAGGGGGATACCTGGCACCTGACCGCATGACTGTTTGACACTGTCTTTAAAGTGAAGGAGCCACGTATGATGCCCACCAGACCATTACGGTTACGGTACACTAAGTGCACACTGAACAGGTAGGAGGGCGGGCGGGGGTCTGGGGGTGGGCAGAGTGCAGAGGTGATTGGCCATAAGAAGCGGTAGGCACGCGGCCCGGGGCTTTGCACTGACAGGCTTGGAACAGAATCAGAGAGCAGAATTTTCATAGTTTGCGCCTAAACCTTTTCTTTAGTGATTTATTTTTAGAGTGCTCTGTTTATCTTTCATTTGATGCTCTGCTGAGCCAGGGAGAAGCTCTAGGCATGCGCTTTATAATTAATGCAGTGCAGTTTACATATTTTGTAAGTGTGTGTCTGAGTTTTTGTGTGTGTGTGTCTGAGTTTTTGTGTGTGTGTGTCTCAGTGTTTTTGTGTGTGTGTGTGTCTCAGTGTTTTTGTGTGTGTGTGTCTGAGTGTGTTTCCGAGTGTTTGTGTGTGCATCTGAGTATGTTTTTAAGTGTGTCTGAGTGTTTGTATGTGTGTGTGCCTGTGTTTTTGTGTGTGTCTGCTTTCTGGGGGGGGGGGGGGTGACACCATAACTTACCGCACCGGGTGACACCAACCCTAGTGACGCCACTGCTTGGTCTTTCAACCTGGCTTATGTGTTTCCACCGTTTCCTCTGCTCCCTCGTCTGATTGCCAAGATCAAGCAGGAGAGAGCTTCGGTGATTTTGATAGCTCCTGCGTGGCCACGCAGGACTTGGTATGCAGATCTGGTGGACATGTCATCCCTTCCACCATGGACTCTACCGCTGAGGCAGGACCTTCTACTTCAGGGTCCTTTTAACCATCCAAATCTAATTTCTCTGCGTCTGACTGCTTGGAGATTGAACGCTTGATTTTATCAAAACGTGGTTTCTCCGAGTCGGTCATTGATACCTTAATTCAGGCTCGAAAGCCTGTCACCAGGAAAATCTATCATAAGATATGGTTTAAATATCTTCATTGGTGTGAATCCAAGGGTTACTCATGGAGTAAAGTCAGGATTCCCAGGATATTGTCTTTTCTCCAAGAAGGATTGGAGAAGGGATTGTCAGCTAGTTTCTTAAAGGGACAGATTTCTGCTCTGTCTATTCTTTTGCACAAGCGTCTGGCAGATGTTCCAGACGTTCAGGCGTTTTGTCAGGCTTTAGTTAGAATCAAGCCTGTGTTTAAACCTGTTGCTCCGCCTTGGAGTTTAAATTTAGTTCTTAAAGTTCTTCAAGGAGTTCCGTTTGAACCTCTGCATTCCATAGATATCAAGCTTTTATCTTGGAAAGTTCTGTTTCTGCTAGCTACCTCTTCGGCTCAAAGAGTTTCAGAGTTATCTGCCTTGCAGTGTGATTCCCCTTATCTGATCTTCCATGCAGATAAGGTAGTTTTGCGTACCAAACCTGGGTTTCTTCCTAAGGTGGTATCTAATAAGAATATCAATCAGGAGATTGTTGTTCCGTCACTGTGTCCTAATCCTTCTTCAAAGAAAGAACGTCTTTTACACAATCTTGACGTGGTTCGTGCTTTAAAGTTTTATTTACAAGCTACTAAAAATTATCGTCAAACATCTGCATTGTTTGTTGTCTACTCTGGACAGAGGAAAGGCCAAAAGGCTTCAGCAACTTCTCTTTCTTTTTGGTTAAGAAGTATAATTACAGCTCATTCCACTAGACCGGTGGCTTCCACATGGGCTTTTAAAAATGAGGCTTCTGTTGAACAGATTTGTAAGGCGGCGACTTGGTCTTCGCTTCATACTTTTTCTAAATTCTACAAATTTGATACTTTTGCTTCTTCGGAGGCTATTTTTGGGAGAAAGGTCTTACAGGCAGTGGTGCCTTCCATTTAAGCGCCTGCCTTGTCCCTCCCTTCATCCATGTCCTATAGCTTTGGTATTGGTATCCCACAAGTAATGGATGAATCCGTGGACTGGATACACCTTACAAGAGAAAACAAAATTTATGCTTACCTGATAAATTTATTTCTCTTGTGGTGTATCCAGTCCACGGCCCGCCCTGTCATTTTAAGGCAGGTGTTTTTTATTTTTAAACTACAGTCACCACTGCACCCTATAGTTTCTCTTTTCTCTTGCTTGTCTTCGGTCGAATGACTGGTAGTGACAGTTAGGGGAGGAGCTATATAGACAGCTCTGCTGTGGGTTATCCTCTTGCAGCTTCCTGTTGGGAAGGAGAATATCCCACAAGTAATGGATGAATCCGTGTGCTGGATACACCACAAGAGAAATACATTTATCAGGTAAGCATAAATTTTGTTTTAAATAATTTTTATTAGACAGTGTTATTATGAGTGTAACTGTACTTTTTAAATGCATTTTTGATGTACTTTCTGCAACTTTTTAGTTGAGCGTAACAGTTAACCAGAGCTCTGAAGTCGCGCTTACCCCGACGAACGTAAAGCATGATTGTGCTCACGCATTTGCATTTACTTTCGTTTCATAATGCGTGCACTCGTTCTGATGCATGCTAACAGCCAGAATAAACCAAATATCGCTCGAGCACAACAGTTAGGGCACCACTTGTAATCTAGCCTATAGTGGGCTCCCACTTCCTCGCTAACTACTCTAGAAATAAGCTTTTTGCACGCGTCTGGCAGTGTGTGTATTACAAGTTGAAAGTAAAATGTTATCATTAGCGCGCTAACCCAATGCGCACAAAAGCCGAACTTTGAATATCACACATGCTTTAACCTATTCCTTGTGCGCTAACCCAATCAAATATTCTCAAGTGCGCACATCCGACATGAAAATATAAATATCTTATTATAAAAACATATTTTTGAAAAAGCCGATAAGGTGAAACGTACATCAGAGGCACGCAGGCAACGACATCATGAGGGGCACGCCTACTGGTACAATTAAACATTCGCTAGACTCAGACAGCTTAAGTTTATACAGCTGCTAAAGAGGTCCTAAGTAGTATTTTCAAAAGGCGGTTTTGGACCATGAAGTGACTTCAGTTTGATTGCCACATTTTTATTCTATTTAGTTTATTTTTTTTTAAATATAAGGACTTTGCTTTTAAACTTGTATAGATATTGTTAATATTGAATAAATATTGGCCCCCCCTGAAAAAGCACTGGGTTTGGATCCATATGTACTGAGCGCATCACTTAGAGCTATAGTAGCTCTGCATCATGTAAGTAAATTTCCAACTGTTTTTAAAGCCTTTTTTTAAAAAAAAACAAACAGATTTACACTATAATAGTTTCTTTCCATTTTCTATATGTATATGAAGATCTTCTGAGAATATTCCATCATCACATATTATAGTGCATGGTGTTGTATAGTATCATTCCCCCCCCCCATGTATATATATATATATATATATATATATATATATACAGTATATATATATATATATATATATATATATATATAATCTGCTGGGGACTGCACATTTTACACTGGCCCTGATCACCAAGAGTAACCTTGGGGGCCATTGCTACCCTGACCCCTGGTTGAGAAGGATTAGTCTAGAGAGACAATGGCACATATTAAGCTTGGGAGGGAGAGGATGCCATATACCTCACAAGCAAACACATAGCTAAATCCATTAAGGAAACATATCTAACAAACAGCTTACTCCACAGCTTGCAGTAACCACTTGCTACACCTTTTCATATCTCTGTTGTCCCACCATAACATAGAGGAGACCTTGTTTGCATATAGTGCAGCATCTACACTTAAAGTGATGGTAAATCCTAGCATTTGTGAAACACTAGGATTTACCAGTGGAACAAATAAAGGGGACTTTCAGTCATGAAGTATAAAATACTTGCAGTAAAATTTAATGTAATAACATAGGTGCTCTGTATTAATTAAATGGACTTAATCCTAAATCATAGATGGGAAGCTAATAAATTAAACACAAGGAACTAATTTCATCAGGAGTGCTGGACATTACTAACAAGATAACATATGTGACGTCGCCCTCAAAACCCGGCAACACCAGTTTTTACGTTGTTTAGGTATCACATATACAGTGCTGCATATAAATGCAGCATGTATATTTCCCCCGTCGGCCGTAATTTTTACTCCCATAAGCTAACATAGAACCGCATCACAAATCGGCATCACATATTCAGCGCAAGGACTTACGCAGCGAAAATTGAGTAATTTTACTCCATTTTCTCCTCGCCACACATAGGCAGACGCAGCAAGGCTTACGCTCAGTATGTGAGCAACGTAACTCCTTTAACCGCCTGAAAATATTAACTAACAACTAACGCACGCGCAATATCTATCTACCTCCTGAAAATAACTAACACCTAAAGCATACGCAATATCTATCTACCTGTCAACCGCAATAACTAATAAAGTATATTAACCCCCAATCCGCCATTAACCCACATCACAATAAACCTAATAAAGTATATTAACCCCTAGGGGCATATTTATCAAGCTCCGTACAGAGCTTGATGCCCCTAAAGGCTCGCCGGAAATAGAAGTTATGAAGCAGCGGTCTAAAGACCGCTGCTCCATAACCTGTCCGCCTGCTCTAAGGTGGCGGGCAGAAATAAACCCGATCGAATACAATCAGATTGATTGACACCACTGCTAGCGGCCGCAAATCTGCAGGGGGCGATATTGCACTAGCAGTTCACAAGAACTGCTGGTGCAATGATAAATACAGAGAGCACATTAACCAACATCGCAATAATCCTAATAAATCTATTAACCCCATATCCGCCAAACCCCCACAACGCAAATGACTAATTAAATTACTAAGCCCCCTAACCTAACACCCCCTAAATTAACACCAATTACCTAAATTAAAAAAATACTAAGTTACTATTAAATTAAAAAAACTAGCATTACTTAAAAATAAAAAAATAAAATAAATGTAAAGTAATCTAAGAATACAAAAATAAAAAGTCTAACATTACATAAAATAATAAACCAAATTATCAAAAAAAAATTAAACCTAATCCCTATGACAATAAAAAAGACCTTTTGTTGGGCATTGCCCTAAGTTACAGCTATTGTCCTTAAACAAATACTAAGTCCCCCCCCTCTAAAAGTAAAACCCCCACCCACCAAACCCCCCAAAATAAAAAAAACCTAACACTAAAAAATCCTAAACTACCTATTGCCCATAAAGGGGCATTTGTATGGGCATTGCCCTTAAAAGGGCATTCAGCTCTTTTACTGCCCTTAAAATGGCATTCAGCTCTTTTAACCCCTTAACGACCAAGGACGTACGCCACACGTCCTCAAAACAAATACAGTTAATGACTGAGGACGCGTGGCGTACGTCCTTGGTCTGAAAAACAGCTGGAAGCGATCCTGCTCGCTTCCAGCTGCTTTCCGGTTATTGCAGTGATGCCTCGATATCGAGGCATCCTGCAATAACCCCCCTTGGCCATCCGATGCAGAGAGAGCCACTCTGTGGCCCTCTCTGCACCGGACATCTGTGGCCGGTATCGTTGGTGGGTGGGAGCAAGTCTGGGAGGCGGGTGGGCGGCCATCGATGTGCCGAATGAAGTGGAGGGGGGCGGGATCGGGGGCGGGACAGACGGGAGTGCGCACGAGAGTGCGCGCGTGCACGGGGGGCGGCAGGCGGGCACGTGCACGGGGCGGGAGCGGGAGGGAACCGCTACACTGCAGAAAAATAAAGGTTAATAAAAGTTAAAAAAACCCATTAAAAAAATAAAAATAAATCATCTATGGGATCTGGAAGGGGTGGGAGGTTGATCTGGGTGGGGGAAGCTACACTACAGAAAAGGGCAATTAAATAAAAAAAAACATTTTTTTTTACTAAACTGGGTACTGGTAGACAGCTGCCAGTACCCAAGATGGCGCCCATTAAGGCAGAGGGGTCGGTTTAGAGATCTGTTTGGTGGGGGATCAGTGAGGTTGGGGGCTAAGCGGGGATCCTACACAGTAGCATATGTAAATATGCTAAGAAAAAAACAAAAAACAAACAAATATAGCTTTTATTTTAGTACTGGCAGAGTCTCTGCCAGTACTTAAGATGGCGGGGACAATTGTGGGGTGGGGGAGGGAAGAGAGCTGTTTGGGAGGGATCAGGGGGTCTGATGTTTCAGGTGGGAGGCTGAGCTCTACACTAAAGCTAAAATTAACCCTGCAAGCTCCCTACAAGCTACATAATTAACCCCATCACTGCTAGCCATAATACACGTGTGATGCGCAGCGGCATTTGGCGGCCTTCTAATTACGAAAAAGCAACACCAAAGACATATATGTCTGCTATTTCTGAACAAAGAGGATCCCAGAGAAGCATTTACAACCATTTGTGCCATAATTGCACAAGCTGTTTGTAAATGATTTCAGTGAGAAACCTAAAATTGTGAAAAATTTAACGTTTTTTTTAATTTGATCGCATTTGGCGGTGAAATGGTGGCATGAAATATACCAAAATTGGCCTAGATCAATACTTGGGGTTGTGTACTACACTACACTAAAGCTAAAATTACCTCTAAAAGCTCCCTACATGCTCCCTAATTAACCCCTTCACTGCTGGGCATAATACACGTGTAGTGCGCAGTGGCATTTAGCAGCCTTCTAATTGCTAAAAAGCAATGCCAAAGCCATATATGTCTGCTATTTCTGAACAAAGGGGATCCCAGAGAAGAATTTACAACCATTTAAGCCATATTTGCACAAGCTGTTTGTAAATAATTTCAGTGAGAAACCAAAAGTTTGTGAAAAAAAATTAGTGAAAAAGTGAACGATTTTTTGTATTTAATCGCATTTGGCGGCGAAATGATGGCATAAAATATACCAAAATGGGCCTAGATCAATACTTTGGGATGTCTACTAAAAAAATATATACATGTCAATGGATATTCAGAGATTCCTGAAAGATATTAGTGTTCTAATGTAACTAGCGCTAATTTTGAAAAATAATGGTTTGGAAATAGCAAAGTGCTACTTGTATTTATGGCCCTATAACTTACAAAAAAAGCAAAGAAGATGTAAACATTGGGTATTTCTAAACTCAGGACAAAATTTAGAAACTATTTAGCATGGGTGTGTTTTGGTGGATGTAGATGTGTAACAGATTTTGGGGGTCAAAGTTAGAAAAAGTGTGTTTTTGGGGGCGGAGCTAGCCAGCAAACTGAGAGGAAGCTTTTAGCTGGAGCTCCAGACAGAGATCACAAAACAGAGAATTTTAAGGCTGTTTTGGCACTGCCAACTTTATACTTTAAGTCCTGTGTGCCTCTGGACACTACTAGGAGGCAGCAGGGCAAATTCCGGAGCTTTTGGAGCCATTTTCGAGAGATCCGAATTCCAGTACCAGGCCGAAACTAGGAAAGGCCGTGGATGCGGCCTACCCCGGGCCGGATAAAGTGCAGCAAGGGGCCGAAATCAATATAATTTAAATCCCTACCATCCGACCGGCCAGCTTATACTAGGTAGACCCAAGGATTGGCTTTATCAGACCGAAAATAATCATTTAAAGTGGAGCAGCTTACCGGAAGGTATAATAATTGAGGAGGTGGAGGAGGCCTCAGGAGTCCTTGCCTGGAGGTGAGGGCTGAGGAGATCAGGCAAAAAAGAAGGTGACAACATCATCTGGAAACTACATATATGCTTTGAAATCTGCTACAGGGATCAGCAACATAAGGGTGAGTGGCGGGAAAAGTCGCCATCTTGGATGCACTAGCATTATTGGGATTGTAATATACATCTACTCACTATGCAATTTTATCATTAATCCTTGCCTAGATAGTGAGTTTGTATTATAACCTTAGCATCCTTGCAATGCAGGGGAGAGACACTGGGGGAGGATTATAAAGCAGAAAGCAATTAAAAGCTGCAGACTAACTGACTGTATGCCTGAATAGGCAGAGAGCATGAGAAGTCACTAGCATCAGATTCAGGGTTCTCAACCTAAGTAGTTCTAATAAAGCCACAGCAGATAACATCTCACCTCTCACTAGCCTAATTCTGCACCTCAACAAGGCGAGATTGGGACACTTCTAGCGAGACTTTCTGTGGTTAACACTGTCACGTAGACATTAGAACGGCAGACCCTGAGACACTAAGAAATATTAACAACACTCTGGAGAGATATTTAAAGCGTGCAATGTTTGGCTAAACATATTAAAATTCAACCTGGAGTGATCTTAAAGAGACATTGAGGATACAAGCTGACATAATGCCAACTAGCAGCAAACTAATGTTTTTATAAAGCTGTTGAAAGAGGAAAGGGAGGCAAGGTGAACAAAGGAGAATACAGGTGTAACATTTTCAATTCATCTGCTTCTCTGACGAATTTTGTAACATATCTGCTGAAGGGGGACACTTTTCAAGATGAAGAGCAGGAATCAAACAGTAAAGGACTGCTTATCCAAGTCGCAACTTAAACTTAAACTCATAGATAAAGCAGCTTCTCCAACAAAGCTACCCCCTGAGGCAGAACTAACAGAGGAAGATAACCAAGTGGGAAAGGATATCCCAAACAACGAACTGTTAACTCAGATTAAAGCCTTCTTCCATGAAGAATTGAAAACAGCAATATATGACCTCAAGAAGGACATAAGAGAAATTGGAGGAAGGACAACAGAGCTAGAGAACAAGATTGATGATATCACGGAAGAAATCCCCCAAATTCAACACACCCTGCTAGATCATGCTATATATATTAAAAAACTTGAAGAACAGGTGGAAGACCTAGAGAACAGATCTAGAAGATCAAATTTGAGAATCAGGAATCTCCCAGAAGATTACAAAAATCTCCAAGCGGATGTCACGGAGATATTTCACCAACTTATTCCAGATACAGAAATCAACATGTTACTATTTGATAGAATCCACAGAGCCCTCACCAGACCCTCCCAATCCAAAGCCAGAGACATTATAATTAAGCTACATTACTTTCATGTCAAGGAAATGATCTTACAAGCGGCAAGACAAGCTAAAACGATCACATATGAAGGTCACAACATCCAAATCTATACTGACTTATCCCCCATAACATTGAGAAAGAGGCGTGAAATGAAGCCGATTGTGGAGGCGCTTAACAGAGAGAAATTAAGGTACCGGTGGAACTTTCCCTTTAAGCTGATCTTCACCCACCAGAATACCCTATATTCTTGCTCATCTCTGGAAGAAGGACAGATAATTTTGAACAAGTTGGAAATAATGATGGAAGAACCTATGAAGCAGGCCACACAGCAGAAAGTGAGAAGAATACCTCAGAGAGAGTGGTCTGTAGTCGCTAAAAAAAGTAATGCAAAAAAATCAAAACCAGCTACATCCTCCAACGAAGATCAGAACTCCAACAACGAAGAGAATCCTCCTGTTCCATGAGGAAGGTATCCTTCCAAGCCAAGGTGATAAGGATCAGAATAATAAGAACTTTACCTCCCACTGCAGGACTGAATGTAAGGTATATGTGAAAGAGACATGGGTTTATGAGTTGTAATGATAAACTGTATAGTCTCTAACCATTGTTTTTTCTTTATTTATTATTTGTCTATATCTACTATTGTTTTCCCGTTTGCTGCTATATATTTTCTCCCTCAATATAATATCAGATGATAGAAAGTAAGAAATGTATAAGAAGATTACTCCAGAGTTGAACACTGACCAAAAGGTCAAAAATTACCCAGGTGCAGTTTAAGGCACCCTGTTTGAATGTTATATTTAATTGTTATATGCTTTATTGTTTGGTTTTAAAAGTTAAGTTACTACAGTCACGAAAAATAGGTTTATTAATAGACTCCAAATATGAAGGTATCCTCACATCATGCAAAGATTCCACAACTTCAGTCCGATTAGACTATAGGTATACAGGCTTCCCAAATACCATTAAGCTTAGAAATAAAAATCAAAAATGCAGATTAGAGTAATTTCACATAATGCCAGAGGCCTTAATTCCAATATAAAGAGGAAGAAAGCCATTCTAGAGTATAAGGCCCAAAAAGCTAACATAGTAATGATACAGGAAACTCACTTTACCTCCACCACGACACCTAAGTACTGGGATAAACTCTTCCCCACTAAATATCATGCTATCAATAACAAGAAGAAATGTGGTGTTTCCATACTCTTACATGCCTCCCTTAATTTTAAAGAGGAGGAAATAATCTCTGATAGGGAAGGGAGATACCTCATAGTGCGGGGTTTGATACACAATACACCAATCCTGTTAGTGAACATTTATGCCCCTAATGATCACCAAGGACCATTTTTTACCAAAGTAAGCAAGCTATTGTTATCCTGGAAGAGATATAAAATAATCATGGGGGGGCGACTTTAATATGACTCTAGATGATAAATTAGACAGGACATCGACGGACTCTCAAAAGCACAGACGACAGACCCCAGATCAGCAAATTTTAAGGGATTTACTACTAGACCACAATTTATTAGACAGCTGGAGAGCAGTAAATAGAGGAGCCCAAGAGTACACCTATTACTCGTCGGTACATGGCACACGCTCTAGAATTGACTTAATATTAATAAGTCAAATCATATTACCCCTAGTTACACAGGCTACTATTAGTAGTTGCGTATGGTCAGATCATGACATGATGAGAATAGATTTAGAAGGAGTGTTAAACCCAGGTAGAGTGAGGTCCTGGACCTTGCATCCCAAAGTATTCCAAAATGAAGTTTTTAAACACCAAATTGAGCAACATATCAACGAATTCATGAAAATAAATGGGGGCTCTACATCCAACCCAAATGTAATATGGAGTGCTCTGAAGGCCTCCATTAGGGGCCTGATTATAGCTGAATCTTCCAAAGTTAAAAAACAATATAATTACACAATAGAACAATTGAGGAAGGAGATCTCCACAATTCGAGAACAGGTACTGAGAAATCCCAAGGGAGGCCCATCTAAAGCATTAAAAAAGAAGAGTGAGGAACTCAATCTGCTACTTGACAAAGAGGCGATTACCTCATTCAAAGCAATTGATACGAGATACTATACATACGGAAATAAGCCTGACAAATTATTAGCAAATAAATTAAAAGATATGACCAGAGCCTCCACCATTCCACAAATACAGCTAGCAGATGGATCAGTGACCAATGACCCTCGACAGATAGCTAATGAATTTGCCAATTATTACAGTTTACTTTATAATTTGCCACAACCCAAGCTAGGCGTAGATAAACGAAAAGAATTAGATAATTTCCTGGAGAATAGCACATTAAAAAAAATATCCCAAGAAGATCTTGATTTGCTCAATGCGCCTGTCACATCACAGGAGGTACACCTAGCTATTAAAGGATTAAAGAGAAATAAAGCCCCAGGCCCGGACGGGTTCCCAGGCTCCTTCTATAAGGACCTTCAAAATTCTGTGATACCACATCTAGTAACTATTTTTAACAATATTATGCAAGGCATAGATATACCACAGGATTTGTTGACTGCGAGGGTGACAGTAATTCCAAAACCGGGGAAATGTAAACAATATTGTCAAAACTATAGGCCAATTTCGCTGATAAATCAGGACCTTAAGCTATTCACCAAAATTTTGTCAAACCGTTTGGCTATCCCCATCAAAAATTTAATAAATACTGACCAGGTTGGATTTATAGCTCAGAGAGAGGCTCCAGATAATGTAAGAAAGATTATAGACCTGATAAATCTGGCATCAAATAAAGGAATGCCTTCTCTGTTCCTCTCCCTGGATGCGGAGAAGGCATTCGACAGAATCAATTGGGAGTATATGCTAGCAGTCCTCAATAAGGTAGGGATAAGGGGTTCATTTTACACTGGGTTAAAAAAGTTGTATTCTACCCCAGATGCGTTTATAAGACTGTCGGGGTATCAATCGAAGCAAATAGCAATCAGAAATGGGACTAGACAGGGCTGCCCACTGTCTCCATTATTATTCGCATTATGTATTGAACCATTAGCCCAGAGAATTAGGGACAACCCCAACATATCAGGAATTAAGCTAGGTGGAAATGAATATAAAATATCGCTATTTGCGGATGATGTCATCCTCGCAGTCACTAAACCATTGCTTTCCCTTCCAGTAATATACTCCGAGATAGGTAAATTTGGCCTACTATCAGGGTACAAGGTGAACGAGAGTAAATGTGAGGCCCTAGATATCCACCTACCTAATCACACGAAAAAACTTCTGGAGATCAACTTTGCCTTCTCCTGGGCAAAAACGTCCATCAAATATTTAGGTATTTACCTTACAAGAAATATGCACAATCTATACAGAGAAAATTATAAAGTTATATTTAATCAGGTTAAGACATTATTGACCAAGTGGGCTAAACATAAACTGTCATTATATGGAAGGATTATGTCCATCAAAATGACGATACTACCTAAAATCCTCTATTTATTTCGCTCTCTCCCAATAAACGTGCCGATATCAGAGTTACTAACGACGCAGACAGAAATCCTCAAATTTATATGGCAGGGGAAAAGGGCAAGAATTAATAAGAACACTCTGACCAGACATAAATCAGGGGGAGGAGTGGGGCTTCCAGACCTAAGAGCTTATTATTATGCAGCTAGAATGGCCCAAACCATCCAATGGCATAAAACGACAAAGACCCCACAATGGGTTCAACTAGAAACTGATATCATGGAGGTAGGCAGACTAGACAGACTACTATGGGCAGACAAACAAGATAGACCCCAATCTTTAAGACAATATGTAGCAATACATCACACTATAACTTTATGGGACAAATTGACCAGAACTCATACAATCATTAATAATCGATCTCAAGCTACACCCTTAATACCCATCAAGTCAATAATAAGTTCACAATTGCAGGGAAAATGGGAAAATAAAGGTCTATGCCGTATTGCAGACACACTTGTAAATGGTAAGATAATAACTTTTCAGCAGTATGAAGGGCTAGGGGAACCTGATAGAAATCTATGGTTTCAATACCTGCAACTCAAATCAAGGGTACAAGAGATACTAGGAAACACAAAGAGGGAGCATAACACCGCATATGAGTCATTGTGCCTATCTAAAGACTACAAGAGGGGCATAGTTACTATATTATACCCAATTTTTAATGTCAAAGAAAAAGATAAAAAAAACTGTAGCATGATAAAATGGGAAAGGGATTTAGACAGATCTTGGTCAGTAGAAACATGGACAGAAAATATTCAGAGAGGTCTTAAATTCTCCCCTAATGCTAATTTAAAAGAAAATTACCTCAAAGTAATACATAGGTGGTACATCTACCCCACTAGAGGGGTTAAAGATGAAGAGCATGCGCATCATCAATGCTACAGAGGATGTAACGAAGTGGGGACATATCTGCATATGTGGTGGCACTGTGGGGGAGTCAAGCGGATATGGGATTACATCTCAAATTACTTAAGCATGCTATTAGAAGCAGATATAGCCCTTTCCCCAGAGCAAGCCCTTTTACATTTCCCACTAGAAGGACATTTAAAGAGGCATTCTAAATTAGTTAATATGATTTGTACTATCACACGCATGTGTATAGCTAAGTATTGGAAGACGGCTACCCCTTCATTTGAGTATATTGAAAAGAGAATAGAATACCACTACAATATGTCAAGTGCCACAGCAGAACTCTTAAACACTAAAGACCGGTTCATTGAAATGTGGGAACCTTATATTATGCATATTGAAAGGTCTAGAAGGATAGGAAGGACCGACATATAAAAGTCCAGAGTTAGAGGAAGTATTGTGTGAGAATTGTTTCTACCAGTATGGAACAAGATACTTTGTTGGATACGAAAATAATACTATTCGGAGTAAAATCCCGATAGGTCTATAATGAATGTGACTCCTTTTCTTTTGTTTTTGTTTTACACTGAACTTATATTGCTTCTTGTTTGAAGTTTATTTGTATTATGATGTTTTGACATGAAAAACTCAATAAAAAATATTTAAACAAAGAAAAAGTGTGTTTTTTTCCATTTTTTCCTCATATTTTATAATTTTTTTTATAGTAAATTATAAGATATGATGAAAATAATGGTATTTTTAGAAAGCCCATTTAATGGCGAGAATAACGGTATATAATATATATGGGTACAGTAAATGAGTAAGAGGAAAATTACAGCTAAACACAAACACCGCAGAAATGTAAAAATAGCCTTGGTCCCAAACGGACAGAAAATGGAAAAGTGCCTTGGTCATTAAGGGGTTTAGAGTGCCCAGAAATTCCTAATCTAAAAAAAACAACAACCAGGGGGTGGAATTGTACCAGCAGTTCACAAGAACTGCTGGTGCAATGATAAATGCAGAGAGCGTATGCTGTCAGCATTCATTGATGTGCAGCGGACATGATCCGCAATATCGGATCATGTCCACTCGCACCATAATAAATAGGCCCTTAGAATGCACATTATTAGATTTAGGTAGGTTCCAAGGTATCCTCTGTTCTCCTCTCCGGATTGTGGGCACATAAGTACATATTTTTGTTTTGCTTATTTTTCTGAAGCCACAAAACCTATGGCATATTCATGTGCCTCTCAAGTCACCAGTTGGCCATGTCTGATTTATACTAATGAATTCAGCTGTAGGGTACGTGTCCTGGCCCTAGGCACCATTGCCTCTGTACTTTTTACTGCCCCCTGATTGGTCACTCTCATGAATTACTCACACATCATCTTTGGATTGTTAGCAAACAAACAACAGATTAATAAGACACTTATTACATTATATTTTCTGCAGTTTTTGTTATTTGTAAAAAACAATCATAAGATAATACTGGAGATTATTTATTTAAAATATAATCTATTAAATACTTCAATTAAAAATATTTATATTGTTTACAATAACATGCGCCTAGATTACGAGTCTTGCGTTAGCCTTAAAAAGCAGCGTTGAGAGGTCCCAACACTGCTTTTTAACGCCCGTTGGTATTACGAGTCTTGAAATTACAGGCTCACCGCTCACTTTTTTGTCCAGACTCGAAAATACCGCAAATCCACTTACGTCAATTGCGTATCCTATTTTTTCAATGGGATTTGCCTAACGCCGGTATTACGAGTCTGACCAAAAGTGAGCGGTAGACCCTCTCCTGTCAAGCCTGGTACTGCATTTTAAAGTCAGTAGTTAAGAGTTTTATGGGCTAACGCCGTAGCATAAAACTCTTAACTAAAGTGCTACAAAGTACACTAACACCCATTAACTACCTATTAACCCCTAAACCGAGGCCCCCCACATCGCAAATACTATAATAAAATGTTTAACCCCTAATCTGCCGAATCAGAAATCGCCGCCACTATAAAAATATATTAACCCCTAAACCGCCGCACTCCCGCATCGCAAACACTAGTTAAATTTTATTAACCCCTAATCTGCCGTCCCTAACATCGCCGACACCTACCTACATTTATTAACCCCTAATCTGCCTCCCCCAACGACCCAGCAACTATATTAAATGTATTAACCCCTAAATCTAAGTCTAACCCTAACCCTAACACCCACCAACTTAAATATAATTTAAATAAATCTAAATAAAATAACTACAATTAACTAAATTATTCCTATTTAAAACTAAATACTTACCTATAAAATAAACCCTAAGATAGCTACAATATAACTAATAGTTACATTGTAGCTATCTTAGGATTTATTTTTATTTTACAGGCAACTTTGTATTTATTTTAACTAGGTACAATAGTTATTAAATAGTTATTAACTATTTAATTGAAATAAATTTTTATTGGTTTTCTATTGGACACATTACATAGCACATCAAATGCATAAAGAGAAATCAGAATATACAAACTTAACAGAATTACATATCCTGAGAATCTAATAAAGATGTCAAACCAGCTCCTCCATTGTTGTCCAATCCTGCATCCAAAGAATACTAAATATATTGACTCTAAATAGATATATAAGTATATAGGTGCCAGGTGATCCCTAAGGTCTGTTACTCCCCTCTCTTGCCCCCTAGAGATGGTTATCTTTTCTCAAAACCCAGTAAAACCACACCTTCTGGAACTGCTCGACAGAAACCTGTGCCCAAGCTGCCAATTCCGACATTACGTAGGTGTCTTTTATCTTATCTACTACCTCTCCCCAGCTAGGCGCCCCCACTTTCCAATGTCTAGCTATGCAGATTCGTAAACATGTACTTAGGGTTTTGATAAATTTATGAGTCGTTGAGTTGAACGGTTCTACCTTTTCATTCAGAAGCGCTTGGGTCATCGTCAGTGTAATGCTTTCGTCTAATATGTTGCTAATTAACTCCGAGAGTTTCACCCATAGTGGTCGCACTTTCGTGCAGTCCCACCACATATGCTTATATGTCCCTCTCTCCCCACACCCTCTGTAGCAAGTCCCTGCTTTTCCTGAGTTGTTGTGTGCTGTCCGCTCAGGTGTAAGATACCATCTGAAAGCTACTTTCAGACAGTTTTCTTTCATATCTGCACTCAACAGTCCTGTACCGGCTTCTAGAAGGATTTCATCCCAGACCCTCTTTTCCTTTATCTCTCCTACATCTCTCTCCCATCTCTCCATCAGGGGAGACTTAGATGTAGTTCTACTCCTTTGAAGTAATATATATACCTGTGAGATCACATGTTTCCCTCTAGAGGGTGTGTTACAGATCTTTTCCATTAGGGTCAAGGGTTGGCTAGATCTCCCAGACATATATTTCGTAACAGCCGACGAGATCTGTAGGTAGAGAAACCAATGCAGTGTGTATGGTTGAATTCTATCCCTAATCTGATTAAATGTGAGTATTATGTTTTTATCTACAAAATCCGCCACCCTGTATAAACCCTTGTTTTCCCATTTCCCCACTGTCTTCCTAAGTTCCTGGGGCAACAAAAATTTCAAGGGCATCATTAAGGAGTGGGGAGGGTATAGTCCCAGAGTATTAGTAAGCTTCTGCCATAAATGTATTGTCTCCCCCATAACAGGGGATCTATATGTAAGTGTTTTGGTTTTCAATGTGGGATCCCACAGTATCTCGGCCGGATTGTCACACCCAGCAATATCCGCCTCTATATGTGGCCAAGCAATATCTTTCAAGTTTTTCTCTAAGATGATAGATTGTGCCAGCATAGATGCATAATAGTACTCTACCAGGTTCGGAACTCCCACTCCTCCCACTTGTCTGTGTTGTTTTAACACCTGTGCTGCTATTCTTGCTTTCCCATCTCCTCTCAAGAAGCGGAATAAGTCCGCCTGTAAGGCTTGTAAGTCTACCATGGGTACTGCGATTGGCAAAGCTCTAAAAAGGTATATGATCCTGGGGAGGACATTCATTTTTATAGCCGACAGTTTCCCATACCATGAGAACCTACCCTTCTTCCAGTTATTGAGGTCCTTCCTGATAGCTTTATAGAGGGGTACATAATTCAATTTTTACAGGTCTGAGTAATTACCATTTAACTTCACTCCTAAATAGGTTATGTGAACCTTTGCCCAAGTAATATTAAAATTTAATTCCACCGTTTTTTTGTATGGGGGGGGAAGGTCAATTGACAGGGCCTCGCACTTTTCCAAATTAACCTTATACCCCGAAATCTCTGAAAATTGTCTCAAAATGTTATATAGGTGGGGTAGTGAGATCAGGGGCTTTGTCAGTGTCAGTAGGACATCGTCCGTGAACAACGTTAGCTTATATTCCCTCCCCGCCAGCCGCACTTCCGCTACCTCCATTGACTGTCTAATGAATGCTGCTAGTGGTTCGATGCATAAGGCAAACAATAGTGGTGACAGTGGGCATTCCTGACGAGTTCCATTCATAATGTCTATTGATCTCGAGACATATCCCGCCGCTCCTACCACCGCTGTAGGCTTTGAGTATATAGACTGGAGGGCCTTTATAAAAGCTTCCTTAAAACCCAATTTATCCAATACCCTAAACATGAAGTTCCAATCTACCCTATCAAACGCCTTTTCTGCGTCAAGTGATAGTAATAAGGCTGGCGTCTTAGTGCTTGCTAAATAATCTACTAGGGACACGATTCTCCTCACATTGTCTGGGGCCTCCCGTTCCTTAACAAACCCCACCTGATCTTGATGGACTAAAGAGGGAAGGATCAATTTCAGTCTATTTGCAATAATTTTGGTGAAGATCTTAAGATCCATATTTGTCAGCGATATAGGTCTATAGTTTTTGCAAAATTTCAAATTCTTCCCTATTTTGGGTATTACCACAATCTTAGCTTGTAGCATTTCTTTAGGTATCACCCCCCCTTCCAGGATCCCGTTACAGAATGTTAGCAGGTGAGGTAACAGTTCTTTCCCAAAAACTTTGTAATATTCCCCTGTAATACCATCTGGGCCCGCAGCTTTCCCTGACTTTAGGTCTTTGATTACCGATAATATTTCTATGGCCGAAACTTTAGCATTAAGTTGTGTAAGATCTGAGTCCTGAATTGCCTGTAAATTCGCTTGCCGCAAAAAGTCATCTATCTGTGCAGATAGATCCCCTGAAGGTACCTTTTTCCCATCATACAAGTCCTCATAATATTGGGCAAAAGTTTCAGTTATCTCCTGAGGGTCAGAAGTGGGAGTTCCGTTTTGCTTCTGTATGGAGGGTATAGCAAAGAATTTAGTTCTTTCCCTCAATTTAAATGCTAAATACTTATCCGGCTTGTTCGCGTAGATATAGTAATGAGCTTTCAGCTTCAAAGCCGCTCAGATAGAAAATTTGTTTAAGATTTTGGACAACTCCTGTCTTTTAGATTGAAGAGTCTTATATACCCCTGCTGATAGAGTGCGGCTATGCTCTTTCTCCAGAGTCTCAACCTCTCTCTGAATGGTATTCACTAATTGTGTAGATTTTTTCGTCAGTATCGATTTCTCTTTAATGAGTAGACCCCTCAAGTAAGGTTTATGTGCTGCCCATGTGACCAATGGATTGCTAGTGGACCTCACATTAAGTTGCCAGTATTCCCTCAATGCTTTGAGTATTCTCTCATGTATCTCTGGGTTCCTAAGAAGTGTTGGGTGATATGACCACGATCTTTGTCGTGAAAAGTTTAGGAGGCCTGAGAGATCCAGGATCACCAAAGAATGATCTGACCAAACACATGGCTGTGTGCTCGATGCAACCAAATTAGGGATCAGTATTTGGCTCACGTAAATATAGTCTAAGGTGGAGTATGATTGGTGTGCCGGCGAGTAATATGTATGATCATGCTTGGAGTTACCCACCGCCGTCCAAGAATCTATAAGATTGTGTGTTTCCAGAGATTCCGTAATGGACTTAACAATGGCATTGTGTCTATGTTGTTTACTTGTTGTCCATGAAGAACCCCCACCCGAATAAGGGACCATGGATACATTGAAATCCCCGGCTAAAAGAATTCTATCCTGCGACCACTGAGTGAGATGATGTGATATCTGCCGGAAAAAGGCATTCTGTGTTTCGTTAGGTGCGTAGATGTTGCACAAAGTGATTTTGGAATTCTGAATTGTACCCTGAACGATCACATATCTGCCTTCCCTGTCCCTAGTTACCCTCTCTAGAATGAAATCTAGTGATTTATGTAATAAGATCGTTACCCCCCTTTTTTTTGAGTCCGTTGTGGAATGAAAGTGTTGGGGGTATTGATGAGACCAGTATTTTGGGATTGTCTGGGAGATGAAGTGAGTCTCTTGAAGGAATATGATGTTTGCTTTTAGTTTCAAGTAGTGTGTCATGGCCGTATGTCTCTTAATGTCCGTGTTAAGCCCTCTCACATTGTGGGATATTAGTCTCAAATTATGTGACATCAGTATTATCCTGTTTGCCTATCCCTATTCCCCATTTAGCTATTTTTCTCAAGGGCCTCCCAGTGTGATGAAGAGCCCCTCCTACCTTCCTAACCTCCTTCACCTGTTTCACCTTCACCCTTCTCTTCCTCTCTCATTTTACCCTTAGATACCCATAAGCAAACACCTAGTTGAAAAAAAAAAAACACATTAAAAAACAGTAAAAAACAAAAACATGAACATTAACATTTTTGGTCCAGTTAGGACTCCACCACATCATGAATTTAAGTGCAGTTATAAGCATATTTTAGTTATTATGGCAAGATAGAGAACCTGAGTGTAATAAAACAAACAAAAGTAAAAAGAGGTGTTGTACAACCTTCCCTCCACTTTGCTTTAACTAGAGCAGCAAAATGTTTTAAAAATGATTCTAACTCTCTCAGCTAGAACACTGAAGACCGCTCCGTATTGACATTAACTATAAATGCTATGTGACATTACTTTGTATCTTTCATTTTTTGGCCCAGTATTCGAGGCCCATAATGATGCTCAACCTTCACCCCCCCCCCCACCAATAGGTTATAATATTCCCCACACAAAGCAACAAAGAAAAAAAAGAGCAGGAAACAAACATAACAGTATTATACTCATCTGTCCATTATCCAGTCTCTTAGTGTTCTTTGGACAGTCCCAGAGATTTCTCCCTCTTCAATTGGGATATGCCCAAAAAGGGAGACACAACTTTTAACTTCAGAGATTACCAATGAAACCTATGTATGTCAAGTCTTTCGCTTCTTCTCCGGTATCTTGGTCCATTGCTTCTGACGAATTCTGCTCCCCTGATTAGGCTGTACTGTGGATTCCCCCTGGTGAACAAGAGCCGGAGGCTCCATCTTCATTCTGCGGAATGCTTCTGGGATCTCCTGGGGATCCTTAATGAAAAATGTCTTATTTTCCCACGTAATGTGGACAGCAAAAGGAAATCCCCATCTGTAAGGGACCTGGTTTTTCCTTAGTAAAGAAGTTAGAGGCCGAAGAGAGCTTCTTCTCTGTAATGTCCTTAAGCAAAGGTCCTGAAAGAATTGGATGATATTACCTTGATACTTGCATGTTGGGTTCTTCCTTGCTGCCGCAAGAATTTCCTCCTTTTCTTGGAAACGTAGCATCTTTATAATGACATCTCTGGGAGGTTCTTCCTCCCTAGGTTTAGGTCTGAGTGCCCGGTGTGCCTTTTCCATCTGAAATTTCTCTTCTCCGACGGAACCAGTAATGGCACGAAACAGGTTAAGTAGATATGAATTCAGCTCCTTAGGGCCAATTGATTCTGGAACTCCTTTTAATCGCAAATTAGATCTGCAACCGCGATTTTCTAAATCTTCCAACTTGTCGTATATATCTTCTATGTCCGCTTGCTGGGCGGTGACTCTTTCTGTTACTTCATTTAGACCTTCCACCATAGAATCCCCACTTTCTTCCAGGGTGTTTACTCTTGACCCCAACTCCACCACTTCCTGCTTCAGGTCTGCTATACTGTCGGTTACAGAATTTTGTAGGCTTTCCATCTTTTCCAGGAGCTTTTCAAAATTAGCATTAATATCCTGCTTTGAGACCAGGTGGTCCAGATCAGCTATTGTTATAGGCCTTGCAACCCCGGCCCCTTGTATGGATTGTTCATCTATATCTCTCTCTTCATCAGATTGTTGTGCTTGAGTGTCAGAGGATTTATCCCTCCTTGTAGGTTTAAAAAAGAGACTAGATGCCGGGTGTTTATTCAGTGGGGTCACCTTAGTGTTCTTTCTGGCTGTCATTGTAGCGTATTTCTGGTGTGTAGATAGTGGTTGTTAGGTCTGTCTGCTCACAGTATTGCCTATGCTTCTCCCCTCTCTTCCTCCCAACAGAGCCAGGGAAACAAGTATTGTATATGGGCCCCTTTAAATGTATAGGTTATGTCTGCATGTCTGGGGCATCATTTGATATAGATAGAGAGAGGGTTCTGCGTATTTAAGTCATGCTATTCCTCACATTCTCTAGTAAATGCAAGCCTTCATATTTATTGTAATATAACCTGGCCTCCAGCACTTCCGCCTCAGCTCTTGTACTTATGTAAAGATTTCCCCAAGTCCTTCCCTGTGGCGCCCCTCATAAAATCTCCTGGGGCATTCACCGCATAGCTCTCCTGGGTCAGGGCTAGACCAATTTAGCAACTGTGTTATTTCTCAAAAGCTCTTCTGAAGGAGCTGCAGCATACCGGATCTACATTAAAGTTTACAGCCTCCCCTTTGCTGCTGCGTAAACTCCTCACTTCCCCACCACATTTCTAGAGGCAAGTCTGTAGATATCCCTGCTATGCAGATGTAATTTGACTGGGCCGTTAATGCCCGCTATCCGTGCCGTAGCTTAGGAGCTGCAAAAGGTGACCCCACTGTCACTTCCTTCCTACCGTCTTCTTCGGTTTATTTGTCCCTCTTTCACAATAAATAAGCCCCTCTATTACATTTTACTATCTTGCACCAACCTTTACCGTGGGGCTCTTCTTTCATTTCATCCGACACTCAGTTAGATGCCGCCACGTGGTTTGCGGTAATGGCGCCCGGCCGTTTCTGTACAGCCTCCCCTTAGACTCCGCTCCTTGACTGGAATGTATGTGATCTGGAGCTTACAGGTTGTTGTCCACAGGAGCTGCACCACTTGCGGTCACATATTATTTGTATGCTGTGCCTCTGACACCTTATCCTTGCCTTCAAAACTTTTATCCTGCACGGAGCTCTCTTCTCAAGCAGCCATTCTCTTGCTGCTCCAGACTCCGCCCCCGTTATTAACTATTTAATAGCTACCTAGTTAAAATAAAGTCAAATTTACCTGTAAAATAAAACCTAAACTAAGGTACAATTACACCTAACATCAGCCAATAGGATTTTTTCTACCTTAATTCTGATTGGCTGATTCTATCAGCCAATCGGAATTGAAGGGACGCCATCTTGGATGACGTCACTTAAAGGAACCGTAATTTAGTAAGAAGACGTTGAAAGAAGAGGATGCTCCATATCGGATGTCTTGAAGATGGACCCGCTCCACGCCGGATGGATGAAGATAGAAGATGCCACCTGGATGAAGACTTCTGCCCATCTGGAGGACCTCTTCCTTCCGGCTTGGATGAAGACTTCTGCCCGTCTGGAGGACCACTTTGCCCGGCTTCGTTGAGGACTTCAGCCGGTTGGGTGAAGATGTTTCAAGGTAGGGTGATCTTCAAGGGGTTAGTGTTAGGTTTTATTAAGGGGGATTGGGTGGGTTTTAGAGTAGGGTTGGGTGTGTGGGTGGTGGGTTTTAATGTTGGGGGGAATTGTACTTTTTTTACAGGTAAAAGATCTGATTACTTTGGGGCAATGCCCTGCAAAAGGCCCTTTTAAGGGCTATTTGTAATTTAGTATAGGGTAGGGCTTTTTATTATTTTGGGGGGCTTTTTTATTTTATTAGGGGGATTAGATTAGGTGCAATTAGTTTACAAAAATTGTAATTATTTTATTATTTTCTGTAATTTAGTGTTTTTTTTTCTTCGTACTTTAGATAATTGTATTTAATTGTATTTAATTGTAGTTAATTTAGGGAATTAATTTAATTATAGTGTAGTGTTAGGTGTAATTGTAACTTAGGTTAGGTTTTATTTTACAGGTAAATTTGACTTTATTTTAACTAGGTAGCTATTAAATAGTTAATAACTATTTAATAACTATTCTACCTAGTTAAAATAATAAAATTAAAATAAATCCTAAGCTAGCTACAATGTAACTATTAGTTATATTGTAGCTAGCTTAGGGTTTATTTTATAGGTAAGTATTTAGTTTTAAATAGGAATAATTTAGTTAATTGTAGTTATTTTATTTAGATTTATTTAAATATATTTAAGTTAGGGGGTGTTAGGGTTAGACTTAGGTTTAGGGGTTAAGAACTTTAATATAGTGGCGGCGACGTTGGGGGCAGCAGATTAGGGGTTAATAAGTGTAGGTAGGTGGTGGCGACATTGGGGGAGGCAGATTAGGGGTTAATAAATAAAATGTAGGGTTCGGCGATATTGGGGCAGCAGATTAGGGGTTAATAAATATAATGTAGGTGGCGGCGGTGTCCGGAGCGGCAGATTAGGGGTTAATAATATAATGCAGGTGTCGGCGCTGTTGGGGGCAGCAGATTAGGGGTTAATAAGTGTAAGATTAGGGGTGTTCAGACTTGGGCTTCATGTTAGGGTGTTAGGTGTAGACATACATTTTATTTCCCCATAGGAATCAATGGGGCTGCGTCAGGAGCTTTATGCTGCTTTTTTGCAGGTGTTAGGTTTTTCTTCAGCCGGCTCTCCCCCATTGATTCCTATGGGGAAATCGTGCACGAGCACGTTCTGCCAGCTCACCACTACCGTAAGCAGCGCTGGTATTAAGGTGAGATGTGGAACTAAATTTTGCTCTCTGCTCACTTTTCTGCGGCTAACGCCGGGTTTGTAAAAACCCGTAATATCAGCGTTGTCTGTAGGTGAGCGGTGAAGGAAAACTGCTCGTTAGCACTGCACCCCTGTTACCGCAAAACTCGTAATCTAGGTGATTGTATCTTATTGTTTAAAACAGTTAAAAGTGTACATTAAGGGCAAAATTTATCAAAGTGAGAATAAGAACATTCTCACGTTTGTCGTCAAAAAAACCTCACAAATGATATCATAATATTTATGAAAGGTTATGTGGGAAACAAAACGCAACTTTTCATGTGTGTGAACAAACTGACTCCTTACCATTCGCAAGTCTATAATATAGGCAAATAAGTTGTCTGGAGATGCCTAATTCTTGTATGAAATCTCTATTGGCATTTTAAAATGCCCGTATATATTTGCAGTTCTCACATATTTATGAAAAGTGGCGCATGCAATATTCACTGTTTTTAATCTCGCCAATTTATATGTTGCGAGATAGTTAAAAATAAAGAGCAATATTGTCATTTGTCTGGAGGGGAAAATGGAAAAATTTCTTTTTCTTGCCTTAATGGCTGTATCTAGGGTTAGAAATTGCCCACAACAAGGCGCAGAACCTGAAGAATAGTAATTAATTAAATAACAAAAGGTATATACAGATTTATAAGAAAAGTAAAATAATTTTGAAATTTGAAATAAGTGTACTAAAAAGAACAGAGATAAGCGCCAAAAAATGGACAATCTTCTTTGATGAAAAAGAGCAAAAGAAGGGGCAAAATAAAAATAACTTTAATATATAAGAAATAACATTCTTACAAACAATCATGTGACTAATTTATTTAGTTATAAAAGGATAAAAACAATAAAACCATTTACCGCTGGCTAAAGTTAAGGTTCATAAATAAAGTGAAAAATATATTTCCGCAAGAAAACTAGATCAGCCATTCGCTTGAAATCGCAAAAAAAAAAAATTGCCCCAAAATGTCTCTGGATTTTTGAGAAATACTGGCAACATTTTTTACTTCACACATTGCGAATCGCAACTTTTTAGGCGCATTTTTTCGGGGCTTAATAAATTTTGCCCTAAGTATTACATTAACGTCTCTCATATTTAGCAGTACAGCATGTTTATGTTTGGTTACTAAAATTCATTCTGTTCTGTTACATGATCTTTAGTAAAACTAAGAAAATATTTCTTGATTTTATTTGTACAACATGAGTTAATGTCCCTCTCCTGTTTTTCTCATAGCCCGAAGAGAAGCAGAAGGCATCTGCAGCATTTGAACAGCTCCAATCTGCCATGGAAGCTCTGGGATTCACAGCCAATGAGCAGAGGTCCATTTGGCATGTGCTTGCAGGCATCTATCACCTCGGTGCGGCAGGTGCTTGCAGAGGTAAGATAGTAGAACATCTTTAGTCTTTATCCCTGCCAATTAAGCGATCTCATAGTAACACACTCAAAATACTTGACTGTCTTATGGAGCTGTGTAACCAGTGGTCACAAGCTGTCCTCGTTTAGACTATCCCTGTATTCTACCAGTTGATCTAAAACTTCAGAGATTACAGCATGTTCTGGAAACAACATAGAGATTAGACTGAGAATTCCCTAAATGAAGATAAACAAAGAACAGCTTGATTTTAATTAGGTAACAGTTTGTTGGCTTAATGTTTTCACTTGCCATGTTATGCTTTCTGCACCAAGGTAAGACGTGTTTACAGCAATCATTCTCTTGCGATACTTGCTATTATTTGTAGGATTCATCTTGTGAGATGTCAGCTTTATGTACAGTTGGGATAATTAACCAAACACTGACAATGAAACAGTTTGGGCTGTAGAGTGCATATATTGAAGGTGAAATCCAGAATGACAAGAGATTAATTATTTCTGTAGAAATGTAAACCCACACCTTCTAAACCAATATCCGGTGACGTAAATCTTTATGTACTGTACATTAATTGTAATATTTCTGACTTGTTAATGGTATTGCTTACTTAGTCCACAAGTATCTAAATATCAAGGAAATTTCAGAGACAAGTCACCTTTATCTTTATTTATAGCAAATGGCTATGCAATAAACTCAGTATAATAAAAAACAGCTTGATGCTATCTGATAGGTTTTTCCTAAATAGTATCCAAAATGGAAATAAAATACATTCAGAAGCGCCAAAAAAGGTGAGCTTTAACTATAATAAAGTTAAATGTATTACCATATAAACAATCATCCACACATGCATAATAAGATACAAAATGTATAATAGATTACAAATATTTATTGAGCTCTCTTGTTAAAATGTATAGATCCATATAAAATGCTTATTTTCATTTTTAAGAGACAGCTGGAGATGAACTATGCTGCCGTCTTGATCATGACCCTGTTCAATAACATGACTATGGGAGTGGTTCTCAAAAACACTCTGGCAAATTCATTTCTAGGAATGAGTTGTGCACAAATATGCATTACCTTTTAGATTCAGTATACGTTTAAACCATGTTAACTAAACAGATTAACATGTTTAATGGTTGTTTTTTTTAATGCAATATCCTTTTTTTGTTTGTTTAGTGTCCCTTTAAATTATTGTTTAAATTGAGTTCTTTACAAAGCAGGAAACTTGCTTAGTGTTATCAATACCAGCTTTTCATATTTTACTTATATTTTAACCACTTGGCTTCCATAGAGGGCTGCAATGTATTTAGTATGTTGCACCACAAGGATAATGTTGTCTTTTTCTTTATTTCTGTTAAATCTCATAGCTTGTCCTTGATAAATGTTTCCTGGAAAATAAATACAAAAAATTATTTTTTTATGATCTTAATAACAGGCTTTTTTACATACATCTAACTTTGTTTTTTCCTTTGAAGGGTTAATAAATGCCAGTTGCCACCAGTTGGTTCTTACTCAAAATGTTGCCAATGTGTTTTGTAGGTCAACCCTATGGTCACTATCTAATTAGCACAATGTTAGGAATAAGACTTTCATTCTCCTAATAGATTTTGTACGTTGTAGTTTATGACTCTGTTTAAAATAAGGCAAAGTAATAAAGTTCATAGAAAGTTAACTATCATTATAAATTGAAATATACAACAATAAAATACCACTTAGCATACTATAGCAATAGGGCAGTTGGCTCATCTGATATTCTGGAACATGAAATAATATAGCATTATGGGAAAGACACTCCATTTTGACACAATCAGAATTATAAGGAGCTGTTTTCCCTATAGTATCTGGCTGCTGAATTAACTGAATTAATTAATGTGTTTTAAATTGGGAAATGCTTGCCAGGTCTATGACTTTGTGTTAATTGTAGACTAAGGCTGACCACTGTGAAATAGTGCCCTGCTAAATGTGACCATTAATTCTTTCCAGAAAGATGTGCTCTGCTTTGGACAGTTAATTCAGAAATATAATACATCTGTGAAAATGGCAGTTATTGACCCCTGGAGCTCATGGGCACCTAAGAAATGCACCCAGATTGTCCTTGCTTATGAGAAAAGGTTAAAGGGATAGTAAAGTCAAAATGATTTAGATATAATTTTAAATACCTTTACAAAGTACTTCTAGTATCAAATTTGCTACCTTGGTATCCTTAGGTAGACTAAGAAGCAGCAGTGCACTACTGGGAACGAACCAGTGATTTGTGGCTGCACATATATATTTCTTGTAATTGACTCACATGATGTGTATAGCATTAGTGCATTGCTGCTCCATCAACAACGGATGCCAAGATAATAAAGCAACTTTGATCATTTAAGTAAATTTGTTGTTTAACATTGTGTGCTCTATAGGAATCATGAAAGTTTAAGTTTGACTTTACTATCAATTTAATAATTTAATCATACTGTACTCATACCTCCCAACTGTCCCGATTTTCGCGGGACAATCCCGATTTTAGGGGTCTGTCCCTCTGTCCCGGGTTGCTAGTCATCTGTCCCGAGTTAACTCCATGCATTAAATAAAAAGAATTTTTTTTTTTAAGTTCTATTGGGTCCATACACAGAAGCAGCTGGCTTTTCTCTCCCAGGGTTATATACCTGTTAGATTCCTTGTGGAAAATGAATGATGTGTGGGTTAAGTAGGAGTAAGAAGGCTGTACACCCTCTTACCTCAGGTAATGGTGACTTCTAACCCCTGGTAGTGATGACGTCTAACCCCTGGTGATAATACTATCATATGCCTTCAGTTTTATACTATGAGCAGTGCAACACTAGGGTAACGAACAGTGGCAGCCTCAGACTGCCAGCTTATGCTCTTGCCAACCCCAGGACCTCATACAATGAGTTACAGATACCCATATATGATGTAGTGTGTGTCTATCTGTATCTATAAGTGTGTATGTGTGTGTATCTGCATGTATATTTGTAAGCTGTGTAGTGTGTGTGTATCTGTATGTAGGCTATGTAGTGTGTGTGTCTGCATGTATTAATGTAAGCTATGAAGTGTGTGTATCTGCATGTATAAGTATATGCTGTGTAATGTGTGTGTGTGTATCTGAATGTATAAGTGTGTGTGTGTATCTGCATGTATAAGTGTGTGTGTGTATCTGCATGCATAAGTGTAAGCTGTGTAGTGTGTGTGTGTGTATCTGTATGTATAAGTGCAGGCTATGTAGTGTGTGTGTCTGCATGTATAAGTGTATGCTATGTAGTGTGTGTGTGTGTGTATCTGTATGTATAAGTGTAAGCTATGTAGTGTGTGTGTATCTGTATGTATAAGTGTATATCTGCATGTATAAGTGTAAGCTATGTAGTGTGTGTGTGTGTATCTGCATGTATAAGTGTATGCTGTGTAGTGTGTGTTTGTATCTGTATGTTTAAGGGTGTGTGTGTATCTGCAGGTATAAGTGTAAGCTATGTAGTGTGTGTGTGTGTATCTGCATGTATAAGTGTATGCTGTGTAGTGTGTGTGTGTATCTGTATGTATAAGTGTGTGTGTGTATCTGCATGCATAAGTGTAAGCTGTGTAGTGTGTGTGTGTGTATCTGTATGTATAAGTGCAGGCTATGTAGTGTGTGTGTCTGCATGTATAAATGTAAGCTATGAAGTGTGCATATCTGCATGTATAAGTGTATACTATGTAGTGTGTGTATCTGCATGTATAAGTGTAAGCTATGTAGTGTGTGCATCTGCATGTATAAGTGTATGCTATGTAGTGAGTGTGTGCGTATCTGCATGTATAAGTGTATGCTATATAGTGTGTGCTTATCTGTATGTATAAGTGTATGCTATGTAGTGTGTGTGTGTCTGCCTATATAAGTGTATGATATGTAGTGTGTGTCTGCATGTGTAAGTGTATGCAATGTAGTGTGTGTGTATCTGCATGTATAAGTGTATGCTATGTAGTGTGTGTGTGTGTATCTGCATGTATAAGTGTATGCTGTGTAGTGTGTGTGTGTATTTGTATGTATAAGTGTGTGTGTGTATCTGCATGTATAAGTGTATGCTGTGTAGTTTGTGTGTGTGTATCTGTATGTATAAGTGTGTGTGTATCTGCATGTATAAGTGTAAGCTATGTAGTGTGTGTGTATCTGCATGTATAAGTGTATGCTATGTAGTGTGCGTGTGTGCGTATCTGCATGTATAAGTGTATGATATGTACTGTGTGTGTGTGTATCTGTATGTATAAGTGTATGATATGTAGTGTGTGTCTGCACGTGTAAGTGTATGCAATGTAGTGTGTGTGTATCTGTATGTATAAGTGTATGCTATGTAGTGTGTGTGTGTATCTGCATGTATAAGTGTAAGCTATGTAGTGTGTGTGTATCTGTATGTATAAGTGTATATCTGCATGTATAAGTGTATGCTATGTAGTGTGTGTGTGTATCTGCATGTATAAGTGTATGCTGTGTAGTGTGTGTGCATATCTGTATGTATAAGTGTGTGTGTGTATCTGCATGTATAAGTGTATGCTGTGTAGTGTGTATCTGTATTTATAAGTGTGTGTGTGTATCTGCATGTATAAGTGTATGCTGTGCAGTGTGTGTATCTGTTTGTATAAGTGTGTGTGTGTGTATCTGCATGTATAGGTGTATGCTGTGTAGTGTGTATCTGTATGTATAAGTGTTAGCTATGCAGTGTGTGTGTATCTGCAAGTGTAAGTGTATGCTATGTAGTGTGTTACTGTGCTTTTTTGCTAACTTTAAAGTCCAGAATCTAGAATATTAATGGGGAATGCAGAGAGGAGTTTTAAAGAATCTTTTATTAAATGTCCAATTAAGATAAAAATATTTAGCACTGTCTCTGCAAAGGCTAGTTAAATAGAGAGCTCACATAGCTATACCAGTGGTTTGAGCTTGTGTTTGAATTGCTGCCTAAGAGTATTAAAAGATATGACTTTATTTAGAGTTTTATTTATAGTACTTTGGTCTTATGATTTTAAGCCCCGCCCCTTCCAAGTTTTGGCCGCGCGGGGGGGGGGGGGGTCCCTCTTTTGAATTTTTAAATGTTGGGAGGTATTCTTACTGCATGCTCATGTATGTAAAAAAAATTACATAAAATAGCAGTGCTTATTTTATAACCCAAGGCAGTCAGATCCTACTGGCAGAAATCCTGATATTAAATAATTATCCCTTAATGGGATATGAAACTCAACATTTTTCTTTCATGATTCAGAAAGATCGTACAATTTTAAACAACTTCAATTATCTAATTTGCTTCATTCTCTTGGCATCCTTTGATGAATGAGCATCAATGCACTACTGGGAGCTAGCCGAAAGCATTGGTTGAGACAATAACATGGGTATATATCTGCAGCCACCAACTAGCATCTCCTGAATCTACCAAAGTATCATTTTAAACAAAGGATGCAAAGAGTACAAAACAAATTCCATAATAGAAATAAATTGGAAAGATTTAAAATGGCATGCTCTATCTAACTCACGAAAGAAAAAAAATGGGTTTCATGGCCCTTTAAAAATGTTGTATTAGTTTTTGTACATAGTTATAATTAGACATATCTAGTTTTATATCTATGTAATTTAATTAATGATCAAGGCAATGAGTTAGATTCATTGACATTTGTTAGGCTGCTGAGCGATCTCAATAGTCAGGTGAGATCATATTCAAAATGAATTGAACCTCACTTCACTTATCTTTTCAAGCCTATCACCAGGGAGCATAACTACAATTGCCACGTGTAATTGCATGTAAGTGCCCAAATACATGATATCTTGTACATCTAACCAGAACCTTAAGCAATGCGTAAAAAAAGTAATTGATGATGTTTTCTTGTTTTAATTTTTTTTCTTGAACTTTTTTTCTAGTTTTATTTTTTTTGTGCATGGTAGAGTGGACTGTTTTGTAATAGTGTAAAAGGGTACACATCTATATGAATTCTTCAGTTTCCATGCAGTGATGTTGCATTGAGTTTCTTTTTTGACACATTAGGTTCACAAACAGATTGTAGTGAATCAAGTCCACTGTTAACGGCCAGTGTGGCCATATCCAGTCCTCATGCATCACAACAGGGCTGGTTTTAAAACTTATTGTGTTATGAACACTAGTGACAAGGCACTAGTGGTGTTATGGACACTGTTAACAAGGCACTAGTGGTGTTATGGACACTAGTGACAAGGCACTAGTGGTGTTATGGACACTAGTGACAAGGCACTAGTGGTGTTATGGACACTAGTGACAAGGCACTAGTGGTGTTATGGACACTAGTGACAAGGCACTAGTGGTGTTATGGACACTAGTGACAAGGCACTAGTGGTGTTATGGACACTAGTGACAAGGCACTAGTGGTGTTATGGACACTAGTGACAAGGCACTAGTGGTGTTATGGACACTAGTGACAAGGCACTAGTGGTGTTATGGACACTAGTGACAAGGCACTAGTGGTGTTATGGACACTAGTGACAAGGCATACCTGGATTAATACAAAAAGCAAATAACAGTTACAAAAACACAAATAGGGTATTCATTCATGGTGAAAAAGTAAATTAAGATATTAAGGGCCATATTACATATGAGAGCAAAATATTGTTTCTGAAAAAGCAATATTTATGCTCAACTTAGTAATACCAGCGCATGCAAATGTGCACTGGTTTTAAGAGTTAGGTGCAATGTGAACGCAACTTCGCAATTGCGTTCGCATTGCATGGAAGCATTGTGTTCATGAGAGTGCGCTTCCATAGGCTCCAATGGGAGCATTGTTCACATGCCCTCAGACACGGCATGAGAACTAGCGCAGCAAAGGGGGTAAGTCGAGCAGCGTTGGGCAACAAATGTATAATATATTTGTATATGAATATACATATATATTTATGTGTTAATAATAAATATATATAATATATTCATATACATATACTGTATATTTACAGGGAACACACAGTTCCCATAGACCGCAATGTAAAGGCACTTTTCAGTACTTTTTTTTCCTAACACCCTTCAACCACCACTCTTAACCCCTAAAAACTGCCTAGTGCAGTAGTTTTCTTTTATTTTGGGGGCATATGGGGCACTTTTAGAAAATTAACAACAGATCTGATCTCTGTTGAGTTTTCTGAGTGCTATAGTAATGGCTGATTATTTATTGCGTGCTCGCAAGCTGGCAAATTTTCCTGTTTGGGGGGCACAATAAATTAGCGCTCCAATTGTAATCTGGCCCAGTGTAAGCAAAACAAATTAACAGAGAAGGAGAAGAGCACTTATTCTAAGAGCTTTCAAATCTACATAATATCACAATATACAGTATCTTACCTAGGGCAAGGGGTTGAACAGGGTCTCATGTTAATTGATTGAGTCAGCTGTGTTTGGCAAGTGCTATTTACAAATCCAGCCACTTAATGTGGCAACACTGATATCAAATAATATGTCAGGCCTGTGTTTATCTAGAAAATACTAGAATGTTAGACAATTCACAAATGGAGAGAGCTGAAATTATTTTATATAATACTTTGGCACATGACCCTATCTCCTTTTAGTAGGACTACACAAAATAAACAATTTTACTGCCTGGTTGAAACAGCAACATACTTTAAAATGCTGTACAAACTTGCAATCAGAAAGGAATAATCCAAGTGTACAAAATCAATAAAACATCAAAAGAAAATTGAAGCAGAAAATGATATTGACATCTTAACATATTGACACTGTTTGTCTGTATCACAGAGGTGACCTCAGCATCAGCAACTGCTGTAACCCACTGAGATCTGAATGAAATCTCCTGAAAACAGAATATCAGCTATAGATTAGTAAAACAAGCATGTACAGTCACGCATCAGAGTTTACAGGAAATTATGGCTCTTGTTTTGGTATCAATATTCTACTGTAATAAATGAAAGAACAAAAGTATTTTTTATAGTTTCATTTCCCTAATATTTGTTCTTGCTAATACTAAAACAAATGCTTGTATTTGAATTGCAATAACCTCAGATTTTTTTCCCCTTTTTATGCATTTACAATAAATTACTAGATATATTTATCTATGGAAAATTCAGTTATTTTGGGCTTAGAACAAAAATTGAAACCATAAAATACATTGTTCACCGCACCTAACTAAGTTTTCCACATCAGGTCCTCTTAGGAATGATTGGTTTGGGAAATAACCAACCAATATTAAATTAACTTCCATCTCTCAAAAGTCAATAAAAGGGGCAGCTTCCCATTACAGACTTGTGGTACAATGAGACCTACTGCAAGGTTCTTGGATGAAGGAAGCTAAAGATGAGCAATGTCTGCTTCTATCAAGACAGATGAGCCCCAATTTTAGACTAATGCAGATGAATGATAGATCTTTAAATACAAATAGGACAACATAGAATTAAGATAACAGCCTGCTCTACCTAAGTCCATACATGATGTTGTGTTTTTAAGTTGGCAGTTGCCTTACCTCAAGTGGGTCATGTAGAATGGCTCGTTGGGATCTGTGAGGAAGTGGGTAACATATTACTTGGGTTATTGCTGTCAAGGGCTCCAAGTTTAGTGAGGAAAAATAAAGTAGTGCTGAGAACTGTGGGGTATGGTTTAGTGGTCTGGAGTTTAATATGGATACAGAAACCAGTATGGTTGGTCTAAATACAATGTGGAAGTGTCACAGGTTGTTTCATCACAAATAAATAGGGCAAAGACTGATACAAAACAAGCTTAAAGGGATACTAAACCCAAATTTATTATTTCATGATTCAGATAGAGCATGCAATTTTAAGCAACTTTCTAATTTACTCCTATTATCAAATTTTTTTCATTCTCTTGGTATTTTTATTTGAAATGCAAGAATGTAAGTTTAGATGCCGGCCCATTTTTGGTGAATAACCTGGGTTATTCTTTCTGATTGGTGGATATATTTATCCACCAATAAAAAAGTGCTGTCCAGAGTACTAAACAAAAAAAGAAGCTTAGATGCCTTTTTTCAAATAAAGATAGCAAGTGAACGAAGAAAAATTCATAATAGGAGTAAATTAGATTGTTGCTTAAAATGGCATGCTCTATCTGAATAACGAAAGAAAAAATTTGGGTTCAGTGTCCCTTTAACTCTAGACTGAAATTAATTTTATATAAAGTTAAATGGTTGCATCATTTAAGGTTCACAATTATATAGCCTGGAACCAATTACAATTTTGGTTATTATTGTTGAAGTTATTATTTTTATGTTGTATTAAAGGGACAGTCTACAATATAATTTTTATTGTTTTAAAAGAGAGATAATCCCTTTATTACCCATTCCCCAGTTTTGCATAACCAACACTGTTATATTAATATTCTTTTTACCTCTGTGATTACCTTGTATCTAAGCATCTTCTGATAGCCCCTGATCACATGACTTTTTATTTATTATCTATTAACTTGCATTTAGTACTGTGTTGTGCTAAATCTTAAATAACTCCTCGGGTGTGAACACATTGTTATCTATATGGCCCACATGAACTAGCAGTCTCCTGTTGTGAAAAGCAAACAATAAAGCATGTGATAAGAGGCTGTCTTTAGTGGCTTAGAAACATGCAGAAATTTAGAGGTTTAAATTTTATAAATTATATTAATATATCAATGTTGGTTGTGCAAAGCTGGGGAATAGATAGTAAAGGCATTATCTATTTTTAAAAACAATAACAATTTTAGTGTAGACTGTCCCTTTAATGGAAAATGTTTTATCATATGCAGTTGATATATTTAACTCTTGGTTCTTCAATACTATCATAATCACTAAACATTTATATAGTATAGATATATCTGTGAATATCACAACCAAAAATATCCTAGAATAATGAAATTTAATTAGAACATCGCAATTATTATACATTAGGGTTTCCAAGATGAATATCTAGTAGAAATGTTTCAATGCTAATTAAAAGTTAGCATACAATTACCCAAAGCATCATCCGTAACTTCAATTTATCCACCTACCATTTAGATTATCACTACATGCCAAGGTGTAACTACAGGGGTCTAAGTGGTTTTAATTAAGATCAGGCCCGCACATTTAGGGGGACCATTTTAATCTGCAAACAGTATGGGCTTCACTACAGGTGGGCCAGTGTTCCAACTGCATCATGTCTAGCCCCCGTGCAAAAAAGGCTAAAGTTTAAAGTGAGTGTAAGAATTTGCCTTTACATTACCATTTATAGGGGGAGTGGTTTCCAAGATGGCTATCACAGTGTAATAGTACAGAAAAACCTGTTGCCATATTTGTACAGGAAAACTGTGTAAGCGCATATCTTCTGGGGCAGGGTAACCAAGAGAAAGAAATGAATCATAATAGCAGGACCACCACATCCTTTTAGGGTTGCCACCTTTTGTGGAAAAAAATACTGGTCATGATCATTTGGATATATTTGCATAAATATACAGCATAACTCAGGAACTAAAGTTGCTAAGACTGATTTCAAATGATTTTTTTGCATAAAATTACATTACAATACACTTACAGCTAGATTATGAGTTTGGCGTTTTGAGTGAAAAGCAGCGTTATGCTTCACTGGATGTCTTGAAGATGGACCCGCTCCGTGCCGGAAGGATGAAGATAGAAGATGCCGTCTGGATGAAGACTTCTGCCCGCCTGGATGATCACATCTTGCCACTTGGATGAAGACTTCTCCCAGCTTCATTGAGGACTTCTTGCTGCTTGGATGAAGACTTCTCCCGGCTTCATTGAGGACTTCTTGCCTCTTGTATGAAGACTTCACCGGCTAGATGAGGATGGATGTCCGGTCTTCAAAAACTGTAAGTGGATCTTCGGGGGTTAGTGTTAGGTTTTTTAAGGGTTTATTGGGTGGGTTTTTTTTTTAGCTTAGTGTTTTGGGCAATGTAAAAGAGATAAATGCCATTTTAGATAGGATTTTATTGGGGGGTTGGTTGTGTGGGTGGTGAGTTTTACTGTTGGGGGGGGGGTTGTTTGTATTTTTTTTACAGGTAAAAGAGCTGATAAGGGCTATTGGCAGTTTAGTGTAGGCTAAGTTTTTTTTTATTTTAGGGGGGGCTTTTTTATTTTGATAGGGCTATTAGATTAGGAGTAATTATTTTTTTATTTTTGATAATTTCTTTTTTTATTTTGTGTAATTTAGTGTTTATTATTTTTTGTAATTTAGATAAATGTATTTTTTAAATTTAATTTATTTAATGTTATTGTAATGTTAGGTGTTAGTGTGAGGCAGATTAGGTTTTATTTTACAGGTAACTTTTTATTTATTTTAACTAGCTAGCTAGTAAATAGTTAATAACTATTTACTAACTAGTCAACCTAGTTAAAATAAATACAAACTTAGCTGTGAAATAAAAATAAAACCTAAGATAGATACAATGTAACTATTAGTTATATTGTAGCTAGCTTAGGGTTTATTTTACAGGCAAGTATTTAGTTTTAAATAGGAATAATTTAGTTATTAATAGTAGGTTTTATTTAGAATTATTTTAATTATGTTAAAGTTAGGGGTGTTAGGGTTAGGGTTACGTTAGGGTTAGACTTAGGGTTAGGTTTAGGGGTTAATATATTTTTTTAGTGTTAGTGATGTGGGAGGCCAGAGGTTTAGGGGTTAATAACTTCAGTATAGTGGATGCATTGGGGGCAGATTAGGGGTTAATAAATTTATGTAGGTGGCGGTTACATTAGGGGCGGCAGATTAGGGGTTAATAAATTTATGTAGGTGGCGGCGACATTGGGGGCAGCAGATTAGGGGTTAATAAGTGTAATGTAGGTGTCGGCGATGTCGGGGGCAGCAGATTAGGGGTTAATAAGTGTAGGTAGGTGGCAGTGACATTGGGGGCGGCAGAATAGGGGTTAATAAATTTATGTAGGTGGCAGCGACATTGGGGGTTAATACGTGTAATGTAGGTGTTGGCGATGTCGGGGGCAGCAGATTAGGGGTGTTTAGACTCAGGGTTTATGTTAGGTTTAAACATACATTATCTTTCCCCATAGACATCAATGGGGCTGCGTTACTGAGCTTTACGCTCCTTGATTGCAGGTGTTAGGCTTTTTTTTTAGCCGGCTCTCCCCATTGATGTCTATGGGGAAATTGTGCACAAGCACGTAACAGCAGCTCAAAGCAGTGCTGGCATTTGTGTGCAGTATGGAGCTCAACGCAGCCATATCGCCCGCAAACACCGGGTATTTGCAAACCTGTAATAGCAGCGTTATTAAAGGTGAGCGGTGGAAAGAACTTTCAAGTTATTAGCGAGCCAGCCATAACGCAAAACTCATAATCTGGCTGTTAGACTTTTGGCCATGATAGCATCTTTATTTCTACATTTAATTATTTTTGTTTTTAATTGTGACCTGAAACTTAAAAATACCGGCCATGTCAGTAAAATACCAGCTGGGTGGCAACCCTATATCCTTTGCCGTGGGGCCCAGTGAGGCCTAGTTATGCCAATGACTACCTTTGTTCACCAATATCTTAGAAGTGTTTTTTGTCACTATATAAATTATCTCTGTTTATTTGGGGATATTCTTATGAATATAGATTCCATAGATATACAGGTATTAAGAATTATACCATGTTTGAAATGTAGAACACTAAAATCAAGTTTTGTTGGGTGAGAACTTTTATAGCCAGCTAAGATGGATATAGGTGCAGCTTTTATCATATCTCTTGGGTATGTTCCCTTAGGCAAGTATTAACTAACTATAATTGTTTCAGATATATGAGTCAAATAAATTTAGATGCAGAATGGTAAATGTCTTATTGTCTCCTTTTTCTTTCAGTAATATACTTTTAGATATGTATTTCTATGGAGGGCAACCCTGTCCCACCAGAACTATTACACACAAAAATAGTGGTAATTCCTAAACCGGATAAAGATCACAAAAAATGTCAAAATTATCGCCCAATTTCACTAATTAATCAGGACCTGAAAATCTTTACAAAAATGATGGCTAACTGCATTATATCGATTATGCCCCAACTGGTTCATCCTGATCAGGTGGGATTCATAAAAGATAGGGAAGCCCCATATAATATTCGAAGGATGACTAACCTACTCCCAGCATCCTCTATAGCATAGTCTATTGCCTTATGGGTACATATGTGAGGATTTTAGCAGTGTCAGATACCATCTGAAGAGTTTCTTCATAGTATTTTCCTTCAGATCCATGCTCAGTAGTCCTTTATCGACAGACTGAAATAATCGCTCCCAGTCCTTGCCTTTAACGACAGACTGAAATAATCGCTCCCAGTCCTTTACCTCCCTAGATATATTTAGATATTTTCCCCATGCTATCATTATGGAGGATTTAGTCTCCTTGGAGAGGATTGTATGACTAGATAGAGTCTGGATATGGAGTGTTTGGTAAGGTGAGGGCTGTTGCTATAGATTTCTTAAACAATGGGAGCTCTACTCTGGGATTTGTTTTAAGAATGATTGAAGTGAGGAACCCAATTGAAGATATAGATACCAGTGTAGTCTTAGCGGTTCTATTCTCGTTTGTAGTTAGCAGAATGATATCATTTTTCTATTCTCCAAGATGTCTGCTACCCTGTATAGCCCTTTGTTTTCCCATTTCTTAATTTGTGTATGATCCCACCTCCTGGCATCCTCTATAGCATAGTCTATTGCCTTGTGGGTACATATGTGATATTTTCAGCGGTGTCGGATACCATCTGAAGAGTGTCTTCATAGTATTTTCCTTCAGCATATGTGGTGGGAATGCGCTGACATCAGAGTACTGTGGAGACGCTTGTCCTCTCTCATTAGCTAACTAATAGACAAGGTATTTAAACTAACGGTACAGCAAGCTTTGCTTCACAAATACTTTGACACAAACAACAAACATCTCAACAGATTATTAGAATCCTTTGAACAGTCACTAGAACCTGCATTGCGAAATACTGGAAAATAGGTACCCCTCCATATACAACAAAGTACAACACACTAATAACATGTACGAATCATCGTCTGGGATACTAAACAATAGAGATCTATTTAATAAGATTTGGTACTACTGGATTGGTAGGGGAGAGTTTATTCGTTGAACACGCCCTAATATTTCTGCTCGGTTGTGCATTGCTGAATATTTTCTTGATGAATAAACAGTTTGTAATTGCTTTGTTGTCACTGTCCCCATTAATGCCCCCCCCCCCCCACAAACCTGTATTTGCTAGCATTATTCAACATTTGTTAACTTCATCCACATTTAGGACAATGGCTAGTAATGGTAATTGTACTGTATTGCATAATAGATACAGATAATTGTTGTCAGAACTATGGATCTTCGAATTCCATGAACTTGAGAATTTGCATCTCTATGTACTGTACATGTTGTATGCGCATTTCTAGTTAAGAGATGGGAGGTGGCTAAGACTGGCCATTTATGGCTGAGATGTTGTTAGTAGACTACCTCCTATTTTTAATATGTCTTATTTTTCTTTTCTCTACTCTGGAATTTGTTACACAAACTACGATGTATGTATAGATCTGTGAATCATTTTTCATTTTCAATTTATGATTATTTATTCATTGTAAAATATTCTATCACTGACTAAAATGTGCCATTCTAAAAAAATTTAAAATTTTTTGTTGATTCTATGGAATATAAATTTTGGTACACAAATATAAATTAAACCATATGTTTATAAAGTTAGTATAACATAAATACTTTCAACACAAAATATAAGATCAGTTTGGTTTAATACAGCATATTTGACAACATATTTACTTCTATATACATAGACTTTCTTCTCAATGGTCCAACAGAAAATATTGTATACAGGAAATGCATACAGAAATACAATTTATAAAGCCCCATAGCATACAGCTATAAGGTGTTTTGGGACCAATAATAACATTAATGAAGAGAACGGGCATTTAGCAATAATTTATACTCTAGATTATCTCCTGTTGTCTATTTTACATTCACATAACGTACCTAAATTAATAAATCAATGTTACTACAAAACACAATTGTAGTATGCACAGTTTAGGCCACAAACCACGAGTAAATATAAAGAATAAGGAACCGTGTTAATATTTCACGATGGTATAATTATTACCATACCTATACACCTTCTAATCTAAAATTAGGCAACAAGAAAAATACAAAGGAAAAGAGAAAGAAAAAAAAAAAAAAGGAGTTGGGGCCCAATACACACCGAGTATTCCCTGTTCTTGTAAAGGATGATTATCTCTCTCACTGAACATCTCTAAAATTGGCAATCCTTGAGTGCGGGAATAGGTCCAAAAGGACCAGTTCCACAAAACTAATAGAAGTCAAAAAGGGGGAAAGGATACTTTTTGAATCGATAATTGATATGATTTAATAATTGGTAGCCAGCCCATTAAAAATCTTTTAACTACTTTTTCTGAGGAAAATTGTGAATGAAATGATTCATAAATTATTTGGGATTGAATTTCTTTCACTATCTATACAAGGCCCAGAGCCATATTGGCTTTCTAGTTTTTAACTATTAGATGCCTAACCGTCAATATAATGGTGTTTAGCGTATTTGTCTGAAAGGATCTATTATTCTTGGAAAATAACCAAAAAATGTCCCCTAGTGACAGGGAAATGGATACATTATATTGTCTATTAAACCAGAACTCAGTTTTCCGCCATAGTTAATTAATTTTAGGGCAATGCCAAAACATATGGATTATGTTGGCTTGCGGATTAGTACAGCGAGGGCAGACACCACTTTTTGTAGGATACATTTTTGACAGTTTGCGTGGGGATAAGTAATAATAATTAATACGTTTAAAGTGCGATTCCTTCCAACTCATTGAAATTTCACATTTATTCATAAATTTTATTTATTGGAAAAGCATGCGACTAGTTATTACACAACTTATCAAGATAAATTAAGCTTTGTTTAGTGAGCATAATATCATATAAGAGAGAAATAGATGCGTTACCAGTTACAAATTTTTGGATACATATCTTGACATCAGCCCCCGAAAGCAACGAAACAGAACCCCAGTTTTGAGCGTTAATATAATGCCTTAGTTGTAGATAGGCAAAAAAGTTTGTTCTAGCTAGGTCAAAATGTTGAGAATGTAACTCAAAGGATAGCATCTGTCCATTTTCATCAATAGTTTGACAGATATATTTAAGCCCTCTTTCTGCCCAATCTTTAAATACTGTTTGATTGTTACCTGGAAAAAACTTTGGATCACCGATTATAGGTAGAAAATCTGAAATCGTATAATCTATTTTTAGTATAGCACAGAACTTATGCCAGGCTAAAACAATATTTTTTAAATTAAATAAGATAAGTAACCTTAGGAGGTAGTTTATGAAGTGGACAATGTAATATGGCATTCAAAGAGTACGGGGAGATAATAAAAGTCTCCATATCTATCGAGGAAACTAATTCTGATTCTGCGATCCAATCTGTAGCAGTTTTAAGCATGGCAGCCCAGTTATATAGTTTAAGGTTTGGAAGAGCCAATCCAACTGCTCCACGATCTTGCATTAATCTTTCTAAAGATAGCTGAAATTTCATATTTTTCCAGATAAATTTAGCAAACCCAAGAGGGGTTTTTGTGAGTCATCATTTAAGATAAACAAGGGTAAATTCTGAAGAGGATATAATGAGCGTGGAAAGATAATCGTTTTAATAAGAGTAATACGAACGGAGATGGATAGCGGGAAAGAAGCCCACAGTTCGAGATCAGTTTTAATCTTCTGAAAAAGAGATGAAAAATTAAGTCTGTACCAGTTTTTAGGATTCTTATGTAATGCTACACCTAAGTATTTAATAGCATCAACAGCTCTGAACGGATGTTCTTGAAAGTTTTTATAGATTTATTGACCTACATAAGTTCACTTTTATCAAGATTAATTTTGTAGCCAGAAAATGAGCTAAACTCAGCCAAACATTGCAGGGAAGAAGGTATTGATTGACAGGTGTTATCTAAAAAAAGTACTAAATCATCCGCATAAAGGAGGATTCTCAAATGATGTTGGCCCACCCCACCCTAATTTCTAAGACTGATTTTAAATGTTTTTTTTTGCATAAAATTATCTTACAATACATTTAGAAGACATTTGGCAATAATAGCATCTGTATTTCTACATTTAATTATTTTTGTTTTTAATTGTGACCTGAACCTTAAAAATACCGGCCATGTCAGTAAAATGCCAGCTTGGTGGCAACCCTATATCCTTTGCCGTGGGGCCCAGTGAGGCCTAGTTATGCACCTGACTACATGTGTTCACCAATATCTTAGAAGTGGATTATGTCACTATATAAATTATCTCTGTTTATTTGGTGATACCCTTATGAAGATAGATTCCATAGATATACATGTATTGAGAATTATACCACGTTTGAAATGTATAACACTGAAATCAAGTTTTGTTGGGTGAGACCTTTTATGGCCAGCTAAGATGGATATAGGTGCAGAATTTCTCATACCTCATGGATATGTTCCATTAGGCAGTTATTAACTAACTATAATTATTTCAGATATATGAGTCAAATAAATTTAGTTGCAGAATGGTAAATGTCTTATCGTCTCCTCTTTTTCTTTCAGTAATATACTTTTAGATATGTATTTTTATAAAGAAATATTACTTTTCTTGATATTCTTTTTTCATTTTCAATTTATGATTATTTATTCAATGTAAAATATTCTATCACTGACTAAAATGTGCCATTATAAAAAAATGGAATACAAATTTTGGTACACAATTTAAATGAAACCATTTTATGATCACCCATTCTCTAATATTCCCTTGCATTAATGTTTATTACTACTACATTACTTGATTTGACAAGATACATTTATGCCCTTTTCACGCTTGACTGTTCCATAATTTGGGTCAGACAATCTGTCTTTTTATTTGTACTAATGAGTTCAGTAAATGCCCTGTTAATTAAAATCAACTTAAACAAGCTTTATTTAATGCATTTTCATAAATATTACTTAAACAAAATTTGATTATTTATTCCTAATTATTAGATAAACATGTTCTGTTACAACAGAGCATATACCTGGTGTAATATGTTTATTTATTATGTTATCAATACAGAGGTGCATTAGAAATAGACAGGGGTCAAGTCCACTGGGAACGCATGGGAACAGAGTTCCTGCACTTTTTTTGCAGGTGGAACTAAGATTCTCCTGTACAGAGAACAGAAACACTTTAGTAAACACTGCTGCTGCTGGTGGGAGGAGCTGGAGCACAGTCTGGTTAGAGGGATAGTGAGATCCTCTAGTAATGAGCATAAACACATCCTACAATATACTAAATGCAAGCCTGTTGGCGGTTCTGCTGAGTGATCACCCCGCACTGTGTGGAACACATGGTGCTTACATTTCTGTGTGACTTACTTTGGGGTAATTTAGCTACCCTCAGCAAAAATAGGACTATTGCACCTTAAGTGGGTGAGACTCTGTGACAGAGGAGTCTGAGTTGCTGTTAGACATGGAAGTCTCAGCCTGCCCTGGAAAGGACGATGGGGGGGAGGAAGGAGGGTGTGAGGAACTGAAGCTAAGCTTACTATGCACCATGTGAGTTAAAAACAAAATATGGCCACCTGAATTTTGACATTGAACAACAGGCATTCATGTGTGTCTAGTTTAGTTATTTTAAAGTTGTTTTAAAAAAGTTCAGTGTTTCACCAAAGAAAAAATGTGCTCATCAAGCAGGGAAGAATCATGCCCTTCCAGCTTCCTGTTTTCTTTCTGATTGGAGTTCCTTTTAGTTCTTCCAGAGATACCTTGAATGAGGGTTGCAAGGGAAATACATGCCTACACACAAAAGAAAATATTCCTTGCAATTAAAGGCATTTGTGAAACATCTTGTTGTAAAATAATCCTAATTACTTTATTTTTTACTCCAATAGTATGTGCAGTCTGTTTATCTATGTTGGTGTCTGCATGTCTATCAATTTATGGTCATCAGTTCAGATTCTCTGTAGAATGCTGATCTGTGCAAGACAATGTATTTGCTACAGATTTAACTTTACCAGTTTCATCCCAAGGTGACCTGTTTTGCTTTAAATGTTACTGTGCCCTCATGCCTCCTGCTTCTGCTGCCAGTGTTTCTTGCTTCTCATTTACTTGGTATACGTATTAATGATAAAAATAATTACACTCAGATGCCTTGTGACCATAATTTTACTGTGCACATACAAACCTTAAAGAGGTCATGTTAGCAGATGTTTACATTACAGAGCCTTACACCTCCTGAGAAACCAGGGAGTAACATCTCCTAAAATTATACTAAGGCTCTTAGCTTTTTGGATTATTCAACATCATCTATATACAAGTGCCTCTTCCTGTGTGTCTTACTTCTCAGTATTGAGTATCAGCTAATTCCTAAATTACAAATAAAGATTTCACCCCTGCCATGTAAAAATATAACCATGGGTGTCCACCCTTAGGACCAAAGGCAACCATTCAGACCTTCATTGGTTTTAGTTTGCTTTTTTTAACCAGAGTGTAAAGAGTATATACATATAAATACAGTGTATGTGTGCAAGTAAGTGTGTGTGTGAGTATAAAACAGAATTAATTGTCTAGGTGAGTTCCCTGGAAATAGCTTTATACATTATATACAGGCATTAGGTTAATATTACATAAAATAAGTTATTCTTACATATAAGATAGCCATCTAAATCCATGTATAGCTCCTAAATGATACTATAGCTGTGAATTGAGTAGTTATGGAGTGGGACTTTGCCCTTGCCCTTTTTGGAATATAATTGTGATGGTTTGCAATTCAGAAGTATAGAGTAAGCCCCTAAGGTTGTCCCTGTGATTTGGGAATTCACAAAAATATACTGGTGTGAGGGATATTTTTGTTCTTGAATCAGGCATAGTATCCTATCTCCTAAACCTGATCATAGAAACAAATTGTTGTTTTCTCTTGTAAGGTGTATCCAGTCCACGGATCATCCATTACTTGTGGGATATTCTCATTCCCAACAGGAAGTTGCAAGAGGACACCCACAGCAGAGCTGTAATATAGCTCCTCCCCTAACTGTCATAGCCAGTCATTCTCTTGCAACTCTCAACAAGCAAGGTCGTTGTAGGAGAGAGTGGTTAAATATAGCTAGTTTATTTTCTTCAATCAAAAGTTTGTTATTTTTAAATAGTACCGGAGTTGTGCTATTTTATCTCAGGCAGTAAATAGAAGAAGAATCTGCCTGAGGATTCTATGATCTTAGCAGGTTGTAACTAAGATCCATTGCTGTTCTCACATATGTCTGAGGGGATTACACAGATGAGGTAACTTCAGCGAGAGAATGGCGTGCAGTTTATTCTGCTATCAGGTATGTGCAGTTATAATTTTTTCTAGAGATGGAAAACACTAGAAAATGCTGCTGATACCGGATTAATGTAAGTTAAGCCTGAATACAGTGATTTAATAACGACTGGTATCATGCTTACTCCTAGGGGTAATACCCTTATGATATTGCAATATAAAACGTTGGCATGTTTAATCATTTTTATATATGCTTTGGTGATAAAACTTTATTGGGGCCTAGTTTTTTCCACATGGCTGGCTTAAATTTTGACTTTACTGAGGCTTTCCACTGTTATAGTATAAAAGTTACAGTTGGTGCAGTTAAAATTACAAACTGTGACATCCAGCTTCCCTCAGGAGTCCCCTGTATGCTATAGGACATCTCTAAAGGGCTCAAAGGCTTTCCAAAGTCGTTTATTGGGGAAGGTAGGGCCACAGCTTGCTGTGGCAGTTGGTTGTGACTGTTAAAAAACGTCTATTTCGTTTTTTTGATCCGTTTTTTGAACTAAGGGGTTAATCATCCATTTGTAAGTGGATGCAATGCTCTGCTAGCCTATTACATACACTGTAAAAATTTCGTTTGATTTACTGCATTTTTTCACTGTTTTTCAAATTCTGACAAAATTTGTTTCTCTTAAAGGCACATTACCGTTTTTTATATTTGCTTGTTAACTTGATTTAAAGTGTTTTCCAAGCTTGCTAGTCTCATTGCTAGTCTGTATAAACATGTCTGACATAGAAGAAACTCCTTGTTCATTATGTTAAAAAGCCATGGTGGAACCCCCTCTTAGAATGTGTACCAAATGTACTGATTTCATTTTATGCAATAAAGATCATATTCTGTTTTTAAAAAAATTATCACCAGAGGAATCTGACGAGGGGAAAGTTATGCCGACTAACTCTCCCCACGTGTCAGACCCTTTGACTCCCGCCCAAGGGACTCACGCTCAAATGGCGCCAAGTACATCTAGGGCGCCCATAGCGTTTACTTTACAAGACATGGCGGCAGCAGTCATGGATAATACACTGTCAGCGGTATTAGCCAGACTACCTGAACTTAGAGGTTAGCGAGATAGCTCTGGGGTGAGACAAAATGCAGAGCATACTGACGCTTTAAGAACCATGTCTGATACTGCCTCACAATATGCAGAAGCTGAGGAAGGAGAGCTTCAGTCAGTGGGTGATGTTAATGACTCAGGAAAGATGATGCAACCTGATTCTGATATTTCTACATTTAAATTTAAGCTTGAACACCTCCGCGTGTTGTTTAGGGAGGTTTTAGCTGCTCTGAATGACTGTGATACCATTGCAGTGCCAGAGAAATTGTGTAGACTGGATAAATGCTTTGCAGTGCCGGTGTGTACTGATGTTTTTCCAATACCTAAAAGGTTTACAGAAATTATTAATAAGGAATGGGATAGACCAGGTGTGCCGTTCTCTTCCCCTCCTATTTTTAGAAAAATGTTTTCCAATAGACGCCACCACACGGGACTTATGGCAGACAGTCCCTAAGGTGGAGGGAGCAGTTTCTACTCTAGCAAAGCGTACTACTATCCCTGTCGAGGACAGTTGTGCTTTTTTAGATCCAATGGATAAAAAAATTAGAAGGTTACCTTAAGAAAATATTTATTCAACAAGGTTTTATCCTACAGCCCATTGCATGCATTGCCCCTGTCACTGCTGCTGCGGCGTACTGGTTTGAGTCTCTGGAAGAGGCTTTACAGGTAGCGACTCCATTGGATGACATACTTGGCAAACTTAGAGCACTTAAGCTAGCCAATTATTTTATTTCTGATGCCATTGTTCATTTGAATAAACTAACGGCTAAGAATTCTGGTTTTGCTATACGGCGCGCAGAGCGCTATGGCTTAAATCATGGTCAGCTGATGTGACTTTAAAATCTAAGCTACTTAACATTCCCTTCAAGGGGCAGACCCTATTCTGGCCTGGTTTGAAGGAGATTATTGCTGATATCACGGGTGGAAAAGGTCGTGCCCTTCCTCAGGACAGGTCCAAATCTAGGGCCAAACAGTCTAATTTTCGTGCCTTTCGAAACTTCAAGGCAGGTGCGGCATCAACTTCCTCTAATAATAAACAAGAGGGAACTTTTGCTCAATCCAAGATGGTCTGGAGACCAAACCAGACCTGGAAAAAAGGTAAGCAGGTCAAAAAGCCTGCTACTGCCTCTAAGACAGCATGAAGGAACGACCCCCTATCCGGTAACGGATCTAGTAGGGGGCAGACTTTCACTCTTCGCCCAGGCGTGGGCAAGAGATGTTCAGGATCCCTGGGCATTGGAAATTATATCCCAGGGATATCTTCTGGACTTCAAAGCTTCCCCCCCAAAAGGGAGATTTCACCTTTCACAATTATCTGCAAACCAGATAAAGAGAGAGGCATTCTTACACTGTGTACGAGACCTCCTAGTTATGGGAGTGATCCATCCAGTTCCAAAGGAGGAACAGGAACAGGGTTTTTACTCAAATCTGTTTGTGGTTCCCAAAAAAGAGGGAACGATTTTGGATCTAAAGATCTTAAACAAATTCCTCAAAGTTCCGTCGTTCAAGATGGAAACTATTCGTACCATCCTACCACTGATCCAGGAGGGTCAATATATGACTACAGTGGATCTAAAGGATGCTTATCTTCACATTCCGATACACAAAGATCATCATCGGTTTCTCAGGTTTGCCTTTCAAGACAGGCATTACCAGTTGTAGCTCTTCCCTTTGGATTAGCTACAGCCCCAAGAATCTTTACAAAGGTTCTAGGGTCGCTTTGGCGGTCCTAAGGCTGCGGGGCATAGCAGTAGCCCCTTATTTAGACGACATCCTGATACAGGCATCAAACTTCCAAATTGCCAAGCCTCATACGGATGTAGTATTGGCATTTCTGAGGTCGCATGGGTGGAAAGTGAACGAGGAAAAGTGTTCTCTATCCCCACTCACAAGAGTTTCCTTTCTAGGGACTCTGATAGATTCTGTAGAAATGAAAATTTACCTTGACGGAGTCCAGGTTATCAAAGCTTCTAAATTCCTGTCGGGTTTTTCATTCCATTCTGCGCCCTTTGGTGGCTAAGTGTATGGAAGTAATCGGCTTAATGGTAGCGGCAATGGACATAGTGCCGTTTGCACGCTTGCATCTCAGACCGCTGCAACTATGCAGGCTCAGTCAGTGGAGCGGGGATTACACAGATTTGGCCCCTCAACTGAATCTGGACCAAGAGACCAGGGATCCTCTTCCCTGGTGGCTATCTCGGGTCCATCTGTCCAAAGGTATGACCTTCGCAGGCCAGATTGGACTATTGTAACAACAAATGCCAGCCTTCTAGGTTGGGGTACAGTCTGGAACTCCCTGAAGGCTCAGGGATCGTGGACTCAGGAGGAGTCTCTCCTTCCAATAAATATTCTGGAACTAAGAGCGATATTCAAGGCTCTTCAGGTTTGGCCTCAGTTAGCAACTCTGAGGTACATCAGATTTCAGTCGGTCAACATCACGACTGTAGCTTACATCAACCATCGAGGGGGAACAAGAAGTTCCCTAGAGATGTTAGAAGTTTCAAAAATAATTCACTGGGCAGAGATTCACTCTTGCCACCTATCAGCTATCCATATCCCAGGTGTAGAGCACTGGGAGGCGGATTTTCTAAGTCGTCAGACTTTTCATCCGGGAGAGTGGGAACTCCATCCGGAGGTATTTGCACAACTGATTCTCCGTTGGGGCAAACCAGAACTGGATCTCATGGCGTCTCGCCAGAACGCCAAGCTTCCGTGTTACGGATCCAGGTCCAGGTATCCCAAGGCGACACTGATAGATACTCTAGCAGCGCCCTGGTCTTTCAACCTGGCTTATGTGTTTCCACCGTTTCCTCTGCTCCCTCGACTGATTGCCAAGATCAAGCAGGAGAGAGCATCGGTGATTCTGATAGCACCTGCGTGGCCACGCAGGACCTGGTATGCAGATCTAGTGGCCATGTCATCCTTTCCACCATGGTCTCTGCCTCTGAGACAGGACCTTCTACTTCAGGGTCCTTTCAACCATCCAAATCTAATTTCTCTGAGGCTGACTGCCTGGAGATTGAACGCTTGATTTTATCAAAGCGTGGCTTCTCCGAGTCAGTTATTGATACCTTAATACAGGCACGAAAGCCTGTCACCAGGAAAATTTACCATAAGGTATGGCGTAGATATCTTTATTGGTGTGAATCCAAGGGTTACTCATGGAGTTAGGTCAGGATTCCTAGGATTTTATCTTTTCTCCAAGAAGGTTTGCAAAAAGGATTGTCAGCTAGTTTCTTAAAGGGACAGATTTTTGCTCTGTCTATTCTTTTGCACTAGCGTCTGGCAGATGTTCCAGACGTTCAGGCATTTTGTCAGGCTTTAGTTAGAATCAAGCCTATGTTTAAACCTGTTGCTCCACCATGGAGCTTAAACTTGGTTCTTAAGGTTCTTCAAGGAGTTCCGTTTGAACCTCTTCATTCCATAGATATCAAACTTTTATCTTGGAAAGTTCTTTTTTTTTTTTGGTAGCTATTTCCTCGGCTCGTAGAGTCTCTGAGCTATCTGCCTTACAATGTGATTCTCCTTATCTGATTTTTCATACGGATAAGGTAGTCCTGCGTACCAAACCTGGGTTCTTACCTAAGGTGGTATCTAACAAGAATATCAATCAAGAGATTGTGGTTCCATCCTTGTGTTACACAATCTGGACTTGGTCCGTGCTTTAAAGTTTTACTTACAAGCTACTAAAGATTTTCGTCAAACATCTGCTTTGTTTGTTGTCTACTCTGGACAGAGGAGAGGTCAAAAAGCTTTGGCAACCTCTTTTTCTTTTTGGCTAAGAAGCTTAATCCGCTTAGCCTATGAGACTGCTGGACAGCAGCCTCCTGAAAGGATTACAGCTCATTCCACTAGAGCTGTGGCTTCCACTTGGGCCTTTAAAAATGAGGCTTCTGTTGAACAGATTTGCAAGGCGGCGACTTGGTCTTCGCTTCATACTTTTTCAAAATTTTACAAATTTGATACTTTTGCTTCTTCGGAGGCTATATTTGGGAGAAAGGTTTTACAGGCAGTGGTTCCTTCCATTTAAGTTCCTGCCTTGTCCCTCCCTTCATCCGTGTACTTTAGCTTTGGTATTGGTATCCCACAAGTAATGGATGATCCGTGGACTGGATACACCTTACAAGAGAAAACACAATTTATGCTTACCTGATAAATTTATTTCTCTTGTGGTGTATCCAGTCCACGGCCCGCCCTGTCATTTTAAGGCAGGTAATTTTTAAATTTAAACTACAGTAACCACTACACCCTATGGTTCCTCCTTTCTCGGCTTGTTTTCGGTCGAATGACTGGCTATGACAGTTAGGGGAGGAGCTATATTACAGCTCTGCTGTGGGTGTCCTCTTGCAACTTCCTGTTGGGAATGAGAATATCCCACAAGTAATGGATGATCCGTGGACTGGATACACCACAAGAGAAATAAATTTATCAGGTAAGCATAAATTGTGTTTTTGTTTAATAGACATTGTTTAACCGCTTTTAATAATCTTTAATAAAGGTTGTCTTTTAGATATTTTTACTCTCACACTAAAGTCTATTTTAGTTGATATGTGTGTGCTATTTTTGAGCCCACTTTTTGTCTTTTTTGTCTTTTTATATGAGGTTAAAGGGATACTAAACCCAAATGTTTTCTTTCATGATTCAGATTTTAAGCAACTTTTTAATTTACTCTTATTATTAATTTTTCTTCATTCTTGTGGTATCTTTATTTGAAAAAGCTGGAATGAAAGCTTAGAAGCCTGACCATTTTTGGTTCAGCACCCTAGGTAGCGCTTGCTCATTGGTGACTACATTTAGCCACAGATCAGCAAGTGATACCCAGGTGCTGAACCAAAAATGGGCCGGCTCCAAAGCTTAGATTCCTGCTTTTTAAATAAAGATACCAAGAAAACGAAGAAAATTTGATTATAGGAGTAAATTAGACAACTGTTTAAAATTGCATGCTCTATCTGAATTATATATATAAAAAAATTGGTTTAGTATCCCTTTAACCCCTTAATGACCAACGACGTACGCAGTACGTCCTCAAAAAAATATATAGTTAATGCCTGAGGACGTACGGCGTACGTCGTCGGTATTGGAAAGCGGTGGAAGTGATCCTGATGGCTTCCAGCCGCTTTACGGTTATTGCAGTGATGCCTCGGTATCCTGCAATAACACTTTTCCACCATCCGATGCAGAGAGAGCCACTCTGTGGCCCTCTCTGCACCAGACATCGATGGCCGCAATCGTTGGTGGGTGGGAGCTGATGTGGGAGGCGGGTGGGCGGCCATCGATGGTTTGTTGCAGCAAGAGGGGGGCGAGATTGGGGGTGGGATCGCCGGGGTGTGCAGGGACGCACCGGGCGGGAGCTTGCACAGGGAGGGAGCGGGTGGATACCGCTATACTACGGAAAATTGTAGTCTCAAAAGTGGGAGAAAGGGGGTTTGAAATAAAAAATAAAATGTATTTAAGTGATTTGAGAGAGGGTGGATTGATCTTTGGGGGGGGGGGAAGCTACACTACAGAAAAAAAGTTTTTTTGTAAACTGGGTACTGGCAGACAGCCAGTACCCAAGATGGCTCCTAATAAGTTAGAGGGGGAGGGTTAGAGAGCTGTTTGGGGGGGATCAGGGAGGTTGGGGCTAAGGGGGATCCTACACACCAGCATAATTTAAATATGCTAAAAACAAAACAAAAAACACCCTAACTTTTATTTTAGTACTTGCGGGGACAATTGTGGGGTGGGGGAGGGAAGAGAGCTGTTTGGGAGGGATCAGGGGGTGTGATGTGTCAGCTGGGAGGCTGATCTCTACACTAAAGCTAAAATTAACCCTGCAAGCTCCCTACAAGCTACCTGATTAACCGCTTCACTGCTAGCCATAAAACACGTGTGATGCGAAGCGACATTTAGCGGCCTTCTAATTAAAAAAAAGCAACGCCAAAGCCATTTATGTCTGCTATTTTATTTCTGAACAAAGGGGATCCCAGAGAAGCATTTACAACCATCTGTGCCTTAATTGCACAAGCTGTTTGTAAATAATTTTAGTGAGAAACCTAAAGTTTGTGAAAAAGTTAACTTTTTTTTTTTATTTGATCGCATTTGACTGTGAAATGGTGGCATGAAATATACCAAAATGGGCCTAGATCAATACTTTGGGTTGTCTATTACACTAAACTAAAGCTAAAATTCACCCTACAAACTCCCTACATGCGCCTTAGTTAACCCCTTCACTGCTGGGCATAATACACGTGTGGTGCGCAGTGGCATTTAGCGTCATATTTACCAAAAAGCAACGCCAAGGCCATATATGTCTGTTATTTCTGAACAAAGGGGATCCCAGAGAAGCATTTCCACGGAGATGGTGAAGAGTATGTGGTGTTTAGTTGTAGTTTTTTATTCTACTATCAAGAGTTTGTTATTTTAAAATAGTGCTGGTATGTACTATTTACTCTGAAACAGAAAAGGATGAAGAGTTCTGTTTGTGAGAGGAGTATGATTTTAGCAGCAGTAACTAAAATCGGTTTCTGTTCCCACATAGGACTGTTGAGATGAGATAACTTCAGTTGGGGGGAACAGTTGGCAGACTTTTCTGCTTAAGGTATGACTAGCCATATTTCTAACAAGACTGTGTAATGCTGGAAGGCTGTCATTTCCCCTCATGGGGACCGGTAAGCCATTTTCTTAGTCTCAAACAGAATAAAGGGCTTAATATGGGCTATAAAACTGGTAGACACTTTTATGGGCTAGATCGATTGCTTTATTTGGGCATTTTATACAGCTTGATGTTGAAATTCACACTTTATAACTTTGGGGAACGTTTTTTTTACGTCAGGCACTGGTTTAGACACCTTCCCAGTCAGGAAGGGCCTTCTCTGTAGTAGGCAGAGCCTCATTTTCGCGCCATTACTGCGCAGTTACTTTTGAGAGCAGGACATGCAGCTGCATGTGTGTGGGTCTGGAAGTAGTTGAAAAGGTTCCTAGAAGGCTTCATTTGGTATCGTATACCCCCCTGGGTTTGGTAAAGTCGCAGCAAAGTCTGTAGCTGGGACTGTAGAGGGGTTAAAACTGTAAACGGCTCCGGTTTTCTCATTTTAAGGGTTAAAGGTCTGAAATTTGGGGTGCAATGCTTTGAATGCTTTAAGACACTGTGGTGAAAATTTGGTTAAAAATGAACAATTCCTTCATAGTTTTTCACATATTCAGTAAAAAAGTGTGCCCTGTTTAAAATTTAAAGAGACAGTAACGGTTTTGTTTTAAACGGTTTTTGTACTTTATTGACAAGTTTAAGCCTGTTTAACATGTCTGTGCCTTCAGATAAACTATGTTCTGTATGTATGGAAGCCAATGTGTCTCCCCCTTCAAAATTGTGTGATAATTGTGCCATAGCGTCCAAACAAAGTAAGGACAGTACTGCCACAGATAGTAAAGTTGCCCAAGATGATTCATCAGATGAAGGGAGTAGACATAGTTCTACATCATCTCCTTCTGTGTCTACACCAGTTTTGCCCACGCAGGAGACCCCTAGTACTTCTAGCACGCCAATGCTTGTTACTATGCAACAATTGACGGCAGTAATGGATAACTCCATAGCAAATATTTTATCCAAAATGCCTGCATTTCAGAGAAAGCGCGATTGCTCTGTTTTAAACACTGTAGAGCAGGAGGGCGCTGATGATAATTGCTCTGTCATACCCTCACACCAATCTGAAGTGGCCATGAGGGAGGTTTTGTCAGATGGGGAAATTTCTGATTCAGGTAGAATTTCTCAACAGGCAGAACCTGATGTTGTGACATTTAAATTTAAATTAGAGCATCTCCGCGCACTGCTTAAGGAGGTGCTATCTACTCTGGATGATTGTGACAACCTGGTCATTCCAGAAAAATTGTGCAAGATGGACAAGTTCCTAGAGGTTCCGGTGCACCCCGACGCTTTTTCTATACCCAAGCGGGTGGCGGACATAGTGAATAAGGAGTGGGAGAAGCCCGGCATACCTTTTGTCCCCCCTCCTATATTTAAGAAATTATTTCCTATGGTCGACCCCAGAAAGGACTTATGGCAGACAGTTCCTAAGGTCGAGGGGGCAGTTTCTACACTAGCCAAGCGCACTACTATTCCTATCGAGGATAATTGTGCTTTCAAAGATCCTATGGATAAAAAATTGGAGGGTTTGCTTAAAAAGATTTTTGTACGGCAAGGTTACCTCCTGCAACCAATTTCGTGCATTATTCCTGTCACTACAGCAGCGTGGTTCTGGTTCGAGGAACTAGAAAAGTCGCTCAGTAGAGAGACTCCGTATGAGGAGGTTATGGACAGAATTCACGCACTTAAGTTAGCTAATTCCTTTATTTTAGATGCTGCTTTTTAGTTAGCTAGATTAGCGGCGAAAAATTCAGGGTTTGCAATTGTGGCGCGCAGAGCGCTCTGGATAAAGTCTTGGTCAGCGGATGTATCTTCCAAGACAAAATTGCTTAATATCCCTTTCAAGGGTAAAACCCTTTTTGGGCCAGAATTGAAAGAGATTATCTCAGACATCACTGGGGGGTAAGGGCCACGCCCTCCCACAAGATAGACCTTTCAAGGCCAAGAATAAGTCTAATTTTCGTTCCTTTCGCAATTTCAGGAACGGACCGGCCTCCAAATCTGCAGCCTCTAGACAAGAGGGTAATGCTTCGCAAACCAAACCAGCTTGGAAACCGATGCAAGGCTGGAACAAGGGTAAGCAGGCCAAGAAGCCTGCTGCTGCTACCAAAACAGCATGAAGGAGTAGCCCCCGATCCGGGACCGGATCTAGTAGGGGGCAGACTCTCTCTCTTCGCTCAGGCTTGGGCAAGAGATGTTCAGGATCCCTGGGCACTAGAAATAGTTTCTCAGGGTTATCTTCTGGAATTCAAGGAACTACCCCCAAGGGGAAGGTTCCACATGTCTCACTTATCTTCAAACCAAATAAAGAGACAGGCATTCTTACATTGTGTAGAAGACCTGTTAAAAATGGGAGTGATACACCCAGTTCCAACTGTGGAACAAGGAATGGGGTTTTACTCAAATCTGTTTGTAGTTCCCAAAAAAGAGGGAACTTTCAGACCAATTCTGGATTTAAAGATTCTAAACAAATTTCTCAGAGTGCCATCGTTCAAAATGGAAACTATTCGAACGATTTTACCTACAATCCAGGAGGGTCAATTTATGACTACCGTGGATCTAAAGGATGCGTATCTACATATTCCTATCCACAAAGATCATCATCAGTTCCTAAGGTTCGCCTTTCTGCACAAACATTACCAGTTTGTGGCTCTTCCATTTGGGCTAGCCACTGCTCCAAGGATTTTCACAAAGGTACTCGGGTCCCTTCTAGCGGTTCTAAGACCAAGGGGCATTGCAGTGGCACCTTACTTGGACGACATTCTGATAGAAGCGTCGTCTCTTTCAAAGGCAAAGGCTCACACAGACATCGTTCTGGCCTTTCTCAGATCTCACGGGTGGAAGGTGAACATAGAAAAAAGTTCCCTGTCTCCGTCGACAAGTGTTCATTTCTTGGGGACAATAATAGATTCTTTAGAAATGAAGATTTTCCTGACAGATGTCAGAAAGTCAAAACTTCTAAACGCTTTTCAAGTTCTTCACTCTGTTCCACGACCTTCCATAGCTCAGTGCATGGAAGTAGTAGGGTTGATGGTTGCAGCAATGGACATAGTTCCTTTTGCGCGAATTCATCTAAGACCATTACAACTGTGCATGCTGAAACAGTGGAATTGGGACTATACAGACTTGTCTCCAGTGATTCAAGTAGATCAGAAGACCAGAGACTCACTCCGTTGGTGGCTAACCCAGGATCACCTGTCCCAGGGAATGAGCTTCCGCAGACCAGAGTGGGTCATCGTCACGACCGACGCCAGTCTAGTGGGCTGGGGCGCGGTCTGGGACTCCCTGAAAGCTCAGGGTCTATGGTCTCGGGAAGAGTCTCTTCTCCCGATAAACATTCTGGAACTGAGAGCGATATTCAATACTCTCAGGGCTTGGCCTCAACTAGCAAAGGCCAGATTCATAAGATTCCAATCAGACAACATGATGACTGTTGCTTACATCAACCATCAGGGGGGAACAAGGAGTTCCCTGGCGATGAGAGAAGTGACCAAAATCATAAAATGGGCAGAGGATCACTCCTGCCACCTATCTGCGATCCACATCCCAGGAGTGGAAAACTGGGAGGCGGATTATCTGAGTCGTCAGACATTCCATCCGGGGGAGTGGGAACTCCACCCGGAGATATTTGCCCAGTTGACTCAATTATGGGGCATTCCAGACATGGATCTGATGGCGTCTCGTCAGAACTTCAAGGTTCCTTTCTACGGGTCCAGATCCTTCAACCTAGCTTATGTGTTTCCACCGTTTCCTCTCATTCCCAGGCTGGTAGCCAGGATCAAACAGGAGAGGGCCTTGGTGATCTTGATAGCTCCTGCGTGGCCACGCAGGACTTGGTATGCAGACCTGGTGAATATGTCATAGGCTCCACCATGGAAGCTACCTTTGAGACAGGATCTTCTAGTACAGGGTCGATTCGAACATCCAAATCTAGTTTCCCTCCAGCTGACGGCTTGGAAATTGAACGCTTGATTTTATCTAAGCGTGGGTTTTTGGATTCTGTGATAGATACTCTGGTACAAGCCAGAAAACCTGTAACTAGAAAAATTTACCATAAAATATGGAAAAGATATATCTGTTGGTGTGATTCTCATGGAGTAAGATCAAAATTCCTAGGATCCTTTCCTTTCTCCAAGAAGGCTTGGATAAGGGATTATCAGCGAGTTCTCTAAAGGGACAGATTTCTGCTTTATCTGTCTTGTTACACAAACGACTGGCAGCTGTGCCAGATGTTCAAGCTTTTGTTCAGGCTTTGGTCAGGATCAAGCCTGTTTACAGACCTTTGACTCCTCCCTGGAGTCTGAATTTAGTTCTTTCAGTTCTTCAAGGGGTTCCGTTTGAACCTCTACATTCCATAGATATCAAGATGTTATCTTGGAAAGTTCTGTTTTTGGTTGCTATTTCTTCTGCTAGAAGAGTTTCTGAGTTATCTGCTCTGCAGTGTAATCCGCCCTATCTGGTGTTCCATTCAGATAAGGTTGTTTTGCGTACTAAACCTGGATTCCTTCCAAAGGTTTTTTCCAACAAGAATATTAACCAGGAAATAGTTGTGCCTTCTTTGTGTCCGAATCCAGTTTCAAAGAAGGAACGTTTGTTACACAATTTAGATGTAGTTCGTGCTTTAAAGTTCTATTTAGAAGCAAAAAAGGATTTCAGACAAACGTCTTCTCTGTTTGTCGTTTATTCTGGCAAGAGGAGAGGTCAAAAAGCTACTGCTACCTCTCTTTCCTTTTGGCTGAAAAGCATCATCCGATTGGCTTACGAGACTGCCGGACGGCAGCCTCCCGAACGCATCACAGCTCACTCTACTAGGGCTGTGGCTTCCTCATGGGCCTTCAAGAATGAGGCTTCTGTTGATCAGATATGTAAGGCAGCGACTTGGTCTTCCCTGCACACTTTTGCCAAATTCTACAAATTTGATACTTTTGCTTCTTCGGAGGCTATTTTTGGGAGAAAGGTTTTGCAAGCCGTGGTGTCTTCTGTTTAGGTAACCTGATTGGCTCCTTCCCTTCATCCGTGTCCTAAAGCTTTGGTATTGGTTCCCACAAATTATGGATGACGCCGTGGACCGGACACACCAATGTTGTAGAAAACAGAATTTATGCTTACCTGATAAATTACTTTCTCCAACGGTGTGTCCGGTCCACGGCCCGCCCTGGTTTTTTAATCAGGTTTGATGAATTTCTTTCTTTAACTACAGTCACCACAGCACCCTATGGTTTCTCCTGTTTTTCTCCTGTCCGTCGGTCGAATGACTGGGGTGGGCGGAGCCTAGGAGGGACTATGTGGACAGCTTTTGCTGTGCTCTTTGCCATTTCCTGTTGGGGAGGAGAATATTCCCACAAGTTATGGATGACGCCGTGGACCGGACACACCGTTGGAGAAAGTAATTTATCAGGTAAGCATAAATTCTGTTTTTTTTCCCAACGCACCCTTCCATCAACGCTGGTATTTAGAGTTGTCTGAGGGGCTGCGTTAGGCTAAAAAAAGGGTGCGTTGAGCCTAATGTAGCTCCTCTTCAACCCTCAATACCAGCATTACTTACGGTAGCGGTAAGCTGGATAAACGTGCTCGTGCACGATATCCCCATAGGAAACAATGGGGCATTTTGGACTGAAAAAAAACCTAACACCTGCAAAAAAGCAGCATTCAGCTCCTAACGCAGCCCCATTGTTTCCTATGGGGAAACACTCTCAAGTCTGCACCTAACACCCTAACATGTACCCCGAGTCTAAACACCCCTAACCTTACACTTATTAACCCCTAATCTGCTGCCCCCCTTATCGCTGACACCTGCATTATATTATTAACCCCTAATCTGCCGCTCTGGACACCGCCGCAATCTACATTATCCCTATGAACCCCTAATCTGCTTCCCCTAACATCGCCAACCCCTATATTATATTTATTAACCCCTAATCTGCCCCCCCCCAATGTCGTCGCTACCTTACCTACACTTATTAAACCCTAATCTGCCGACCGGACCTCGCCGCCACTATAATAAATGTATTAACCCCTAAACCGCCGCACTCACGCCTCTCAAACACTAGAATAAATAGTATTAACCCCTAATCTGCCCTCCCTAACATCGCCGCCACCTACCTACAATTATTAACACCTAATCTCCCGCCCGCAACGTCACCGCTACTATAATAAATTTATTAACCCCTAAACCTAAGTCTAACCCTAACCCTAACACGCCCCTAAATTAAATATAATTTAAATGAAACTAAATAATATTCCTAAAATTAACTAAATTAATCCTATTTAAAACTAAATACTTACCTATAAAATAAACCCTAATATAGCTACAATATAAATAATAATTACATTGTAGCTATTTTAGGATTTATATTTATTTTACAGGCAACTTTGTATTTATTTTAACTAGGTACAATAGCTATTAAATAGTTAATAACTATTTAATAGCTACCTAGTTAAAATAAGTACAAAATTACCTGTAAAATAAATCCTAACCTAAGTTACAAATACACCTAACACTACACTATCAATAAATTAATTAAATAAATTACCTACAATTACCTAAAATAAAATACAATAAACTAAACTATTCTATAACACAACCCCCCCCCCACTAAACTACAAAAAGTAAAAAAGAATTACAAGAAGTTTAAACTAATTACACCTAATCTAAGCCCCCTAATAAAATAAAAAAGCCCCCCAAAATAATAAAATTCCCTACCCTATTCTAAACTATCAAAGTAATCAGCTCTTTTACCAGCCCTTAAAAGGGCTTTTTTGCAGGGCATTGCCCCAAAGTAATCAGCTCTTTTACCTGAAAATAAAATACAATACCCCCCCAACATTAAATCCCACCACCCACATACCCCTACTCTAACCACCCAAACCCCCCTTAAAAAAACCTATTGCTAACCCCCTGAAGATCTCCCTACCTTGAGTCGTCTTCACCTAGCCGAGCCGAATTCTTCATCCAAGGTGCGCAGAGGAGGTCCTTGATCCGGTAGAAGTCTTCATCCAAGTGGCAAAGAAGAGGTCCTCCATCCGGTAGAAGTGTTCATCCAGGCGGCGTCTTCAATCTTCATCCATCTGGAGCGGAGCCATCTTCAACGGAGCCGACGCGGAGCCATCCTCTTCAACCGACGACTTCCCGACGAATGAAGGTTCCTTTAAGGGACGTCATCCAAGATGGCGTCCCTTCAATTCCGATTGGCTGATCGGATCAGCCAATAGAATGCGAGTTCAATACGATTGGCTGATTGGATCAGCCAATCGGATTGAACTTCAATCTGATTGGCTGATTGAATCAGCCAATCAGATTTTTCCTACCTTAATTCCGATTGGCTGATAGAATCCTATCAGCCAATCGGAATTCGAGGGACGCCATCTTGGATGACGTCATTTAAAGGACCAGACATTCTTCAAGGTAGGGAGATCTTCAGGGGGGTAGTGTTAGGTTTATTTAAGGGGGGTTTGAGTGGGTTAGAGTAGGAGTATGTGGTTGGTGAGTTTTAATGTTGGGGGGGGTTGTATTTTTTTTTACAGGTAAAAGAGCTGATTACTTTGGGGCAATGCCCTGCAAAAAAGCCCTTTTAAGGGCTGGTAAAAGAGCTGATTACTTTGGTAGTTTAGAATAGGGTAGGGCATTTTTTTATTTTGGGGGGCTTTTTTATTTTATTAGGGGGCTTAGATTATGTGTAATTAGTTTAAACTTCTTGTAATTCTTTTTTATTTTGTATAATTTAGTGTTTGTTTGTTTTTGTATTATAGAATAGTTTATTTTATTGTATTTTATTTTAGGTAATTATAGGTAATTTATTTAATTAATTTAATGATAATGTAGTGTTAGGTTTAATTGTAACTTAGGTTAGGATTTATTTTACAGGTAAATTTGTAATTATTTTAACTAGGTAGCTATTAAATAGTTATTAACTATTTAATAGCTATTGTACCTAGTTAAGATAAATACAAAGTTGCCTGTAAAATAAATATAAATCCTAAAATATCTACAATGTAATTATTATTTATAGTGTAGCTATATTAGGGTTTATTTTACAGGTAAGTATTTAGTTTTAAATAGGATTAATTTAGTTAATTTTAGGAATATTATTTCTTTTAATTTAAATTATATTTATGTTAGGGGGGTGTTAGGGTTAGAGTTAGGTTTAGGGGTTAATAACTTTATTATAGTAGCGGCGATGGTGCGGGCGGGAGATTAGGGGTTAATAATTGTAGGTAAGTGGCGGCGATGTTAGGGAGGGCAGATTATGGGTTAATACAATTTATTCTAGTGTTTGCAAGGTGGGAGTGCGGCGGTTTAGGGGTTAATACATTTATTATAGTGGCGGCGAGGTCCGGTCGGCAGATTAGGGGTTAATAAGTGTAGTTAGGTAGCGGCGACATTGGGGGGGCAGATTAGGGGTTAATAAATATAATATAGGGGTCGGCGATGTTAGTGGCAGCAGATTAGGGGTTTATAGGTATAATGTAGGTGGTGGCGGTGTCCGGTCGGCAAATTAGGGGTTAAAATTTTTTATTATAGTGGCAGCGATGTGGGGGGGCCTCGGTTTAGGGGTACATAGGTAGTTTATGGGTGTTAGTGTACTTTGTAGCACAGTAGTTAAGAGCTTTATATTCACGCGTTAGCCAATAAGGCTGTTAACTACTGACTTTTTTTGGCGGTAGGAGTCTTGTCGATAGAGGGTCTACTGCTCACTTCTCCCAAGACTACAAATACCGGCGTTAGGCAGATCCCATTGAAAAGATAGGATACGCAATTGGCGTAACGGGATCTGCGGTAGCCTGGAATCGCGGTAGGGAAGTGAGCGTTAGACCCTTTCCTGCCTGACTCTAAATACCAGCTGGCAGCCAAAAGCAGTGTTAGGACCCCTTAACGCTGCTTTTGACGGCTAACGCCAAACTCTAAATCTAGGCGTTTGATTTTTTCAATTTTTTCCTCATATTTTATAAAAAAAAATTATATTAAATTATGATATGATGAAAATAATGGTATCTTTAGAAAGTCCATTTAATGGCGAGAAAAACGGTATATAATTTGTGTGGATACAGTAAATGAGTGAGAGGAAAATTACAGCTAAACACAAACACAGCAAAAATGTAAAAGTAGCCTTGGTCCCAAACGGAGAGAAAATGTGCTGTGGTCATTAAGGGGTTAATATTATTTTTTTCATGTAATAATATCGACTGATGGTGAGATTCATACAGTCACACCCATCAACAATTCCACTGGCTTTTTTTGGTTGTTTCATCCACCACTTTTTCTAATAGAAGCTTGACATCCAGGGTTTTTTGTTTTGTTTGTTTTTTGATATTTCTTCCTCCTATTTACTAGCTGACCAGAAATAAAACTACTTTTCAACATCATTGGCTTCATCTCACCATTATTCTCAGTCTGTTACATAATTAGTGATGTGTAAGAGGAAGGCTGGATCTCAGATAATGCATATTAGTGAGGGAAATATGTGGGGAGTACATAGACATTAGGAAGCAATTCCACATTTGGTGGCTGAAACAACAGAATGTCCTCTAAAAATTAGTCTTCTGGCAGCTATGGTTGTCAAACTGTATATCTGCTTTCACAAGACCATGAGGGGTGATCCACAAAAGTTGTCTTGGGTCTCTTTCCTGAGCCTTGTTTGGAGGAAATGTTATTTGGACATGTTAAGAATTAATAAAAAAACAAAAACAAAGCCAGGAACAGATAGCAGTAAAAGAATAGAATTTTTAATTTTGTAACTTAGGTTTTTTTTTTTATATAGTAATGTTAATTAATTTATAGTTTAAGCTTAGTTTTTTTTTATTTCACAGGTACGTTTTAAATTATTTAAAAGTAGTTATATTGTAAATTTTATTTAAAGTTAGGGGGTGTTAGTAGTTTAATTTAGTGTGTCGCAATGTGGGTGTTTGGCGGTTTAGAGGTTAATAGTTTTAGTTTAGTATCAGCAATGTGGGGGGCTGGCGGTTTAGGGGTTAATAGGTTTATTATAGTAGTAGCAATGTGGGAGGCCGGTGGTTTAGGGGTTAATATGTTTATTTAGTGTTGGCGATGTGGGTGGGCAGCAGATTAGGGGTTAATAAGTTAATTAAAGTATTTGTGATGTGGGGGGATGGCAGTTTAAGGGTTAATAGGTAGCTTATGGGTATTAGTGTACTTTGTAACATTTTTGTTATGAGTTTTGTGAAACATTTTTGTTTCACAAAATCCATAACTACTGGTCTTTGATCGCGGAATGGATCATGGGCAATATAAGCTATAAAGTTAGTTTTATAGCTGGACCGCACAACCTGTAATACGGGAGACCTCAAAATTCCACACTCAAAAGTCATTTTTTGAGTGCGGAATGGAGAGCTGCGTAAAGGCTAAAATGCTAGCTGTATAGCTGTACTGCTTCGACTTGTAATACGGGAGACCTGCATATTCTGTGCGCAAAGGCCAATTTTTCAGCGATATAGCCGTACCGCAAAACTTGTCATTTTGCCCAATGTTTTTTTAGCCATTGCTGCAGTACATTCCCATTAACTTAATGCCAGATAGATACAAGCGCTAAATAAAGTGTCTCACATATAGCAAATAATGTATCCCTGCATCATAGCAGGAAGCGCTTCAACTTCATGTAGGTTTTAAAGATCACAAGCTGCGATATTGAAGCACAAATCCCACATATATTTGTCTTCTCATTTTGTACAAATTGCTTTTTCCCACCATGGCTAAAGCATTTTTCGTTCTTGTAGGCAACACATATTATTATATTTAGAAAGATTTTAGCCAAACCTATTTATACTGTTACTGTTAGTTTAAATCACTGTGTGCATGAAACTGTATTAATAATTAATATAACTGTGTATGAAAAGGAAATCATTTGAAAAGGAAGCTATAAAAGCTTTTTTTCCCTATGTAATATATCTATTTCTTTTCCAAAACCTTTGTATTTCCTAGGGTAATGGGTACTGTAAATAAAGGATGCAGCCGGCATCAGCAAAAGACTTGTTATTATGGGTATTAACATGTAGCCCTGCTTCCCCCACCCTGATATCGATTCCCCTATCCTGTGCCAAAGACAGAAATGAAATGAAAGAAATCACCGATAAAAAATGAATCAAAGTAAGCAAGGGAAGGAGTCTCAGAAGAGGCCCCTTTGAAAGCACTGAACCTTTTAGGATATGATAGACATTTCTTCCTCCTTCCCCTTTGAGGTTTCCTTTGAAGTTCTTTATTCTGAATTCTGTCCCTGTATGTGACACATCTTCAGCATTTGCTTTCGAGAAAAAAGAAAAAATGGACTCAAATGGCTCATTTCAGGGTGAATAAAGTGTCATCTTTCCTAGCAGCCCGACCATTCTTCTTAGCTCTGCTGTCACTAGAGCTTTGTGACAAGTGACAAATAACAAGAGCTGGGAGTAACAGAGAGCAACGGTGTATATTAACTGCAGAGCACTAACCATTCTGACCCAAATTGTTAACAACAATTAAAGGTCCCAATGCAGTGGTAAATAAAATGAGAATTAATTGGCTTAGCTGCTTAGCCTGTAGTTAATTTATTCTCTGCATGCATTGTTTAGGCTTTGCTATTCACTTTTGTAACTACTAAAAAGGAGAAGAAAATAGGGTACAGACTGCTCTATAAAAAAAAATGTTGCCAATTCTATAGCATATAATTAAACTAGCTCATACCCAGCATAATGTCCTGGGGCCACAAATCCACTTTGTTGTTCCTTTATTTGTGAGACAATCCCAAATCGATGATGCAATTCTGCTGTTCCTCCTATATTTGTTCCCCATCTTGTTTTTAAACAGACAAAAAGTGGTGTTTTTCAGAGTAGACAAAGCATTTTCTACTATGCACTATTTGAAAAAAAAAAATACTTCTAAAAAGAATTAGCACAGACTTTCTTAGACTTCTTAGTGTACACACAGATCATGGTGAGCATATGCCCTTAGGTAATGTGCACACACATCACTGTCACACACAAGCTCAGAGTGACTGTGATACACACAACATTACCTCCAGCGTTGAAGAATGTGTTCATGTGACCTACTAACATATGCTAGTTGGGTCACGTACACAGAAATATTGTTCACTATTAGAATGTTTTTTATTTAACCAAATTGATGACTTTCCTGTTGATGATAACACCTCTGTGTTTTGTTTTAGCAAAACCAATCTCTGGATTTACTATGGCTTGTGAATTTTCTTTCGGTAATACCAGCGCACGCAAATGAGAGCGCGCTTTCATAGGCGCCAATGGGAGCATCGTTCTCATGCCGTCATTAGAAGTAGCGCAGCGAAGGTGGAAAGTCGTGCAGCGATGGGCAGCAAATTTAAATATATATGTCTTATATCTCTGGTTAATTTTCGGAGCGCTAATTGTTACCGCAAGCTTGCGGTAGCATTAACCAGCCACTTGTAATGGCTGGTTATTTATTGAGCACTCGTAGATTAATGCTCCACGAATCTAGCCCTTATTCTTTTATTTTATAAATGCAATTATTATACACTATATTAAAAAAAAAGTTTACTTAAAGCTACAGTACAGTGTACCTTAAATGTTGTCTCCTTTATTTTGTTCCCAATTATCCAGTTTACCTGTTTGAGTGAATTAAATAAATTGCTTACAAATAGCTCCTTTACCTTTATATAGACATTTGAAAAGCTGATTTTGCCCGTGGTATTCCTTGTACCTATACTGAAAGTTTCTACACTTAAGGAGCTGTGAAACCCATTTTTTTTCTTTCATGATTTAAATAGAGCATACTAGTTTAAAAAACTTTGCAATTTATTTATATTGTCAAATCATCATTCTCTTGATATCCTTTGCTGAAGGAGCAACAATACACAACCGGTTACTAGCTGAACACATCTAGTCAGCAAATCAAGAGACAATTGTGTCCAGACACCAATCACCAACTAGCCTACATTGTAGAATATGTACCCTGCATATTCTTTTTCAGCAACGGATACCACCAAGAGAACAAAGTACATTTCATTTGAAAATAGAAGTTAATTCAAAAGTGTCTTAATATGACATGCTCCACCTGAATCACACAAGTTTTAATTTGATTTTCCTATCCCTTTAAGTATTGGCTAGTAAAGATGTGTAAATAAACACATTGGAATAGATTACAAGTGGAGCACTAAATTATTGCGCTTCTGCAAATGTTCAAGTTTTGCGGGAGTGCAATAATTAACCAGCCTTTACAAGTGGCTGGTTATTGCTACTGCGACCTTGCTGTAGCAATTAGTGCTCCAAAAATTATCCAGGGATTAGATCTTTGGTTAATTTTCTAAAAGTGCCCCAAATGCCCTCAAAATAGAAGGCATTGTAGTTATTAATTAAAAATAAATTAGCTTTTTTTAAAATTAAAAACAACTGCACTAGTAAGTGTTTGGAGTCTTAACTTAGTGGAAGTGGGGTGTTATAAAAAAAAATGACACTGTGGCCTCTAGTTATCAACGTGTCTACTTTACCTGCCTTCGCCGGCCCAATACGGCCGCCTAAGCTCGCCTACCATCGCCCCCGCGGACTTGAAAAATCTTGCAATAGTTATCAATAAATCTGTCAAAAAGCCGCGCACCAAGTACGGGGCGATGAGCAGCGGACTGTGATAGTTATCACTCATCCGATCTCGCTGCTCTTCGGCTTTTTGACAGCTTTATTGATAAGCTGTCACTAAGCACCCACACTAACTACACTGTTCTACCCCCTATACCGGTGCCCCCGGAGCCCCCCACAACTAAAAAAACTTATTAACCCCTAACCGCCGCTCTTAGACCCCGCCGCAACTCTTATAAATGCATTAACCCCTAAACCGCCGCTCACGGACACCGCCGCCACCTACATTATACCTAGTAACCCCTATCCTGCCCCCCCTATACCGCCGCCACCTATAATAAAGTTATTAACCCCTATCCTGCAGATCCCGGACCTCGCCGCAACTAAATAAATAGTTTAACCCCTAAACCGCCGCTCCCGGACCCCGCCGCAACCTATATTAAACGTATTAACCCCTAATCTGCCCCCCCACACCATCGCCACCTATAATAAATTTATTAACCCCTATCCTGCCCCCCCTATACTGCCGCAGCCTATAATAAATTTATTAACCCCTATCCTGCCCCCCTACACCGCCTCCACTATAATAAAATTATTAACCCCTAAACTTAAGTCTAACACTAACCCTGATGGCATGAATAAGGAAGACTGATCCCGAAACGTTGCCTTCCTTTTTATCTCCACAATAAATTGTTACAGTATTTGCTTTCACCTGCCTGCTCTTTTTCGACTAACCCTAACACCCCCCTAACTTAAATATTATTTAAATAAATCTAAATAATATTTCTCTTATTAACTAAATTAACCCTATTTAAAACTAAATACTTACCTTTAAAATAAACCCTAATATAGCTACAATATAAATAATAATTATATTGTAGCTATTTTAGGATTTATTTTTATTTTACAGGCAACTTTCAATTTATTTTAACTAGGTACAATAGCTATTAAATAGTCATTAACTATTTAATAGCTATCTAGTTAAAATAAAGAGAAATTTACCTGTAAAATAAATCCTAACCTAAGTTACAATTACACCTAACACTACACTATACTTTAATAAATTATTCCTATTTAAAACTAAATAATTACCTGTAAAATAAACCCTAAGATAGCTACAATGTAATTAATAATTACATTGTAGCTATTTTAGGATTTATAATTATTTTACAGGTAACTTTGTATTTATTTTAGCTCGTTAGAATAGTTATTAAATAGTTAATAACTATTTAATAAATACCTAGCTAAAAGAAATACAAAATTACCTGTAAAATAAATCCTAACCTAAGTTACAATTAAACCTAACACTACACTATCATTAAATTAATTAAATAAATTAGCTGCAAATAACTAGAATTAAATTCAATTAAATAAACTAACTAAAGTACATAAAATAAAAAAAGCTAAGTTACAAAAAATAAAAAAATAAGTTACAAACATTTCAAAAATATTACAATTTTAAGCTACTTACACCTAATCTAAGCCCCCTAATAAAATAACAAAGCCCCCCAAAATAAAAAAATTCCCTACCCTATTCTACATTAAAAAGTTACCAGCTTTATTACCTTACCAGCCCTTAAAAGGGCCTTTTGCGGGGCATGCCCCAAAGAAAACAGCTCTTTTGCCTGTAAAATAAAAATACACCCCCCCACAGTCATACACACTCAGTTCCCATACCCCACATACTTGTCAGTTAAATTAGAGCAGTGTGGTGTTACTTCTAAGCTCCCGAGTTTGATTCTATCCCATGTTATACCAAGTTAAACACATGAAGCTAGAGCATGTACTATATTGTTCCTTTAAAGGACCAATAAATACAGTCAATTTGCATAATTGATAAATGCATGATAAAAATACAATGCAATAGCACTTAGGGGCCAAATTATCAAGCTCCGAATGGGGCTTGATGTCCCTGTTTCAATGCGAGCCTTCAGGCTCACCGGAAACAGCAGTTATGAAGCAGTGGTCTAAAGACCACTGCTCCATATCTTGTCCACCTGCTCTGAGGCTGCGGACATCAATCCGCCTGATCCTATACAATCGGGCTGATTGACACCCTCTGCTAGTGGCCGATTGGCCATGAATCTGCAGGAGGTGGCATTGTACAAGCAGTTCACCAGAACTGCTTGTACAATGATAAATACCGTCAGCATATGCTGTCGGCATTTATCGATGTGCAGCAGACATGATACGCTACATCATATAATGTCCACTCGCACTTTCATAAATCGGCCCCTTAGTCTGAACTTCAAATGAGCAGTAGATTTTTTTCTGATAAATTTCAGTTATATCTATTTCCACTCCTCCTGTATCATGTGACAGCCATCAGCCAATAACAAATGCATATACATATATTCTGTAACTTCTTACACTGAAAAGTGTAAATATAAAAAGGCTGTGCACATTTTGATAATGGTAAATTGGAGAAAAAAAATTGCTACTCTATCTGAGTCATGAAAGTTTAATTTTGACTTGAGTGTCCCTTTAAGATGTGCAAGTCTCAAATCATTACTAAAGTAACCAGTTGTGATGCTACTTTTTTTATTATCTTTTGTTATGTGGAGGAATGTTTCTGATTTCATCTATTATTTAACCATATGAGCTTATCATACAATGTTATATTTTCCTAGTACATAGTCACACTACTGTATATACTGTATATACAATTTTACAGTTCACAAATTTGATCTTAAATTTAATTGGTTGAGAAAACTAGCAATATATCCAACGTACAGTATATAACTGGTTTGTTTTGCAATCTGGAGCATGCTGTTGATTCTGTATTGTGTGGCTTTTAATTAAGACTTCTCTCCTCTGAGAACATATGCCAATCATTACCATGCAAGTGTGACTTACTCCATCCTCAGAAGAGCTAACTCAGTGAACCTTTTCTCCATCTGCTTTTTCTAAATCTCTGAGCTGTATTGACCTTTGTATAATTGATGTGGAAATGATATTTCCTTTTTATGTTCACCAAGAGGTTGCAGCTCAGAAGTAGCCTCTTCCCCTGTGCCTACATGTACTAGAAAATAAAAGGCACGGTTACATTAATAATTAGAGACGCAGAGAAACCTGAACCACTGATCGACAGAAAAGCTGTAAACAAAAGTCTTTGTAAAATGCACATCTCCCCAATGAGTAGGTAATACAGTATATTCTAAATAAGCCTTGCAAACATCTGGCATGGTTATGTGGGACGTTGGTTATATACATATTAAACAGATTTATATATATATATATATATATATATATAGTTATGGCCAAAAATATTGGCACCCCTACATTTCTGTCAGATAATGCACCACTTCGCCCAGAAAATTGTTGAAATTACAAATGTTTAGGCATTCTCATTTTTTTTTCTTTTGTTTGTATTGGTATGACACAAAAAAGTGGAGAAAAAAAGCCAAATATGACACATTCCATGCAAAACTACAAAAATGGACTGGACAAAATTATTGGCACCCCCAAATTAATATTTGGTAGCACACCCCTTGGTAAAAATAACTGAAATAAATCACTTCCTGTAACCATCAAACAGTTTCTTATACTTCTATACTGGAATTTCGGACCACTCTTCTTTCACCAACTGCTCCAGGTCTGTAAGATTGGAATGGTTCCTTTTCCCAACTGCTGTTTTGTGATCTCTTCACAGGTGCTCTATGGGATTGAGATCTGAACTCATTGCTGGCCAGTTCAGTAGTCTCCAGCGCTTTGTCTTAAACCATTTAATGTGTGCTTTGCTGTAAGACCCATGACCTCTGATGGTGACCCAAGTTTCTGACACTGGGAAGTTTCTGACACTGGGCCCTACGTTGCACCACAGAATTCTTTGGTAGTCTTCAGATTTCATAATTCCATGCACACAGTCAAGACATCCAGTGCCTGAAGCAGCAAAGCACTCATTTCTTATTCTGAAAACAGTAGAATGACGGGCTTTACAGAAAAGCTGTAATTTAGTTTTGTCTGTCAACAGCACATTCTCCCAACAGGATTTTGTCTTTCTCAGGTAAGTTTTGGTAAACTCCAATCTGGCTTTTTTATGTTTCTGTGTCAGCAGTGGGGTCCTCCTGGGTCTCCTACCATAGCGTTACTTTTAATTCAGATGGCGACGTATAGTGCAAATTGACACATTTGTACCCTGTGCCTGAAGATCAGCTTGGATTTGACTGGAAATTGATCAAGGTTCTTTATCTACCATTCGAAAAAGACTTTGTTGCAATCTTTGATCAATTTTTCTCTTTCTTCTACATCCAGGGACAGTGCCATGGGCTGTAAACTTCTGGACAATGTTGCGCACAGTGAACACAGGAACATTAAGATCTCTGGAGATGGACTTGTAAACTTGAGATTGTCCACAATTTTCCACAATTTTTGTTCTCAAAATTCTTTGCTGCTCTTTTTCTTCTCCATGCTCAGTGTGGCACACAGAGACACACAACAGAAAGGTTGAGTTAAATGTTTACTATTTTAACTGGTTGCCGTTGTGATTTCTATATTGTCAGCACCTGTTAATTGAAACAGGTGAGTTTAATTACAAATTACAGGAGCATCAAAAACTTAAAATGCAATTATTTCTTACAATTTTGCGAAGGTGCCAATAATTTTGTCCAGTCCATTTTTGTATTTCTTTCATGTAATTAGCAAGAGTCCATGAGCAGTGACGTATGGGATATACATTCCTACCAGGAGGGGCAAAGTTTCCCAAACCTCAAAATGCCTATAAATACAACCCTCACCACACCCACAAATCAGTTTTACAAACTTTGCCTCCCATGGAGGTGGTGAAGTAAGTTTGTGCTAGATTCTACGTTGATATGCGCTTCGCACCAGGCTGGAGCCCAGTTTTCCTCTCAGTGTGCAGTGAATGTCAGAGGGATGTGAAGAGAGTATTGCCTATTTGAATTCAATGATCTCCTTCTACGGGGTCTATTTCATAGGTTCTCTGTTATCGGTCGTAGAGATTCATCTCTTACCTCCCTTTTCAGATCGACGATATACTCTTATATATACCATTACCTCTACTGATTCTCGTTTCAGTACTGGTTTGGCTTTCTACTACATGTAGATGAGTGTCCTGGGGTAAGTAAGTCTTATTTTCTGTGACACTCTAAGCTATGGTTGGGCACTTTTATATAAAGTTCTAAATATATGTGTTTTATTTGCCTTGATTCAGGATGTTCATCGTTCCTTATTTTCAGACAGTCAGTTTCATATTTGGGATAATGCATATGAATAAATCAATTTTTTCTTACCTTAAAATTTGACTTTTTTCCTGTGGGCTGTTAGGCTCGCGGGGGCTGAAAATGCTTCATTTTATTGCGTCATTCTTGGCGCGGACTTTCTTGGCGCAAAAATTTTCTTGTCATTTCCGGCATCATACGAGTCGCCGGAAGTTGCGTAATTTTTTTGACGTTTTTGCGCCAAAAAATGTCGGCGTTACCGGATGTGGCGCCATTTTTGGCGCCAAAAGCATTTAGGCGCCAAATAATGTGGGCGGCTTTTTTGGCGCTAAAAAATTTGAGCGTCATTGTTGTCTCCACAATATTTAAGTCTCATTATTTATTGCTTCTGGTTGCTAGAAGCTTGTTCATTGGCATTTTTTTCCCATTCCTGAAACTGTCATTTAAGGAATTTGATCAATTTTGCTTTATATGTTGTTTTTTCTATTACATATTGCAAGATGTCTCAGATTGACCCTGAATCAGAAGCCACTTCTGGAAAAACGCTTAACTGAGTTTCAGTTCTACCAAAGCTAAGTTCATTTATTTTAAATGTTATAAATGTTTATCTTTAGCTATGGTTTGTAATAAGTTATTATATACTTTTACATGCAGAATCCATTAGTATTTATGCTTTATATATTTCCATTCTTACAAGAAATATTTAGAAGATTTATAAGAAATATTTTTCTGATTCTATTTTAAAGGCTTTGTCTGACTTCGTGCCTTCTAATAAAAATTTTAGGTCTTTTTCACTTCTTTTTTAATTATTGAGGTTTCAAATGACCAACAACATACTGATTTATCCTTCTCTGATGATGTTTTTTTCTCTTTCAGAAATTTTCTTCATCAGATATTGACACTAACAAATCTACTTTTTTATTATTTTTCTATTATTAAAGTACATTTGTTCTTTGTTGAAAAGGTGTTGATTATTTTGGATATTAAGGTAACTAGTTCTTTAAGACTAGCTGACACTATTTCTGCCTATTTATTTCTGTGTTTTCAGAGGTTTTCTTTCCAATTCCCCATACTAGGGAATGGAATAGGCTGAGAATTTTCTTTTATTCCTTCTTCAAAGGTTTTAAACTATATTCTTTGCCAGCAGTTAAATTCAATTTGGAGGGTTCTCCAATTTATTGGGGCTATCTCTAATTCTACTAATTATGCTATTGTTTCTATAGCAAAATAGTATTTATTTTCCTTTAGATAGTTGTATCTTATTTATGGAAAATTATTTAGTTTCAGGTACTTTTCTTGGTCCTGTGATTTATTTGGCTATTGCAATTGCTTCATTTTCTCTGTTTACTTTAAGATCAAGTATCAGATTATGATTTATTTTAGCATTGTTAAAGGGACAACATTTACTAGACTAGGTGCTGTTGCATTTGTCTTGTTGTTTTGCATTTATTGATTATGCAAGTACACTGTATTGGCTGGTCCTTTCAACTGGACTATCATGCTAATAATTTCATTTGTGTCTTCATTTTATTGAATATTTTCGCAAATGAGGGTTAATCTATGTCTTTAGCTTTTTTAGCTAGAAGAATTTTGTGATTTTTAAAAAAAAAAATAAAAAAAAATAAATCCATATTTCTTTTGTTCTAAGATAATCAATTATTTGTTTTATAATTGGATTCAATTCTTAACTGTTACTCTGGGCTTCAAGATTGAGTTCTAAGACTAAAACTTTAAGCTTATACTAGTTTGGTTGTTCTTATTAAGGAACGAATTCCTGAGTTCTTTCCCAAGTAACATGTTTATAATTGGAGTTCGAAATCAGCTCCCTAATGTTGCGATGTACATGCCGTATTCCAGCTTGGCTGGTAAGGGGCAGGTTAAGACTTCTTTGAAATTTATTTGGTTCTATTTTGTCCAAATTTCTTTGATTTTATTCCAGTAAGGCTAACACTTTCTTTAACTGTGTTTCTGTCCTATATATTTTGGGTACTGTTGAAGCATGGCTGGGCACCCATGGGGTTCAAGCGCTGCTCAGACCTGGAATCTTCTGGGGTATTTCTTCCAGTTCCTTTTGAGGAACCGGGTTTTGGAGTTTTATTTAAACTATTTTGCCTTTTTATGGTCATTGATAGCATTATTTGTTTTCATTAGATACAATAAATGCATATTTTCATTTTTCTGTTTTCATTCAGATTATTTTCTGAGGATGCGGAATCTCATATGATTCACTTGCTCTTCAGGACATAGTTAGAGGATCTTTTTTTCAAAAGCTCTTGATTCCTCACACAAGGGTCACCTTTTTTAGGTTTCCAGATAGTTTGTGTCACTGTCCTTGTCTCTATCAGACAAAGGATAATTTTATTGGGTTCCGTCTGTCGGTACCTTTAGTCTCTATTATTTCCTTCAGTTGCTATATATGCATAGAAGTTTTAGGTCTTATGGCTACAGCATTGGATTCAATTCCCTTTGCTCATTTTCACTAGAAAGAACCTTTCCAGTCTTTTATAAGTGTTGTTTCTTCAAGAACATGGTTGGAGGATCAATTTACTAAAAAGTTTGTTTGATTCCTCAGACAAGGGTAACCTTTTTAGGTTTCCTGATAGATTCAGTGTCCTTGACTCTGTCTCTGACGGACAAGAGACGTCTGAAATTGGTTTCAGCTTGTCGAAACCTTCAGTCTCAATCTTTCCCTTCGGTAGCCTTATGCATGGAAATTCTAGGTCTTATGACTGCTGCATTGGACGCGATCCCCTTTGCTCGTTTTCACATGCGACCTCTTCAGATCTGTATGCTGAACCAGTGGTGCAGGGATTATACAAAGATATCTCAATTAATATCTTTAAAACCGATTGTTTGACACTCTCTGACGTGGTGGACAGACCCCCATCGTTTAGTTCAGGGGGCTTCTTTTGTTCTTCCAACCTATACTGTGATCTCAACAGATGCAAGTCTGACAGGTTGGGGAGCTGTATGGGGGTTTCTGACAGCACAAGGGGTTTGGGAATCTCAGGAGGCGAGATTACCAATCAATGGGAAGCGGATTATCTCAGTCGCCAAACGCTACATCCAGGCGAAAGGTCTCTTCACCCAGAGGTATTTCTTCAGATTGTTCAAATATGGGGACTTCCAGAAATAGATCTGATGGCTTCTCATCTAAACAAGAAGCTTCCCAGGTATCTGTCCAGATCCAGGGATCCTCAGGCGGAAGCAGTGGATGCATTGTCACTTCCTTGGAAGTATCATCCTGCTTATATCTTTACGCCTCTAGTTCTTCTTCCAAGAGTGATTTCCAAGATTCTAAAGGAGCGTTCGTTTATTCTGCTGGTGGCTCCAGCATGGCCTCACAGGTTTTGGTATGCGGATCTTGTCCGGATGGCTACTTGCCAACCGTGGACTTTTCCGTTAAGACCAGACATTCTATCGTAAGGTCCTTTTTTTCCATCAGGATCTCAAATCCTTAAATTTGAAGGTATGGAGATTGAACACTTGATTCTCAGTCATAGAGGTTTCTCTGACTCCGTAATTAATACTATGTTTCAGGCTCGTAAATCTGTATCTAGGATGATATATTATCGAGTCTGGAAGACTTACATTTCTTGGTGTTCTTCTCATCATTTTTCTTGGCATTCTTTTAGAATTCCTAGAATTTTAAATTTCTTCAGGATGGTCTGGATAAAGGTTTGTCTGCAAGTTCCTTGAAAGGACAAATCTCTGCTCTTTCTGTTCTTTTTCACAGAAAGATTGCTAGTCTTCCTGATATTTATTGTTTTTTAAAACCTGTTATTAAGTCAATTTCTCCTCCTTGGAGTTGGAATTTGGTTCTAGGGGCTCTTCAAGCTCCTCTGTTTGAACCTATGCATTCGCTGGATATTAAATTACTTTCTTGGAAAGTTTTGTTTCTTTTGGCCATCTCTTCTGCTAGAAGAGTTTCTGAATTATCTGCTCTTTCTTGTGAGTCTCCTTTTCTGATTTTTCATCAGGATAAGGCGGTTTTGCAAACTTCATTTTAATTTTTACCTAAGGTTGTGAATTGTAACAACATTAGTAAAGAAATTGTAGTTCCTTCATCGTGTCCTAATCCTAAGATCTCTAAGGAAAGATCGTTGCATTCTTTGGATGTAGTTAGAGCTTTGAAATATTATGTTGAAGCTACTAAGATTTCCGGAAGACTTCTAGTCTATTTGTTATCTTTTCTGGTTCAAGGAAAGGTCAGAAGGCTTCTGCCATTTCTTTGGCATCGTGGTTAAAGTCTTTGGTTCATCATGTTTATGTTGAGTCAGGTAGAACTCCGCCTCAAAGGATTACAGCTCATTCAACTAGGTCAGTCTCTACTTCCTGGGCATTTAGGAATGAATCTTCGGTTGATCAGATTTGCAAAGCAGCAACTTGGTCTTCTTTGCATACTTTTACTAAATTCTACCATTTTGATGTGTTTTCTTCCTCAGAAGCAGTCTTTGGTAGAAAAGTACTTCAGGCAGCTTTTTCAGTTTTTTTTCATTATGAGATTTAAACTTTGTTTTGGGTGTGGATTATTTTTCAGCGGAATTGGCTGTCTTTATTTTATCCCTCCCTCTCTAGTGACTCTTGCGTGGAAGATCCACATCTTGGGACTCTTGCTAATTACATGAAAGAAAACATAATTTATGTAAGAACTTACCTGATAAATTCATTTCTTTCATATTAGCAAGAGTCCATGAGGCCCACCCTTTTTTTGTGGTGGTTATGATTTTTTTGTATAAAGCACAATTATTCCAATTCCTTATTTTTTTATGCTTTCGCACTTTTTTCTTATCACCCCACTTCTTGGCTATTCGTTAAACTGATTTGTGGGTGTGATGAGGGGTGTATTTATAGGCATTTTGAGGTTTGGGAAACTTTGCCCCTCCTGGTAGGAATGTATATCCCATACGTCACTAGCTCATGGACTCTTGCTAATATGAAAGAAATGAATTTATCAGGTAAGTTCTTACATAAATTATGTTTTTTGGATGGAATGTGTCATATTTGGCTTTTTTTCTCCACTTTTTTTTGTATCATACCAATACAAACAAAAGAAATAAACATGAGAATGCCTAAACATTTGTAATTGCAACAATTTTCTGGACGAAGTGGTGCATTATCTGACAGAAATGCAAGGGTGCCAATATTTCTGGCCATGACTGTATATGTATATATATATATATATGTATATATATATATATATATATATATATATATATATGTGTGTGTGTGTGTGTGTTTCTGTTTGTGTTTGCATTGCAAGAAATCTTCATACAAAGAAAATGTTTTTAAAAATGTACTGTCATTTTATGAGCACAGTTTGCAGGAGTTGTTCAGGGATATAACCTTGGTAACCCTGTTGAGTATGTTAATGTAATGTCTTTTGTGAGAGCCAATCAAGACTAGATGTAAAAATGTTTTTGCACTTATCACAGAAATCATTGTATAGCAGGTAGCAGGGTCCAGTAAACTGTGTGTGCTCCAAACTCTCTGGGGGCATAGAAGATGCAAAATTATACAGTAGCAGAATTTCTACACATACAGCTGACACATAGTGTTGAGGATACATCCATACTCTCGAGCCTACCTATGTATGCCTTCATGGAAAGATGGTAATGTAAGTATAGATCAATTTGTGAATGTGTTCTTTTAAATATATTTGATGATTTTTAACCATTTGAATATGACTTTATGAGGTCAATTTATCAAGCTCCGTATGGAGCTTGATGCCCCGTGTTTCCGGAGAGCCTTTAGGCTAACCGGAAGCAGAAGTTATGAAGCAGCGGTCTATAGACCGCTGCTCCATAACCTGTCCACCTGCTCTGAGGCGGCGGACAGAAATCAACCCGATCGGATACGATCGGTTTGATTGACACCCCCTGCTAGCGGCCGATTGGCCGCAAATCTGCAGCGGCCGGTATTGCACCAGCAGTTCACAAGAACTGCTGGTGCAATGATAAATGCTGACAGCGTATCATGTCCGCTCGCACATTAGTAAATTGACCCCTATATCAGAGCCTATGAATATGATGGATACTGTCTGTAAATGATGTGATAATTTATTGGTGCCAGACTTTTTTTTTTAATAAGGGGCATCTTAGTTGCAGTACAAGAAGCATGTGATTAACTTGTCTTGAAAATTGACGCTTTGTTGTTTCTCATGGAAAGTTTCAATCAAGGATACTAATAGGCAGAGCTAAGTTTTATAATAGAAGTTTTTTTTTTTTTTAATTGTACATTTTGAATCATTGAGGTTCAATTTTGAATTTCATGTTAATTTATTGAAATATTTTATTTGGAATATTGAAATAATATTTTTTGCTTCTGCTAAAAGATAGCACTCCAACTATATTTTTTGTTAAGAACACGTGTTCCTGTCCTGATTAAACCAACAATTACTTGTTAGACATGTCCATCTCCGCCAGTAGAACTGAGTTGTCTCTATCAGTCATTGAGCAACAAATAAAAAAAATACATAAATAATTAAATAAATATGTTCTTTAGTATACATGGTATAGCATTTATTTTATTTTTTTTGTATCTTATTTTCTTTAGCTTATTATCCCTTTGAATTATAATGACCCCTTGTGGTTGCAGTTGGAGCTATATTGCTGCAGCAGCTGAGTAAATCAGGGACAGATGCTGTGGCCTTCTGGCTAAATCTTATTTTTATCTATCAATTTATCCATCTTTCTCTACTTATAAATAATGAATATTACAGAGTTTAGTTGAGGAGCACGGCTCTCAACTATCTGTCTCCCTGCCTATTTCTGTCTCTGTCTTTCTCTCAATTTGCCCACTCTCTCTTTATCTGTCTATCTATCTAATTACCATGCACTATGGGGGCTTTACACTACTTCTGATTAAGGTACATGGCACTGTGACTGTATTCAATGTAAGCACTTATATATGAATTACATTGTCTGTCTCCTTCCCTTACTATCTCACTATTTCTCATAAAATGGCTGCCATTTACTCTTCTCCCACTTCAGCAAAGTAGGGACAGTTTAGCTTAGTGAGTGTAATAACTGGGTAAAATTGTTGTAAATTCTCACCCCCATTTATTAAACTGCCTGTTCAGACTGCATCTTGTGTCAAAGTACTTGTACATATCATAATTCAAAGTTATTAAACTATCATCACCATAAAATTAAACGAAAATAATTTCTTAAGTTACCATACAATACATTTTTACATTTTATGAGTACAAAGCCAGAAAAACTAAAACAAAACAGCAATGAGCACTGGTTGCCTGATGCAGAACTAAATTGATGCATCAAAAACATAAATAGTAATGGAGTTTACTTTTAATGACGTCCAGATTATACATTATGCACATTGCTGGTTCTTAATGTGTTGTTAAAAGCCTTAGATATGGCAAATACTAATAAATAACTTAAACACCTCTATATCTCCCTGGAAAAATTAAAACATACAGTTGTAATCAAATGTATTCAACCCCATTGCAAATCGGGTTTATTGTCAAAATTTACAGACTTTCAGCTGTTTGCAATGAACAAATCAAACAAAAAGCAATTGAAATAGCTCAACACAACAAGTGTTTTCCCCAACTTCAACTGAAAATGCAACTTTTAATGAATTCTGCAGTCTCAAAATTATTCAACCCCTTCATGGCAAGCATCTTTAGTGCTTAGTAGAGCACTCTTTTGCTGTTATGAACTGCTGCAAATGAGATGCATAGCCAGACACCAGCTTCTTGTAGCGTTCCTGAGGAATCTTAGCCCATTCCTCATGAGCAATGGCCTCCAGTTTAGCAATATTCTTGGGTTTGTGTGACGTAACCGACTTCTTCAAATCCCACCATAGATTTTCTATGGGGTTCAAGTCAGGTGACTGTGATGGCCACTGTAGAATCTTCCAGGACTTTTTCTGCAACCAAGTCTTGGTGGAATTTGAGATATGCTTGGGATCATTGTCCTGTTGGAAGGTCCAATGATGCCCAAACTTCAGCTTGATGTTTTCTCCTAGGATTTCCTGATACTTCAATGAATCCATCTTGCCTTCCACACACTGCAGGTTCCCAGTGCCAGAGAAAGCAAAACAGCCCCAGAGCATCAGCGAGCCACCACCATACTTAACTGTAGGCAGAGTGTTCTTTTCAGTGTATGCTTCATTCGTCTTCCTCCAGACTTACCGCTGATTCATCTGGCTGAAAAGTTCCAGTTTTGTTTAATCACTCCACAGAACAGAATTCCAAAACATCTATGGCTTATTTATATGATTGTGAGCATATTGGAGCCAACTTTTCTTGTGATTTTGGGTCAGTAGTGGAGTACGTCTTGAAGTTTTGGCATGGAAACCTTCTGCGTTTAGTATGCGCTTTACTGTGCAAACTGAAACCTCAGTGCCTTGAGGGGTTTTCTCAACCTGCCTTCTTAGAAATCTGGTTGCAGCCATTGATAGCTTACTTTTTCTGCCCCATACAGGTAGTGTAACCACTGTTCCTTTAACCTTGAACTTGCGAACTATGCTTCCAACAGTGTCTGTAAGAATGTTCAGTGCCTTCGCTATATTTTTGCATCCTGTTCCTTGTTTATGAATGGTGATGATCTCTTCTCTTAACTTTTTGTACCATTCTTTTGACTTATTTCTAACATGCAGTCAAACGTGACACTCAACAAACCCCTAGCCAGTTCAGGTATTTCATGTGTTCTAGCTCAAGCACACCTGGTGCAACTAACGAAGCCCTTGATTAGTTGCATCATGTGTGCTTGAGACAACACCTGTTTTGCATATTTGTGCTAATGTGAGGGATTCCATTCAGGGGGTTGAATAATTTTGAGACTGCAGAATTCATTAAAAGTTGCATTTTCAGTTGAATTTGAGGAAACCACTTGAAGCATCTGTTGCTTTGAGCTATTTCAATTGCTTCTGTTTGATTTGTTCATTGCAAACAGCTGAAAGTCTGTAAATTTTGACAATAAACCTGATTTGCAATGGTGGTTGAATAATTTTGATTACAACTGTACCATCCCAATTTCTAATTATACCTTTCTTTGCTCTATTCACTATAATTATTCAAAAGTGATGTTCAAAATATAGTCACCAGAATACTAAGAAAATGTCATCCTTATGGTTAGCAACAACCAGGTGTTGGGGTTAGGTGTAGGCGTAAGGCTGGTGGTTAAGGTTTGTATCTCCTATAGGGGACATCTCTAAATCCACTGTTTCCAAAAACATCATTTTAAATGTTCCTGCATTTCACTTTTTTATGTTGCAATTCTGAGTCATTTCAATACAAACCTTACTCTTCCAATAAGTTGTATTTGTCTTTCTCTGCCACTTCTTTTGCACATACCATAACAAAATTCTCCTCTCCACCATACTCTTAAGTACAGGTATACCTCACTTTACAGCGCTTCGCTAATACAGTGCTTTGTGGAGCTGAAGTTCAACCTCCAAGGATTTCGAAACAGTGCTGTAATCTTCGTGAGATTGCGAGAAAAGTGACTGGCACCATTTTGTTATGCACAGTTCACTCTGTTTACAGCATTACAGTGCAATCTGTGTCTTAGTGCTGTAGTCTGGCAAATTTTACTACAGTAATAGTCACTATTTTACAGGTACAGCATTTATTGAATAATAATTGAATACTGTGCTGTGCGAGTGTTTAACTAAATGTAGCACTATTGCACTCCTAATATATGTTAGTTCAACATTTTTAAACACACTGGCAAGTTAAAAGAAATCTAAAACCGCCTTGTTTCACTTTAAGGCAGTTTTCACTTTACAGCGGAGCTCCGGTTCCTAACCCGCTGTATGAGCGGGGTATACCTGTAAAACCAATTGTTTCTTGTGCATTTATGAATTGTTTGCCACTGGTTTTACTGTATACATCTTTTTTCCTAAAGCATAAAGATTTCTTTTTGCTCTCTCTATTTATATTTTTTATTACCTGCTATTTGGAATATAATTCTATATTTGTATAATTGTTTGAGTAAAATACATTACGCATTGAATTATAATATATTTATTCTAAAATATTGTCAGTATACTGCAGCCTGACATTCATTTATATGTGATGTTACTTCATAATATCTATTTAAGCATTGTGAGTGCATACTGTTTTGCTGACAGTCATAATAAGTATCAATAAATATTTCATTTGTAGCTTCCTTTACCCACATTAAATTAGTTTCTGCTATTTTCCCAATATAAATTGATATTTAATGCTGTAATTTTCTATTTTTGCTCAGAATCCACAAAGGGCTCTTAAGCTAGTTACAGTTGCCATTATGTTAAAGCAGGTAAGCACAGGTTTAATTAAAATTAATAAAACATTAAGAATATGAAGAGCTAGTGTATTATTAAATATTTATTAAGCACAGTCTTAGGATCACCAGAACACAGAATTTAAGTTTATAATGAAGTAAACTACAACTTCCCTACATATGCTGGGTCAACAGTCTTCAGCATTTTTTTTTATTATATCCATTTGTATTGGATTTAGCACGACCACAGGAGAGATGACTAATGAATTTTAGACATAGATTTTAAAAATGAGAAATACTTATGCATTATAATTTAAACAACTTTTACCCATAGAGCTTACTTTAAATATTCAAGCTTTTCCATCCTCTTAAAATGACCCTTAGTTAGAATGACTTAGGGGCCTATTTATTAATGTGCGAGTGGACATGATCCGATATTGCGGATCATGTCCACCGCACATTGATAAATGCCAACAGCATACGCTGTTGGCATTTATCATTGCACCAGCAGTTCTGCTGGTACAATGCCGCCCCCTGCAGATTCGTGGCCAATCAGCAGGGGGTGTCAATCAACCCGATCGTATTCGATCGGGTTGATTTCCGGCGATGTCTGTCTGCTCCTCAGAGCAGGGGGACAGGTTATGGAGCAGCGATCTTTAGACCTCGCCAGAAAAACGGGGCATACGGAGCTTGATAAATACGCCCCTTTATATTTAGGCCAAATACTGTATAAGACAACCTGCATGTCTTCAACTTAAGATTCATTTAAGCCTGTTAAACGTAGCCTATATATTATAAACCTCAATTTTTTAAATGAGATGATCCAGAGAGGTCTTTTGAATGCATTTCTGACACTGTGTGAAATGTAGAGTTTTACAAATAGTCTCTTTTTTAAAGGACCAGTCAACACAGTAGATTTTTTTTTCTGACAATTTTAAAAGTTATGTCTATTTTCACTCCCCCTGTACCATGTGACAGCCATCAGCCAATAACAAATGCATACATGTACCATGTGACAGCCATCAGCCATTCACAAATGCATACACACTTATTCTTGCACATGCTCCGTAGGAGCTGGTGACTCAAAAAGCTTAAATATAAAAAGAATATGCACATTTTGTTAATGGAAGTAAATTGGAAAGTTGTTTAAAATGGCATGCTCTATCTGAGTTTAATTTTGATTGAGTGTCCCTTTAACTCTACAATTGACACCACCTTCTTAGTGCTGATCTTGAAGCATAACATGTGCTTACTGGTTCATATGCACTGTGTATGAGCTTTCCCACAAATCAAGATTTTGCACAAAAGCTTACTTACCAATCAGCAAGAGGAGTGTTTTACAGGCATTAATTTCAGTGTTAAAAAAGCAAATACAGTACTTTAAAGAGAAAATATGCAGTGAAAGCCCTGCAGTTCCCTAAAGGACATTCACCATATTTGTTGCTGACAAAGAGAAAATAATGCTGTATTTTAAAAGTACCCTCCAAATGAGAGGTTTATTTATTTTATCATTTACATTTTGTATTTTACACAAAGAATATTCCACCCCGTGAGGTGCTCAATTCATGCTATTTCATCAGGGGCCCAATGTTCTAAAGATCACCAGGTTTGGGGAGCTATGCTAATTTCAGTCTTGCAAAGTTCCCGCTGGGCAAAATGTATAAAATGTGTTTTTTAAAAGTAGACAGCCTTTTTAATATTGTATTTTTAGAGCTGCTTGTGTGTGTATGTGTATATACTGTATGTATATATATATATATATATATATATGCATATATATATATATATATACACATATAAATACTATATATATATATATATATACACACACAGACATCCCAACCTGCAAAAACTCATTTCAGTGAGGTGGCTTCATTCGCTACTGTGCTGTCACACCCCCTCCCAGTTATATATTGGACGCCTTGAAACCCTAAATAAGATAGAGACTTATCATTAAAGTAGCTTCCCACTACACAAGTCACATTAAAAAAAAGTAGCTTTATTGCACAACCACAAACAATAAACCTATTTTCCAGTGATCGTACGCTTGTTGAATGCTTAAATATTTTAGAATACAAAGTTTAATTCTGTGCAGTAAATAAGGTAGTATTTGTGTTTTATTTTATTAGAATCAGTGGGGGCTTTTTGGTTACTGATGCATGCTTTGAGGGTTCTATAACGTTCCAGCAACTAAAGGCATTCTTTAAAGAAACACTTTTCCGGATTTGGGCCACATTGGATCATGGTACTTGGAGTTTCAGGGAGATTGCATTCTATTTGCTGACATCAGGGAGCCGCTCTTACTATCAGGGAGACTCCCTGAACTTCAGGGAGAGTTGGGATGTCTGCACACATACACACTGTTCAGTACAGTGTAAACTTACTTTAGTTTACTTCTAATATAGTAGAAGTTGCACTGTATAAATATAATACGCATGGTACAATGCAAATGCAATATTAGAACTCAGCATATTTAATGCACTGTGGACTCATAGCAGCTATAAAAATATGATGTTAAAAAAGCCATCTTCTTTTAACAACACATTTTATGTAGTAAAATTATTTAAAAAAAACTCTATTGTTAAAGAAAAAAAATTTCAGCAACCGTCTCCAAATACACCTGCTCTTATTCTGGGGGACTTCAACATCCCCAATAATAATCCATCTGCCCCCTCTAAACTTCTCTCACTCACAAACTCCTTCAGTCTCTCACAATCCGCCCTATTTACTAGTCACTGCGATAGACACTCTATTGATCTAGTATTCTCCTACCTCTGCTTTATATCTGACGTAACCTGTTGCCATTTCCCATTTCAGACCACCGCATGCTCACCTATAATCTTAGTGTACTGGCTAAACCTACTTATCCCCCTTGACCCCACACCTGTAGAAATTTGCACACTGTGAATCCTCTCCAATTTTCCAGTCTTATTCAACATCTCCTCCCCCACACTTCTACAATATCCTTTCCTGATCTTGCTACAACCCACCAACCCACTATAACAAAACTCTCTCCTCTGCACTAGACACTCTTGCTCCTCCCTAACTACGCAAAAAAAAAAAAAACGTTGTCAGTTATAGCCCTTGCACTCTCAGCCAATGCCTGTAAAAATGCTCCCCCACTGCTGAGCGTGCCTGAGGGAAATCTCGCTCTAAACCGGATTTTATCCACTGTAAGTTCATTCTTCTTTCTTACACCTCTGCCCTTCAATTAGCCAAGCAAACCTACTTCTCTTATATCTACTCACTTCTCAAACCCTAAATTATTCTTTTCTACTTTCAACTCTCTCCTCTACCCACCTGCACTTCCCCCTTCATCAGAATACTTAAACAAAACGCATACTATCCAAAGCAACATCCTGACACAAGCCTGCAATCTTTCATCTACACCCTCTGCCACACTCTTGGATCCACTCTTATCTCTCAAACAGGTAATTCTCTGCATTATTTGCTGGTAAATACTCCTCTTCTATGCCTCTGTCTGTTTTTGTACCTCAAGGCTCTGTCCTGGGTCCTCTACTCTTCCTCATTTATACTTCTTCACTGGGTAAACTTATTAACAGCTATGGTTTCAACTATCACCTCTATTTCTGATTGCTGACACTACAAAGCAAATAATCCACGCCCTTGTAATTTCCCAATTTGACTACTGCAATAATCTACTCACTTGCCTTCCTCTCTCACGACCCCCTTTAATACATCCAAAATGCCTCTGCCAGGCTAATCCAACTTTCACACCTCTCTGTGAGTCCCTTAACTGGTTCCCCATTCACAGCAGAATAAATTCAAAATTCTCACCCTGACCTACAAATCCCTTACTAATGTTGCTCCCACTACCGATCCTCGCTACTCAACAAATATACTCCAGCCTCTCCACTAAGATCCAACAAGGACCTGCTGCTTGGATCTTCGATTATCACCTTTTCCCATGCTTGACTGCAGCACCTACCCTCTGGGCGGCTCTCCCTCACGCTCTCAGACTTTCCCCTAAACAGTTTTCTTTTAAACACTCCCTAAAGACATTTTGTTCAGGGAAGCTCAGAAGCAAATTAATTCCACTTATCTAAAAACTACCCTCATCTAACTCTGTATTAACATAATTCTCACCCTTGCAGTCCTCACCTCCTGTTTCTCACCCTCCTACCCTTCTAGATTGTAAATTCCAACCGGAATAGGGCCCTCAATCACCCCTGTATTTGTTTGTCAAATTTTCTCTTGTCTCCTACAAGCTTTTTTTTTATCATTGTTTTACTTAAATTAATTGTACCCATGCAAGTACAATTATAAATACAGTATAATATTAATAAAGATTTGTGATGTTCATATTTGTCAGAACATTGTCTTATTCAGTAACAGAAGTAGATTTGTAAGTCAAGATGTTTCAGTTTGGATTACTAACATTATTCTTCAACATGGTGTATGTATTAGATGTCTCTGAAGTAGAAATTATTTTCTTGCTTACTCTAAATAGTGATCTTGCCTATAATCAGTCTCGCAGCACCCAATTGAACAGGTCAGCACCATAATTGCAGGCAACTTTAGTCTGAACGCAGAAAACAGCATTTGATTTTACACAATAGGGCATATTTATCACGCTCCGTATGGAGTTTGATGCCCTGTGTTTCTGGTGAGCCTTCAGGCTCTCCAGAAACACAAGTTATGAAGCAGCGGTCTAAAGACCGCTGCTTCATAACCTACTCGTCTTCTCTGAGGCGGCGGACAGACATCGCCAGGAATCAACCCGATCCAATACGATCGGGTTGATTGACACCCCCTGCTAGTGGCCAATTGGCCGCAATTCTGCAGGGGGCGGCATTGCACCAGCAGTTCACCAGAACTGCTGTTGCAATGATAAATGCCAACAGCGTATGCAGCGGACATGATCCACAATATTGGATCATGTCCGCTCACACTTTCTTAAATAGGTCCCAATGACTGAATAACATTTAGAGGCAGATATTGAAAGAGAAACAAGATGGAATGCTAGATGTGAGTGTAAGTTTGGACAAGTTTAAAAAGCTTAATGTATGTTCAGTTTTTTTGTCAGAACCAATAAATATATGGGTAGGATAAAGCATAAATAATGATGTTATTTTATTATGTTCATTAAAGTTTTTTTTTTCAAATTTTTAAACAATGGCAATAATTTACATTGATAAATAAAGAAATCAGGAAACCATCCAAATTTAATTGTTAAAGATTATTATGAATCTTTTTTGTTGTTGAACATATCCATTATACATTCATGTTGTGAAGACAATACAGCAGGCCAGAATGTTTTTAGCATGGAAACAATAACAGTTAATAGTAATAATAGTAGTAATAATCTAATTATCCAGCTGATATTAATTGTTCCCTTAGTTTTAAGGATATTTTATACTAACATATATTATGTTGTAGTGCTGCTATGACAAGTGAGGCATAAATCATTTACTCCTATCTATTGTAATAGACTAACTGCTCAAGGTTTTCAGATCACATTCTAATTTCCCTTAATAATTTCCCTAATGCACCAACAAGAGTGGAAGTGCAGGGCTTCTGTGTTTTTGGGCAATCTCCTGATTTCTAAATGCTTTTTATTTAATGAGTTTGAATCCAACACATTTTGATTCTATTCATTTTCACTTTTGTGTGGGATTACAATGAAATCTATTTTGTTTGGGCAGTGAGTAGTCATAATAGCCAATCTTAACCTCTTAGTGCTGCCTGAGAGGAATAGCAATGCTTTACAAGTACTGCATCTAGCCATGAAGGATTAAGGCTTTTACAGTAGTCGCTCTTATCACAGCAGAAGCAAAAAGACATCAGACTAATCTAGTATGCAAATAACAATCACTGTAAACAGGTATTACTGGACAGCTCTAATGGTAAATGATTTACAGTGCAGCAGGTGTGGAATACTCACACTTTCAATTCCTTGCTGCATTGTTACTGTAAAAAACAGCAGCTTGTAGGTGGTAATGGTACTTTTTTTTATGGACAAAGTGTTCCCTTGTCAACATTTTGAATTGCTTACACTTGTAGACTTAAGGACAAGGATATATTTTTAGCTAGTTTTGCTGTTATCTCTATAACATTTGCATACATAATTCCATAGCCATCATCCCGTGACATGTTTGTATGGGGATTGTTAGTGTTTCAATCTCATAAACACTTTCATTTAAGAAAATACATATAAAAAGTTTTCTGTCTCAAAACAGAAACTCTTTTTTTTTACATACGAGCAGCTGGAGGAAGAAGGTGCGAGTACATTTACATTTTGACCATAAACAATTCTATGAATAGCTGAGAATTGTGACACAAAATGTTTTTTCTAAACAGTGCATGAAGCTGGCTTGTCAAACCTGTAAACAGCAAACTGATTTTACATTTTATATTTTCTGTGTGTACTCTCTGGCTTGCATAGAAGAGATGGAGAGTTACATATTCTATTTAAACAACATCCCTCTAGATTCCTATTGCAAAATATTGTTTTTCTCTCCTCTCTGTCTTTCTATTTGCCCCTTATTCTCTCTTTCTGTGCTTTATGCAACTTCCACGTTCCTCACATACAAACACACACACACGTAAGCATGCGCACACAGAGACGCACATAAATGTGCGCGCAAACATGCACCCATGCGCACACAGAGACACACATACATGCGCACACACACGTAAGCATGCGCACACAGAGACACACATACATGCGCACACCCGCAAGCATGCGCACACAGAGATTCACATACATGCGCACACACACGTAAGCATGCACACACAGAGATACACATACATGCGCACACACACGTAAGCATGCGCACACAGAGATACACATACATGCGCACACACACGTAAGCATGCGCACACAGAGACACACACACATGCGCACACACACGTAAGCATGCGCACACAGAGATACACATACATGCGCACACACACGTAAGCATGCGCACACAGAGACACACATACATGCGCACACACACGTAAGCATGCGCACACAGAGATACACATAGATGCGCACACACACACACGTAAGCAAGCGCACACAGAGATACACATACATGCGCACACACACGTAAGCATGCGCACACAGAGACACACATACATGCGCACACACACGCAAGCATGCGCACACAGAGACACACATACATGCGCACACACACGTAAGCATGCGCACACAGAGACACACATACATGCGCACACACACATAAGCATGCGCACACAGAGATACACATACATGCGCACACACACACACGTAAGCATGCACACATAGAGATACACATACATGCGCATACACACATAAGCATGCGCACACAGAGATACACATACATGCGCACACACACGTAAGCAAGCGCACACATAGATACACATACATGCACACACACACGTAAGCATGCGCACACAGAGATACACATACATGCACACACACACGTAAGCATGCGCACACAGAGATACACATGCATGCACACACGGAGATACACATACATGCGCACACACACACACGTAAGCATGCGCACACAGAGATACACATACATGCGCACACACACACACACGTAAGCATGCGCACACAGAGATACACATACATGCGCACACACACACACACGTAAGCATGCGCACACAGAGATACACATACATGCACACACACACGTAAGCATGCGCACACAGAGATACACATGCATGCACACACGGAGATACACATACATGCGCACACGCACACACGTAAGCATGCGCACACAGAGATACACATACATGCGCACACACACACACACGTAAGCATGCGCACACAGAGATACACATACATGCGCACACACACACACACGTAAGCATGCGCACACAGAGATACACATACATGCGCACACACACGTAAGCATGCGCACACAGAGATACACATACATGCGCACACACACACACGTAAGCATGTGCACACAGAGACACACATACATGCGCACACACATGTAAGCATGCGCACACAGAGATACACATACATGCGCACACACACACACGTAAGCATGCGCACACAGAGATACACATACATGCGCACACACGTAAGCATGCGCACACAGAGATACACATACATGCGCACACACACGTAAGCATGCGCACACAGAGATACACATACATGCGCACACACACGTAAGCATGCGCACACAGAGATACACATACATGCGCACACACACGTAAGCATGCGCACACAGAGATACACATACATGCGCACACACACGCAAGTATGTGCACACAGACACACATAAATGTGCACGCAAACGCGCATGCATGTGCACACAGAGACACACACATACATGCATGCAAACACACATGCAAGCATGTGCACACAGAGACACACATAAATGTGCGTGCAAACACGCATGTATGTGCACACAGAGACACACGCATACATGCATGCAAACACACACGCAAGCATGTGCACACAGAGACACACATACATGCGCACACACATGCAAGCATTTGCACACAGAGACACACATAAATGTGCGCCCAAACATGCATGCATGTGCACACAGAGACACACATAAATGCACACACACGCAAGCATGCGCACACACACGCAAGCATGCGCACACAGAGACACACATACATGCGCACACACACGCAAGCATGGGCACACAGAGACACATAAATGTGTGCGCAAACATGCACGCATGTGCACACAGAGACACACATACATGCACACACACATGCAAGCATGCACACACAGAGACACACATAAATGTACGCGCAAACACGCACGCATGTGCACACAGAGACACACATACATGCACACACATGCAAGCATGCGCACACAGAGACACTCATACATGCATGCAAACACACACACAAGCATGTGCACACAGAGACACACATACATGTACACACACAAGCATGTGTGCACAGAGACACACATACATGCACACACAGGCAAGCATGTGCACACAGAGACACACATACATGCACACACAAGCAAGCATGTGCACACAGAGACACACATACATGCGCACACACCCACGCAAGCATGCACACACAGAGTCACACATACATGCACACACACACAGGCATGTGCACACAGAGACACACACATACATGTGCGCACAAACACACAAGCATGTTCACACAGAGACACACATACATGTGCACACACACGCAAGCATGCACACACAGAGACACACATGTATGGCAACTATCACCTCTATGCTGATGATACCCAAATCTACCTATCCACCCCTGCACTCTCTCTTTCTGTTAATTCTCACATCAGCGACTGCTTATCTGGCATTTCCATAAACATGTCCAAGACCGAACTACTTCTAATCCCCCCCCTCTAATTCTACTCCAGTCTCTAATTTTCTATCACTGTTTGTGGCACCACTATCTCCCCATCACCCCAAGTCCACTGCCTTGAAATCACACTTGACTCAAATCTATCCACATCCAATTGCTCTCTTCATCCTGCCGCAACCATCTACACTATATCTCCCAAATTTGTCCATTTCTAAGCACTGAAACTACTAAACAGCTAATGCACTCCCTGGTAATTTCCCGACTTGACTACTATAATAACCTACTAACTGGCCTACCTCTATCATGCCGCACCAACCCTCTGCAATGCACTTTCTCGAACTTTCAGACTTTCCCCTAACCTGTCCTCCTTTACACCCTCCGTAAAGACCTTTTTGTTCAGGGAAGCTTATCACCCAACTCACTAACAAATAAATTACACCTAACCAACAGTTGCCCTCATCTTACTCCTCACTAACATCATCCCCACCTCCTGTTTACCATCCTCCTACCCATCTAGATTGTAAGTTCCCATGGAAATAAGGCTCTCAATTCCCACTGTATTTGTCTGAAAATGTTTGTCTTATATTGTATTGTTTCACCGTTGTACTTATATCTTTGTACCCATGGACAGCACTGCAAAATCTGTTGGTGCTTTATAAATAAAGAATAATAATAATAATAATAATACATGTACGCACACACACGCAAGCATGTGCACACAGAGACACACATACAACCCCGATATGTATGGAAAATGCAATAAAACAAACAAAAATAGTCATTTGAAAATTCAATTCACCCTGTACTATATTGAAAACACATTATGAACACATTAGTTGATGTTTTACTTTGTGAATTTAATGTATTTTTAAAAATATACACTCATTTCAAATCTGATGACTGCAGCACACTACAAAAAAGTTGGGACAGTCGATTGTTTACAACAGTGTAACATCACCTTTTCTTTTAACACCTACACTTATTTAGTGTTTGGGCACTAAAGACACCAGTTGGTTTAGTTTAGCAGGCGGAATTTCCCCCCCATTCAACCATTATGCATATCTTCAGATGCGTTACTGTAGGGCCTTCGTTGCCTTATTTTGCGCTTCATAATGCGCCACTCATACTCAATTGGAGACAGGTCAGGACTGCAGGAGAGCCATGCTTTCACCCGCTCTCTCTGCTTACGCTACCATGTAATCCGGTCAGAATTTTTTTGTGTGTTGTCATGTTTGAAAATTCGGGACATCCCTGGAAAAGACAATGTCTGAATGGCAGTATATGTTGCTCCAAAATGTATACATATCTTTCTGCATTAATGATGCCCTCACAGATGTGCAAGTTAAGCATGGACACAACCCCATACCATGTCAGACTCCGGCTTTTGGACCTGAGGCTGATAACAGCTTGGATGGTCCTTTTGCTCTTTGGCCTGGAGAACACGACAGCTGTTTTTCCAAAAACTATTTGAAATGTTGACTCGTCGGACCACAGAACACGATTCCAATGTGCTACTGTCCTTCTCAGATGAGACCGAACCTAGAGAAGTCGGCAGCACTTCTAGATAGTGTTGATGTATGGCTTTTGCTTTGCATAGTAAAGCCTTAACTTGCATCTGTAGATGCAGCAGGGAATGGTGTTGACTGACAAAGGTTTACCAAAGTATTTCCAAGCCCATGTCATGATATCCATTACAGATTCATGATGGTGTTTGAGACAAGGACGTCTGAATGATCAGAGATCATGCACATTCAGAAGTGGTTTTCAGCCTTGCCCTTTACGCACCGAGACTTTACCGGATTCCTTGAATCTTTTAATTAAATTGTGCACTGTAGAAGGTGAAATGCCCAAAATCCTACCGATTTGTCTTTGGAGAATGTTGTTTTTAAAGTGTTGGATTATTCGCTGTTGGCAGATTGGCGAGCTTCGACCCATCCTTGTACTAGGACTTTTTTGGAAGCTCCTTATATACTATCATTACATGATTGCCTCACCTGTTTCACATCACCTTCTTGTTTCAACTTGTCACATTGCTATTAGTCCTAAATTGCCCCTGTCCCAACTTTTTTGGAGTGTGCTGCGCTGCAGTTATCAGATTTGAAATGAGTGTATATTTTAAAACATACAAATAAATTCACAAAGTAAAACATAAAAAAATGTGTTGATACTGTGTTTTCAATATAGTACAGGGTGAATTGAATTTTCAAATGACTAATTTTTTTTTTTAATTTTCATTTTCCATACTGTCCCAACTTTTTCGGAACTGGGGTTGTACATGCGCACACACACAGACACGCAATCATGTGCACACAGAGACACACATACATGCACACACACACGCAAGCATGTGCACACAGAGACACACAGTCACATAAATGCACACACACACATGCAAGCATGTGCACGCAGAGACACACAATCACATAAATGCACACACACATGCAAGCATGTGCACACAGAGAAATAAATACATACATGCGCACACACACGCAAGCATCTGCACACAGAGACACATACATGCACACACAAGCATGTGCACACAGACACACATACATGCACACACACACACACACACGCAAGCATGGGCACACAGAGACACACATACATGCGCACACACACTCAAGCATGTGCACACAGAGACACACAGTCACATAAATGCACACACACATGCAAGCATGTGCACACAGAGAAATACATACATGCGGACACACACCCAAGCATCTGCACACAGAGACACATACATACACAAACACACACACATGCAAGCTTGTGCACACAGAGACACACATACATGCATACACACACACTGCGTTCAAATAAGATGCAACTACAACATGTTTTCTATTCGTCTTTAAATGACCAAAAAGAACCTCTTGAAAACACATTTTGGATTGTTTTCCACTGCATTTCTAATCTTTTTGAAAAGTTGTTGCTGGGTTTTTTTTTAATAGCGTTCATATTTGTAAATTATTAAGGAAATAATGTTTATAAATAATATGTCTGTTAATGGTAGCACTTATCTGTTGGGACATTATAAAATGTTAAGTAATAATGAAAAAACATAAAAAAAGGGTTAATTACACACATTGTAATTTGTTCTTATAAGGAACAGCAAAGAAACTGCAACCAATGACACAAGGTGGTCATCAATAATAAGTAAGTTGCCAACCATTGCCATTTTTTTTGGCTTCCATATTAGTCGGCAACACACTCCTTTTTATGTAGGTGTTTACATGTTTACCCAATCCAAATTTAGGACTGTAGTGAACAAAGATATTCAGATATTCCATGTTTTTTTTTACTGGAACACTGTGGTAGCAATCTTGGAAATCCTGCTACGATATTTGCAAAGGCAAATATAAACACTTTCCTTACACTGGTGAACCCTGTATTGAAGGAAGGAGAGGGGTCAGAAGCAACAAAGGTGTAGCCTGTGCCTACCAGCCCCCCTGTAGCAACACCATTATTGATTTTAGGGCCAGATAGGCCCCATAGAAGTGTGGTCCGGTCTCAATTAAGACCTCTTTAGTTGCTCCCCTGATTTTATTGTTAAACAGCTAAACATTGAAACTACCAGTAACAAACAGCACATGCCAACAATATTGTGGTTGTTTGCCAAATGTTCAAACTCATGATCTAGTAAAAAGCTTAATGTGTATGTGCACCAAAAATTTTTTTCCTCTTGCCCACTAGTCATTAAAGAGTAGACGTAAAACTGTGGTGAGTAGGGAAAATAGTGAATTAATGTTAAATCAGCATTCACTCACTACCTAGAGCTGGGTGTGTAGGTGCAACAAAGAAATGCTGTTGTAAAGATGGAGCCTTGCTGTGAAGGTGGAGCCTTGCTGTGAAGGTGGAGTGCATTTGCGGTGTGGAGGTGCTAATAAGAAACATGGGTGATGCGGAGAGGCAGAGTGGGAGGTATCATCAACAGGAGTGTGGCTTATAAGAGATAAGTAGGGCCCTGTTCTGGCTGATTTGACGTTTTGGAGCTATACAAATGAGGGGATCGGAAGGCATATGTAAATAGGGAATTTTGGTGGGAGCTGTATACATAAAATTGTGAGCAACAAAGGTAAAGTAAGAGATTTTGAGGGCTTTCAGAAATGTTTCCTTTCAGATATACTAGTCAGGTTACAACATAAAGGAATGTGCTTAATTTAAAGGAATACTGTGGGGAAATAAGAAATGCTCTGTACACTTAAAACAGGATTTTTTTTTTAACAATGCAGCATTTAATTTATATGCAATTTATATGCCCCAGCCTGTTAAAGAGATATGAAACCCTAAAATGTTCTTTTGTGATTCAGACAGAGCACACCATTTTACAAAGGTTTCCGATTTACTTCTATGATCAAACTTGCTTCGTTCCCAAGATATTCTGTGTTGAAATGATACCTAGGTAGGCATCGGGAGCACTATATGGCAGGAAATAGTGCTGCCATCTAGTGCTCTTGGAAATGGATATTTTTTTTGCAAAACTCCTGCCGTATAGTGTTCCAGAAATGGAAATAATAAAGAAAATGCTCAATCTAAATTTTGAAAGAAAAAATGTTGGGTATATCCCTTTGATTGCAACCTCACTGCTTCTACACTCCCTACAGCAGTTTTATTTCTATATGTCCTGTGTAGGATCTGGCATGCACCTTGTGCCAACCGCAGACAACTGCAGGAAAAAGATGCTTATGTTGTGGGATGGCTGTTGTAAAGGGTTCAACAACAACGTTTTGGGTAATTTAACCCTAAAAAGAAATGTAAGAGCAGTAAAGTAGCAATTAACACGATATAGTGGCTGATATAACTTAAACGCTGCATTTGAAAAATGAATGTTTACTGACGCTTTCAGATTTCTAACACTGTGTCTTCAAATATTAATTTTGCAATATTCATTCTTTATTTAATGTTTCACTGAAGATCCATGAAAAAATAATCATGTCATTTTTTTATATATTGGTTTCTAATTATTTCTCTTATAAGTGCCTAGCTACAAATGTCTTTTAATCTTTTTATTTGTAGAAAACACAATATCCTGTTCATGTTCCTTTAGAACTATAATATTTTCCATCACATTTGTACATTGTTTTACTTGAGATTCATCCTTGTATGATGACTTGCTTAATCAGTTCATGTAAACTGTCTGACAAATGCAATGGGTAGATAACTATATTAGACATGTAGAGCATGAACTAAATGCTTATTGATCCATTCTCTTTTGGCAGGAGTATACACATGGTGATCTGAAGTTCAGCTCCCAAAATTATTGTTATCTATGCTCAACATTAGATGCAATGGAGGACAAAAAATAAGGAGTAAAGCAAGACTAATAAGGAACCTAATGGGATTAACATACTTTAATAATTAGCTAGGAAGCAGTAGGCAAAATAAATATGGTACCTCTGTGATCCAGCCATGTCATAACATACTTAAAGGGCCATTATAGTGATAAAATAGCATGATTGGTAGCTAAATGCAGCCACCAATCGGCAAGCTGTACCCAGGTGCTGAACCAAAAATGGTCCGGCTCTTATGCTTACATTCCTGCTTTTTCAAATAAAGATTCCAAGAGAACGAAGAATATTTGCCAATAGGAGTAAATTAATTAATTGCTTTAAATTGCATACTCTATATGAATCATGAAAGACATAATTTGGGTTCAGTGTTCCTTTAAATACAAATGTAAAGTACCACTGGAACCTGCAGAGCGCTACTGGTTCTGAGCAAAAACTTTCTGATCCAATCAGCAGTTCTAGTTGCACAACCCAGCTATGCAAATAGTGCTTCTAAATTGACACTTTAATATTTAGCTTGTTCACAAAACTCTCGTGAAAAGCATTTTATTCTGCTTGAGCTATATTTATTGTTGTTTATTAAGAGTTTTACACACATTACAGATTTTGCTTTAACACTGTCATAATTACATAGGCACAATATCATGTATAGCAGTCCTTCCTAATCTGTATTCCATAGAACTGTGGTATTTATTTTGTTATGAGTGTTGATTATACATTAAAGTTTTGCTGGAAGGTTAAATAAAGGTAGTAGTAATAGAAAGCAGTTCTAGTTGTACAGTATTGAATAGTTTTTAAGATATTAACAGTAATTTGTATGTCTCTGTGCAACTCTTGTGTGTTAACAATTGATAATGAAGGGAACAGGTCTGAGTTCTAGAGAGAAACAGTGTTTCTTGGAAGCAGTTTAAAGCCCTGTGCCTCTGAGTGGGTTCTTTGTTGGGTTCCCAAATTCAAGGCCTTTCTAATGCATAGGAAAAAAAAAATTCTCATTGTTTTCTATTATTTTTTTTATCCTTACAAAAGACTTTCAAAGCTTACAAACCCTTCACTAACAGTATTACAATTCATTTGCACTTTTCACACAAGTGTTATAATTTTATAATTCAAATATTGGATCTTTAACAGCCTTGTTCACTTGAAAACTTGTGGCATATGGTACAGCTTGGCTTTTTGCACATACAGGGCCAGAAGTGGAGTGCTAAATATCTCTTTAGTGAAAGCAATATTTGCGCTCCACTGTGTAATACTAGAGCAAGCCAATGTGCGCTGGTATCACAAATTGTCAGCAATGTGAACATGAGGTCATGCTCACAATGCTGAGAACATTGCACTCACGAGAGCGTGCTTCTATAGGCTCCAATGGGAGCCTCGTTCTGATGCCGTCAAGGGGTAAGTAGCGCAGTGATGGCCACAAATTTAAATATATATATGCTTATATACATATACATGTGCTAATATATACACAAATTAACACATAAATATATATGTATTTAAGCATATACATATATATTTACAGGGAACACACAGTTCCCCATAGACTGCAATGCAAAGGCACTTTTCAGTGCCATTTTTTTTTCTAACACCCCGCTACCACCAACTTTTCCCCAAAATACTGCCTAACACAGTTATTTTCTTAAAAAATAAAGATGTTTCTATCTGATCTCTGGTTAATTTTGTAAGCGCTAATGGCTACCACAAGCTCACGGTAGCAATAACTAGCCACTTCTAATGGCTGGTTAATTATCGCGACCTCGCAAACGGTCAAATGTGCACTTGCATACTCAGTTCACAGTAATAAACACCATTGTTTCCTGGTTTAATAAAAATACTAAAAACACTTTTAAAATATGAAAAGTGTATACAGCTAAGAATGTTCACTACTGATTAAAATTAAGTAGACTTTTTTGAAAAAAAAAATCTTAATTATAATAATTACACAAATTATATTAAATTGTTAATTGCCTACATCATTATTTGAAACTATTAATTTAAGGATGACAAAATACAGCAGAATTGTGTTCTCAAAAGGTACATGATAAAAAGATAATACAATAGCACTTACACTGAATTTTAAATGCATGGTTGATGTTTTCTATTATTGTTGTTACTATTATTGTTTATTTATAAAGTGCCAAGATATTACACAGCACTGTAACATTAAGTATACAGCTATGGGGTGCTATAAACAGAAAACGTATACAAAAACCGCATGTATACAGTTATGGTGTACAATAATCAGAAGACAATTAGATAACTATAAGGGTTCACGGCCCTACCCTTAAGTCACTGTAAGTTGTAAACCGTCTTTACATAAAATGATCGACAGGACAGGTGGACTTGTGAGCTTACATTCTAAAGGAAGTACATAGGAAAGTTGAGGGAGAGGGAAACCTCAATGAAATAGCAATTTATTTTCCAATTAAACATTTTAGGCATAGTTATTTTTTTAATATTTTGAAATGCTGTAAATACTGAAAAAAACATTTTTATGGGTTCAGACATCTAAAAATAATATAAAGCAAAATAAAAAAATATTTAACAATATAAATGAGACTTTATTTTTGTAAATAAATGTGTGCTATTTGATACTGGGAAGGTTAAGCTGCTGCATGAAAAACCTTATACCATGTTAATTACTGTTGTTCTCTTTCTTGCATTTGCAGTGGGCAGGAAGCAGTTTATGAGATTTGAGTGGGCAAATAATGCAGCCAATGTATTGGGGTGTGACTGTGAAGAGCTTTCCACCTCAGTCTTCAAACATCACCTAAAGCAGATAATTGAACAAGTAACTTCTGGAACAAGGAGCCGGGATCAAGAGGATGACACAAAGCAGGGTAAGGAGATGGCTGGATGGTAGTCACTATATTGGTGATATTGTTAAAGGGACAGATGTTTAACACTAATTTAGTCTCTCCTTCAGTCATCTTTTCAAAGACAAGACAAAATAATGGTGAGGAATCAGATTGTATATTATTAATATTTAGGGTCTCCATCTGTCCTCCACAATAATACTGGACAATCTGTTGATTACTGTGCATGATGCGAGGTGAGGGTCAAACAATGGCCCCCCACCCAACAAAAGCTCTACCTTAGCCCCGAATCTTGATCCCAACATGTATATTTTTCACAACTGAGCATTCATTTACATACAGATCAATAATTTTACCTCTTTGGTTGTCAGTAACACCCAAAACTGAAGTGATATAGCCCCTTTGACTGCCCTTCACTTATCTCTATATTTGTAATGTGTTGAGGCACAGGTGACCTTTTTTATTTAACACTCAGGGACTTTAAAACAAGGGATCATGTAAGAGTCCCATATGTTTTAGGGGAAAATTACTAGTTAAACCACAAAATATATATTGTGACCAATGGGTTAATAAATTCTACAGTGACAAAAATGATGATCAAATATCTAGGGCTGATCGGGTAATCCTGCTACGTGGCTATATATAGTGCAGATAATCCTAGTAAAATATATATCCCATAATATCCCATAATATTGTAAATATGAGAGATCAAATTGACCACTGCATTAAAGATAGAAATTGATTATATTAGTCGTGAATAATAAAAAGGAATAGAAATTACAAATGTAAAATATTGGAACGACTAATAAAGTAAAAGTCCTGCAATATAGCTGGCTATTCAACAGTATGCCTTTAAAAGTTTTGCCAATAGTAATTCACTGTTGCATTCAGAGGTAACAGTGGTTATGTTTGAAGTTATATATTGTATCATTTGCTACAACTTGTAGCGGATTGGATATCAATAGCCACAGTTTAACCGGAAATTAAAGTGTTACTAAATATTCATGTGGTTTATGAACTGGGAATTTTTACATAAGAATAATGTTGATGTTGGGGGCGGAGCCTGGCCAAGCAGGGAAATGGCAGCAAACTAAATAGGCTCTGAAGCTCTACTCCTTCCTTTGGGGAATATAGTGACAAACCCACTGTCAAATGCCACACTAGGCACGAGTGAAATACACAGCCCTATTATAAGCGCACAATAGTGCCGCCCGGGACTTCCACATAGAGGAAGCGGCTTCGGTTCTAATTGAGGCCCACATGCTGCAGCAGGGGAGAGGCCCTGGACACTAACCTGAAGCAGCACTTAGCGGGTCACACAGCGATCCCTCCAACAGGAGATACAGAACGGTCTGTTCATCTGCTGATTCCACACACCGGACAGCGGGTAAGTTGATTCGGGGCTGTCTCCTTGATACTCCGCTTTGGGCCTCAGGCGCAGCTGCGCAGGTAACGACCACAGACAGAGCCATAATTAATACACCTGTAGTGAAAGGGGGATAAGGAATTAGGCCTCTCAGGTAACTTTTTTCTTTTACTGCCTGCACTAATTAAAGCAGCTACAACCATTTTACAGTGATAAGTGCAAACAGAGGGTTCATTTGGCCTGACTTTTGCATCCTCCACATTTTGATTAATATTGCTCAGCCCAGCCTTTAACCATTTTACTGGGCGAGGGCTACCTAGAACTTTGATACCTTGTGACCAATAAGGGTTAAGAGGAGTCCCTGCGCAGCATACTAGCAGACATAGCTGCCCTCAACAAACCACACATTCAAATCCACAAACCTCCAGGTATATACACCCTACTACCAACAACTACCAAAGTGGGCCTCTAGCTTCTTTCATATATTGCTGGTGTAGTACAGGATTGTCCACTCACATCTGGTGCTTACTTTATCCCTTCCTGCATACATTGTAATGCCCTGCAAAAAGGCTGCTAAGATGGATAAACCCCTTAAAACCACCACCCTGAATCAATACTTAAAAGCAGCAGACCCACAGCCGTAATCTTTGTCGAATCCACACAAAAACAAACTTCAGCACAAGTACACAACCCCATTACCGATAGGGACTCCCCTCTTACCAAAAATGACCTAAAATCCTTGTCATCCAAGTATGATATAAAGAAGCCTTAAAGGAGGTCAGAAGTCTATTCGGCAAGCTGCGCAAAAACATCACACAAGTCAAACAAAGAATGTCCAAGCTTGAAGGTACACAACTGACTTTGTGTGACAAAGTACATCAATCCTCTTAACAACTTCACAACCATGAAGCGACCATCAGCTTTTTATTGGATAAAGTCGAGGACCTCGACAACCGAAACTGAAGAAACAACCTCAGGGTTAGGGGTATACCTGAATCCATCAATCCATCTGCCCTTCAGGGCTGCCTGCAGGACTTGTTTCGATCTATCAAGGGAACACCAACAGCCCCAGAGGTAATTCTGGAAAGAGCTCACCGACCTTTGAGGCCCAAACCCAGTGCAAAAGCACCCCCACGGAATGTCATAGTGCGCTTCTTGAATTTCTTGGACAAGGAAGAAGTGTTGAGAAATGCCAGAGCCAAGTCCCCCATCACACATGCAGGTATCCCTATCCAGATCTTCTCGAATATAAGCCCAGCCACCCTCCAAAAAAGGAGAGACCTCCGTTTAATCACAGACACTCTCTCCGGGCTGCTGAAATCCAATACTGCTGGGGTTTCCCGGTGAGCATTATCACATAAAAAAATGGAAAACCATCTCATACCGCTCATCGAAGGATCTCTTTAAGCTCAATGAGAAGTTGGGCTTGAAAATTGCCCCTCCTGATCTGGAGATTGAAGATGCAAGATCCACTCAGCAGCCTTCCGGAGAAGCCGTCCAAAACAACACTCATACATCGGAATGAGGTATTGTATACACCAATCTAGGCTAAAAAACTGTCACACTTCAATACTCGAGTACTGTCCCGAAGATGCTTTCTCCAAGAGACTATAATGTTTGTATTTCTCTTGTTAAGTGTATCCAGTCCACGGATCATCCATTACTTATGGGATATTAACTCCTCCCCAACAGGAAGTGCAAGAGGATTCACCCAGCAGAGCTGCTATATAGCTCCTCCCCTAACTGCCATTACCAGTCATTCTCTTGCACCCAACGAATAGATAGGATGTGTGAGAGGACTGTGGTGATTATACTTAGTTTCATACCTTCAATCAAAAGTTTGTTATTTTATAATAGCACCGGAGTGTGTTATTCCTTCTCTGGTAGAATTTGAAGAAGAATCTACCTGAGTTTTTCTATGATTTTAGCCGGAGTAGTTAAGATCATATTGCTGTTTCTCGGCCATCTGAGGAGAGGTAAACTTCAGATCAGGGGACAGCGGGCAGATTAATCTGCAAAGAGGTATGTAGCAGCTTATTATTTTCTGACAATGGAATTGATGAGAAAATTCTGCCATACCGATATAATGTAAACTCAGCCTTAAATGCAGTAGCAGCAACTGGTATCAGGCTGTCATGTATGTATATTTTACACTTCAGTATTCTGGGGAATGGCACTTCACTGGAATTATACTGTATGCATAAAACTTTAGCCTAATTTGCAGGGACTAGCAACAGGCTTTTTAATAACACTCAATTTATTAATGTTAAACATTTTTTGCTGGCATGTAAAATCGTTTAATTTTCTGAGGTACTGGGTGAAAAAATGTTTTGGGCACTATTTTTTTCCACTTGGCAGTCGTTTTATTTAATTTATGACAGTTTACTGATCTCTCTCACTGTTATGTGTGAGGGGGAGGGACCTTTTTTGGTGCTTTTGCTACGCATCAAAAAATTCAGTCAGAAGTTTATTGTCTTCCCTGCATGATCCGGTTCATCTCTACAGAACTCAGGGGTCTTCAAAACTTGTTTTGAGGGAGGTAATCACTCACAGCAGAGCTGTGAGATTGTAGTTGACTGTGATAAAAAAAAAAAACGTTTATTTCTGTATTTTTTTTTTTTTTTTTTTCTGCTATCAGGGTTAGTTATCCTTTGCTAATGGGAGCAATCCTTTGCTAAAATTGTGTTTTTTACAAAGATTTGATGCTATAACTTTTCAGTTTATTAATTTTCAACTGTCATAACTTTTTCTGTGCTTCTTATAGGCACAGTACGTTTTCATATTATAGTAAATTACTTGAAAAGTATTTCCAAGTTGCTAGTTTATTTGCTAGTGTGTTAAACATGTCTGATTCAGAGGAAGCTATCTGTGCTATATGTGCTAAAGCCAAAGTGGAGCCCAATAGAAATTTATGTACTAACTGTATTGATGCTACTTTAAATAAAAGTCAATCTGTACAAATTGAACATATTTCACCAAACAACGAGGGGAGAGTTATGCCGACTAACTCGCCTCACGTGTCAGTACCTGCATCTCCCGCTCGGGAGGTGCGTGATATTGTAGCGCCGAGTACATCTGGGCGGCCATTACAAATCACATTACAGGATATGGCTACTGTTATGACTGAAGTTTTGGCTAAATTACCAGAACTAAGAGGTAAGCGTGATCACTCTGGGGTGAGAACAGAGTGCGCTGATAATATTAGGGCCATGTCAGACACTGCGTCACAATTTGCAGAACATGAGGACGGAGAGCTTCATTCTGCGGGTGACGGTTCTGATCCAAACAAACTGGATTCAGATATTTCAAATTTTAAATTTAAGCTGGAAAACCTCCGTGTATTACTAGGGGAGGTGTTAGCGGCTCTGAATGATTGTAACACAGTTGCAATACCAGAGAAAATGTGTAGGTTGGATAAATATTTTGCGGTACCGGCGAGTACTGACGTTTTTCCTATACCTAAGAGACTTACTGAAATTGTTACTAAGGAGTGGGATAGACCCGGTGTGCCGTTCTCACCCCCTCCGATATTTAGAAAGATGTTTCCAATAGACGCCACCACACGGGACTTATGGCAAACGGTCCCTAAGGTGGAGGGAGCAGTTTCTACTTTAGCTAAGCGTACCACTATCCCGGTGGAGGATAGCTGTGCCTTTTCAGATCCAATGGATAAAAAGTTAGAGGGTTACCTTAAGAAAATGTTTGTTCAACAAGGTTTTATATTGCAACCTCTTGCATGCATTGCGCCTGTCACGGCTGCAGCAGCATTTTGGTTTGAGTCTCTGGAAGAGACACTTGAATCAGCTCCATTAGATGAGATTACACACAAGCTTAAAGCCCTTAAGTTAGCTAACTCATTTATTTCAGATGCCGTAGTACATTTAACTAAACTTACGGCTAAGAATTCCGGATTCGCCATTCAGGCACGCAGAGCACTGTGGCTAAAATCCTGGTCAGCTGACGTTACTTCTAAATCTAAATTGCTTAATATACCTTTCAAAGGGCAGACCTTATTCGGGCCCGGGTTGAAAGAAATTATCGCTGACATTACAGGAGGTAAAGGCCATGCCCTGCCTCAAGACAGAGCCAAACCTAAGGCTAGACAGTCTAATTTTCGTTCCTTTCGTAATTTCAAAGCAGGAGCAGCATCAACTTCCTCTGCACCAAAACAGGAAGGAGCTGTTGCTCGCTACAGACAAGGCTGGAGACCTAACCAGTCCTGGAACAAGGGCAAGCAGGCCAGGAAACCTGCTGCTGCCCCTAAGACAGTATGAATCGAGGGCCCCCGATCCGGGAACGGATCTAGTGGGGGGCAGACTTTCTCTCTTCGCCCAGGCTTGGGCAAGAGATGTCCAGGATCCCTGGGCGTTAGAGATCATATCTCAGGGATACCTTCTAGACTTCAAATTCTCTCCCCCAAGAGGGAGATTTCATCTGTCAAGGTTGTCAACAAACCAAATAAAGAAAGAGGCGTTTCTACGCTGCGTACAAGATCTTTTATTAATGGGAGTGATCCATCCGGTTCCGCGGTCGGAACAAGGACAAGGGTTTTACTCAAATCTGTTTGTGGTTCCCAAAAAAGAGGGAACTTTCAGTCCAATCTTGGATTTAAAGATCCTAAACAAATTCCTAAGAGTTCCATCGTTCAAAATGGAAACTATTCGGACAATTTTACCCATGATCCAAAAGGGTCAGTACATGACCACAGTGGATTTAAAGGATGCTTACCTTCACATACCGATTCACAAAGATCATTACCGGTATCTAAGGTTTGCCTTTCTAGACAGGCATTACCAGTTTGTAGCTCTTCCATTCGGATTAGCTACAGCTCCGAGAATCTTCACAAAGGTTCTGGGTGCTCTTCTGGCGGTACTAAGACCGCGAGGAATTGCGGTAGCTCCGTACCTAGACGACATTCTGATACAAGCTTCAAGCTTTCAAACTGCCAAGTCTCATACAGAGTTAGTACTGGCATTTCTAAGGTCGCATGGATGGAAGGTGAACGAAAAGAAGAGTTCTCTCTTTCCACTCACAAGAGTTCCCTTCTTGGGGACTCTTATAGATTCTGTAGAAATGAAGATTTACCTGACAGAAGACAGGTTAACAAAGCTTCAAAATGCATGCCGTGTCCTTCATTCCATTCAACACCCGTCAGTAGCTCAATGCATGGAGGTGATCGGCTTAATGGTAGCAGCAATGGACATAGTACCCTTTGCACGTCTACATCTCAGACCGCTGCAATTGTGCATGCTAAGTCAGTGGAATGGGGATTACTCAGACTTGTCCCCTACTCTGAATCTGGATCAAGAGACCAGAAATTCTCTTCTATGGTGGCTTTCTCGGCCACATCTGTCCAGGGGGATGCCATTCAGCAGGCCGGACTGGACAATTGTAACAACAGACGCCAGCCTACTAGGTTGGGGCGCTGTCTGGAATTCTCTGAAGGCTCAGGGACAATGGAATCAGGAGGAGAGTCTCCTACCAATAAACATTCTGGAATTGAGAGCAGTTCTCAATGCCCTTCTGGCTTGGCCCCAGTTAACAACTCGGGGGTTCATCAGGTTTCAGTCGGACAACATCACGACTGTAGCTTACATCAACCATCAGGGAGGGACAAGAAGCTCCCTAGCAATGATGGAAGTATCAAAGATAATTCGCTGGGCAGAGTCTCACTCTTGCCACCTGTCAGCAATCCACATCCCGGGAGTGGAGAACTGGGAGGCGGATTTCTTAAGTCGTCAGACTTTTCATCCGGGGGAGTGGGAACTTCATCCGGAGGTCTTTGCCCAAATACTTCGACGTTGGGGCAAACCAGAGATAGATCTCATGGCGTCTCGACAGAACGCCAAGCTTCCTCGTTACGGGTCCAGATCCAGGGATCCGGGAGCGGTTCTGATAGATGCTTTGACAGCACCTTGGACCTTCGGGATGGCTTATGTGTTTCCACCCTTCCCGATGCTTCCTCGATTGATTGCCAGAATCAAACAGGAGAGAGCATCAGTGATTCTAATAACGCCTGCATGGCCACGCAGGACTTGGTATGCAGATCTAGTGGACATGTCATCCTGTCCACCTTGGTCGCTACCTCTGAAACAGGACCTTCTGATCCAGGGTCCCTTCAAACATCAAAATCTAATTTCTCTGAAGCTGACTGCTTGGAAATTGAACGCTTGATTTTATCAAAACGTGGTTTTTCTGAGTCAGTTATTGATACCTTAATACAGGCTAGGAAGCCTGTTACCAGAAAGATTTACCATAAGATATGGCGCAAATACTTATATTGGTGCGAATCCAAGAGTTACTCATGGAGTAAGGTTAGGATTCCGAGGATATTGTCTTTTCTACAAGAAGGTTTAGAAAAGGGTTTATCCGCTAGTTCCTTAAAGGGACAGATTTCAGCTCTGTCCATTCTTTTACACAAACGTCTGTCAGAAGTTCCGGACGTTCAAGCTTTTTGTCAGGCTTTAGCTAGGATCAAGCCTGTGTTTAAAACTGTTGCTCCACCATGGAGTTTGAACTTAGTTCTTAATGTTTTACAGGGGGTTCCGTTTGAACCCCTTCATTCCATTGATATCAAGTTGTTATCTTGGAAAGTTCTGTTTTTAATGGCGATTTCCTCGGCTCGAAGAGTCTCTGAGTTATCTGCCTTACATTGTGATTCTCCTTATCTGATTTTTCATTCAGACAAGGTAGTTCTGCGTACTAAACCTGGGTTCCTACCTAAGGTGGTCACTAACAGGAATATCAATCAAGAGATTGTGGTTACATCTTTGTGTCCTAATCCTTCTTCGAAAAAGGAACGTCTGCTACACAATCTAGATGTAGTCCGTGCCCTGAAATTTTATCTACAGGCAACTAAGGATTTTCGACAAACGTCTTCCCTGTTTGTCGTTTATTCTGGTCAGAGGAGAGGTCAAAAAGCTTCGGCTACCTCTCTCTCCTTTTGGCTTTGTAGCATAATACGGTTAGCCTATGAGACTGCTGGACAGCAGCCTCCTGAAAGAATTACAGCACATTCTACTAGAGCTGTGGCTTCCACTTGGGCCTTTAAGAATGAGGCTTCTGTTGAACAGATTTGCAAGGCTGCAACTTGGTCTTCTCTTCATACTTTTTCCAAATTTTACAAATTTGACACTTTTGCTTCTTCGGAGGCTGTTTTTGGGAGAAAGGTTCTTCAGGCAGTGGTTCCTTCCGTATAAAGAGCCTGCCTGTCCCTCCCGTCATCCGTGTACTTTAGCTTTGGTATTGGTATCCCATAAGTAATGGATGATCCGTGGACTGGATACACTTAACAAGAGAAAACATAATTTATGCTTACCTGATAAATTTATTTCTCTTGTAGTGTATCCAGTCCACGGCCCGCCCTGTCACTTTAAGGCAGGTAATTTTTCCATTAAACTACAGTCACCACTGTACCCTATGGTTTTCCTTTCTCTGCATGTTTTCGGTCGAATGACTGGTAATGGCAGTTAGGGGAGGAGCTATATAGCAGCTCTGCTGGGTGAATCCTCTTGCACTTCCTGTTGGGGAGGAGTTAATATCCCATAAGTAATGGATGATCCGTGGACTGGATACACTACAAGAGAAATAAATTTATCAGGTAAGCATAAATTATGTTTTTAACTAAGTTTGAATGTTATGTTATATTTTATACCTTGTACTGGGGCAATATACCTGCACTATACTGATTTACTGGTTGTTTGTGTGGCGTGCATGGGGCAGATCTCTCTTTGCGCCACATGGCCCAATGTCATAACACCAAGTCATGCCCCCAGACTCTTAATGTAACCCATAATATGGGTTCTTCCCTGTAATTAGACTAACACGACATTCATGGGTCTCTGGGTGTCCCTTCCTCCATTACACCGGCCCAACATACAAGCAGAACATAGTTAATGCTACATTTACCGAATAGGGTTTATGCTAATGGGCAACTGATACCTGTTACCAATTCTAACTAGATTCCTCTTCAAGGGGCTTGTTACTTTGCATAAACTCAATGATGACATGCTTGACCCTGCAGGTTTCTAGGGTTCACTTTCTAGTTCCACTGTGATTCCTTTGTTTATTATGCAGTTATTTCCCTATATAAGCTACAGGGAGCCCTTTACCCATAGGGCCCTGAGATACTACACCCGGGACTTAAGATTACACTGTCCACTAGTACGGCTGACCTCAAATGATGTATTTCTTCCCAAAAAAGGTTATTCTATGTAGGTTGTTGCCTCCTGTTTATTAATTAGATCTTACCCAAGGGACTTGTTGCACTACATTAGGGTTAACGTGTTTGATTTACAGGACCTCAGAGTTCACTCCTCTGTTCTACAGTTAATTTAATGTTTATCCGCAATTATTATTTTTCACAAGTTATAATGTGCCCGTCCTCTGAAGGACTTGTTGTATTTCACTTGGGATAACATGTTTGCTGTTGCAGGGCATCTGTAAATTTTTTCACTTTGTCCCACATGACTTTGTGTTTCACACAGACAGACTTACTTTCCTGTGCTGTACCATAGATCAGCCACTAGTAACCTCTCATGTACATGACTGAAACACTCAGTTGCTTAGTGCCCAATTATGTTTCTACACTCTCCCAAGTGACCGGGAGTCCAACTCAGAATGTTCAATTCCCCTTTCCAGTCAAACCCTCACTGACCCCGAAGGGAGGAGGAGCTCTCTCCTCCTTTTATTACTTACTACTCTACTCTTACTTATGCTTACCCTCTTTTATTCTTTATATACCAAAATATAACTCCATTGTTTACACAGCCCCACAATCTTCTAAACACAACTTCAGTTACTCTATCCCCTTTTCTTCCACTTTTTACAACCCCTCCCCCCCTCCTTTTTTTTCTTTTCTCCCTACCGGCCTTCCATCTCCCACTACCATGTCCTACAAAACGCTTACATTTGTAACCATAAATACCAAAGACTTAAATAGTCCATCTAAGCGCAACATAATCATGAAAGATCTCCTCAGAATGGGGGGAGACATTGTTCTTATCCAAGAATCACATTTTAAAAGGGGACACAAGCCAAAATGGCACTACAAAGATTACCACTTGCATTTTTTGCCTCGGGCCCGAGTAAAAGAAATGGAGTGGGGGTGCTTTTCAAGCACTCCATCTCCTTCCAAGTATTACATATAGATAAGGACTTAGAAGGTAGATTTCCTATCCTGAGCTGAATAAAAAAAGGGGAGACAAGAGGGGAGACAAGAGGGGCGCCTCATGTGTATATCGGTATGCTAAACCACAAAATATAAGATATAAAGCCAAGTGGGTACTCACATTTGGCCCAAGTACACTTATGTACTGGAAGTGCAGGCTAGTAACTTCAGGTGTACCAGCTTACCCTCTCCAGGCTAGGCTAGGCAATGCAGGGGGATCCTGCTAAGCTCAAAGGTTAATGGTGAGTCAGTAGCAGGGATTGTAACTGCTATAGAAGAAGGTAAACCAAAGCTTGTATAAAACAAGTTAGTTTATTAAAAAAATATATTAAAAAACATTGACAAGCAATGGTTTAAAATGCAACGTGTTTCTCAGCCCTAGCATGGGCCTGATGAAACAGCCCATGCTAGGGCTGAGAAATGCGTTGCATTTTAAAACATTGCTTGTTTTTAATATGTTTTTTTAATAAACTAACTTGTTTTATACAAGCTTTGGTTTACCTTCTTCTATAGCAGTTACAATCGCTGCTACTGACTCACCATTAACCTTTGAACTTAGCAGGATCCCCCTGCATTGACCAACCTACGCCTGGAGAGGGTTAGCTAGTACACCCCAAGTTACTAGCCTGCACCTACCAGTACATAAGTGTACTTGGGCCAAATGTGAGTACCCACTTGGCTTTATATGTTATCTTTTGTGGTTTAGCATACCGATATACACATAAGGTGCCCCTCTTGTCTCCCCTTTTTTATTCAGCTCAGAATAATTCTGTGAGGAGGAGAGCAGCCTATTCCTTGCACCTAAAGGGTTAGCCGATATACCCCAAGTTACCAGCCTGCACCTACTAGTACATAAGTGTACTTGAGCTAAATGTCAGTACCAACTTGGCTATTTTTATATCAACTGTTTTGGCATATTGATATACACATGAGGAGCCCCTCTTGTCTCTTGCTATTTTTTAGATTTTCTATCCTGCAAGGTCTACTATTTGGGTGACCTGTTACATGAGAACACTGTCAAATCACATACTAGACAACAAAAAAGGCTCACTTATCATAGGTGGGGACTTTAATACCCCTTTAGACCCTAATCTAGACACTTCAGGAGGAACATCTAATGTGCCAAAGAGACACTTAAAACCATCAACACTATCCTCAGAAACTTGGCGACGCACGATGTATGGCGCTTAATTAATCCAACCAAAAAAGATTACACCTTTTTCTTGCATCCCCACCACATCTATTTGCGAATAGATAATTTTTTTGTTGACCCCACAATTTTATCCACGATCAAATCAGCCGCAATCTTGCCTATCACCTGGTCGGACCACGCTCCAGTTGTCTGCACTTTGGAGTGGCCTGAGACTCCCCTTATCCCATTTCAGTGGTGACTGGATGATCATCTTCTAGATGACGCTCTGGTCAAGTTAGATTTAAAAAAAGCCATCACAGAATTATTTCGATTCAATATTGTGAAAGATACCTCAGACTCAATTGTTTGGGAGGCACACAAGTGCATCATCAGAGGCCTGTTAATTAAACATAAAGCCAGACTAAATGAACTACACAAAGAAAAGTACAACAACCTTCTTATGATTCTCTCGAAAGCAGAACAATTACACAAACTTCACCCTAGTGATACTGACCTCACAGACTCAGTGACACAAGCTCGCACTAACCTGAGAGACTTCCTACAATTAGATCATCAAAAACAGGCTCTGGCCCTTTAAAGTTTTACTACACACACGAGAATAAGTCTGGCCGACTATTGGCTAGGGCTCAGCGCCGCAAATGCCTAAAATCCTACATTCACTCACTGAACGACAGACTAGGTAACCCCAAGTCAGATAGTGAAGCTTTCGCAGAGATCTTCAGAACATACTACGAATCCCTCTACAACCTTAAACAAACAGTCGACATTGTCAACTCTGCTGGGCTGAACTGGGTCTATGTCAACCTCCCCGACCCACATAGTTATACCTCCAACCTAAAATTACCCCGCCTTGATCCCATTGACTCCGCAACACTAGACAACCCCATAACACCTGAGGAACCCGCACGTGCTATTAAAAATACTCCCTCTGGGAAAAGCCCTGGCCTAGATGGTTTTGGGATTAAATATTATAAGATTTTTGCTACGCAATTGATTCCCAACCTTACACAATTATTCAATACAATATAATAAGCTGGGGGTTCTCCAAACACATGTTATAGGCCTATATTACAGTCCTTCCCAAGCCTGGGAAACCACCTACAAAACCCGAAAATTTCAGACCCATCTCACTACTGAATATTGATGTTAAGCTGTACGCCAAGATTTTCGAATTTTAACCAAATTAGTAGTTCCAGACCAAGTGGGCTTCATCCTGGGCAGAGAGGTGAAAGACAATACCCTTAGAATATTTCAACATTTCCTATGCCCGCATCAACCACATTCCCATGATACTTGTGTCCACAGATGCAGAGAAGGCTTACAACAAATGAACATCAGTGATAACTTTGTATCCAAAATTTTTGCCCTATACTCTAATCCCACTGCCAAGGTGCGGGTCAACGATATCCTATCTGAACCATTTATCATCACAAATGGAATGAGGCAGGGCTGTCCCCTATTCTTTTTGCTCTCTGAATCGAGGCGCTTGCCCAAAGAATTAGACTTAACCCCCAGATCTCTGGCATAAAAATTAACGACACTTAACACAAATTAGCCCTATACGCCGATGACATCCTACTCTCCCTTACAAGCCCAACACAATCACTATCGGCCCTTTTAGACGAATTCAAGGAATATGGCATGTACTCAAATTTTCATTTCAATGTTTCCAAATCAGAAATTTTAAATGTTACCCTACCCCAAGAAAGCTTAACTAATCTAAGATCCTACAGTTCTCTAATTATTCAACCCTTCAAAATAAAATACCTAGGTGTATTCTTAACTGCAGACCTCTAGGATTTGTGTCAGGCCAACTATAAACCCTTAAAAGACAATATAACTAATGACTTATCTGGCTGGAGTAACAAACAGATCTCCTGGATAGGCAGAACGCAGGTTGTCAAAATGAACATACTCCCACGAATCCTTTATTTACTCCAGACCCTACCTATCCCCTTACCTAGACACTATATGACCGGTCTCCAAAACATCCTAGGACAATACATATGGCAGAGGGTGAAACTCTGTATCCCTAGGACCACTGTGTACCTTCCCAGGCTTTGAGGAGGATTGGGAGTTCCTAACATCGAGCTCTACAGACAAGCTACAATCTTATAATACCTGGTAGAATGGTGCCACAATTCTTTAGACAAAGAATGGGTTCAACTTGATAGATCGATACTACAGTTAGACAATATGGGCACCTTGGCGTGGACCCCTCCAAGATCGAAACCTATGAATATTACCCATTATCTCCTATGGTCTACATTCTTTGCAGTATGGGACAAGATCCTCAAAACATCCACACAAGTGTCCGCCTTACACGCCCCCATGACACCTTATAGATTCAACCCAGAAATATTTCCTTATGCTCTTACCCAGTTACAAAATTCCTCACCACACATTAGGACACTTATTGTGAAAAACATCCTAAAAGGGTATAAACTCCTACCAAAGGAAGATCTCACCGAGATGGACAGGGTACACATCTTTTTGGCTCATTTACACACTCCTGGCTTACTACATACAAACGCATAAACATAGGAACGATTTTTCCCGCCCCCTCACGGCATTCGAAAACTTGTGCGTACAGTAATCACAACCTAGACATGTCATCTCAAAAATTTACACCATTCTTTTAACTAATGGAGGTACGACCAACCCGTCATTTACACATAGATGGGCTACAGACTTCAACAGACAAATTGACCCCCAGGATTGGGATAGGGCCTTCAAGCAAATGTCTAGCATTATGGAGATGAACTACAAACTAATGGCTAGGTGGTACTTAACCCCTGCTAGAATATGCCACATCTACGGGAGGGGGGGCGGAAGGTGTTGGCAGGGATGTGGGGAGGAGGCTGATCTAACACACATATGGTGGTCATGCGAGAACTTTGGTTCTCTGTGGCCTGATGTGATTTCTGAAATAAATGAAAAACTTAAGTTACAAATTCCAAATGACTCGTGCATCCTCATTTTTCTTGATCTGCCCAGGATACAGAGTAATCCTAAAATGTCTCTACTATACCTCATGTTAAATAGTGCTAAAACTCTTATCCCACGGAAATGGAAATCCAGGGCCGTCCCCACATTGGCAGAATGGAGGAGTCAGGTTTTCTCACTATTACAGATTGAAAGATATTAATACATGAGAAACGGGAAATTAGATATTCATGAATCAATGCTAGAGCTATGGAACCCCCTACAACCTTATAAAATCTGCCAGCTACTGTTATCGCCTCCCTCGCCTTTCCTTCCTCGCGATGTGTATTTTATCCCCTTTTTTTTCTTTCCCCCTCTCCACCTGCCCATCTCCTTCTCTACTCAGACTTACCACAAAATAAACTTACACGCAACTTTTGATATTTGTTGATGAAACTTTATCGCTGTTTAATGTCCCCTGTTAGGTCTTCCTTTGCGATATTTGTTATTACAACTTCATCTTTATGTCAGGAAAATAAATAAAACTGAGCACTACTTATATTCATGGGAATAATGAATGGACTTTCTACTGCTCTCATTCAGGGAACTGCATATCTTAATGTACAAGATTTAACCCATTAAAATTGTTTTCATTGAAAGTATGTAACCATCTGATATCCATGTCTTCTCAATGAAACTTGTTGTGTATATCTTTTTATAATGCTCAATAAAAACCTTTTAAATATAAAAGAATAATGTTGGTGTTAATCCCACTAAAAAGAGGTTATGCGATCTAAAGGAAAATGCAGGTACAATCACTCCGCACTTAGGCACTATAAGATTCAATGGTTTAAGAGTCGATCCGTTTGCACCTAATGCCAGTGGCAAAGAGATCAAAAGGAATTTCTTTCCTCTTTTTGAAAAAGAATGGACACCTGGCAACCCTACTAATATGTTGTCCCATATTTATTAAAATACTTTTTTTTTTTTGCTTCATATGGTGCTATGAGGATTTTCGTAAATGGATACAGAATAAAATAGCTAAAAATGTGGAAATTGATACCTGTATAGAGACTTTTTTTTTTTAAAACTGTGTACAAAACAACAAAGAACAACTTCAGTTCACATTTTAGTAAAGCTTGTACTTTCTGTTACATGTGCACTGCTTTTTTTTTGTTTTGTTTTGTTCTGTAGATCAGCTTGTTTGTGGAACATAGTGACACCGTGTCCCTTGGTGGAAAAATGTAAAGTGATTCTCAATATATAAGAGGACAGGAATTTTTTTATCTAAATAACCTTTGGCATATATACTTTTTTGGGATAATCATACATGTTATCAATTACATTTTATATGTCTGTGCTGTAAGGATATTTATGCACCAATATTCAGTTGTGTAAAAACTGTGTGTAGCAGAGTAGCAGATTTTTAGATATTTTTTTCTGAAAGACATTTTTTTCCCAACAGTTTCTATAATAGATAATAGAAAGCTCTGATAATTTTGTACTCATCAGAATGCTGCCTTATAAGTACAATTTTTTATTTTTCAAATTCTATACTCTTTGATTTGAACAACCAAATATGCTAAAACATTTTATATACATGTTTGGTTTTCAATTCTATCAACATGGGGCAATTTGAAGGGGATTAGTTAAAGGGTCAATAAAGGGATATGAAACTCATTTTTTTCTTTTATGATTCAGATAGAGAATACAATTTTAATCAACTTTCCAATTTAGTTCTATTATATAAATTGCTTCATTCTCTTGGTATCCTTTGTTGAAGAAACATCAATGCACATGGGTGAGCCAATAACATGAGGCATATAAGTGCAGCCAACAATCAGCAGCTCCTGAGCCTACCTAGGTATGTTTTTCAACAAAGGATACCAAGAGGACAAAACAACTTAGGTAACAGAAGTAAATTGAAAAGTTATTTAAAATGGCATGCTGTATCTAGATCATGGAAGAAAAATAATTGGGTTTAATATTCCTTTAAACAGATTTAAGATATTTAAAGGATTTTACAAATGCATAATTTGAAGTGTTACTAAGTAGAAACATTTTTTATTTTTGCAAAAGCACAGTCTATTTTGTGTTATCACACTTTATTGTGTTATCACACTTTACAGACAGCCCCCCTAGTCAAAAAGGATGATCTTCCTGGAATCATTCTGAAGTAATCAATGGTTTCAGACTAGTCATCAGAAGCCATCCTGAAGTATGTCCACAGGCCGAAATATTTAAATGAGATGACTCATTCACTGGCTGTTCATGCGTGACTCAGAATGTTTTACCTTAGCTGATTACTTTACTTTTGAAGTCATTTGCACATCATCAGACATCATCAAGCTTGTAGTTTGATGATCATTAAATGATGCCAGGATGGTCTCTAAAGTAATCATGTTTGTCTTGGAAGCTCCCCATGCTACCCACATCGCACCTCAGTGGGGATGTTGGTGGACTTTTCCTGAAGTTGTGATCCCCATTTTATCCTATGAGGCCTATCTATCAAGCCGTCAACTGTGCTGCATTCGCCGGGACCAATACGCTCGCCTAACATCACCTAACATCGCAGCCGCAGACCTGAACACGATCTCCATATTTATAAAAAAAAGCCGGCTCCTGAGCCCCTACGCAACTAAATAAATGTATTAACCCCTAAACCGCCGCTCCTGGACCCCTCCACAACTAAATAAATGTATTAACCCCTAAACTGCCGCTCCCTGACCCCACCGCCACTAAATAAATGTATTAACCCCTAAACCCCTGGCCTCCCACATCACTACCACTTACTAAACCTATTAACCCCTAAATTGCCAGCTCCCCACATCGCCATAAACTAAATTAATGTATTAACCCCTAAACCTAACAAGCCACTAAATTTACATTATAATGACCTCATCCCTATCTTATAATAAATTTAAACTTACCTTTAGAATTACATTAAACTATATTAAACTATTAATTAACCTACCCTAACTATTATACTAAAATTATATTAAATTATATATTAAACTATTAACCTACCCTATTATACTAAAACTAGTCCTAAAGCCCGTTCACACGGGCCCTTTTTGCATTACAGCGGACCCACCCCTTGCGCTCTCTCCTTCCCACTCTCTTTTGCTCTCTTTTGCCCTCTCTCCCCCTCTCTTTTGAGCTCTCTCTCTCTCTCCCCCTCTCTTTTGAGCTCTCTCTCTCTCTCCCCCTCTCTTTTGAGCTCTCTCTCCCCCCTCTCTTTTGTGCTCTCTCTCTCCCCTCTCTTTTGTGCTCTCTCTCTCCCCCTTTCTTTTGTGCTCTCTCCCCCCTCTCTTTTGCGCTCTCTCTCCCCCCCATCTCCTTTGTGCTCTTTCCCCCTCTCTTTTGCGCTCCCCCCCTCTTTTGCGCTCTCTCTTCCCCTCTCTTTTGTGCTCTCTCTCCCCCCTCTCTTTTGCGCTCTCTCTCTCCCCTCTCTATTGCGCGCTCTCTCTCTCCCCCTTCTTTTGCTCTCTCTCCCCCCTCTCTTTTGCTCTCTCTCTCTCCCCCCTCTTTTGCTCTCTCTCTCCCCTCTCTTTTTCGTGCTCTCTCTCCCCCTCTCTTTTGCACGCTCTCTCTCCCCCTCTCTTTTGCACGCTCTCTCTCCCCCTCTCTTTTGTGCTCCCTCTCCCCCCTCTTTTGCACTCTCTCTCCCCCTCTTTTGCGCTCTCTCCCCCTCTCTTTTGCTCTCTCTCTCCCCATCTCTTTTGCGCTCTCTCTCCCCCTCTCTTTTGAGCTCTCTCTCTCCCCCATCTCTTTTGCGCTCTCTCTCTCTCCCCCAACTCTTTTGCGCTCTCTCTCCCCTCTCTTTTGAGCTCTCTCTCTCCCCAACTCTTTTGTGCTCTCTCTCCCCCTCTCTTTTGAGCTCTCTCCCCCCCTCTCCTCTCTCTCTCTCTGCTCCTCTCTCTCTCCCCTCCTCTCTCTCTCCCCCCCTCTTTTGCGCTCTCTCTCTCCCCCTCTCTTTGCACTCTCCCCCCTCTCTTTTGCATTCTCTCACCCCCTCTCTTTTGCTCTCTCTCTCCCCCCCTCTCTTTTGTGCTCTCTCTCACCCCCCTCTTTTGCTCTCTCTCCCCCTCTCTTTTGCTCTCTCTCCCCCTCTCTTTTGAGTTCTCTCTCTCCCCTCCTCTCTCTCTCTCTCTCTCCCCTCTCCTCTCTCTCTCCCCTCCTCTCTCTCTCCTCCTCTCTATCTCGCGACCGCGTCTGGCCACGCCCCCTTCATGGCCATTCACACCCGGCCATGCCCCTTTCATGTCGGCCACGCCCCCGCTCACGCCCGGCTATGCCCACTTCTGCCGCAGATCAGCTAGGGAGTAGGACTCAAAGGCCAGGTGTGTTTGTCCTCATGCTGTCTCTACTGCGCATGACAGCTTCGGACAAACACACTTGGCCTTTTATATAATAGGATTATATTAAACTATTAATTAACCTACCCTAACTAGTATACTAAAATTACATTAAACTAACAATTAAATTAACTATATTACATATTTAAACACCTAACCCTACTCAAGTTATTTAAATCTACTATTAAAAATTACTAAGTTAAAAAAAATAACAACTAAGTTACAAAAAATAAAAAACCACAGTGTCAAAAATAAAAATGAATTACACCTAATCTAAGAGCCCTATAAAAATAAAAAAGAAAACCTAGCCTACACTAAACTACCAATGGCCCTTAAAAGGGCCTTTTGCGGGGCATTGCCCCAAAGAAATCAGCTCTTTTACCTGTAAAAAAAAATATAAACCCCCCCAACAGTAAAACCCACCACCCACACAACCAACCCCCCCAAATAAAACCCTATTTAAAAAAAACAGCTATGCTGGGCCGAAATAGTGGCAAGCCTACCTGTTAGAAATTTGATAACTTGCAAAAGTTGTCAGATAGTGCCAAATTTGGATTTGGAACATCTGTAATGACGTAAGCATTGATCTGTGTTGGATTGAGACCGGTGGATCGTATGTTACGTCACAAGTTTCAACTTTTGTCGGTCTGTAGGCTTTGATAACTAGGTCGAATCAGGCTCGCTACAATTATGCTGCGGAATTCCAGCGTATTTGCGGTTGACGGACACTTTTCAGCACAGCGAGGTTCAGCTCGCTTTTTTAATATATCACCCACCAGACCTATGGACTGCAAACCTGTCGAATCCAAACAGGCAATTTCTTGCTGGTCTGACAATGTTTTAAATATCTAGACCAAAGAGAGAGGAGAGAGAGAGAGAGAGAGAAGAAAGAGAGGGGAATTGCCAGTGGTACTGAGGAGCTGTTAAAAGCAGTCCTCACACATTAAAAACCTTTTATTTAATAGTATGACTATTCAATATTCAATAAATATTAGATTGTAACCATGTATTTTTTTCTTTGCTTATCCTGTATCCTGTTCTAACTAACTGCCACTCTGTTGCTTGCATCCCCAACTGAGTTTAAACATTTGCATGTGAATGTTTTCTGGGACCTTGACATTTGCAGTCTAATGACCAGCACTCTTATTATTCTGACATCTGCCAAGGAGAGAACCCAAAAGAGCGTGAAGGCTGATCTAAGGCGATCAGTTTCCTAGCAACAAGCCCAGGTGTTTAGAAAATTCTCATCCAGGATTTCAAACACTGAAACATAGAAATTGGCAAAAAGATAAGGACCATTTGGCTTGTGTATGTTCCCTGCTTTGAAAGTATAGGTCTCATTTAAATATATTTTTCTTTAATTTGAAATTTACTGTTTATTGTATTAATATATTTAACAACTTCACCACCACTTGCTTTACTTACATATTATAGTGTTTCATATTTCCTTCATTTGGGCGTATCATTATATCTGTAAAATGTATTAATCATTTTGACTTATTATTTTCATTTCATTATACAGTATATATATGCATGTGTATGTATGTGTGAGTGTGCATGTGTGAGTGTGAGAGTGTATGTGTAAGTGTGTGTCTGTGTATGTGTGTGTGTGTGTATCTGTGCGTGTGTCTGTGTATGTATGGGTGTCTGTGTATGTGTGTCTGTGTGGTGTGTGTCTGTGTATGTCTGTGTGTGTGTGTCTGTGCGTGTGTATGTATGGGTGTCTGTGTGTCTGTGTGGTGTGTGTCTGTGTATTTCTATATGTGTATGTTTGTTTTTGTGTGTGTGTCTGTGTATGGGTGTGTGTGTGTCTCTGTGAGTGAGTGAGTGTGTGTAGGTCTGTATGTGTGTGTGTCTGTGTATGGGTGTGTGTGTCTCTGTGAGTGAGTGAGTGTGTGTACAGGTATGTGTGTGTATGTTTTGTTTACATTTGATTATCCTTAAAATTCTACTACGTTTTTGGTGGACAGGTGTTTTGTACCATTTTTTTTGGTAGAAATGGATATGCAGAACACACTAACCAGTCATGCAAGTCTTTCATTGAATCATTGTTTAAAGGGAAAAAATATTGAAAATTGAAATGTGCATGCGTGCATTTAATTTACCAATAGAAAAATGTCTGCAGTATCCTTGTATCAGCAAAAATGCTTCTCACTGTTTTGGCATCATGGTTACATATGCTTAGTGTGCCCTCATTTAAATTCTTCACCTGCTTATAGAGTAAGGGGCGAGGTGTATAATGCTATCAATAGCGTAATTTGCATCAGTCAAGCCCCCTTGGACTATCTAAACAGGCATGGAGGCCCATTTATCAAGCTCCGTATGGAGCTTGTGGGCCCGTGTTTCTGGCGAGTCTTCAGACTCGCTAGAAACACAAGTTATGGAGCTGCGGTCTAAAGACCGCTTCTCCATAACCCTGTCCGCCTGCTCTGATGAGGCGGACAGGAAACGCCACAATTCAACCCGATCGAGTATGATCCTCGAGTATGACACCTCCCTGCTGGCGGCCGATTGGCCGCGAATCTGCAGGGGGCGGCGTTGCACCAGCAGCTCTTGTGAGCTGCTGGTGCAATGCTGAATACGGAGATAATTCGGCCTCATGGTGTGGTAAATGCTGGTGCACAGGACACATGCAGCATATGTGTGTATGCCTCTGAAACAGTGATAACTTTTACTAAAGCAATTTTGTTCTATTTAAAATATCAATTTAGACTATTATGTCCCTTTAAAGGGACATAAAACTAATTTTTTACTTTCATAATTCAGATAGAGCATTAGGTTTTAAACAATGTTCCAGTTTACTTTTTTTATTATATGTATTATTTGCTTCTTTCTCTTGTTATCCTCTGTTAAAGGAGCAGCAATGCACTACTGGGATCTAGCTGAACAAATAGGCATTGCTGCTGCTGAATCCCCTTAGGTATGCTTATCAACAAAGGAGATTGAGAACCAAGAGATTGAAGCTAATTGAAAATAGAAGTATACTGTAAAATTAATAATTGCATGCTTTATCTGAATCATGAAAATTTAGTTCTGGGTTTCATGTGTATTAAAATTACTTTAAACTCAAAATGTAGTTTTTTATGAAACATAAGTTTAACTGTGCACAGCATTGGTAATTTTGCTTTATTTTTTTATGTAATTTACCACTGGAAAGTTTAGACTTTTCACTGCCCCCAGAGTATACACTGTAGACATCAGAACTGATGACTGCATAATGCTGTGCAATGATTACTTGATCAACTCAGGAGTTCATTTATATATTGTACCTGTCCCTGATTGGCCACAGGAGTGGAGATGCAATTAACATACTCAAGAGACGTATCAAAGAACGGATAACTGACAACTTGAATTGTTTTTTGTAGTTTTTATTTTGTATGTAGAACTTTTGAAATGCTGTGTTTAAAAGAACCTGAAACCCCAAATGATTGTTTCATGGTTTCGATTTTACACAACTTTCTAATTTACTTCTATTATCAAATTTGTTTCATTCTCTTTGCATTCTCTATTGAAGGAGCAGAAATGCACTACTAGGAGCTAGCTGTACACATCAGGAAGTCAGCCAATGGCACGAGGCATATATGTGCAGCCACCAATCTTACCTAGGCATGATTTCCAACAAAGGATACCAAGATTAACAAAGCAAATTATATAATAGCAGTCAAATGGAAAGTTGTTTAAAATGTCATGTTCTGTCTGGATTATGAAAGACAAAACGTGGGAATTTTTTTGTGTGCGAATGTGTGTCTGTCATGATGCAAGTTCGTCATTTCCTGTGTCTTAGTTGACGCTAGGTTGTGTGGCGCGAAATTGTGTTTGTTGGCGCCAACAATTTTCTCAACTTCCTTTTGTGTCGTGCGTCATACTTGGCGCAAAAAAAATGTAGTCTTATTTTACCTCACTTCCTATATGCTCCTTGCCTTTTTTATGTTCAGAGGGCTATGCTATTTGCTTTTTTTGCCAATTTTAGCACTTGCATTTTTTCCCTTTCCTGAAACTGCTATATGTGCAAATAAAATATTTCTGTGTTTTTCTTTTTTACATTTAACAAGATGTCTCAATCTGATCCTGTCTCAGAAGCTGCTGTAGGTACCATGCTGCCTGAACACAGTTCTACCAAAGCTAAATGTATCTGTTGTAAGTTAGTGGAGATTATATCTCCAGCTATAGTATGTAACAGTTGTCATGATAAGCTTTTGCATGCAGAAACTGTTTCTATTAGTGCTAATACAGTATCTGTTTTTCCTGCAACATCTAAAGTACATGATGAAATTTGTAATGACCGGCAACATACTAATATATCCTCCTCTGATGAGGATCTCTCTGACTCAGAAGATCCTACTTCAGACATTGACACTGATAAATCATCTTATCTTTTTAAGATTGAGTATATTCGTTCTTTGTTTAAAGAAGTGTTAATAACTTTGGATATTGAAGAGTCTGATCCTCTTGATAATAAATCAAGTAAATGTTTAAATTCTGTCTATAAATCTCCTGTGGCTACTCCTGAGGTTTTTCCTGTTCCTGATGCTATTTCTGATGTGATTGCTAATGAATGGTCTAAGCTTGGTACTTCTTTTGTTCCTTCTTCAAGGTTTAAAAAGTTGTATCCTTTGCCAGTGGCTAAATTAGAGTTTTGGGAAAAAGTCCCTAAGGTTGATGAGGCTATTTCTACTCTTGCTAAACATGCTACTATTCCTATGGAAGATAGTACCTCTTTTAAGGATATTTTAGATAGGAAGATTGAATCTTAAAGGAAAGCTTATTTGCATTCTGGCTATATGCTCATGTGGTGACATTTTATCACTGGAATATTCACCTAGCTGTTATTAAAATCCCTTCCCCCACGTACACCTTTCTCTCTGAACTAAAAACACACCCAATGGCCTCTTGAGTGGCATTTGACAAGCCACTCCCTTTTGAATTGGGGTATAAAATACTGTAACACCATAATCTCTCTCTCTTTTTATCTTGGGCATGCTGTAAAGATGGCTGACACTCTGAAGAAATATGGCTAAGTACATTCCTATGATTATTTTAGCAGTATTGAACAAATTGGGGTTAGTGTAGTAAAGTTGCCCTGTATCTTAAAATGTGGACTGTATCTGTAAAATAGATTTATATATATATACCTGTAAATATTTATCTTATTATTAACATATATTGATTCCTAAATAAACTGTTTGGCAAATAATGGAGGCCCTCTCATAGAGTTTATTTCACAATTTATCTGTTTTGGTATTAGTGGTTTACCATAGAGATTTAGTATATTATATTTAGTAGAAAGTAAAGATATTTTAAATTAATAGATAACCACATTTAAATGCTAAAATAATCATAGGAATGTACTTAGCCATATTTCTTCAGAGTGTCAGCCATCTTTACAGCATGCCCAAGATAAAAAGAGAGAGAGAGATTCTGGTGTTACAGTATTTTATACCCCAATTCAAAAGGGAGTGGCTTATCAAATGCCACTCAAGAGGCCATTGGGTGTGTTTTTAGTTCAGAGAGAAAGGTGTACGTGGGGGAAGGGATTTTAATAACAGCTAGGTGAATATTCCAGTGATAAAATGTCACCACAGCTCAGACCGGCCATTTCTATGGCCGATGTTGCGGCTGCATCAACTTTTTGGTTGGATAGCTTAGCACAATGGGAAAAAGACTCTGATTTGCATAGCATTGTTCATTTGCTTCAACATGCTAATCATTTTATCTGTGATGCTATATTTTTTATCATCAAGATTAATGTTAAATCATGGAATGCTGACATGGTATCTAAATCTAGGTTACTATCTCTATCATTCCAGGGTAATAATTTGTTTGGTTCCCAGTTGGATTCTATTATTTCCACTATTACTGGGCTTCTAATTGGTCTTGTTCCTTTCATCAGAATAGAGAACAGAAAACCACTCCTTCCCCTAAAGACTCTGGCTCCAATTGGAAGCCATCCTTGAGTTGGAATAAATCTAAGCCTTACAAGAAACCAAAGCCAGCCCCCAAGACTGCATGAAGGTGCGGCCCTCAATCCAGTTCTGCTGGTGGGGGCAGATTGAAATTATTTCAAGACGTTTGGGCAGGTTCCATTCAGAATCATTGGATTCAGAATATTGTCTCTCAGTGGTATTGAATAGGTTTCAGAATAAGACCTCCTGTGAGAAGATTTTTTCTCTCTCACATTCCAACAAATCCTGTGAAAGCTTAGGCTTTTCTGAAGTGTGTTTCAGATCTAGAGCTTTCAGGAGTGATTGTACCAGTTCCAATTCTGGAACAGGGTCTGGGTTTTTATTCAAATCTATTAATTGTCCCAAAAAAGGAAAATTCTTTCGAAACAGTTCTGGATCTGAAGTTTTTGAATCATTTTGTAAGTGTCCCAACTTTCAAGATGGTGACTATAAGGACTATTCTGCCTTTTCTTCAGCAAGGTCATTACATGTCCTCAATAGACTTACAGGATGTGTATCTTCATATTCCAATTCATCTAGACCACTATCGGTATCTGAGATTCTCTTTTCTAGATGAGCAATACCAGTTTGTTGCTCTTCCATTTGGAGGTTCTCGGTGCCCTTCTAGCTGCAATCAGAGAGCAGGGTATTGCAGTGTTTGCTTATTTGGACAATATCTTGGTACTGGCTCAATCTTTTCATTTGGCAGAATCTCACACAAATCAACTTGTGTTGTTTCTTCAAAGACATGGTTGGAGGATCAATTTACCAAAGAGTTCCTTGATTCCTCAGACAAGGGTCACCTTTTTAGGTTTCCAGATAGATTAAGTGTCCATGACTCTTGGTTTCTGACTGTCAAAACCTTCAGTCTCGATCATTCCCTTCAGTGGCTATGTGCATGTAAGCTTTAGGACTCATGACTGCAGCATCAGACGTGATCCCCTTTGCTCCTTTTCATATGAGACCCCTGCAGTTTTGCATGCTGAATCAATGGTGCAGGGGTTATACTCGGATATCACAGTTGATATACTTAAATCCCGACATTCAACTCTGTCCTGGTGGTTAGTCCATCATCAGATTTTTCAAGGGGCCTCTTTTGTTAGTCCTGTCTGGACTGCGATTTCAACAGATGGACGTCTCACAGGTTGGGGATCTCTGACAGCACAAGGAGTTTGGAATCCTCAAGAGGCGAGGCTACCAATCAATATTTTAGAACTCCATGCTATTTTAGGGCTCTTCAGGCTTGGCCGCTATTAAAGAGAGAATTATTCATTCGTTTTCAGGCAGACAATATCACAACTGTGGCATATCTCAATCATCAAAGGGGGACTCTCAGTCCTTTAGCGATGAAAGAAGTATCTCGGATAATTTCTTGGGCGGAATCCAACTCCTGTCTAATTTCTTCGATACATATCCCAGGTGTAGACAATTGGGAATCGGATTATCTCAGTTGTTAGTCCTTACATACAGGGGAGTGGTCTCTCCATCCAGATGTATTTTGTCAGATTGTACAGATGTGGGCCCCCCCAAAATAGATCTGATGGCTTCCCATCTAAACAAGAAGCTTCCCAGGTACCTTTCCAGGTCCAGGGATCCTCAGGCGGAGATGGATGCATTAGCAGTTCCTTGGTTTTACCAACCTGCCTCTAGTTCTTTTTCCAAGGGTGATCTCCAAGATCATATTGGAATAATCACATGTGTTTCTGATAGTACCAGCATGGCCTCACAGGTTTTGGTATACAGATCTTTTCCGGATGTCCAATTGCCAACCTTGGCCACTTCCTTTAAGGCTGGACCTTCTGTCTCAAGGGCCGTTTTCTTATCGGGATCTCAAATCGCTTAATTTGAAGGTATGGAAATGCTTAGTACTTAGTCATAGAGGTGATTAATACTATGCTACAGGCTCGTAAGTCTGTTTCAAGGAAGATTTATTATTGGGTTTGGAAAACATATATTTCATGGTGTTTTTCTCATAAATTCTCTTGGCATTCTTTTAGGATTCCTAGAATTTTACAGTTTCTTCAGGATGGTTTGGATAAAGGTTTGTCTGCAAGTACCTTGAAGGGACAAATCTCTGCTCTTTCTTGTCAGGGTTTTTTCCCTGTTTTGTTTGCCATGTGCTGCTAGCAGCCATTTTACTTACCTCTCTTGATGACTCTGGTGCATAGTGTTTGATGCTGCTCATTTCCTGCAGGCCCTTTTATGGCCAGACTGGTGTAATGCTTCTGCTGTTTTCCAGGAACTTATTAATGATGTCCTACGAGATATGTTGCAAAGGTGTGTTGTGGTGTATTTAGACGACATCCTCATACGCTTACCTACACTTGAGGCTCATCGTTCTGATGTTACACGGGTTCTTCAGAGACTACGTGAGAATGGCCTGTTTTGTAAACTCGAGAAATGTGAGTTCCATCAGACTCAAGTAACCTTCCTAGGTTATGTTATCTCCATTGCAGGGTTCTCCATGGATCCTGACAAGTTGTCTGCAGTTCCGCAGTGGCCTCGCCTAGTTGGTCTTTGGTCTATTCAACGTTTTTTGGGGTTCGCCAATTACTATAGAATGTTTATTAAAAACGTTTCTTCCTTGGTCAAACCTATCACAGGCAAGACCCGTAAAGAGAATGATTCACTCCATTGGTCACCTACTGCCATTAAGGCCTTTGATAGTCTTAAGACTGCCTTTGCTGCCCCTCCAATTCTGGCTCATCCTAACCCTGTCCTGCCTTTTGTTCTTGAGGTCGATGCGTCTGAGACTGGAGTAGGTGCCCTCTTGTCTAAATGTCCTACGCCCGATGGTTCCTTGTATCTGTGCAGTTTCTTCTCTAAGAAATTGTCTCCAGCGGAGTGCAATTATGAAATTGGTGACAGGGAATTACTCGCCATAATTTTGGCACTCAATGAATGGAGGCATCTTCTCGAGGGTACTAGCATACCAGTGCTCATTCTTACTGACCACAAGAATTTAACTTATCTATCTGAAGCAAAATGTTTGTTGCACCGACAGGCCAGATGGGCACTATTTTTGTCTCGGTTTAATTATGTGGTCTCATACCTGCCTGGTAGTAAGAATGTTAGGGCTGATGCCCTCTCTCGACAATTTTTGCCTCTGTCCAAAGAGGAGTCTGTACCTACTCTAGTTATACCTCCTGACCATATTTTGGCTACCATACATACTAATTTGACTTCTCCCTTGGGGGAGGAGATCCTGGCTGCACAAAACAATGCACCTCCTGAGAAACCTAGTGGTAAGTGTTTTGTTCCTGAAAATCATCAAACTAAACTTTTGCACACTTACTACTATCCTAAAGCCGCAGGTCACCCAGGCAAGAACCAATTGATTTGGTCTGTCACTCTACATTTCTGGTGGCCAGGTCTTCGTTCTGATGTTGCTGCTTAAATTGCCTCCTGCTCAGTTTGTGCACAGAATAAGACTCCTCAACGTCTTCCTGTGGGTCTTCGTCAACTATATTGCTAATGGTGAGCATCCTTGGACACATCTTTCCATGGACTTCATTGTCGAGCACCCAGTTTCCAATGGCAAAACTGTTATCCTTATGGTGGTTGACCGTTTTTCTAAAATGTCACATTGCATTCCCTTGAAGAAGTTGCCTACCACTAAGGAGTTTGCTTCAATTTTTTCCCGGGAGGTCTTCCGTTTACATGGGTTACCCAAGGAGATAGTGTCGGACCGGGGTAGCCAGTTTGTCTCCAGATTTTGGCATTCCTTTTGTGCTCAAATTAGAATCCAGCTTTCCTTCTCCTCGGCAGACGGTCTAATTAAGCTCTGGAACAGTTCCTCCATTGCTATGTCTCAGATCACTAAAATAATTCGTCTGAACTGTTACCTTGGGCAGAGTTTGCTCGTAATAGTGCTATTAATGCTTCCTCCAAGTTATCTCCGTTCAACCATCCTTTTTGTCCGATTCTTTCATGTCTCAGGGTATTCCTGCTTTGGAGGAGCATCTCCAGCAACTCCGTTCCACGTGGGTGCAGATTCAGGATTGCCTTCATCGTTCTATGCAGCGCCAAAAGTTCCAGGCTGATCGTAGGCGTCTGCCCGCGCCTTCCTACCAGGTTGGTGAGAGGGTTTGGGTGTCCTCCCGCAACGTGAACCTTCATGTGCCTTCTAATAAACTTGCTCCCTGTTATGTTGGTCCTTTTCAAATACTCCGACGGGTCAATCCTGTGGCCTACGCTCTTGACCTTCCTCCTGCAATGTGCATCTCCAATGTTTTTCATGTCTCCCTCTTCAGTTTACCACTGTGTTGCTTCATCCCCGTCCTATCTTTGTTGAGAACCATGAAGAATATGAGGTCAGAAGCATTATTGACTCTCGTATGTCCAGGGGCCTCATACAGTATTTGGTTCACTGGAGGGGCTACGGTCTGGAGGAGCATTCATGGGTTCCCTCCTCTGATGTTCATGCTCCCGCCCTCCTCCGTGCCTTCCATGTCCGTTTTCCCAATAAGCCTTTTGTCCTCTGCGGGGGAGGGGTCGTTGAGGGGAGGGTACTGTCAGGGTTTTTTCCCTGCTTTGTTTGCCATGTGCTGCTGGCAGCCATTTTACTCACCTATCTTGCTGACTCTGGTGCATAGTGCTTGATGCTGCTTATTTCCTGCACGCCCTTTTATGGCCAGACTGGTGTACATCATCCGTGTGAGACAGGTTGCAGTCTCAGAATTGTGATGTCATCACTTATTATTTAAAGGGCCTCTGTTCAGTATGCTTTGCCCTTGTGTTGTCTCAGACCTGTTTGTGAGTTCCAGTGTATTACCTGGCTGTCTGACGTCCCTCCTGGTTCCTGATCCCTGGCTTGTTCCTGATTCTGCTGTTCTCCTTGTTCCTGATTCCGGCTCATCTGACTACTTGCTTTGGCTCCTGACTCGGCTCATCTGACTATTCACTTTGACTCTGGACTCAGCTCACCTGACTACCAACTCTGGTTTTGATTCCTGGCTTGTTATTTGACTTGTGGACTTTTTATTATTTTTTGCTATTAATAAATGTGTGATTATTTTTGCACTTCTTGTCTCAGTCTGATTCCTGGCACCCTGACATTTCTGTTTTATTCTATAGAAAGATTGCTAAACTTCCTGATATTCACTGTTTTGTTAAGGCTTTGGTTTGTATCAAGCCTGTTGTTAAATCAATCTCTCCTCCTTGGAGTCTTAATTTGGTTTTGAAGGCTTTGCAGGCTCCACCTTTTGAGCCTATGCATTCTTTGGATATTAAACTACTTTCTTAGAAAGTGTTGTTTCTTTTGGCTATCTCTTCAGCTAGAGTTTCTGAATTGTCTGCTCTCTCTTGTGAGTCTCCTTTTCTGATTTTCCATCAGGATAAGGCTGTTTTGCGGACTTCGTTTACATTTCTTCCTAAGGTTGTGAATTCTAACAACATTAGTAGGGAAATTGTTGTTCCTTCCTTGTGTCCTAATCCCAAGAATACTCTTGAATACTCTTGAATGATCTTTACATTCTCTGGATGTTGTAAGAGCTTTGAAATATTATGTCGAAGCTACTAAAGATTTCAGGAAGACTTCTAGTCTATTTGCTGGTTTTTCTGGTCCTAGGAAAGGTCAGAAAGCCCCTGCCATTTCTTTGACATTTTGATTCCCAAGGCTTATTTAGAGGCGGGACAGTCTCCGCCTCAGAGAATTACTGCTCATTCTACTAGATCAGTTGCCACTTTTTGGGCTTTTAAGAATAAAGCTTTGGTTGATCAGATTTGCAAAGCAGCAACTTGGTCTTCTTTGCATACATTTAAGTCTTTGATAGAAAAGTTCTTCAGGCAGCTGTTTCAGTTTGATTCTTCTGCTTATTATTTACATTTTTTTCTTGAAATTTATGTGAAATTTATAAGAAAGACTTATTTTTTTGTGGATTTAATTTTTTCAGCGGAAATGGCTGTTTTTATTTTATCCCTCCCTTTCTAGTGACTCTTCTGTGGTCTTCCACATATTGGGTATTTCTATCCCATACGTCACTAGCTCATGGACTCTTGTCAATAACATGAAAGAAAACATAATTTATGTAAGAACTTACCTGATAAATGAATGTCTTTCATATTGGCAAGAGTCCATGAGGCCCACCCTTTTTTATGGTGGTTATGATTTTTGTATAAAAAGAGCAATTTTATTTCCAGTTCCTCTTTTTGTATGCTTTTTTACTCCTTATTTTATCACCCCACTACTTGGCTATTCGTTAAAATGAATTGTGGGTGTGGTGAGGCGTGTATTTATAGGCATTTTGAGCTTTGGAAAACTTTGCCCCTCCTGGTAGGATTGTATATCCCATACGTCACTAGCTCATGGACTCTTGCCAATATGAAAGAAATTAATTTATCAGGTAAGTTCTTACATAAATTATGTTTTTTTGCTATTTACATACAGGCCAATTTCTAAGTGATAACAAAATCTGCAAAACTGCTTCAATCTCCCAAAAATCACATCACATGTCTATGTCAGCTTGCAGACCTATGCACTGTTAATTTTTTTTTTATATCTGTTTCCTGTCTTAGGTCCTAAAATGACCGGTGTGGAATGTGTTGAAGGAATGGCAGCTGGACTATACGAAGAGCTTTTTGCATCTATTGTTTCTCTTATCAACAGGTATACATCTTGTTTTATTTTTTACTTAAAGGGACAGTATAGTAAAAATTAAACTTTCATGATTCAGATAAGACATGCAATTTTAAACAAATTTTCACTTTACTTTTAACATCAAACTTGATTTGCTCTCTTGGCATTCTTTGTGGAAAGCTAAACCTTGGTAGGCTTATATGCTAATTTCTAAGCACTTGAACTGCCTCTTATCTGAGTGCATTTTTACAGTTTTTCACTGTGGAGGTATTTAAGAGTCAGTACTGTAAGTCTGTTAAAAGAACTAAGATAAGGGGACAGTCTGCAGATGCTTAGGTACTCACAGAGGTAAAAAGTGTATTAATATAACAGTGTTGGTTATGCAAAACAGTAACATTGTTCTCACTCCCGTGGTGTTACCTAAGATTGGCTAAAATGAAAGTCTGTCAAAAGAACTAAGCTAAGGGGCAGTCTGCAGAGGCTTAGAAACAAGTTAATCACAGAGGTAAAAAGTATATTAATATAACCATGCTGGTTATGCAAAACTGGGGAATAGGTAATAAAGGGATTATCTATCTTTTTAAACAATACAAATTTTGGAGTAGACTGTCCCTTTTTCTTTATCAATTATTATTCTGGCCTATTTCAAACTGTATATTTAGGTTAATTGCATGGCTTTTTTCAATGATTACATTTTCTTGCATGATCAGTTTGCATGTTAATTAATTGTTTTATTCAATCAAACTTGTATGTAACTAAAATATGATCATTAGAATTTTCATTTATGATTGCAGTTAAGATTTTGAAATCGTCAGCATGTCTTTTACTCCCATGTAGGTTTGTGTAAGTCTCTGAAAAAACAAACACTCCTACAAATAAACACCAAGAGAAATGCCTATTTCTTACAGTTCTTCACAGCTTGACCAAGTGCAATTATCCAGTTACATTGTACACATGTTCTACTTGGTAATTTGACCACATCAGCTTTTAAGAATGTATCAGGATTTTGATCACTGGTGGTACCTCAATGTCATAGGAAATGATGTTGTAGTTACTAGAAAACAAACAGACTGGTTTAAAATCGTGTCCTTCTTTTTTAAGATTTAAACTATTTATGTACATGTTCTATGTGAAGTCATTTAAGGGACAATGTACACCAATTTTCATATAGCTGCATTTAATAGACACTACTATACAGAAGAATATGCACAGATACTGATCTAAAAATCCAGTATCAAACCTTTTAAAAACTTACTTAGAAGCTCCCAGTTGATAAAGTTAGACTGGGACACCCAGTGAAAGGAGCTGGGAAAACAAGATGATCAGACACCCTCCCCCTTCTCTGCTTATGAAAAGACAGATAACATAAACAGGAGCCAGGAGTAGTCTGTAAACGAGCATATACATCTGACACTGTGGGGCTTGGTTAGGAGTCTGAAAATCATCACATTGTTATTAAAAAATAAGCAAAACTATACATTGTTACAAAAACACTCCCAGATGGGCTATATAAATGGATCATCTACAAAACATTTATGCAAAGAAAAATGTAGTGTACATTGTCCTTTTAAAGGGACACTGAACCCAATTTTTTTCTTATGTGATTCAGATACATCATGCAATTTTAAGCAACTTTCTAATTTACTCCTATTATCAATTGTTCTTCGTTCTTTTGCTTTCTTTATTTGAAAAATAAGGCATATAAGCTATTTTTTAAATTCAGAACCATGGAAAACACTTGTTTATTGGTGGGTGAATTCATCCACCAATCAACAAGAACAACCCAGTTTGTTTACCAAAAATGGGCCGGCATCTAAACTTTCATTCTTGCATTTCAAATAAAGATACCAAGAGAATGAAGAAAATTTGATAATAGAAGTAAATTAGTAAGTTGCTTAAAATTGCATGCTCTATCTGAATCATGAAATACAGTCTTTGAGGGAAATTTTTATGTCAAGTACAGATTTGCTGGCTTATTTTAGTATATCTAGCTGCCCAAAGTTATTATGTTATTGGGTGTTTGGAAAATAGCATTAATAGTTTTAATGTAAATAATCATTATATACCTGTATAGCCATAATAATATTTATTTCTGTAGCCACCAATAAGCAAGCGATATCCTGGGTGCTGAACCTAAAATGGGCCGGCTCCTAAGCTTTACATTCCTGCTTTTTAAATAAAGATAGCAAGAGAACGAAGAAAAAACTAGAAAGTTGCTTAAAATTGCATGCTCTATCTGAATCATTAAAAAAATGTGGGTTTAGTATTCCTTTAATTGATTTGAATAAACAGCTAAGTATACTGTACAGAGCTTGTAAGGCAGTGACTAGATTGCAAACCATTTATGCTTTCATATGCCAGTCAAGCCCCCTCTGATAGGAGACAGCTTTCTATTTTGCTCTATTAAACATTTGTTAGTTAAATTGTCATTATCACATTTTTGTTCCATGTGTTTTGAATGTTTTTCATTTTATAATGCACCTAATACTATTGCTAGTAGTTTTGTCCTTCTTGAATCAGTTTATTTATATACTACAGATATTGATTTTCTGGTTAATTTGTTCATAGGTCTTTGTCCTCTAGTCTTCTGACTTTGGCTTCCATTATGGTAGTTGATATTCCTGGCTTTCAAAACCCGCGTCACCAAAAAAAGGAAAGAGCGGCTACTTTTGAAGAACTTTGCCATAACTACGTTCATGAGCGTCTCCAATGCCTGTCCTACAGCAGAACATTCACTACTATGTTGGAAAGGTTCAGAGAGGTAAGGAAGCTAAGAGTACTACATACCTGCCAGGTAAACATCACATACATTTGTGGTTCAATGTCCATGTTGCTCCATTCATTTATTGCATCAACTCCTTTGTAAATGACTACTTCAAACAGTAATTAAGCAATACAGCGAATAGCTTAGAAGGTTCATCTGGATGCTGTCCTTTGGAGATACAGATTTTGAAATAAGTGAATTATATTAAATAACATGAATTTAATACATAATGTACATAGATACTAATGATTGAAATAAGTACATTGACAGACCTTACTGAATTTTTATCATGTTTCTTGTAGATTTATTATAGAAAAGTTAAAAGTATAGAAAGGTCAGAATTGACATGTGTATGGGCATATTTAGATTCTAAAAAGAAACCGATTCAAGGAAACAAACTCCCATGCACCATCCAAAGCATTAGTATAACTTTTGTAGAGTATCCGATCAGAAAACATTACTATTGCTATTATCCATATCAGTATGAGGTTGATCAAGTAAAGGCAACATAGATAGGGAAGAAAACTTAAGAAACATAAGACAAGTGCATGAATAAAATAAGGACCGGAAAAGAGAGAATACACACGAAGAACAAGGCAATATTTGAGTTTTGCAGCACACATGCCAAGTTCAGGGGAGGATACACAAGCCATGGCCAGGAGAGAGTGACAGAGATGTAAAGGAAAAGGGTCCAAGAAAGAACCATTACATACAGACAGTTAAAGGACCTTTTAAATACAGTAAAATGGCCTCCAGAACTGCACACATTACTCAAGATGAGGCCTAACTAATGATCTGTAAAGTGGCATAAGAACCTTACTATTTCTGTTGCAAATACCTCTACCAATACATCCAAGCCTTACTCACTGCATTACTACATTTTTATTAAGTTTTAAATAATCTGAAATAATAATTCCTAAGTCCCATTCCTCATTTGTAACAGTCAGTAAAGAGTAATTGAATCTGTAATTAATGTTTGGATTTTTCTTTGCTAAATGCATATTTTTACACCTTACAGTGTTACATTTTAGATCCCAGTCATTTGACCAACTCTGCACAGTTTGATAATAGAAGTTATTTGGAAAGTCCCCCCCCCCCTTAAATTTACTGCTCTGTTTGAAAGTTTAATTTTGACTTTAGTCTCCTTTTAAGGGGTAGGAATTAGGTAAACAGATGAATGTAGGAGAAACTATGAGAATGATTTACTAGTATGTAATTCTATATGAATAAATCTCTCTCTGTTAAAGCTGGTCACTATGATATAATTACAATATACCAATAATAATTTTACACATGATAAAAATTAGAGTGATGCCCTATAATCATTTTAGCACATGTATGCAACATAAAGATGTTCTTTACCATTCAATAACTCATTATTTGTTTCAGGAAAATATTGAAGTGGCGTTTGACTTTCCGGAGGACTCACCATTTGCCACTGTCTCTGTTATTGATCAGACGTCTTTAAAAGTAAGCAGCATAAATACATATCCAGACATCCCAACCTGCAAAAACTCATTTCAGGGAGGTGGCTTCATTCGCTACTGTGCTGTCACACCCCCTCCCAGTTATATATTGGACACCTTGAAACCCTAAATAAGATAGAGACTTATCATTAAAGTAGCTTCCCACTACACAAGTCACATTAAAAAAAAGTAGCTTTATTGCACAACCACAAACAGCAAACCTATTTTCCAGTGATCGTACGCTTGTTGAATGCTTAAATATTTTAGAATACGAAGTTTAATTATGTGCTGTAAATAAGGTAGTATTTGTGTTTTATTTTATTAGAATCAGTGGGGGCTTTTTGGTTACTGATGCATGCTTTGAGGGTCCTATAACGTCCCAGCAACTAAAGGCATTCTTTAAAGAAACACTTTTCCGGATTTGGGCCACATTGGATCATGGTACTTGGAGTTTCAGGGAGATTGCATTATATTTGCTGACATCAGGGAGCCGCTCTTACTATCAGGGAGACTCCCTGAACTTCAGGGAGAGTTGGGATGTCTGCATATCTACAAATGCACTCATACACCGCTTCTCATTCTTGCCCTCATCTTATACTTTATCTCTTTACAACCTAAAACTTTTTTTTCCCATATTAACTCTATGTTTTACATTTATTAATCCTTAATTGACCTCCATTCATTTATCTATTTATTCATTTGTAATAAGATGCTTTGTAATTGTGAATTACACATTTTCCACAGCCTACACCTAAGCTGTCAAAGTACCTCACATATATTTCTCTTGGTATTACACTTAACAAAGAGCACTTAGATTCATCACACATCCACTGCGTTTGTAGCATTTGTAGCATACTATTCAGGCAAAGGCAAGCATTGGTAAATTAAATATAATTTATTTGTTAATGGTTTATTTACATATACTGTATGTATATATATATATACTATAATTGCGTTTGTAATCACAGTTGCTGTCGGCAATAGCGCACGCATCCTCAAAGGAATGTTGGCAGCGCAAGGCAGCCAACAGAATGTTGGCTGCGCGCACAGCCAAAATAAATCCCCTGGATCCACCGAAGGTGGATTCTTTCACCACCCTGCCATTTTAGGAACCCACCGGGATACAGCGAAGGCAAATGGAGCATTACAAAAAAAAACAAAAAAACACCGCCCGCATGAAGTATAACAAAAAAAAACTCCCACAAACCTAAACCGCAAACCCACAGATAGCAAAATAATAAAGTAATTAACCCCTAATCCGCAAATAACCTAATATATTAATCCCTTAACCGTCAACCACCCACATTGCAATAAACCAATTACCCTATTAACCCCTAAACCGCAAAACCCCCACATCACAATAAACCTAATTACCCTATTAACCCCTAAACTGCAAAACCCCCACATCACAATAAACCTAATTACCCTATTACCCCTAAACCACAAAACTGCCACATTGCAATAAACCTAATTACCCTAATAACCCCTAAACCACAAAACCCCCACATCGCAATAAACCTAATTACCCTATTAACCCCTAAACCGCAAAACCTCCACATTGCAATAAACCTAATTACCCTATTAACCCCTAAACCGCAAAACCCCCACATCACATTAAACCTAATTACCCTATTGACCCCTAAACCGCAAAACCCCCACATCGCAATAAACCTATTTACCCTAATAACCCCTTAAACCGCCAAAACCCACAACGCAAATAACTAATTAAATTACTAAGCCCCCTAACCTAACACCCACTAACCTAACACCCCCTAAATTATACCCAGTTACCTAAATTAAAAATACAAAATTACAATTAAAATAAAAAAACTAACATTACTTTGAAAATAAAAAAATAAGTTTAAATTAAACTAAAATTACAAAAAATAAAAAAGTCTAACATTACAGAAAATAATAAACACATTAAACTTAATCCCTATAAAAATGAAAAAGCCCCCCCAAATAAAAACACCTCCTAATCTAATGCTAAACTACCAATAGCCCTTAAAAGGGCTTTTTGCATGGCATTGCCCTAAGTTAAACAGCTCTTTTACAGTTACAAAAAATTCTAAGTCCCCCCTAACAGTAAAACCCACCACCCACCAAACCCCCAAAATAAAAAACCTAAACTACCCATTGCCCTGAAAAGGGCATTTGTATGGGCATTTAGCTCTTTTGCTGCCCTTAAAAGAGCATTTAGCTCTTTTAAGAATTGCCCATCCCTAATCTAAATAAAACAACCCCCCCCCCCCCCGAAATTTTTTAAAAAAAACCTAGGTCTAACCCCCATGTTGGTACTCACGGTTCCTGAAGTCCGGCGGAGAAGGTCCTGTTCCAGGCGGTGAAGTTTTCCAAGCGGCAAACTCTTCTTTCTTCTTCCAGGAACAAGACGGCGCAAAGCGGTGGGCGGAGCTGAAGACTGATGACCGCGGAGCTGAAGACCTGGGACTCTGGAACTGAAGACCGGTGACTGCGGAGCCATAGAGCGTGGAGGATCCTCTTCATACGTCTCCGCCGTATACTGAATAGTGAATTCAAGGTACACGATTAAAGATTGCGTCCCTTGAATTCCTATTGGCTGATTTGATTCTTCAAATTCAAATTAGCCAATAGGATGAGAGCTACTGAAATCCTATTGGCTAATTTGAACAGCCAATAGGATTTCAGTAGCTCTCATCCTATTGGCTGATTTGAATTTGAAGAATCAAATCAGCCAATAGGAATTCAATGGATGCCATCTTTAATAGGGTACCTTGAATTCACTATTCAGTGTATGGCGGCGATCGTAAGAAGAGGATCCTCCACGCTCCATGGCCCTGCGGTCGCTGGTCTTCAGTTCCGCGGTCGCCGGTCTTCAGTTCTGCTGTCCTGAATGAAGAAAGAAAAGATCCCCGCTTGGAAGAAGATGTCGGCTGCTTGGAAGAAGACTTCAACGCCTAGAAGATGACCTTCTCCGCCAGACTTCAGCAACCGTGAGTACCAAACTGGGGGTTAGACTTATGTTTTTTTAAAAAAAAAAAAATATTTAGATTATGGATGGGCAGCAAAAGATCTGAATGCCCTTTTAAGGGCAATGTCCATACAAATTCCATTTTCAGGGCAATGGATAGTTTAGGTTTTTTTAGTGTTAGGTTTTTATTTTGGGGGGTTTGGTGGTTGTGGGCTTTACTGTTAGGAGGGACTTTGTTTATTTTTAATGTAAAAGAGCTGATTTCTTTAGGGCAATGCCCTACAAAATGCCCTTTTAAGGACTATTGGTAGTTTATTCTTAGATTAGAGGGTGTTTTTATTGTGGGGGGGCCTTTTTATTTTCATAGGGATTATGTTTAATTTTTTAAAGTTTGATAATTTTGTTTTTTTATTTTCTATAATATAAGATTTTTTTTATTTTCTGTAATTTTAGCTTAATTTAAACTTAGGTTTAATTTTTTTAATTTTTGGGGGTTAGACAGGTTATTTTTTAATTGTTTTTTTTTTGTTTTTTTTAGATTAGGGTTATGGCACTTCTTAAAAGAGCCGAATGCCATTTTAAGGGCAGCAAAAGAGCTGATTGTCATTTTAAGGGAATTGCCCATACAAATGCCCTTTTCAATGTGTAGTTTAGGTTTATTTATTTTGGGGGTTTGGTGGGTGGTGGGTTTTACTGTTAGGGGGACTTTTAAGGGCTATTGGTAGTTTAGCATTAGATTAGGGGGTGTTTTTATTTTGGGGGGATTTTTTATTTTCATAAGGATTAGGTTGAATTTTTTTATTTTGGATAATGTGTTTTTTTTTTGTAGTTCTATTTTTTATTTCAGCAGGCTTACCAACTAGTATATATATATATATATATATATATATATATATATATATATATATATATATATATATATATATATATATATACAGCTAATAACATTAGAGAGTGTGCTAGTAATAATAAAATAAATGTCTCACACATTACATCTCTGAAAACTATCTCATAATAAAAACAATCTCACTCGGGCGGCGGAGTTAACCATCAAAGAGAGCAGACTTTGGGTCAAATATTGAGAAAGAAACCCTAACCAGCATTTGGGGAGTCTGAACCCCAGGAGTGACTTTTGGTTCTATTTACCCAGGTTCAATGCAGATCCGGCTTCACCACTATCAGGCAGGAGTGGCCTACAAGAGCTCCAGAGGGCCAGGGATCCGCTCCGGAGCTGAAGATCAATTCATCTACAGCCAATAGTGAGGTGCTGGCCTGACCTGTCACATACCGGACCTGCGCCTCCACACCAGCGATAAACTCGCCTGAAACAAGGGGGTGCCTAGCCCTCTAAAGCTCCATCGAGCAAGCAGTCTCGCAACTCTCACCTGGCAGACAGAGGAAAATACAGTACTTCAACCAGATGCATCTCGGATCCTATTGACTCTGCTGACCCGGTCCTCTTTAGGCCGATTGATATTGGAAGTTTGGCGTGGAAGTCTGCCTTTTTCCCGGAGGCCTCCCCCTGCTCCACGAGGTGGACAAGTCCCCAAGATTTTTGTGAGGTTACCTATACAGTCGGGAGAGAACAAGAGGGGCTGGTGGGACTCCTTTCAATTTTCTTATACCCCTCCATCCTTGCTTCTCAGATTACCTGCTCTTCACTCTGGCAAGACCCGGGATACATTATTCCGGCTCCAGAAGGGGCCTACATGCCTGGAAAGCTCCCTACTTCATTTGCCTGAACGGTCGTGGTGGCTCTTCCCTGGCTGTTCCGCAGTCCCTTAGGAGATTGATATTCCCTGGTTGGAGGCCATCCGAGGGGTCAGGGGATTAGTCACCCCCTGATCTGGTGCAAGAATCCGCCATCTTGAACACGGCCTTCCTGGCCCCACACAGAGCTTGCCTAATGCCAGGAACTGGGACAGTGAAGAGACGAGGGAACAACTAGCACATCTGATTCATGGTGGACAGCCGGTAAGAGTGTCTTACACCAAACACATCCCTCTTATTGGCCCATATTGTCTGACATTGCCGGTCACCACTAAACACACTATCACCATCCCACATGGCAATAGGACCTGTATAGTCAGTGATCCGGGTCATTTTCAAAGGGACCCTGGGTTTCTCCCTTACACGGCACCAGGGAAACCTTAACATTTAGGGCCAGACCTACCTGAGCAATACGGTGACGTCCATCAAATTATACAGAACCTGGGCAGTATGAGTTAATTTATATAAGACTTAAAGCATTGGAAACGGTGAACACTTTAAGTGAAGTGAAATATTCCGGGGGTCACACACTTCAGAGGCAACAGAATAAAGAGGGACATTGAGGTGAAAGCTGCAGGGAGGCCAGAGGGAGGTTTGGGGTCAGAGGAGAAGGAAGTGACACTGAAAGATACTGATCCCTCACAACTATCTCATTTCCAGTCCTGGAGTCCACCCAGTCACCTTAAAAAAAAAAAAAATGTCCAAAGCTCCCCCACCTCTAATATTCAGTCCCATTACCGATGAAGCCTCTCCCTACCATTTCCTATCAAGGGTCTCTCGGTGGGTGATATCCAATTTCCCTTCTCCCACATCATCATTAGATTACTCTTTCCCCAGGGGGAGAGGCCTTCCCAGATTGTTAATGGACCTTTCTCTCTTGAACATGTGGGGCTACACAATGGCCTAGAGGAGGTGGCAGGAGCACGGGGGGTGAGATGCCAGAAGTCCCATCTACATAACTATGCTCCATGTACAAGGTGTATAAAATAAGTGAAAGTGAACCAAGATACATCCGTCTATTTCCTACTATGTCCCAATCTAACAGGAAGAAGTCCAAACCGGTGGGTCAACCTAGAAGAACCGTGGTTGATCATTTTAAATCTACCCCTATAGTGAATAGAGGCTATTCCCCTAAGGGGGCTTACTCTATGGACGATCAAGAGAACGACCCTGTGCTCAGGGCCCACATGACTGTGACCCCACCTCTAGATAATATGGTGGCCACCATAGTGGACACTCTTTCAAAATGTATGAATAGCTTACAGGACACTTTTACTAAGGTTAAGGGGTCTGCAGCAGAACTGCACAGAGATGGTGGTGATTGGTGAAAGAACGGAGACTTTGGAGAGGAAGCAGGAAGATTTAGCGGTTGATCATGAAAATTTAATGTCCTACTCCCCGAATCTAGACTCTCAAATTTCAGATCTGGAGCTTAAACTCTCGGACCTTGAGGACAGATCCAGAAAGAACAATTTAAGGTTTTGAGTCTCTGAGGAGATTACCACAGGAGATCTGGACGACTTCATCAAAGAGTTTTGCACTCAATTTCTTACAGATCTTGACGCTCCGAGCTTCCTTCTGAACAGGGTTCACCGCACCCCAAGGCCCTGTAATAACTCTGCGGACAAACCCAGGGATGTATTAGCTAGGATCCATTTTTTCAAGCATAAGGAGAAGATCCTGAGAGAGCTAGCCAATAAGCCTTCAATGCCTGAAAAATTCCAATCCATCTCAGTGTTCCCAGATCTATCCCAATTCACGCTTCAGAGATGCAGGTCCTTTCCTCCCTTTACACAGGTCTTGAGACAACACAATGTAAAATATCGCTGGGGTTATCCAACTAAGCTAATTGTTAATAGGAATGGAACTCTGTACACGGTCTCTTCTGTTAATGATGGTATGGACCTCCTTAGAAAATGGGACCTACAGAGGATCTCATCAAAATCTTGAGAGGCAAGTGCCCCACCATCACTGCTCCAAGTGTCAGCACCAGAATGGACACCCCTTCCTGGGCATCCAGTCTTGGGACAGGACCCCACCCCGGGGATACTCCAGCCTCCTCACAGACCCATACTATGAAAGAGGACACTTGATCTACAGATTATCAGTTTATTGATGGACTCAGTCAGCCCAATCAGTTAGAGAGGGAAGTTTGGCATTGGAAGTAATTTATCCAGTTAGAAATGACTAGCTACATGAAACTGTATAGAGCTATGTTTCCTATGTTGTTATTGTTCATCTGACTGTTTATTGTTCAGTTGCAGGGTTTCATTTGGTGCTTCACCGGTGCCAGGTCCATAATTTACTCTAAGTCATATCCCGCTTAATGTAGCATCGAAGGGAACCTTAGATTAGTATGCCGGTACAAGGTTGATTCATGCCCCTCTCTATGTAAACCCCAGAGCTCCTAAAGCTGCCCATTTAATATTCCCTAATACCCTATTTACTGGGACAGTTTCTACTATGTTACAATGGGACCTAGGTACTAATATTTGCCACCCACTTTTAAAATTCACCCAGTTAGAGCTTTTAGGTAAAGAATGTTGATTACGTTATTAGGAAGACATAACATCACTAGTTCACATAGAGGTAAGTTCACCTATATTATTACCACACATCAAAATGTCCTGTTGATGATTGATAGAGTTTGTGCGATACCCAGGTGACTTTAGGTCCTCTTAACTTACCGAGACTAGTCTTACACTGAAAGATGAATATCCAAAAATGATATTTAGCAATATTCAGAGTACTAGCACCAAATGTATAGATCCCAAAAATATACAGACAAACTGTTATATTGTGGTTATAATGTGATAACAATAGTCCCCAGGGGTGAGACTTATAACAAGCTGAGCTCACAGCAACTTGTTGAAACTTGTACAGGCTGTAACATACATCTAAATACTGCTGCACCATGCACAGCCACAGTGTCAGGGATTAAACAGCAGAAACAAGCTAAAACTGTATTAACGGTGTATACATATAGACCAGGCTATAGCATTCATTATTCGCAGTCAATGAGTCTTCACTCACCCCCCGGATTAGACTACCAGTTCCAGCGCTCTCACCGGTATGAAGAGTCACCTCTGTCTATTCGTGACAGGCGTCCTAGAGCTGCTGTATGGCCGACGCCAATCTCCTCACTCACAGGAACGTCAGGTGACTGGAAGTTGAACTGCCGGGAGTCTCAGTCTCACTAGAAATGCTTAGTACACACAGGGCATAGGTGGAAGTGCTGGGGTCATCCAAACAAACAATATTGATAGGAATATATGAGCTGACTCCTTTAAATAGCGGATTCCTGCCCATCCACAAAAATTGATACAAAAAATAAAGGAAAAAAGGAGCTCAGAGTCCATAAACCAAATCCTTCTGTAAATAAAATCACCTTTATTGGAGTAATTAAAAAAAAGGGATTCAGAAGATACGGTCTACTGACCGAAACCGGTCAGACTTTTTTGCTGACTATGTGCTGAAATCTGTATTTTCCTATCTTCTGAATCCCTTTTTTTTAATTACTCCAATAAAGGTGATTTTATTTACAGAAGGATTTGGTTTATGGACTCTGAGCTCCTTTTTTCCTTTATTTTTTGTAGTCTTACACTGAGTCCCTTATGAGAAATGCACCATTATAGCCTGTAAATTTACATTGGGCGTTCTCCTTTCATGGGTTATTTTTTCAGAGACCCTAAGTGAGTTTAATTGTTAGCCCCTGACGCCCTACCCAATAGGGCAGCTCCCGTCAGATTTAATAAGACCTTTCTGCTATATATATATATATATATATATATATATATATATATATATATATATACACCATTCTTTGCTATACTCCTTTAGCCTAAGTTACTGGATGAGGAATATGGATTATGTTCATAAGTTATGCTGTTGACACTGTTTCTTGTTAAATATCGCTACTGAGTAATGTTCAATGTTATCTCTTTGTTACACACCAAATTGTACTACTGTTTGATTTATAGTTCCCGATAACTTAGTCTGCCACCTCATGATAGGCCCCCCTCCCCTTGGATAATTACCAGAGTTCTTGGGTTATCTTAGACGACAAGATGCGCATCCCTTAGTAATTAGATTTTGACCTCTTTGTTACAGTGTGATCCGGGAACTAGGATGCATCACCTCCCCATATAATGATTATTTTGAAATAAGATGGGATTATTCCCTTTATCAATCCAGAGTCTCCAGACTCAATGGATATTTTCACCATGCCAATGGATATTTTCACCATGCCCCCCCCGTTACCCCTAGCTACCCCCTCGCTAGAGGACACTCTGTAGTTCAGAAGTAGGATTTCCCTCAAGATCCTCCCCCCCCAATTTTGCTATTTCTTATCTTGATGAGATCAAGGCATTAACATACCCGTAGGGTATATTCGTGACTTCCTTGTTAGGCGGTGTATAGTGCAGCCAATTTCTTTAAGTATAGATTTTGCTAGATACAACTCTAGTCTGTACTCTCATTGTCATTCTAATTTCCACATTACCTGTCTGAGTCACAGACTCGGTGGAAAGACAGTTTTTCTGAATAATTCCTGCCCTGTGTCTGACAACCAAACTAAAAAGATTCTCTATTTCCCATTAGCAGACATCTAGACACATTGCCGACAAGGTATAAAACTTTACACTCTCCAACAACTGTCTTCACATTTTGTTATCCAGGTAGGTGGACTTCTTCCTTTCTCCCTGACCCTCCTCTCAGTCCTCTCTTTCTTACTTCACCTGAGCAACTTCCCCTTCCTCCCCCACCCCACCTCTCCCACCATGGAGAAGAAGCCAGATATCCTCACCTTTGCCTCCCTGAACTGTAAAGAGTTAAATTCTTCTACCAAGCGGAGCCTTCTGAGTAATTATATGGATGCCAACAAAGCCAAAATTGTATTTGCTCAAGAGACCCATTGGTTAAAAGCCTCAGCTCTCGTTTTTAAATCTCAACATTTTGCCCACTATGTTTCAGCTTCTCACTCTAATAAGACCAGATGGGTCACTATTTTTTATTCATAAACAAGTTAGCTATGAGAAAATGTATTTAGAATCGGATCCAGAAGGTAGATTCCTCGTTCTAATATGTAAGCTGGATGACCAATTATATACTCTGGTTAACCTTAATGCACCAAATCAAAATCAGCCTAGGTTCCTTAAGACCTTATTATAAAACATAAACAGAATAAAGTCAGGGAGGTTACTGGTGGGAGGCGATTTCAATATGATATGGGATCCCTCACTAGACAAAAGAGTTGGTCCAGGCAAAACCATAGACTCTTATTCAATCACCACAGCAAAGAAATTTAGAGACCTTATCTCTCAACATAATCTATGACATTTGGCGGGCATGCCATCCCACTACTAGAGACTATACTTATTTCTCTAGACCACACAATTCCTACTCAAGACTGGACTACTTTTTCACAAACACCTGGACTATCAACAAAATGAAGGAAGCCACAATTAGGTCTTACTGCTTGTCTGACCATGATGCACTTACATTTTCCCTCGACTCTAACTTATACTCATCTTCGTGCCCGAGCTGGCGGTTGCTGGACTATCTCTAGGCTAACCCAGATGTTCAACCTTTAATTCAGAACTCTATCCAAGAGTATCTGACCCACAATATAGACTCTACCACCATCTACCAAACGATCTGGGCGGCCTTGAAGGCCTATATTCAAGGAGTCTGCATACACAAACAGGCCTCCCTTAAAAAAATAAAAGGGAGCCCCTTTGGGTCTCCTGGTTGCCAGTCTTAGAACAAAAGAAAGTCTTAACAAGGACAGCCCAACCCCTGAGTTAGCGGCAGAAGTAGGAGCTCTACGCAGCCATATCAGGGAGATAGAAACTACCTGGATTCATGTAGCGGTATGCAGATTCAAGCAATTCTTATACTATCAGGGGAATAAGGCATCCACTATTCTTGCCCGCAAGTTGAGAGGGAGGTGTGCGAGCTCTCGCATTCTTGCCATTAATAGAGAGGGTCAACAGGTTACCTCCTTCTTTAGAAGTGAACTCCTGGAAGCAACGTTTCTCACCATACCGAAACCCAATAAAGACCCTTCCCAAATGCAGTAGTTACCGACCCATTTCACTTATTAATATTGATGAAAAACTCTACTTTGGGCCAATAGACTGCGCCTTATCATCCCCACATTGCTTCACCCAGACCAAGTGGAGTTTACCTGGGGTAGAGAGGGTCCGGATAACAACAGACGAGTATTGAACATTTTTACTGAAGCAAATAGGTTGAAGATTCCCATGCTGGCCCTGTCTTTAGATGCATAAAAAGCGTTTGATAGGGTCAGATGGGAATATCTCTGGGAAGTACTCCTTCAGTTTGGGTTTCCTATGGAGGTGCTCTTGGCTATTCAAGCCCTACATAGTTCTCCATATGCAAGAGTCAGGGGCTTGGGTTTTTGCTCATCAAGATTTCCTATTACTAATGGGACGAGACATGGGGTTGCCCCCTCTCGCCCATGGTATTTGCCCTAGCTATCGAACCAAGCCATTAGGAATTCAGCCTTGATACGGGGAGTCTCTTTGAGTCACCACGGAGGTGGGTTGAGGGGAGGGGGGGAACATAGCTTTATTTGCGGATGATATTACCCTTTTTATGACGAACCCTATAGTCTCCCTCCCGGTGCTATTCTATATTATTAACCTGATTAGTTCATTAAGTTTCTATAAAATTAACCTCTCTAAAACAGAAACCTTAGCTATCCATGTCCCACAATTTGAATTGGAGATTCTTCAGGAATTGTATCAATTTAACTGGGCATTGGAGACTATCACACCACTTAGGAGTCAAACTAGGCCGTATATTGCCAAGGTTAGAGAGAAGAACTACGAAAAGCTTTTTCACAAAATTAGGACTTTGCTCAACTCATGAACCTTTCATGAGGTGTCCTGGTTGGGTCGTATCGCATCGGTTAAAATGACTATCTTGCCGAAGATCTTATATTATTTTCGTTGTCTACCGCTAAATATCCCTCGAGAGCTCCTTGACAAGTTTAATGCCCTGATCACACGTTATATTTGGCAGGGGAAAAAAATGAGAATCTCCAGGAAAACGCTGCAAAAACCCTATCATTTGGGAGGGGTCTCCCTCCCCAATGTATCGATTTACTATGAGGCTGCTCGCCTCATGCATATTTCTCACTGGGGTACTGCAGATAGGACACAGGGCTGGAAAAAAGTGGAACAGTTTTCTTTACCTTCAGGTATCTCCCTCAGTGATTTACCTTGGATACCTGACTATCAAATTGATAGCTTACTCATCCAAAATCTAATCGTTAAACAAAATCTAAACTGTTGGAAAACTATTAGACATTATTCTGAGATAGCGCCTTACCCCTCCCCAATCCATTCTATCACTGGTTTACTGCGAGGCTACCAAACTCCCATGTCTCTCAATAGAGGAACTGGGGCCTATTGCATGTGTCTGACCTTTATAAACAGAAAACTCTACAGTTAGCTGAGCCATCATCTATAGGAGTAAACCCACCTCCGCCATGGTTCCAGTTTGAAAGGTTCAGACTCCACAAATTCCTTACTAGCTGGGGATTCCCGCCCTCGGACCTTAGGCTTCAAACCATTTGGGAGCAGAGATGGATGTCGGGCTCGCGTTTGGCGAGATCCCTATCTATTCACTATATGTTAATCATGAAGGATGTGGTTGCAGGCGAGGTGTGGCAGTTGAGGGCCTGGGAGCAAGACCTAAAAACCAAAATTTCTGACCAGACTTGGTCGCAGGCTTTTACACTTACAAGGAACACTCTTCACTGTGCTAACTCAGTGGAATTATATGTCAAGGTGTCACTTAGGTGTCACTACACCCCCCTGAGGCTGGCGCAGATGTCCTCGTCCCACTCGTCAGTATGTTGGAGGAATTGTGGTCAGGTAGGCTCAGACCTCCATATCTGGTGGTCCTGCCCAGTGATTGAGGCGCTATGGGATGAGGTATTCTGGTTGTGTAGTTTGGCTGGGATTCTACTCCCGAAAGAACCTAAGGTGGCCCTTCTTAACCTCTTAAGGACATATGACGGAATGTTTCCATCATAAAACAATTGAGCAAACTGAAAGCTGTGTCCTTAAAGGGTTAATATCTTTCCACAGAAAATGCCCAAAATCCAGAAACAGTTGGCCATCTTCATCTTCGCAGCCACCAAGATCTCGATTGCTAGACAATGGAGACAGCCTAATCCGCCCGTTTTGTCTAGTGTCCACAAAACTCTAGAATTATATGCTTCAATGGAACGAGGATTCTACTAACATGTGAACAAAATAGATTTATATTGGAGAATTTGGGATATCTGGTCCCACAGACAGGAACCTTAAGGAAGCTCATAATACACACCAAAAATTAACTCTGTGATTTCCTTAATATCTTGAGCCCAAATGAGTCCATAACCCCTGGGGGAGTTTCCCCCTCTTCCCTTCCCCTGTCCCCCCCTCACCACCTCAGTACTCACTCCCCCTCCCTCTGTTCCTCCTCCCTCCTAGTAGTCCTAGTTTGATCTTTTAGCCAATGTCCCTCTCCTAACTGAATGGTAAATCTAATCCTCTACGATATCTATAGTCACTTTAGTAGTCATATTCGCCCCTCAACCTAGTCCATTGATATTTCAAGAGTTTTTCCCCATGGCACTGTAGGAGACTACAACACACCTGTAAGGCCAACTGAGTTGTCAGATAATAATACTCCATCTGAGCACACTTAAGGGCAAAGGTAGAATTGTGGATACAGGTGTGGGAAATGGAGTGGCAAATGACCTGGTAATGAGAAAATATAAAATTAGGTATATGCTGGTGGTTTCAGGCGTTATTGTTTGCAAAATATATTGCTTGTAACATACTGCCGGCCTATGTTCTTTATTTGTTGCAACATGCATATGAAGACTGTGAGTTTCAGGTCCCCCCTGTGACCCATGGGGACAAAGTTGCTTTAATATGCATGTATTATGTTCATTTTATCTCAATAAAAATCTTTAAATATAAAAAACAATCTCACTCTGAATAACACATTAGGTTCATAGTGAATTTGAGATAGTGATAGGATTGAATCAAATTTGATTCTTGAATGTTTTAATGAGGGAAAGAAAAACTTATTTAGCAGTTAAATGGCAGCTTCCAAAAATTTGTACCTCTGTAAGATAAAGCATGTGTCTTACACAGACAAAGAAAAGCTCCTTATCCTTATTTATGTATGAGTTAGAGCTTAATTCTGTAAGTAAAACACAATTCGTTAAAGGGGCAGCTTAGACAAAATTAAACTTTCATGATTCAGATAAAGCATGTCATTTTAAACAACTTTCCGATTTACTTTTATCATCAATTTTGCTTTGTTCTCTTGATATTAATTGTTAAAAGCTAAAGCTTAATAGGCTCATATGCTAATGTCTAAGCCCTTGAAGGTTATGACAGTTTTGCACAGCTAGACAGTGCTAGTTCATGTGTGCTATATAGATAACATTGTGCTTACTCCCTTGGAGTCAGGCCCAGACTGGCCATAGGGTAAAGGGCAAATGCCTGGTGGGCTGGGCTCTTATGTGGGCCATGCTGCTATATACCAATTTCTCTTAATATGGGTAACAATAGGAAAGCTGTTACAATCTGCCAATTTTGCAAAGCAGAAAGTACATTTTCTGTCTGGCTGTTAAGCAGAGGTGCTGCAGGACAAGAGATCCTGGTCTATTATGGCTACCTAGCTAACATAGGTCTAACTGATGTGGGCTGCTCTGCCTTTATATTCCTGGGCCTATTTTTGGTTCTAGTCCAGTCCTGCTTGGAGTTACCTAAGAGTCAGCACTAATTGGTTAAAATGCAATTCTGTCTAAAGAACTGAAATAAGGTGGCAGTCTGCAGAGGCTTAGATGCAAGGTAATCTCTTTGGTAAAAAGTATATTATAACTGTGTTGGTTATGTAAAACTGGGTAATGGTTAATAAAGAGACTATCTATCTTTTTAAACAATAAAAATACTGGAGTAGAACTCTCTTTTGTCGTAGTAGGAGCAACCTTTAACAGTTAAAAAAAAAATATATATAAATAGCCTTCAATTCCATCCTGCTGATTTGTTCTTCTTTAGTTTTCATCCTTTATTTGATTCATGAGAGCACAGAGTTATGGCTTTTATGTGCATACCCTACTCTGTAGTAAACTGTCTACTGCAAATGAACCACATCATTCCAACATGCAGACTTTAAGGCTTGTTTCTTGCACATTTGCTAATTCATCCTAATGTATGTTGTCTTGCCCAGACTTTTTGCTTTGATACTTAGGGGCTGATTTAACAATGTGTGGGCGGACATGATTTGCTGTAGAGGATCATGTCCGCTGCACATCAATAAATGCCAACATGTCTGCATTTATCATTGCACAAGCATTTCCAGTGAAATGCTTGTGCAATGCCGCCGTCTGCACATTCGCGGCCAATCGACCACCAGCAGGGGGTGTCAATCAACCTGATCATATCCGATCTAGCGGATTGCTGTCCGCCATCTCAGAGGTGGCAGACGAGTTAAGGAGCAGCGGTCTTAAGACTGCTGCTTCTTAACTCTAAAGGCTCGCGTGGAAGCAATTGCATTCGGGGGTTGATAGATCGCTCCCTTAAACTGACCTCAGTTTGCCCCACACTTAGATTTGCCCTGTAAAATTGGCTGCATATAGGCTTGTAGTTTGAAAATAATTTAATAATTATGATTCTGGTGTGACATCATTGGACACAAGTTGCTAATTTGTAATGTAGCTCAAAAATGGTGCATGTAGTGGTACATTTAGGTAATGAGAATGGGATATTTAGTTAGGGAATGATCAGAAAGAGGCTGCACCCTGAGTGGATACCATACCATAGGGTAGGCTATTAAGTACCATCCATTCCTAGTTGAGCGCTTCTTTTTGTATTTTAGTCTCCCAAAGTGTAATGGGGGCAACCATTACAACTGACGAGGTCCATATGGGACAAAACGTACGTCTGGGGTTAGCTGTACAAATCCTTTGTTCAGATGAGAATTGCTTGGTATTTTGGAGGTGGACTGTCCGTTTGGATGGGATTAGACTGATATACTAATGAAAAGCACAGATTGGGTAAAAAAAGGTACCATCCCATAGGGTGGGCTATTAAGCACCATCCATCTCCAGTTAAGCTCCTCTCCTTACATTTTAGTCTCCCTAATAATAAAAAATAGTTTATTATGTTTATAAATTATGTATGATTTATGTGATAGAAACCAACACAGTAAAGAAACATTATTGGTTGCAAATCTAATATTAAATGGACGTTAAGCACCTCAAGATATTAACATAAATTGATTAATTACATGTAGTAAAAAAAACTTTGCAATATACTTTCATTATTTATCTTGTTCTCCTTTCCTGACATTTAATTCTGAACATTGTGGGGCTATCCAATTCATGTTAAACATGAAAGTGCAGACACAGCTATATTCCACACAGTCATTGGTTGCACACTCTAGTATGCCATTTATAACCATTTCTATTTGGCCTCAGCAGAAAAGGTAACCTAAGTTACAATATGGTGTCACCATATTCTCAGGCGAATCTTAGATCTGAACGCATCAATTAACCAATTATTTATTTAGGGATAGATTACAAATGCGGCGCAAACGGTTTTGCGCTAGCGCAACCGCAATTTTGCGAGCCATTATCCTTCTGCTGATATTAAAGTTCAACGAAATCGCCTTTTCTGCTTCAATCCTTACCGCGATCTAAAAGCTGTGGTAAACTGGGTTCTGAAAATAAAAAGTTGCACAAAACACAACAAAAATACATTACAAAGTACACTTACACTCATAAACTACACTATTAACCCCTAAACTGCCACCCCCCACATCTCAAACACTAAATAATACTATTAACCCCTAAACCACCATTTTACCACAATGCAACGTTATAAACTAACATCTAAACCCCCTAACCTAACACCCCCTAATTTAACCCAAATTAAAATACCCCTAAATGAACTAAAAAAATCCTTACTACCTTAAAATAAAAAAAACTTACTTGTAAAATGAAATAAAAACCTAATCTTAACTTTAAAAAAAACTACCATTACTGAAAAATTTAAAATATCCTACCATTACAAAAAATATAGAAAACCTACCATTACATAAAATAATAAACGAAATGACCAAAAAAAAATTAAATGAATAAATAAAAAAACTATTCTAAAAATAAACTACCAATAACCCTTAAAAGGGTATTTTGTAGGACATTGCTCTAAAGTGATCAGCTTGGTTAAAAAAAATAAAAAAATACTAACCCCCCTAACATTAAAACCCCCACCCCCCATCTCCCCAAAATAAAAAAACTAACTAAAAAAATCCCAAATTACCCATTGCCCTGAAAAGGGTATTTGAATGGGGAATTAGGTTTTTTTCATTTTGGGGAGGTTGTAATATTAGGGGGTTAGTGTTATTTTTTTTCAACAAAAGAGCTTTAGGGCAATACCCTACAAGAGGCCCTTTTAAGGACTATTGGTAACTTATTTTTAGAATAGCGTTTTTTTTAAAAGGTATTAGAATACGATTTTTTAATTATTTTTTCTTGGTAATTTTATTATATCTGTAATGGTAGGTTTGTTTATTTTTTGTAATGGTAGGATTTTTTTTATTTTTCAGTAATGGTAGTTGTTTTTTTTAAAGGTAAGATTAGGTTTTTATTTAATTTCACAGGTGAGTTTTTATTTTATTTTATGGTAGTTAGGATTTTTTTTTAGTAAATTTAGGGGTATCTTAATTTGGTTTAAGTTAGTGGTTGTTAGGTCAGGGGGTTTAGATTTTAGTTTATAACTTTGCAATGTGGGGGGATGGTGGTTTAGGAGTTAATACTTTTATTTAGTGTTTGCTGTGTTGGGGATGGCGGTTTAGGGGTTAATACTTTTATTTAGTGTTTACGATGTGGGGGCTGTGGCGGATTAGGCTAGGGGCTTATGGTAGGGTGTTAGTTTATTTTTCCATTGACTTCTATGGGGAATGTGAAATTGTGAGGTCGTTTTCACGAGTAGGTTTTTTCCCCACTTTTTTGTCTCCATCGATTTCTATTAGGGAACACATGCATGGCACGCGAAAACTCTGCTTAGGACTTTTGTGCTTTTCAGATTCCCGCTAGCGCAAAATACGTTTTTGTTCAAGTTGTAATACTAGTGGAACCCGAGAAGCGCAAAAAGCCTAACACTAGCAATGTTTTTGTTAGCAAAAAATTATCATTTTATCGCTCCACTTGTAATCCAGCCCTTAGTGCTAAATGTTGCTTTAAGGATGTCAAGCATATTTCCTTTTAATATTCAGTGGTTGTAGCGAAGAATACAGGGCCCTACAATTTACTATTGATAGAGTTTATTCAGTTAAACAAATATTACAATTCATACCTTGAGTGCTTCTTTTTTTGTTTGGGCTTTGATAAGATACAAATTATGAGACGATCCATTGGTGACACATACTGTGTGCACCTGCCTGACAAGATGGGTTTATTGTTATTTACTCATCTCTTTTGTTTCCAGATTTGGAAAATGCTAATCGTACATTGGTGTGCCGTCTCAGGGTTACTGAAGTGTCTGACAGCTAAAAGTAGTTTACGGTTTTATTGTGCATTGCGTGCAGTCGCTCTTTTCATGTAGGTGTAAGCTAACATTATGTTAATGCTTCCATCAGATTTCTTGAAAATTAATTAGTTGTTATGGTAACCCGACCTTACACTATAAAATTTACATTTAACGCCTGTGGTCACCTCTAAAGAGAAACAAAAACAAATATACACTTATTTATAATACATCGGTTTTAACTATAAGCAAATATTATTTATTATAATTATATTTTGCACTTTATTAATATATGTAATATGTATTGTTGTCCTAGGCATAGGTCTAATTTGAATTTTGTAGATATGTGCTTGCATATATTTTTATATGTAAATATATACTGATATTTCCATAAGAACATAAATGCAACAATAATTATTTGCAAGTTTAAAAATGTATATGGGAAATAGGTCTCAAAAACATTTTTTTCCTCTTTTACACCTAGTCTAGCTTGGTGTAATTTTTTTTAATGTATCAACAGCCTCCGGCAGTGTATTAACGGTTTGCGCTTTTATTGGAAACCTGATATGTTATCGCTTAACGGCTTTTAATACTTTACCAAATTATGACTCTTTTGAAGTGAAGCCCTCATACTTTTATTTCTGTATCTTATTATCACGTGGTAATTTTACTTTTGTGTTACTTTCTTTTACTTGATCAAAGCTGCGAGGCTGTTCCTTGTTTAATACAATAACATTTTTTTACAACATTCTAATAGTTATTTTATCATTTAAAGCATAAATTTAGAAGCTGTTTTTCCCCCCAAAAATATGATACAAGAACTTTAATTAAAATATATATATATATATAATTTGCGATTTATATAGCGCTTTTCTCCCTGTGAGACTCAAAGCACTTTACAAATATACCAACATAAAGACATAAAAGTTAGGAGTTTCTGAAGGTCAGATAAGTGGACTGAATGCCTGATGGAAGAGGTGGGTCTTTAGCTTTTTTTTTAAAAGTCTGTAAGGATGGTGCCTCTCTGATTGTGCACGGTAAAGAGTTCCAGAAAGTAGGGACAGCGTGGCCGAATGCTCTGGAGCTTGAGTTTGTCCTTATTCTTGGCCCTGAAAGAAGGGATGTGTTGGCTGACCTAAGTGAGCGGGATGGGATGTAGGGTGTCAGGAGTTTGTCCTTATTCTTGGCACTGAGAGGAGGGATGTGTTGGCTGACCTAAGTGAGCGGGATGGGATGTAGGGTGTCAGGAGTTCATTCAGGTACTGTGGGCCTTGGTTGTTTAAAGCTTTGAAGGTCAGCAGGGCAATTTTAAAATATGTTTGCCATTTAATCGGAGTTGTATCCTTTCTATGTTTTTCAGATGAAAGTAGGCAGATTTTAATATGGAGGAAATCTGCTGTTTAAAAGATAGTCCAGCATCAAACAGCACTCTGAGGTTTTGTACCTTTGCTGAACTATCGAGTTCAGAGCCTCCAAGATCCAGGCCAGTTGGGTGATCGTGGGATATTTTTGATGCCTGGGGTCCCCTCACCAAGAGTAACTCTGTTTTGTCCGGGTTCACTTTGAGACAGCTAGCATTCATCCATTCTATGAGGTCTGCTAAGCAACTGTTTATGCGGCATGCTGGGTCTGTAGTATTCAGAGCAAAGGAGAAGTAGAGTTGTGTATCATCAGTGTAACAATGATACCTTAGGCAATGTCGGTTAATGATGTCCCTCAGTGGTAGTAAGTAAATTGCGAATAGCATGGGAGACAGGATGGATTCTTGTGGAACTCCGCAGACCAGTTCTGTCAGTGCTGATGAGCTTGATCCTGATATTACTCTCTGTGATCTACCAGCGAGGAAATATTTAAACCAGTTAAGGACTGTGCCTCCTAGACCACAGATTTGCTGCAAGTGCTCTATTAGGATCCTATGGTCAGTGGTGTCAAATGCAGCTGAGAGATCCAGGAGGATTAGGATGGAGTAATCACCTTTGTCTCTTGCCATGAGGAGATCATTTACCACTCGGACTAGCGCTGTTTCAGTGCTGTGGCGGCATCTGAAGCCTGACTGGAAAGGATTGAATATGTTCAGGCGTGATAGATGGGCTTCCAGTTGAGTTGCCACTGCTTTTTCAATTATTTTCCCCAGAAATGGGAGGTTGGATACTGGTCTGTAATTAGTCATGCAGTCTGGGTCTAATAAAGATTTCTTTAGGAGTGGTTTTACCCCAGCTTCTTTTAGAGGATCTGGGAAGTCTCCTGTTTTTAGTGAACACTGCACTATTTTTGTGAGGGCTGGGGAGAGTGTTTCAATGCATCCAGATATGAGCCGAGTTGGAACAGGGTCTAAGTCACACGTAGTAGGGTGCAACTTTTGTATGGTGTTTTTTACTACTTTTATATCCACATTTGTAAAAGTGGACCATAAACTGGGGCAATCTGGCATTCCATTGTAGTGGTTCTGGTGTGTAACTGTTTGGCCTGCTGTGATAGCGGTTCGGATTGAGGAAATCTTGTCTCTGAAGAAGTTCGCAAATGCTTCACATTTATCCTGAGAAAAGTTGGTGGGGCTAAGCATGCATGCTGGTTTGCAGAGCCTTTCAACTGTGCAAAACAGTTGCCTGGGTCTGTTGTGTGAGAGTGCAATTTCGCGTGATAAAAATGAAGATTTTTTTCTGAGTTATCTTGGATTGATATTTATTTAGATGTTTGGTAAGAGCGGCTTTATCCTCTGGATCATGTGTTCTGTGCCACTTTCTTTCGAGTTTACGTCCTGTTCTTTTCATTTCTCTGATGGAGCTATTAAACCACGGTGCATTGTTGTGGGTTTTGACAGTGCGCATGTGAGTTGGTGCAATGCTTTCTAGGGTGTCTCTAATGGTTTTGTTGTAGAGTCGGACTAAGGAGCTGGGGTCTTCACAGGTGCCCATTAGTTCACTTAGATCCATATGTGATGCTACATCCAGTGGTGTCACCCCTTTTAATGAGCAGTGTTTGACCAGGTTCTGAGGCTGGTGTCTGGTTGATTGTGATACAATGGAGAAGTGAATGGAGTGGTGGTCTGACCAAGTAACTGGGTTTACAGTTACTGGTCACACTTCTAGCCCAGACTGGAACACTAGATCAAGTGTATGACCTTTTCTGTGGGTGGGATTGGCGACGATTTGTGTGAAGCCGAGTGTACTCATCAAGCTGGGGAGATCCTGCCCAAGCAGGGATAGGGTGTTGTCAATCCAAGTGTTGAAGTCTCCTAATATAAGCATTCTGGGGTGTTCAAGGATTAAGCCAGCCAAAAGGTCTGGGAGTTCCTGAAGAAATCTCTTCCCATCTCCTGGGGGTCTGTATATTAGCAGTATTCAGAATTCTCCCTCTATTGAGAGGCTGGCAGCTATGCATTCAAAATATTGGGTTTTGTGGACTGATATTGGTCTGGGATTTAACGATGATTTCGCACAGATCATAACTCCGCCTCCCTTGCGATCTTGTCTTGTGCGGTGGAACACTGTGTAATTGTCTGGAATAACTGCCTCTAGAATAGGCCCTGTATTTTCATCTAACCATGATTCTGTGATGCATGCTAATTCGCATGTTTCAATAAGGTCGGCAATAATAGCTGATTTTGCACTTCAGGCTGCATTGTAGATAACAGATAAGAAAGCATGCAGGGGTTTTAAAAAAAATGTGTTTTATATAGTAATAATAATTATAATATAATAATTTGCGATTTATGTAGCGCTTTCCTCCCTGTGAGACTCAAAGCACTTTACAAATATGCCAACATAAGACATAAAAGTTAGGAGTTTCTGAAGGTCAGATAAGCGGACAGAATGCCTGATGGAAGAGGTGGGTCTTTAGCTTTTTTTTAAAAGTCTGTAAGAGCCGTGCCTCTCTGAATGATTGCACACTGTAAAGAGTTCCAGAAAGTAGAGGCAGCGTGGCCAAATGCTCTGGAGCCTGAGTTTGTCCTTATTCTTGGCACTGAGAGGAGGGATGTGTTGGCTGACCTAAGTGAGCGGGATGGGATGTAGGGTGTCAGGAGCTCTTTCAGGTACTGTGGGCCTTGGTTATTTAAGGCTTTGAAGGTCAGCAGGCCCATTTTAAAATATGTTCGCCATTTAATTGGAAGCCAATGCAGGGAGTGGAGATCAGGTGTTATGTGGCAGGGGCGAGTTTGATTGATCAGTAGTCTGCTGCGTTTTGTACCGTCTGAAGGTGATGGAGTTCTTTTTTTGGGAGGCCCAAGTAAAGTGTAATCTAACGTAGAGGATACAAATGCATGGATTAATGTTGGCATATCATCCGGTGGAATTAAGTGTTGTATCCATGCTATGTTTTTCAGATGAAAGTAGGCAGATTTTATTACAGAGGAAATCTGCTGTTTAAAAGATAGTCCAGTGTCAATCAGCACTCCGAGGTTTCGTACCTTTGCTGAACTAACGAGTTCAGAGCCTCCAAGCTCCAGGCCAGTTGGGTAATCATGGGATATTTGTGATGCCCGAGGTCCCCTCACCAAGAGTTACTCTGTTTTGTCCGGATTCACTTTGAGACAGCTAGCATTCATCCATTCTTTGAGGCCTGTTAAGCAACTGTTTATGCGGCATGCTGGGTCTGTAGTATCTGAAGCAAAGGAGAAGTAGAGTTGTGTGTCATCAGCGTAACAATAATACCTTAGGCCATGTCAGTTAATGATGTCCCTCAGTGGTAGTAAGTAAATTGCGAATAGCATGGGCGACAGGATGGATCCTTGTGGAACTCTGCTGGCCAGTTCTGTTGGTGCTGATGAGCTTGATCCTGATATTACTCTCTGTGATATACCAGCGAGGAAAGATTTAAACCAGTTAAGGACTGTGCCTCCTAGACCACATATGTGCTGCAAGCGCTTTTTTAGAATCCTATGGTCAAAGGTGTCAAATGCAGCTGAGAGATCCAGGAGGATTAGGATGGAGTAATCACCTTTGTCTCTTGCCATGAGGAGATCATTTAGCACTCGGACTAGCACTGTTTCAGTGCTGTGGTGGCATCTGAAGCCTGACTGGAAAGGATCAAATATGTTCAAGCATGATAGATGGGCTTCCAGTTGAGTTGCCACTACTTTTTCAATTATTTTCCCCAGAAATGGGAGGTAATAAAGGTTTCTTTAGGAGTGGTTTTACCACAGTTTCTTTTAGAGGATCTGGGAAGTCTCCTGTTTTTAGTTGGAGCAGGGTCTAAGTCACACGTAGTAGAGTGCAAGTTTTTAATGGTTTTTATCATTTTAACTCCTTTTATAGCCACATTTGTAAAAGTGGACCATAAACTGGGTGAATCCGGCATTCCATTGTAGTGTTTCTGGTGTGTAACTGTTTGGCCTGCTGTGATAGCGGTTCAGATTGAGGAAATCCTGTCTCTGAAGAAGTTAGCAAATGCTTCACATTTATCCTGAGAAAAGTTGGTGGGGCTAAGCATGCATGCTGGTTTGCAGAGCCTTTCTACTGTGCAAAACAGTTGCCTGGGTCTATTGTGGGAGAGTGTAATTTTGCGTGATAAAAATTAAGATTTTTTGTGAGTTATCTTGGATTGATATTTATTTAGATGTTTGGTAAGAGTGGCTTTATCCTTTAGATCATGTGTTCTGTGCCACTTTCTCTCCAGTTTACGTCCTGTTCTTTTCATTTCTCTGATGGAGCTATCAAACCATTGTGCATTGTTGTGGGTTTTGACAGTGCGTATGCAAGTTGGTGCAATGCTTTCTAGGGTGTCTCTAATGGTTTTGTTGTAGAGTCGGACTAAGGAGCTGGGGTCTTCGCAGGTGCCCATTAGTTCAGTTAGATCCATATGTGATCCAGTGGTGTCACCACTTTTAATGAGTGGTGTTTGACCAGGTTCTGAGGCTGGTGTCTGGTTAATTTGATACAATGGAGAAGTGAATGGAGTGGTGGTCTGACCAGGTAACTGGGTTTACAGTTACTGGTGACACTTCTAGTCCAGACTGGAACACTAGATTAAGTGTATGACCTTTTCTGTGAGTGGGAGTGGTGACGATTTGTGTGAAGCTGAGTATACTCATTAAGCTGAGGAGATCCTGCCTAAGCAGGGATAGGGTGTTGTCAATCCAAGTGTTGAAGTCTCCTAATATAAGCCATCTTGGATGTTCAAGGAATAAGCCAGTCAGAAGGTCTGGGAGTTCCTGAAGAAATCTCTTCCCATCTCCTGGGGGTCTGTATATTAGCAGTACTCGGAATCCTCTCTCTATTGAGATGCTGGCAGCTACGCATTCAAAAGATTGGGTTTTGTGGACTGATATTGGTCTGGGATTTAAGGATGATTTCACACAGATCATAACTCCGCCTCCCTTTTGATCTTGTCTCGGGTGGTGGAACACTGTGTAATTGTCTGGAATAGCTGCCTCTAGAATAGGCCCTGCATTTTCATCTAACCATGATTCTGTGATCCATGTTAATTCGCATGTTTCAATAAGGTCGGCAATAATAGCTGTTTTGTTCTTTATTGATCTGGCATACGATTTCCTTGATTAGTTTTTCTTGTGTTTAGAAATGAAATCTGAGCATTGCTAAATGGATGATCAAATCCAAAACCCAATTTGTGCATGTTTTTTTTTTTTAGTTTAAGTGTACCTTGTTTGAGGTGTTCAGCTGAAGGTATCTCTTTCTGGTAGAAAGGGAAATTTTAGCTTGAGAGCTGTTTATCATATGATGTCATCACATCATAGATGGGAAGCAGATACACCTAAATTACAATATAATTCTTAAAATAAAAAATACATAAATACATATATATATACTGTGTGTGTGTGTGTATTGTGTGTGTGTGTCTGTGTGATTTCTGCACATTTTTAATCAATTACTTTATTACCAAAAATGTTATTTTCTATAATGAAATACTCTGTGATGGTATATAGGCTGTTATGCTGTAAAAAAAAGAGGCACATCTATAGCATTATTAAAATGTAACTTGCACATATTTTATGCAAGTTATTGGGGCCTATTTATTATGGTGAGAGCGGACATGATCCGATATACGCTGTCGGTATTTATCATTGCACCAGCAGTTCTTGTGAACTGCTGGTGCAGTTCCGCCCCCTGCAGATTTGCGGCCAATCGGCCACTAGCAGGGGGTGTCAATCAACCCAATCATATTCAATTGGGTTGATTTCTGTCTGCTGCCTCAGAGCAGGCGGACAGGTTATGCAGCTTGATAAATATGCCCCATTGTCTATTGTAGGGTTGAGTAGGACCTTTTCACATCGATATTTATTATGCAGCTACCAGTAATACCAGTCATGTCAAGTGAATTTGTGCCAGAGGGTTCCCACATAATTGCACATTCATACCAGAAAATACATCACTTTTCATGAAACTATGTACAAAAACTTAAAGGGACATGAAACCCTAAATTTATATTTCATAATTCAAATAGAGCATGCAATTTTAAACAAATTTGCCATTTACTTCTATTATCTAATTTGTTTAATTCTCTTGGTATCTGTTGTCGAAGAAGCAGCTAGCTGAACTTTGGGTGAGCTAATAACATGAGGCATATATGTGCAGCCACCAATCAGCAGCTGCAAAAGCCACCTTGGCATCCTTTTCAACAGAGATTACCAAGAGAACAAAACAAGTTAGAAAATAGAAGCAAATTGAAAAGTTATTTAAAAATCACATGCTCTGTAAATCATGAAAGAACACATTTGGGTTTCATGTCCCTTTAACAATTGGAAACCAACAGCAACACATAGGCATTCATTTAAAGGGACACATTGTCTAAAAAAACAGGAGTGGTGTGGAAAAGTGTGTAAGTATTGCTTATGAACAGGCCCATTTACGCACATTTTGCTTTAAGCTATTTATACATTGCAATCTTGGAAGATCATTGTTAGTTGGCGGAGTTAAAGAGCCATGTGCACAGCAGAACATGGTTAATCCAGCACTGATGTCCATGTATTACATTGCCAGTTACTTTCTTTTCTGGATCAAAATATACCCTCAATGCCCATGTGTTGTAATGATTTGTGACTGGCTAGGAGACAAGTTGCTGAGCTGAAAAACAACTCATACTAATTTAGTTACAAGATATAATGTGCTCCCCACGCATTCTGTAATAACACGTTACAAAAAAACTTTAAAAGATTTAAAATATTTGATAGATATTAAAGTATTAGCGCATCTAGTTAGAAGAGTTGGCAAATGACACAGAGGTAAATACACTTGTGTGATTCTAAACCTATTTTATCAGAACTCTCATAATTGTATATTTCCCAAGACAATCATTACTACACAGCTGCTAGTTTGCCAACTTTGAAAACCAAAAAAAACACAAAATACTTTTAGGCAGAACAATAAAGTGAGTAGGTTAGCAGAGTATTGAGTACAAACACCATAGTTTCCTTCCTAAAAAGCCAATGAAAATTCTACATTGTTTACACAAATATATCACTATGCATGAAATATTTATGTAAATTGCTGGAGACCTAGATGCCACATAATGCAAATGAATAGATATATAAGAACAAAAATATCTAATGTCTTATTCCCACAGTTAGGTATCTGTCAACAACTCAGAGCAGAGTTATACAATACAGGAAAAAATCGCATAATATCACAGGAAAATCAGGACAATTGTAAAATGTATAATTAAATAATGCAAAAATTAAATAAATAATACAAACACACACACACACACACACACACACACACATGTATATATATATATATATATATATATATATATATATATATAAATATACATACATACATACAGTATATATAACAAAGAAAAGAACTGCTCTCTCAAAGTGGACTGGGTACACATCCCATGTCACATACTTACCAGCACTCACAGACAACTGTACAGCTCCTAACAACTCAGACAGTTAACCTCAAACCAGCCTTGGTGCATGGGAAAATTTACAAAAAAAGGGACAGTATACACCAGTTTTCATATAACTTCATGTAGTAGACACTACTATAAAGAAGAATGTGCACATTTACTGATCTAAAAATAAAGTATAAGACCTTTTTAAAAACTTACTTTAAAGCTCCAAGTTTAGCATTGATAGTAAGGTTAGGCTGGGACACCCAGTGAAAGGGGCTGGGAAACCAGAAAGAGCAGGCATTCCCCTCCCCCATCCCTGCCTATGAAAAGACAGATAACATAAACATGATCCAGCAGTAGTCTGTAAACGCGTGTATACATCTGACACTTTGGTGCTTGGTTAGGAGTCTGAAAATCAGCACAATGTTATTAAAAAATAAGCAAAACTATACATTGTAACAAAACTACTAACGGATGGGCTATATAAATGGATCATCTACAAAACATTTATGCAAAGAAAAATCTATTGTACAATGTACCTTTAACACAACACATAGAAAGTCTGTCTCTCTCTTGCAAGCACACTGCTAGATTAAAATGGAAATGGAAGAGTAAGTTACAGCATTTGGCAAAATGTTTTAAAGCCCAGGACCACGTCACAGTCTCTTCCTCCCTGTGCCCATACCTACAGCCATACCATGCAAGCTTTCAATCAGTCAAACTGAGATACAAACAAGGGGGGCACAGGCCTTTTGTAATTCCCCTAGACACATTAAAAAACAGAGAAATGACTACACTCTCTAACTGGACTGGATACACATCCTGTGACCCTGCAAAACTCACTGCCCTAGGTACTCACCAGCATTAACAGAAAGCTGTACAGCTCCAAGCAACTTAGGCAGTTATTTCTAGACCATGGGGAAATTTACAAAACAATATGAAATCCAAAAGTTTTCTTTTATAATTCAGATTGAGATAGAGCATGCGATTTTAAACATCTTTCAAATTTATTTCTGTTATTAATTTTACTCTTTTGGCATCTTTTGTTTAAAGTACGGACGTATGCTTAGGAGCCGGCCCATTTTTGCAGCACTATTTGGCAGCAGTTTTTTTTAAGAATGTTATCCTTACACAAGAGCACTAGAGGGCACACTAGTTCCTGACATGTAGTGCTCTAGATGCCTACCTAGGTATCTCTTCAACGGTGCTCTGACAAAATGCAGAAAGACTTTTGGCAGAAGGACATTTGGCAGACGGACATTTGGCCGACAGACATTTGGCTGACAGACAGAAAGCTAAAGAATGTTCCGATTTCGGCCGAGGGCAGATGCGTTACCAGAGTGCTCTGTTCTAATCACAGCCTCGGGCGCCGCAACTGCCTCTGGGAACCTTACCATGGGTCCTAGGCCGCACGTTTTGTAATTCTCTGTCTGGGAAACTATCTATCTATCAAATCTATCTATTTATCTATCAAATCTATCTATCTATCGTATCTATCAAATGTATCTATTGCATCTATTGATCTATCTATCTAATCTATGTATCTATCTATCTATCAAATCTATCTATCTTGTGCCGGACTGTTATCTGACAGCCACTTGTGTTTCGGCCAAATGTCCGTCGGCCAAATGTCCGTCGGCCAAGTGTCCGTCGGCCAAGTGTCCGTCGGCCAAAAGTCCGGCCACGCTCTTCAACACAGAATATCATTGGAACTAAGCAAATTTGATAATAAAAGTAAATTGGAAACTTTTTTTAAAATGCTATGTTCTGTCTGAATCACAAAAGAACATTTTTGGGTTTCATAGCCCTTTAAGATATTTTTAAGATGTACTATTAGGAATAGAACTGTTCCATTAGAGTTAATGCTGCACTTTTTTGCCCCTTTAAAGCATCCTTTATATCTTCTATGTCATATATACAGTAAAAGGTAGACTTTAGCAGCAGATCTTACTTTTCAGAAAGTAGTTATTGTTTTATGTGCTTAATAAATTCAATTATTACGTTAAATCAGGAGTGACTTATGTGTGAATCTGTCAGTCAGCAGCCTGTGCCCAATCAGAATTGCATTGCTGCTTTAAAGTGGACTTTAACTATGGCCACAATTTCTCAATAGAAGGACATACAGGGTTCTTATCTTGGCAGCCTGTCCACTTATTTATGTGCATTTATTACTGCGAAATAAAGTTCTCTCAATCACCCAGAATAAATGTTTTTAAAATGACATATCTCTGAGGCCATGGGGCTGATTTACCAAGGCATCAATCTCTACGCATTTGCGCTGGGCTATACGCTCACCATACATCGCTGGCACGAATCTACATTCAATGGCCTTATTTATCAACAAGTCTGTCAAAAACACGTGGGTCAAGTCCGACCCGATTAGCATCGGACTGTTGATAAATAAGTCATCAATGTCGCGGATATCCTTATTTATCAAATGATCTACCCTAAATGTCCAGCAAATGAACACAGTTTTTTTCTGTTTTTTATAACTTTATTTATACCATTTCATTACTGTCCATGAACAAGCACATTTTTCTAAAGCTAATCTTTTATTTTTCATCTGTTAATGTCCAAAAAATAGCTAGATTTATACCTGAACAAACAATAATATCTCATTGAAAGTTATTTTTCTATTTATTTTTTATACAAAAAATCTGATATATGATATTTTCACATAAATTAATGTGTATTTGTATTTCTAGAAATCTTGATATGCTTATCTCATGTTTTTTTTTTTTAAATGATTATTAATGTTAGAATTTGTACATATATCTTTGCACATACTTTTTTATACAAATATGTGCTATGTCAGAAATCTTTTGCAAACATATATACATTTACATTTTTTTTTGTTCTAAACAATGTTGTCTTTCATATCTTTGTGTTTATTTATACCACTATATGTATATATTGTAAATATAGTATTATTCTGAGCAAGAATAATTGCGAATATAACATGTAATCAGTGTATCATATGTATTTACTTGCAAACAAACAGCCAGATTACGAGTTTTGTGTTATGGCTGGCTCGCTAATTACTTGTACGTTATTTTCACTGCTCACCTTTCATAGAGCTTCTATTACAGGTTTGCAAAAAAACAGCTTGTTCGGGCGATATGGTTGCGTTGAGCTCCATACCGCACCCAAATACAAGCGGTGCTTTGACGTGCTCGTGCACGATTTCCCCATAGACATCAATGGAAAGAGCCAACAAAAAAAAAGCCTAACACCTGCGATCGCGGAAACAAAAGCTCCATAAAGCAGCCCCATTGATGTCTATGGGGAAAAAAATGTATGTTTAAACCTAACACCCTAACATAAACCCGAGTCTAAACACCCCTAATCTGCTGCCCCTAACATCACCACCACCACCTTCCTACACTTATTAACCCCTAATCTGCCACCCAATGTTGCCGCCACCACTATACTAAAGTTATTAACCCCTAAACCTCTGTCCTCCCACATCACTAACACTAAATAAATATATTAACCCTTAACGTAACCCTAAGTCTAACCCTAACCCTAACACCCCCTAACTTTAACATAATTAAAATAATTCTAAATAAAACTTACTATTAATAATATTATTATTATATTATTATTATTAATAATAATATATTAACTAAATAATTCCTACTAGCTACCTAGTTAAAATAAATACAAATGTACCTGTAAAATAAAACCTAACCTGAGTTACACTAACACCTAACATTACAATAAAATTAAATAAATTAAATTAACAAAATACAATTATGTAAAGTAAATTACAAAAAAAATAAACACTAAATTACACAAAATAAAAAAAGAAATTATCAAAAATAAAAACAAATTACTCCTAATAGTCCTATCAAAATAAAAAGCCCCCCTCAAAATAAAAACAAAACCTAGCCTACACTAAACTGCCAATGGCCCTTAAAAGGGCCTTTTGTGGGGCATTGCCCCAAATAAATCAGCTCTTTTACCTGTAAAAAAAATACAAACAACCCCCCAACAGTAAAACCGGAATGTAAGGGACGCCATCTTGGATGACGGCAATTAAAGGGAAACTTCATTCTTCAGCGAACATCGTAAGAAGAGGATGCTCCGCGCCGGATGTCTTGAAGTTGGACCCGCTCTGCGCCGGATGGATGAAGATAGAAGATGCCGTCTGGATGAAGACTTCTGCCCGCTTGGATGAAGACTTCTGCCAGCTTCGATGAAGATTTTTGCCGTCTGGATGAGGATGGATGTCTGGTCTTCAAAAACTGTAAGTGGATCGTCGGGGGTTAGTGTTAGGTTTTTATAAGGGTTTATTGGGTGGGTTTTATTTTTAGCTTAGGGTTTGGGCAATGTAAAAGAGCTAAATGCCCTTTTAAGGGCAATGCCCATCCAAATGCCCTTTTCAGGGCAATGGGGAGCTTAGGTTTATTTAGATAGGTTTTTATTTGGGGTGTTTGGTTCTGTGGGTGGTGCGTTTTACTGTTGGGGGGTTGTTTGTATTTTTTTTCCTAATGAAAATAAAATTCAAGAGAAGGAAGAAAATAGGATGACATTAAAGAGGTGATTTTAATTTCTGCTGTATCTGATTCATGACAGTTTAATGTTAGGTAGACTATCCCTATGAGCTATCAGTTTAAGATTATATTGAATCAAACATCATTCGATTATTAAAATCATTGTCAAATATATTACTCTGTGTGGCCTAATGTCATCATCAATGTTTATCTTTAATACTAATTTCACATATACATACTTTCGAAGTATAATACACAATGTAACAAATGGCGCTTACAAGTTCTGATGAGTGATCAATGACACAAGTATAGAGCAATTTGATTTGTTAGTGATAGTAGAAAATGTATATTTAAATCAGATTGGCTGATTTCATTAATCACGTGATTATGCATTTCCCAATAAAAAGTGGTGGAAAATGTTACTAGTTTGTGGGTTGTTTAGGAGTTTGAGTATTGCTTCCAATTTGGTGCGAAGTTGAATTTTGGTGCGAGGGTCAAATAGAGTCAAATGTGAATGTGGATCATTAGTAATATGCTCTAATACTGTAGAGTCGAATGTGAAGGAGGATGAACTGTATTTAATCTCGAATAGCGCAAGCAACGATTTGTGTCGGATTGATCTCTTGGGAGCATATATGATGTTGAACATTTCAACATTGACACTGTGTTAACTAGGGCGCATCAACTTTGCATCTAATTTTACACGTACTTCCAGCGCATTCACAGTTGCAGCTTTGATAAATCGTCCCCCATGAGTTAACCACAGGGGAGCAGACAATTCCACAGTGATGAAAATGTGGCAGAGAACAATTTATTGCAAGTTCTTAACTCTGAAAACAGAAAAAGTGTGGGCTTTTATTGTCTCTTTAAAGGGACAGTCTAGTCAAAAATAAACTTTCATGATTCAGATAGGGCATGTTATTTTAAACAAGTTTCCAATTTACTTTTATCATCAATTTGGCTTTGTTCTCTTAGTATTCTTAGTTGAAAGCTAAACCTACATAAGCTCATATGCTAATTTCTTAGGCCTTGAAGGCCGCCTGTTATCTGAATGCATTTTGACATTTTTTCAAACATAGAGTGTATTAGCATTAGTTCATGTGTGCCATATAGATTACATTGTGCTCATGCCCGTGGAGTTACCTAGGAGCCAGCACTGATTGGCTAAAATGCAAGTCTGTCAAAATAACTTATCAAAGGGCTTTATAAAGCTTTAGGGCTAGATTACAAATGGAGTAATACCAGCGCACAATAATAAATAAATTATTGTGCGCTGGTATTACAAGAAAAGCGCAAAGCTCACATGAGCGCGCTTCCATAGGCTTCATGTCGAACTTTTTAAATTACAGTATTACATAGTCATTGTCCCATGACATTTTATATAACACACTGAAATTAGCCATATTGGATGAGTTAGGAAACAAAGGTCTAGGATCATTGGAGCCTAATTCTCCTTTCTTTAAATTCATTGTTCAAAAACATGATATCTTGCACTGCAAAGGAGAACTGCTAGAAACTCAGGCATATTACAGCCTCAACATCCAGAAAGCACGTTTACCAAAAGGGGTACTTTTAAATGTGTATATTTAACAAATATTCACATTTTTGTTTTGTTTAGTTACCGTTATTTCGTTTTTGAGTTTTTTTGGGGGGCATCTGACGTGTTCTATATTTGTGGTATGAGTTAAAAACCCCAAAAACAAAACAGGCGTCTTTAATTTATTTTTGAGATGGGGTATCCTGCATTCCTTTTGTTATTTAAAAAAAAACAACAACAAAAAAACTCAGGAATAGTTTCTGTATTGTTGGAACATTTACCCTGGGAAATTGTCTTTCCACAAGAATGTTTTTTTGTTGTTTTAATGTCCCAGAAATTGTGATTTACAGGGAAAAAATAAAAGATCTTATTGGAACAAAGGAATTTTCAAAGTTCCCAGGTATCACACCAGAATTAGGGATCCTCATGCATTTGCAATGAAAAAAAATTGTAGGTTAAAACTAGTTTTGTCTTTTTTTTCTAAATAAGTAGGACAAAATTGGATGATTACTTTGAGTCTTGACTGGCCCAACAGAAGATTTTTGGAACTAGTTCTTTTGAATGGATAGAATTACTGGCTTTTATTTTACATACATACCTTCTTACTTAGTGTGCCTTCCTTTACCAAACCCTTAAACTGCCTATACTGATAGCTTGGTATCTGAATCCTTGATTCGCAAGGGTAAATAATTATTACATACAGGGCTAGATTACGTGTGGAGCACATATTAGCGCTCCAGCTCGTGCATTAACCCCAGTAGACTAAGGGGCATATGTATCAAGCTCCAAATGGAGCTTGATGTCCCGTGTTTCTGGCGAGCCTGCAGGCTCGCCAGAAACAGCAGTTCTGAAGCAGCGATCACAAAGACCGCTGCTCCATTACCTGTTCGCCTGCTCTGATGAGGCGGACAGAGATTGCCGGAAATCAACCCGATTGAGTACGATCGGGTTGATTGACACCCCCCTGCTGGCGCCCTATTGGCCGCGAGTCATACGCTCGCCGTATTCAGCGAGGTCTGTCGGACCTGATCCGCAAATATTGCAACTGCATTAACTTCTTCTCACATAGAAGTCAATGGAGCACAAAAAATTAAAAATACAATTTTCAACCCTAACTCACCCGCTAACCCAACCACATATTTTCAAGAGTGCTAAACTCGACATGAAATATTAATATTTCACATTCTAATGTTCTTTGCATAGCAGAATATGTCTTTTTTATTCATATATATATATATATATATATATATATATTCCTATATATCTATTCCTATAGATATATACAGTAGGTATATATATGTATTCTGTATGAACAGTATCAGATAAATATAGAAATATATATATTTTAAAAAGTACATTATTTTCTATGTAAAGAACATAGGAATGTAAAATAGGCGTTTTGCTCATCGTGTTTCACAATTTAGATCTTAACGTGGTCGGGCTAGCGCATATGAAAATGTAGTAATCTTCAAGTGTGTTATGGAAAATTTTACAGATTACCACTTATAATCTTACCCATGGAGTGAAGAAAATTACTTATCAGTTAGCATTAATCTTTTCTTTTTTTATTTTCAAGTTCTACCCAGTTTTACTATTTGTAACTATAATGTTCCAGGGAAATAAATAGCTTGCTGCAAGCGTTTTTTTCCCCTCCAAATAGGGCACAAATGGTTAACCGAGTAATTAACATTAAAATTAAGTAGAAAAATAGTTGACTTTAGGTTTAAAAGTTTAGGAAGATCAATATGATTACAAGCTTTTCATCTAGAAATTAAAAGGGATAGTAAAAAAGCTCATTTACACTATGCTTGTTAAACTACACAAATTAGCATGAATAAATTTGCTTTCTTATAAAAAGGATTGCTTTTGATATATATATATATATATATATAGAAGTACAGTTTTCAATAACTTGTGTGCATAAAATACTCATATTATACCCTTTATGGTGTGAGATGAGATAACAAAACGATGTGAAGAGCCACAATTACAATCAACTTTTCCTAGACACGTTGACATCACTGGTGTACAACACAATAGATGGAAGTTGTTTATAGATAGCTTTTATTATTTAGGGAAAAAAAAAAAACCAAACTGGAGTTTTATAAAATTTATGAATAGCTGTTTTATCTGAGTGATGAATCTCATGAGGTGCAGACATTATGCAGAATAGCATTAAGCAAATGTGTCTGGAGCTATAAAGACAGCAGTATTTCTTCTGAAATATATAAAAAGCAACGTGGAAAAATAGATTTAAGTGGTGCCAGGAAGCGCAGAATGAGATCATTATAGAGCATGCCCTTATTTATGACTTTGCTTGACATATCAGCGAGGGCACATAAAAATGCACAATTCTTCAAAGTCTCCCCGGGTGACAAGAGATAGTATAGCTGGAGGGGTATCAGTCACGGAGTTAGCAGAAGCAAAGGAATATATTGACCTTGTAAATTGACTTTAGTCTACATATACTCTGAATTTGCAAAGACAGAAGACACTATGGAGCATATTTATCAATGTGCGAGCAGACATGATACGAAGTAGTGTATCATGTCCGCTACATATCGATAAATGCCGACAGCATACGCTGTCGGCATTTATCATTGCAACAGCTGTTCCTGTGAACTGCTAGTGCAATGCCGCCCCCTGCAGATTCGCGGTCAATCGGCTACTAGCATATTCGATCGTGTTGATTTCTGTCCGCAGCCTTAGAGCAGGCAGACAAGTTATGGAGCAACAGAGCTTGATAAATATGCCCCTATATAGGAACTTGTGTTTAAAAAAAAAAAGTGGTTGTTTTGCAAGCATCATGGAATTTTGCAATACAAAGGAGACACTTCAAGATTATGAAACCCTTTCCAAGGCCAATGCTACCACTTAATTGCTATCATTTTGTTTGCTTCCGGATCATGTAAATAGTGATAGTTTATATCTTCCTCATACAGGGGTCAAAGGATTTACTGTATCTACATAAAACATCCATAGACATTATTGGTGCGCTTTCTGTAAAAAAAACCAGATACATTTTTACAAAGGATTGTTATCAACCTCATATTTTGCCTCCTACAGCATTTTCAAATCTAAAAACTAACAAAGCCAGAAACACGAGGCATCAAGTTCCATTCGGAGCTTGATACATATGCCCCTATTTCTGAGACTGTTGTGTTTGAACTCTCAGTAGCTTGATCCAATACTGGTTACACATTAACATTTATTTGGCGCTCAGTGTATCTATATCAGAATTTTTATTATTTGCAAAGCTACACACTGAAATATTTAAAAGTATTTATGGAATTGCCAAAACTGCTGCTATTTTTGAAAAATATTTTGGGCTAGATTACAAGTGGAGCGCTAATTTATTGCGCACCCTTAAACAGGCAAATCCACCCGTTTATGATTGACCAATATCTAACCAGTCATTAAAAGTGGCTGGTTATTCTTACCGCAGGCTCGTGGTGTGGGGTGTTAGAAAAAAAAAAGGCACTGAAAAGTGCCTTTACCAAGCAGTCTATGGGAACTGTGTTTTCCTGTAAGTATATAGGTACTGTATATGCTAATATACATATATATGTATGCGTCAAAATGTGTATATACACTTATTAACACATATATGTATATAAGCAAATGCATATATATTTACAATCTACTACCCAGTGTGTGCTGGTATTACTAAGTGGAGCGCAAATATCACTCTTACGGGATCGATATTTTGCACTCCACTAATAATCTAGTCCTTTATTGTTATAATTTGTGCATCTGATGATGACATCTTTCTATATTTCCTTTGTATGCAATGATTTTTACAATTTGTTTTACAGAAGTTTACCAACTTAATGGCAAACAGGATATATTAAATATTTTTTTATATGGGAAATAAATAGAAGATATTATTTAGGTATTTTACTACTTACAAAGTGACATGACCACCACAGAAATGCAGCATACATGGGCAGCACCTAAGGAATGACACATTAAATATAAACAAAGCTTGTTTTCATTTTTATCTATGAGGTCTTGTTATGATACAAGAGAAGATTTAGATCCTTTGATCTTCATTTCATAGCATAAAAAGTTATTCATAGTATGATCTGTAGAGTAGACTCCACATAGTGTGTCACATTGTTTCATAAAGTGACATGACAATTCATCAGTTGTTAAAAAGACATGCGGCTAGATTTGGAGTTTTGTCGGTAACGACCCGAAAAACTAACGCCCGCGTTTTACTGGCCGCACCATAAAAATAACTCTGGTATCGAGAGTCCACATAAAGGCTGCGTTAGGCTCCAAAAAAGGAGCGTAGAGCATTTTTAACGCAGCTTCAACTCTCGATACCAGAGTTGCTTACGGACGCGGCCAGCCTCAAAAACGTGCTCGTGCACGATTCTCCCATAGGAAACAATGGGGCTGTTTGAGCTGAAAAAAAAACCTAACACCTGCAAAAAAGCCGTGTTCAGCTCCTAACGCAGCCCCATTGTTTGCTATGCGGTAACCCTTCCGACGTCTGCACTTAACACTCTAACATGTACCCCGAGTCTAAACACCCCTAACCTTACACTTATTAACCCCTATTCTGCCGCCCCCGCTATCGCTGACCCCTGCATATTATTATTAACCCCTAATCTGCCGCTCCGTAAACCGCCGCTACTTACATTATCCCTATGTACCCCTAATCTGCTGCCCTAACATCGCCGACCCCTATATTATATTTATTAACCCCTAATCTGCCCCCCACAACGTCGCCTCCACCTGCCTACACTTATTAACCCCTAATCTCCCGACCGGACCGCACCGCTATTATAATAAAGTTATTAACCCCTAATCCGCCTCACTAACCCTATCATAAATAGTATTAACCCCTAATCTGCCCTCCCTAACATCGCCGACACCTAACTTCAATTATTAACCCCTAATCTGCCGACCGAATCTCGCCGCTATTCTAATAAATGTATTAACCCCTAAAGCTAAGTCTAACCCTAACACTAACACCCCCCTAAGTTAAATATAATTTAAATCTAACGAAATTAATTAACTCTTATTAAATAAATTATTCCTATTTAAAGCTAAATACTTACCTGTAAAATAAATCCTAATATAGCTACAATATAAATTATAATTATATTATAGCTATTTTAGGATTTATATTTATTTTACAGGTAACTTTGTATTTATTTTAACCAGGTACAATAGCTATTAAATAGTTAAGAACTATTTAATAGCTAAACTAGTTAAAATAATTACAAATTTACCTGTAAAAGAAATCCTAACCTAAGTTACAAATAAACCTAACGCTAGACTATCAATAAATTAATTAAATAAACTACCTACAATTACCTACAATTAACCTAACACTACACTATCAATAAATTAATTAAATACAATTGCTACAAATAAATACAATTAAATAAACTAGCTAAAGTACAAAAAATAAAAAAGAACTAAGTTACAAAAAATAAAAAAATATTTACAAACATAAGAAAAATATTACAACAATTTTAAACTAATTACACCTACTCTAAGCCCCCTAATAAAATAACAAAGCCCCCCAAAATAAAAAAATGCCCTACCCTATTCTAAATTACTACAGTTCAAAGCTCTTTTACCTTACCAGCCCTGAACAGGGCCCTTTGCGGGGCATGCCCCAAGAAATACAGCTCTTTTGCCTGTAAAAAAAAACATACAATACCCAAGCCCCCCAACATTACAACCCACCACCCACATACCCCTAATCTAACCCAAACCCCCCTTAAATAAACCTAACACTAAGCCCCTGAAGATCATCCTACCTTGTCTTCACCATACCAGGTTCACCGAACGGTCCAGAAGAGCTCCTCCGATGTCCTGATCCAAGCCCAAGCGGGGGGCTGAAGAGGTCCATGATCCGGCTGAAGTCTTCATCCAAGCGGGGCAGAAGAGTTCTTCCATCCGATTGAAGTCTTCATCCAAGCGGCATCCATCCGGAGCAAAGCGGCAGCATCCTGAAGACCTCCACCGCGGAACATCCATCCTGGCCGACGACTGAACGACGAATGACGGTTCCTTTAAATGACGTCATCCAAGATGGCGTCCCTCGAATTCCGATTGGCTGATAGGATTCTATCAGCCAATCGGAATTAAGGTAGGAATATTCTGATTGGCTGATGGAATCAGCCAATCAGAATCAAGTTCAATCCGATTGGCTGATCCAATCAGCCAATCAGATTGAGCTTGCATTCTATTGGCTGTTCCGATCAGCCAATAGAATGCGAGCTCAATCTGATTGGCTGATTGGATCAGCCAATCGGATTGAACTTGATTCTGATTGGCTGATTCCATCAGCCAATCAGAATATTCCTACCTTAATTCCGATTGGCTGATAGAATCCTATCAGCCAATCGGAATTCGAGGGACGCCATCTTGGATGACGTCATTTAAAGGAACCGTCATTCGTCGTTCAGTCGTCGGCCAGGATGGATGTTCCGCGGTGGAGGTCTTCAGGATGCTGCCGCTTCGCTCTGGATGGATGCCGTTTGGATGAAGACTTCAATCGGATGGAAGAACTCTTCTGCCCCGCTTGGATGAAGACTTCAGCCGGATCATGGACCTCTTCAGCCCCCCGCTTGGGCTTGGATCAGGACATCGGAGGAGCTCTTCTGGACCGATCGGTGAACCTGGTATGGTGAAGACAAGGTAGGATGATCTTCAGGGGCTTAGTGTTAGGTTTATTTAAGGGGGGTTTGGGTTAGATTAGGGGTATGTGGGTGGTGGGTTGTAATGTTGGGGGGCTTGGGTATTGTATGTTTTTTTTTACAGGCAAAAGAGCTGTATTTCTTGGGGCATGCCCCGCAAAGGGCCCTGTTCAGGGCTGGTAAGGTAAAAGAGCTTTGAACTGTAGTAATTTAGAATAGGGTAGGGCATTTTTTTATTTTGGGGGGCTTTGTTATTTTATTAGGGGGCTTAGAGTAGGTGTAATTAGTTTAAAATTGTTGTAATATTTTTCTTATGTTTGTAAATATTTTTTTATTTTTTGTAACTTAGTTCTTTTTTATTTTTTGTACTTTAGCTAGTTTATTTAATTGTATTTATTTGTAGCAATTGTATTTAATTAATTTATTGATAGTGTAGTGTTAGGTTAATTGTAGGTAATTGTAGGTAGTTTATTTAATTAATTAATTTATTGATAGTCTAGCGTTAGGTTTATTTGTAACTTAGGTTAGGATTTCTTTTACAGGTAAATTTGTAATTATTTTAACTAGTTTAGCTATTAAATAGTTCTTAACTATTTAATAGCTATTGTACCTGGTTAAAATAAATACAAAGTTACCTGTAAAATAAATATTAATCCTAAAATAGCTATAATATAATTATAATTTATATTGTAGCTATATTAGGATTTATTTTACAGGTAAGTATTTAGCTTTAAATAGGAATAATTTATTTAATAAGAGTTAATTTATTTCGTTAGATTTAAATTATATTTAACTTAGGGGGGTGTTAGTGTTAGGGTTAGACTTAGCTTTAGGGGTTAATACATTTATTAGAATAGCGGTGAGCTCCGGTCGGCAGATTAGAGGTTAATAATTGAAGTTAGGTGTCGGCGATGTTAGGGAGGGCAGATTAGGGGTTAATACTATTTATTATAGGGTTAGTGAGGCGGATTAGGGGTTAATAACTTTATTATAGTAGCGCTCAGGTCCGCTCGGCAGATTAGGGGTTAATAAGTGTAGGCAGGTGGAGGCGATGTTGTGGGGGGCAGATTAGGGGTTAATAAATATAATATAGGGGTCGGCGGTGTTAGGGGCAGCAGATTAGGGGTACATAGGGATAATGTAGCTGGCGGCGGCGTGCGGACGGCAGATTAGGGGTTAATAAGTGTAGGTAGCTGGCAGCGACGTTGTGGGGGGCAGATTAGGGGTTAATAAATATAATACAGGGGTCGGGGGTGTTAGGGGCAGCAGATTAGGGGTACATAAGGATAACGTAGGTGGCGGTCGGCAGATTAGGGGTTAAAAAAATTTAATCGAGTGGCGGCGATGTGGGGTCCTCGGTTTAGGGGTACATAGGTAGTTTATGGGTGTTAGTGTACTTTAGAGTACAGTAGTTAAGAGCTTTATGAACCGGCGTTAGCCCAGAAAGCTCTTAACTACTGACTTTTTTCCTGCGGCTGGAGTTTTGTCGTTAGATGTCTAACGCTCACTTCAGAAACGACTCTAAATACCGGAGTTAGGAAGATCCCATTGAAAAGATAGGATACGCAATTGACGTAAGGGGATCTGCGGTATGGAAAAGTCGCGGCTGAAAAGTGAGCGTTAGACTCTATTTTGAGTGACTCTAAATACCGGCGGTAGCCTAAAACCAGCGTTAGGAGCCTCTAACGCTGGTTTTCACGGCTAACGCCAAACTCCAAATCTAGGTCATGATTTTTTCATGATTCAGATAGGGCATGTAATTTTAACTTTCTAATTTACTTCTATTATCAAGTTTTATTTGTTCTCTTGGTATCCTTTATTGAAAAGCAGGGATGTAAGCTCAGGAGCATCCACTTGTCTAGAGCACTATATTGCAGCAGTTTTGCAAGAACGTTATCCATTTCCTGCCATATGGTGCTCTACAGACGTACCTAGTTATCTCTGCATTAAAGAATATTATAGGAACAAAGCAAATATGAAAATAGGAGTGAAGTGTAAACTTTTTTTAATTGCATTGTCTAAATCACAAAAGAAAAATGTTGGGTTTCATATCTATTTAAATAAAAAGCATAAAATCATATTCTTCAACCAATCGGATTCCATTTGTTGTACTTGTTTTGGTTTTATTATGCATTAAGCCTTGACTATTACCAGTGAAGGTAAAAGGTTTTCTAAGCCTTTTAGTGCTTTACTTACTGTGTTATTCAAAGCCTGTTGTGTTGCCTTGGCAGTTACATTTGCAGACAAGCAATCAGATGGAAGAGCAAAAGGGGCTTCTCTGGATCCTTGATGAAGAAGTTCTCATGCAAGGCTCCTCAGACAATACTGTCCTTGATCGACTGGGTTCATATTTTGAAAATCGATGTGAGGATAAACAAGGTAAGTAAGCTGGTAACAAGTAATATCTCCCTTTATATTTTATTAAAACATTGTAAAAAAAATAAAGATTACTGCTGCTTTACAAAATCTCAAATACTACTGAAACAAATGATTTAATTGTTTTAGGGTTTGTAATAATTGTCAGGCAAAAACAAATGTTTATTTAAATCAAGGGTTATAATAGAAGCATTAGTTACACGTAAACATAGATTTTGAATCATAGAAAGATAGATTTTTACAGCAGAAGATCCTCAAGTTGAACACTACAATGTCCATCTAGAGGTGTATTTGTATCAAAAAAGAAAGAAAAGAATAGGAAAGGGAGATGTTACTCTCCTACAGTCAAGCAAGGGCGTATAGCACTCTTCATTTAATCCAAAATATCCAAATGTTTACAAAAATCACATCCAAAAAATACTACAAAATATTTCAAAGCATACTCGTCAAATGGTAATCTCTATATAGAAAATACACCAAACAATAAAAAGCTAAAACAGTGATACAATAACAAATATAAACCACAATCTCATACCTGTATATAAGTCAGGAGACGGGAAAATGCTGATACATAAAATAAATGTACCACAGTGTGTACTCAGCATTCCCCGGCTAGCAATAGACCCCACCAATCAGGAGGGTAATTTCTGAATGGATGCATATAGGGATCTCAGTTTTCCAACTACTCGGTACACAAAACATACTTGTCAAAGCATAAAACAGTCATAAATGCTTGACTATATGTGTTTTACAACACCATCCCGCAAATAATAATAAAGACAGCTGTCGCTGTGTGCTTAAGTGCAAAAAGGGCAACCTGAAAATGTTAGCAGGAGGTAAGTGAATACTTAGCAGCTACTGCACAAAAATATAGATCGATCAAAACATATTAAAACAAGACAAATAGCGGTAATTACATATGATGTTGATATCCTAGTGTGCTCGTCCAGTCTCAGTAAAGTTTATGATAAACTTGCCAGCCAAAGATTGTTGCTGTTTGATTGAAATCCAGCCTACCAGGTCAATCTTACCAGGATAGACGGTTAATCCTAGACCATTGTCCACTCGCCCTCACACGCCACAGCCAGATCAGCTTGGGCTGCTCCCGCAGCACTGGCAGGAGGGATAACAGCTGCTAGTCATTCAGAAAGTTCCAGGAAATAGTAGCACAGACTATGTTATATAAACAAGTGCAGAGTTAGCACAACATGCAACAAGTATAGACATGGTGTCCTGCTCAAGCCGATGTGCATTTCATCACCACCCCAGTCATGGTCACATTGGACTTCTTCCAGGCTTCCTACGCATAACATCAATCATTTGGATCGTAAATCCAAAACACAAGTAAATATAACAAATATATAGACCATGTTTTCATTGCTGGGGTTAACTTTGTGATGCAATGTGTAAAATGTTATGTTTCTATTTTTTAACCAATTTATGTACTTCCTCATTCCGTTTTAAAACAATTTTCATTATACATTTTCATTAAACATCAAACAACTTGGGAACCTTTCCGCCCGACTTTGCGGGGAACAAGCATACTCTGTACATCTGCTGCTTGTATGTGCAATTGCACAAGCACTTGCTTTTGCAGCACTGCCCTCTGCTAGCATTCAATCTATCACACGAGCAGGGCCTGTCAGTCACCCTGAACGAATATGTTCAGGGTGATTTCTATCCGGCAACTCAGAGGTGGCAGGGGTGGTAAAAAGCAGTGGTCCACATTGTGGAAAGCCTGCTCCACATAGGCTCCATGATTTAAAAAAACAAACAAACATTGTTTGGCACTTAAAACACTCACCTATGATCGACTCAGATGAAATAGACATTCACATATAGTTTGAAATATTTAATAAACTAATTAAAGGGACAATAAACACCTTGTAATTAAGGATATTTCTCTTGTATTGTTATAGAATAATAACATATCAGCCAAGTCTTAATGTTTTTAAAACAAATAAACATAATTTTTATTGCTATAGCCAAACTCCACCCACCATTTGCCTTATTTGGAGGAGCCAATCTGGGCTTTAGTTGGCAGATTACAAGGCTAGTCATGGTTATAAAATTGGTATAAAGTACTGTTTTTTGCAGTTGTATTGGTTAAACCTAATTAGTGAAAGGTATGTAGTAGGGTTAGCTTTGAGAAGTCAGTAGGGGTTTTTTATGTTCTGAGAAGTAGAAATTGCTCAATTTTCAGAGCCAAATTAAATGGAAAGGGGGCAAAAGCCATAATGAAAATATATTGCAAAGTTGTTTCATTACATATAACTAAGCATTTCATTTAAAAATCTCAAGGTGTTTACTGTCCCTTTAAATTACATCTATGTCAGACACCTATGTTTAGCTAATGAAACCAGGTTGCTACCATTAATGAAAAATGTTTGTAAATGATCATGTTCCATTTACTTGAATGGGAACCTAAAACAATCTTCCATTACCGTAGTTTGTTAAAAGCAAAATTAAAATCCAATAGCTTTGTAAAATGCTGGATGTTGTTATTTTTATCAACAGACATTTTAGCCGCTAAGAATTAACACCACTTATGAATATCTTGTGTTTACTGTTTTGTTTATAAGCAATATCAAGTTTAGACATCTGTGCTATCCTACCTACAGTACAAATATTTCTGATAATTTGCGAGTGTTTTAGGGCTACACACAGGCCCTAATAAATGAGGCACATGGAATTTCTTTCATAGATGAAATTATGTAGAGTGCTAGTACTGCAAAAACCAAGATGAATAGTTCTCATGCAAACAAAATTAAAAAATGTCTAACATTTAAATTTATTCTTTTAAATTTCTGAAAAGGTCAATTCCATTTTCTAAATAAAGCAAACTGAAAAATATGAAAACAAAAAGTAAAATAAGTTAGAACTTTATGATGGAATGTTATCAGGGGAACTAATGGTTAATTCAAGGAAACTTGATCAAAATTCCTGTGATTTCTTTGCAGATAATGGTCCCTTCCGAAAATGTGAACAGCCACTTCAATTTGAGATTCTTCATCAGCTAGGGAAAGACCCTGTCCGGTATGATGTTACTAATTGGATCAATAAAGCCAAACTAAATCTGTCTGCAGAAAATGCCATCCAAATTCTACAGCAATCCAGAAAGTAAGTAATGAGGTTTAAGATCATAGCAACATTTCAATATAAATTGGATGTTTGGCAGTATATGGTAAAGAGAACCTGCTTGTTATAACGTATCTTCCCTGCCTTCTGCTTGTCTAATCAATTTTATGCAGCTTTGCAGCATGATCCTAGCAGCTATGGAGCATTTAAAGTTATATTTATATGTTCAGGTAACAGTCTTTAGAAAATGTAAGTCAATTGCTGTCACTGTTATTTTCCAGCAAGCTGGGATTACTTTGTTCTCCATGGTAATGTTCTAAATGTAACTTTAAAAAAAAAAAGAACTTTGGATGTTTAACCTTAAATTTTATCTTAATAATTGTATTACATTCTTTAGTGCAAATCTTTCCTAAAGTTTGTGATAATGATACATTTTGCATTGACATTGCGCTAACCATGTTTTTTTTTTATTGTATATTTGCAATGTTCATTAAACTTATCAACAATTATAAACTACACTTTCAATTCAGCTTCATTCACATACACTTTTCAAAGAAAAAGGAAACCCAAGTAAAACATAAAATGAACATAGCAAGCAGAAGAGAGGGATAAGAAGAGGAAAAAGATAATGGGAGAGATAGGGGAGAGACTGAAGTGTATCCAGTGCTCTGGGGTGGTAACTATGGCACTGCGAGTTCGGGAGAAGAAAGTAATTGTTCCCAATAACGTTTTTTTGTCATGATATAAAGTTTTTTTTTTTTGAAGTAATGATATTCTTCCAAAGTTAAGAGCTCTGAAGTTTTGTCCCTCCATTCCCTTAGGGTAGGAATATTAGGAGATTTCTATTTATGAGCTATTAGTAATTTAGGGCTATTGAGCTCAGTTCTTAAAACAACTAAGCCTTATACTACATGAACATGTAGGGGGGGCATTTAAACATTGCAATTAATGGGGTCAGAGGGGAGGACACACCAAGCAATGAACTAAAGATTTGCGCTGTTAATTTCCAGAAGTCTGACACCAAAGGGCATTGCCACCGTATGTGAGATAGAGTGTATATGGCTCCAAAGCCACGCCAACAGATGTTTGAGGTGCCAGGGTAATTTTTTTTAATTTTACTGGTGTTAAGTAACATCTATTGAGCAATTTGTTGTTCATTTCTAGAACTCTAGGGGATGCAGAAGATTTCTGTGTATGCTTATAAATTATTTTGCCACTGTTTATTGTCTGTAGTACTATTCAGTTCAGTTTGCCATTGATTAGTAAACTGTGGGAGAATGTGTAGAGGTTTTAGTTTAAAGCTGTATAGAAAGTGCTAAGGTTCTAAATGTATTAGCTGAAATGGGGTGAACACTTCAAATAAGATGCCCATTTCATGCAGTTTTTCATTACGTGAGGTAAAAAAGATTGGATAATGTTTAGCTAAGAGGCATGGTGCAATATTGTTTTGGAAAATGGGTCTCTTGGAGGAGCACTATATTTTCCTAATATTTGTGGAACCGATTTAGAGCAACCAACCTCTTTTTTGGGAAATTTAGCCCTTTGACGTTTAGGAAAACTACATTCAAATATTTGTGGGCCCCGGAGATAGGAAAAGGGGTGATCTGGTATGTAAGTGGGCAGCAATGGTTGCTAGCATAGAGGACATCTATCCAGCTAAAGGCCCTAGAAGTAGATAGGGGTAAAAAGGACTCATCAATATAGATTGTAGTTGCAATTCAAAGTGTAATTAAAGTGGCAAAATGTAAATCAAAATAAACTTTAACAGTTTATATACTAAATATGATGTTCAGATCTATTCAGGTAATAGTATACAGTAGGCTTGTGCATTTGTTTATTTCTAATGACACAGTGAGTCCATGGATCATCATCAATTACTGTTGGGAATATCACTCCTGGCCAGCAGGAGGAGGCAAAGAGCACCACAGCAAAGCTGTTAAATATCACTCCCCTACCCACAATCCCCCAGTCATTCTCTTTGCCTGTAGTGCAAGGAGGAGGTGAAGTTTAGGTGTCTGATGAGGTTTTATTCAAGATTATTTTTTTTAGCAGAGTTAGCTTACTCTGTTACTTTCTGGGGTCTAGCCTAGTCCACATCAGTCCCTTCAGTAGGGCAGTGGTGGCTTTTGAGCACTTGAGAACTTGTGAGGTACAATCTTCACTGTGTTTTCTCAAGAATCTGCTGCCCTAACTAGAAAACCTGAGTAGGTTTACTCAGTTTTTCTCTCTTCACAGGTCCATGTGAGGTGCTGCACCCTCTCAAACCAGGTGAGCTGTCCTGCTGCCGGACAGCACTTTCAGGTAAGTGCCATTTTAATTTTCTTTTGCAAGGAGGTTGCTGGCACTTGTTACAGCTAAACGCTGTCTTATTTAATTTGGGACTTTATTAAACCTTCATGTTTGAGGTTTCTTTTAGGCAGTTTGGGCATTGAGACTGTGACGTGATTTATGGTGGCTCAGTGTGTTATAGTAGTTTTTATACTTTAAAGGACCAGTCAACACAGTAGATTTGCATAATCCACAAATGCAAGATAACAAGACAATGCAATAGCACTTAGTCTGAACTTCAAATGAGTAGTAGATTTTTTTTCTGACAATTTTAAAAGTTTTGTCTTTTTCCACTCCCCCTGCACCATGTGACAGCCATCAGCCATTCACAAATGCATACACGTACCATGTGACAGCCATCAGCCATTCACAAATGCATACACACTTATTCTTGCACATGCTCAGTAGGAGCTGGTGACTCAAAAAGTTTAAATATAAAAATACTGTGCACATTTAGATAATGGAAGTAAATTGGAAAGTTGTTTAAAATGACATGCTCTATCTGAATCATGAAGGTTTAATTTTGATTGAGTGTCCCTTTAACTTTTGGTCATGGAGATTACTGTTATAAGCCATTTTTTCAGCAGTTAGGGCTCTGTAACCGCTCTGTATTTGAAAAAGGGATTGTTCTTCTGTGAGGGAAGTCACTCTGTGAGCTGCAGGACAGGTAGGCACCTTGGTCTATTTGGTTTGTTGCGCTAACACACAATTCTATTTAAAGACACAGGACACATTTATTTTTTATTTTCAAATAAATTATTTTTACACTTTATCCTTATTTATTACATAAGATGGATCAAGAGGCTTTTCAAACCATTATCCCAGGCGATGTTGCTGCTTGTCAGATATGTTTTGATGCTCAGGTGGAACCCTCAGTTCCTTTTTGTTCCTCATGCATTGAGAGAACTTTAAGTTATAGAGATAAAATATTTGACCATGAGCCACCATTATCCCAGGCAAATGCTGTTCAGGTGTCTCCTGTTGCAGATATGCCACAGCTTTCTCCTCAAGCATCCCAACTTTTTTAGTCTCCACATACAGTGCCCTGTGTTTCCTCTTGCAATCCTGTAGGATTTTCTCTACAAGACAATGCTTCCCAGGTATCCCTTGTGGTATCTAAGGCCTTGTCAGCTTTCCCCATATTGCAGGGAAGGCGTAAAAGGAAATTTAAGGAGACAGTTAGTAAGGTTTCTGATCAAGTTCTGGCTATCCAGAGTGTCCCTTTCCATAAGCCTGAGGAAGAAGACATGTCGGTAGCATCTGAGGGGGAAATCTCAGACTCAGACAGTGTAATTCCTTCTTCTGATGCTGAAGTGGTATCCTTCAGATTTAAGCTAGAACACCTTCGCTTATTAGTTAAGGAGGTTTTGGCTACTTTGGATGACTCCAACACAACTATCGTAGTCAATCCTAAAAAGTCTAGTAAATTGAACAAATACTTTGATGTTCCCCCCGCGGTGGAGGTTTTGCCGGTTCACATTGCCAAGGTGCTTCCTGTATCTGTGTTTTAAATCATTTGATGGAATAAAGCTTGGTTTTACCCTGGAATTGGATCGACTCTTTTCTTCATTGCTCTTGCTACCTTCCCAGCAGATCCAAGTTTAATCCAGGACAGGATTGGTATGCTGCCAGTACCTCCGCTGTATCCCTGCAGGCTTCAGGCGATCCAATAGTGACGTCATCAGAGAAGCGCCCGTAACCGCTTGAGAACGCCAAGGAGTTGGATGCCCGTCGAAGAGGTTCGCACAGAGATTCGCACTGTAGACACGCTGATTTGGGGTGAGTTAGGTAGTGAGCATAGCTCTCTATTGCACCGCGAGTAGAGCGGGAGGTCCTTTCACCCATAGCGTAGAGTCTTATTATAGTGCAGTAACCTTTCGATGTAAAGCATAAAGATTGTGCTGGCTTGTGGTGGTATACGGAAGGGCTATTAAACGAACTATAAGTTACATACGTTTTTCAGAGGATTCATAAATATACACACATACCCTCACTTTTTGACTTTCTTACATAGGATATTTTAGCTGGGAATATCCACAACAGCTGTGTGTATTTTATTTATTGGAGTCCTCTATTTTCTGGCAGTAACATTCTGGACACATTTTCTGTACAATAATTGAATATAATGGATATGGCAGCAACAGGGGAAGCACCTAGGGACAATGTGAACAAAAGTTTCTTTTCTCTCTTATCAGCTACAGAGAGGGGTAACAATGCATTGGAGTATGAACAAATTTTCTCTACTAGCAAAGGGGCTTTATCATTAAGTTCTTTGTTTGAATCCATGGAGACTTTATTAATCAGAGAAATAAAATTGAAATGGGACATTTGGACTTTTAATAAATATATGGAGGAAGGAATGATTCCCAGAGGCCTTTGTGTGTACAAATTTCCTACTTTTGATGTTGATCCAAATAATACAGAGTTTATAAAGGGTTGGAATGATGTATTATCGGACTGCTGTTCTAGATTGATGATAATGCTGAGAGACTATAAGTTGGCTCAATTGACAGAGGTTAAAATTGAGATAAAGGATTTGCAATGTGAAATGGATAAACGTGTAATGGAACCACAGTTTGAAAAATTCGATGGGATACTGAGGGGTTTGGTAGCTAAAAATAAGAGTGTCATTATGGATAACAAACATACCAAATTTTTAAGAGATAGATCAGACTACCAATCTAACTCAGTTTATATTTGGAATAGAAGGAAGAGAGGAGAAGTTAGGAAATTACAATCAGCAGGTAACTCAAGGGGTAGAGGACATAGACGCAGAGGTGGCAGAAGAAACAATAGTGGTAGCAATAAAAATGTATCATTTTCAGGTAGCGATACTGAGTACTCCTCAGATGAGGGGTTAGCTTCTGTACCTATAACACCTACTCCTGTTATTCCCCCAGTTATAGGAATTTTGAAAAACACACACACACAAAACTTGGAAGGCAGGGTAGTTAGACCTAAAGATAGAGATTCTGCAAGTCAGGTCCCAGATACAGAGAAGGTTTTTCCACAGGCCCCGGGACCTTCAGATCAGATATACCAAAAGCAAGGAGACACGGCAGAAATGAGGTATCAGTTGAGGGTCCAAAAATCCCAAACAAAGTACAAATGACATATAATGTAATTAATTTATCTTCTTTTGAGTTGTCCTTGGAACAGAATAAAGTGTTAGCATATGGTTTAGGATTTTCACCTACCTCTAATTTCAATTTATTCAATACACTTTTGGATGTTAACCGATTGGTTCGGAATTTAACATTGAGAAAGCATTTTTGTAAAGATGAGCAAATCACTAACTTTGACAATTCACAGACTCACAGTGGGTATGATATGGTGTATGATTTCCAGGAAGCATGTGGTTTGGTTTCCTTGCAAGGTTTGGAGTATGAATCGGTCCCATTGGGACAAGATATGAATGTGGGCAGTTCTTTCAAAAACAAATCAAAATTCTATCCAGTACAAAGCAGAGGTTCTATATTAGAAACCTTCCATCAGAGGGTGGAGAAGGATCTAGAAAAATTGGCAAAGGATATGGGCAAATCAACACAAAATTTAACTAATAAAGAGAAAAAAGCACTTAAAACTCTGCAAGATAACCACGATATGGTAATCCGCTCAACTGACAAAGGCGGATCAATCGTGGTTATGGATAGAAAGGATTATGTAGCAGAGGCATTACGCCAACTACAGAATCCGCATGATTATGAGATTTTGAGGAAAGATCCCACTAATGATTTTGCTAGGGAACTTAGTCAGCTTTTGGATGATGGTGTGGACCAGGGCTTCATAGATAAACAGACCAGTGAATATTTGGATGTAGAACATCCTGTGATGCCCTGGTTCCACCATCTTCCAAAGGTGCATAAGTCTCTCGAACAGGTTAAGGGCAGACCCATAGTGAGTGGGATTGGCTCACTTTTGGAACACTTATCACAGTGGGTAGACTCCATTCTTCAGCCATTTGTCACGTCCCTTCCGGCATATTTGAGAGACACTACACATGTGATTAACATTTTACAAGACATAAGATGGGAGAATAATAGTGCATGGCTCACGGTTGATGCCGTAGCGCTCTATTCATCCATACCCCATGACAAGGGAATATCTGCAGTTGCTTTTTTTCTGGATATGTGTACAGATTATTCTAGTGAGTTTCAGGATTATGTAGTAAGAGCTGTGTCTTTTTTGCTTACGCATAATTATTTTAAATTCGAGGGGGTTTGCTATCTCCAAAGGTGCGGCACCGCCATGGGTGCCAAATTTGCACCTTCGTATGCCAATTTATATCTGGGTCATTGGGAGTGGTGCCGCATCTTTGGAGAGGGCAACCCCTATAGAACCAATATAGAGGTTTACCGTAGATTCATAGATGATCTGTTGTTCATCTGGAAGGGAGATTGTAAGTTGATACCGGAGTTTATCAGTTATTTAAACGACAATGATGTGGGTTTGCGTTTCACATTTGAAACTAATTTAACTATTATCAATTTTTTGGATTTAACCCTTATTGGAAATATAGGGCACAAAATTGAAACAAGTGTGTACCGCAAGCCCATTGCAGGTAACAATTTGTTACATGGCAGAAGTAGCCATCCCAGACAGATAATTGCCAAATTGCAATTGCCAAAGGACAATTTTCAAGAATCAAGCGGAATTGCTCAAATGAAAGGGAGTACAAGGTAGAAGCTGAAAATTTGAGTAAGAGACTTAGAGAGAGAAAGTATCCAGTACAGGATATCATAAAAGCTAGGAATAATGTCAACTCTATACCGAGAGAAAGTTTGTTGTCTAAAAAACACAAGACTACCAAACAGAAATTTGAAGGTGCTTACTTTGTAACACAATTCAGCGCCCAGTATCACTCAGTCTGTAATATAATAAAGAAGCACTTTACAATGTTAAAAGCAGACAACAGGTTGGAGTACTTGGTCGATAAGGGTGTTAGGTGTTCCTATAAGAAAAGTACCACACTAGGTAATATTTTATCACCTACACAGTTACCTATGCCTACAAATACTTTGAGTTCTTGGCTTACACATCTTGGCACATATAAGTGTGGTAGCAGACACTGTAAACCATGTGAGTATGTGAACATCACACAGAACTTCTTGTCATATGTAAATGGCAAAGAATTTAAGATTAAATCATGTGTTAATTGTAAATCTAATTACGTGATTTATCTTATCTCATGTACACAGTGCCACCTTCAATATGTAGGGTTAACCTCAAGAGACATGCGCAGTAGGATTAGGGAACACCTTTCTACAATAAAGGTGGGCAAATCGACCACCCCCTTGGTACAACATTTTTCTATCAATCATGGGGGTATATTGAACACCTTTCAATGGTGCATAATAGAGAAAGTGGTATTGCCAACAAGAGGAGGAGACTTGGATCAACTCCTGGCTAAAAGGGAAATCTTTTGGATTTTTCAGTTAGAGACGAGAGTACCTAAGGGATTAAACTCAAAATATGATATGATAAACTTTTGGGAGTAAAATTAATATCTAATATCTATCAAATCAAAGTCTCTTTACTATATATTAATTTGTACTAATAACTACATCTTTATTTTTGTTTATGTAAAGTACAAATGAGAAACTGCTTTTCAATAGGATAACATCAAAATAGTCCAAAATGTTTTAATGGTCAATGTGAAATCATTATTTATGGGTGTTCTAATGACTAATTATTTTAGGTCCAGAGAGATATATATAATCTCTAGAATTATTCGCATAGTATCTAAAGGTAACTAGCCAGACTAAAGTGACAGTCATTTTTTGAGTAAGAAGAATAGGTGCCTATAGTATTAATAAGTCAAGGGAATTACACATAGATTAATGTTAGAATTTGCAATCTATAAATACACTGAAGGTATACAAAAGTGCCCCTATACAACAGATTAATGTTACTATTAGTAATACGTTTAAGTTTGAGAATAACAAAGTTCTTACCAAAAATGGTTTGTAAATAGCATAATGCACAACCTTTAAATTGTATATTATTTGGTATGATGTTTGATCTATTTGTTGGAGGTAAATCCAAATCTGTAGCTGTTAAAAGGTTAATTGTTGCAGCAGACAATTAATTGTTTTACCATTTTAAATGTTATCCAATAGAAACATGTTCTGTGCCTTTATAATGTGAGAAAGGCAATAGCACATCAGGCTATGATTACGGCTCACTAAGCCGAAACGCGTAAGCCGGTGCTCTGCCTGCTGCAACTCACATTGCCAAGGTGCTTCCTGTATCTGTGTTTTAAATCATTTGATGGAATAAAGCTCGTTTTTACCCTGGAATTGGATCGACTCTTTTCTTCATTGCTCTTGTCAGCTTTCCCCATATTGCAGGGAAGGCGTAAAAGGAAATTTAAGGAGACAGTTAGTAAGGTTTCTGATCAAGTTCTGGCTATCCAGAGTGTCCCTTTCCATAAGCCTGAGGAAGAAGACATGTCAGTAGCATCTGAGGGGGAAATCTCAGACTCAGACAGTGTAATTCCTTCTTCTGATGCTGAAGTGGTATCCTTCAGATTTAAGCTAGAACACCTTCGCTTATTACTTAAGGAGGTTTTGGCTACTTTGGATGACTCCAACACAACTATCGTAGTCAATCCTAAAAAGTCTAGTAAATTGAACAAATACTTTGATGTTCCCCCCGCGGTGGAGGTTTTGCCGGTTCCTGACCGTGCTGCAGAGATTATTGCTCGAGAATGGGAAAGACCTGGTATACCCTTTTCTCCATCTCCAATTTTATAGAAGGTGTTTCCTATAGCGAATTCTATTAAGGAGTCGTGGCAGACGGTTCCTAAGGTAGAAGGAGCGATCTCCACTCTAGCCAAGAGGACTACTATTCCCATAGAGGATAGTTGTTCTTTTAAAGATCCAATGGATAAAAAATTGGAGGCTTTACTAAAAACGATGTATGTCCACCAGGGTCTACAATGGCAACCTGCGGTGTATCACCACTGTTACCAGAGCTGCAGCTTACTGGTTTGATGCGTTGTAAAATCTCTTCAGACGGATACCCCTTTTGATGAGATCCAGGACAGGATTAAGGCTCTCCAGTTAGCCAATTCCTTCATTACAGATGCTTCCTTACAGGTTATTAAACTGGGAGCCAAAATTTCTGGTTTTGCGGTCCTAGCCTGCAGGGCCTTGTGGTTGAAGTCCTGGTCTGCGGATGTTTCATCTAAATTTAAGCTCATGGCTATTCCTTACAAGGGTAAGACCTTGTTTGGACCTGGTTTGGCAGAAATTATCTCAGATATTACTGGAGGGAAGGGTTCTTTTCTTCCTCAAGATAAAAAGAATAAGCAGAAGGGATGTCAGAGTAATTTTCGTTCCTTTCGTAACTTTAAAGGCAAGTCTGCCTCCCCTTCCTCCAAGCAAGATGAAGCCAAGCCTTCCTGGAAGCCCAACCAGTCCTGGAATAAGGGAAAGCAATCTAAAAATCCTTCAGCTGATTCCAAGTCAGCATGAAAGGTTGGCCCCCCGATCCGGGAGCGGATCTTGTAGGGCCAGACTCTCTCTTTTTTCCCAGAATTGGATAAGAAATGTACCGGATCCCTGGGCGCCGGACATTGTCTCCCAGGAATACAAAATAGACTTCAAATATTTTCCTCCCAGAGGCAGGTTTCTCCTCTCTAGATTATCTGTAGACCAGATAAAAAGAGAGGCATTCTTACATTGTGTCAAGGACCTTGCCACCCTGGGGGTAATAGTTCCAGTTCCCTTTCAGGAAAGGGGTCTGGGATTTTACTCAAATCTTTTCGTAGTTCCCAAAAAGGAGGACATTTTTCGACCAATCCTAGATCTAAAATGTTTAAACAAGTTTCTCAGAGTGCTATCCTTCAAGATGGAGACTATATGCTCCATTCTTCCCTTGGTACAAGAGGGTCAGTTCATGACAACCATAGACCTAAAGGATGCATACCTTCATGTTCCCATTCACAGGGACCATCACAAGTTTATGAGATTCGCCTTTTTGGACAATTATTTCCAGTTTGTGGCCCTTCCATTCGGCCTTGCCACAGCTCCCAGATTTTTTTCAATGGTTCTGGGGTCTCTTTTAGCTGTGCTTCGATCTTGGGGCATTGCAGTGGCACCTTATCTGGACGACATTCTGGTTCAGGCATCTTTTCAACAAGCAGGATCTCATACGGAGATCTTGTTGTCTTTTCTTCAATCCCACGGATGGAAGGTGAATCGGGAAATAAGTTCTCTGGTTCCAGCTACAAGGATAGTATTTTTGGAGACCATAATAGACTCCCTGTTAATGAAGATTTTTCAGACGGAGGTCAGAAAAAGAAAGATTTTTGACTCTTGTCTTGCCCTTCAGTCCTCTCCATGGCCATCAGTGGCTCAATGTATGGAGGTAATCGGTCTGATGGTGGCTTCCATGGACATCATTCCGTTTGCTCGGTTCCATCTCAGACCTCTGCAGTTATGCATGCTCAGACAATGGAACGAGGACTATATGGACCTGTCTCCATGTGTAGATCTAGATCAGGCGTCAATAGACTCTTCCGTGGTGGCTTTCTCAAGATCATCTCTCCCAGGGTACTTGCTTCCGCAGACCCTCCTGGGTGATTGTGACCACGGATGCCAGCCTTCTAGGTTGGGGAGCAGTATGGGGCTCGTTAAAGGCTCAGGGCTTATGGACCCAGGAGGAGTCAGTCCTGCCCATAAACATCTTGGAGCTGAGAGCAATCTTCAATACTCTTCTGGCCTGGCCTCAGTCTGCCTTAGCTGGTTTATCAGATTCCAGTCGGAGAACATAACCTCGGTGGCCTACATCAACCACCAGGGGGAAACTCAGAGTTCCTTGACCATGACAGAGGTGGCCCAAGTTATTCAGTGGGCGAAGACCCACAACTGCTGTCTTTCTGCTATCCACATCCCAGGAGTGGACAATTGGGAAGCGGATTTTCTGAGCAGACAGACTTTTCATCTTGGGGAGTGGTAACTTCATTTGGATGTGTTTTCCAGCTTGACCCTCAAGTGGGGCAGCCGGAGTTGGATCTCATAGCTTCTCGGCAGAATGCCAAATTTCCGAGATAAGGCTCTAGGTCAAGAGAGCCACAGGCATTTCTGATCATTGCTCTGGCAGTTCCTTGGAACTTCAGTCTAGCATACCCGTTTCCTCTATTCGCATCTCCTTCCAAGAGTCATTGCTCGAATCAAGCAGGAGAGGACGTCTGTAATTCTTATAGCCTTGGCGTGGCCTTGCAGGATTTGGTATGCAGACCTACTGGAAATGTCATCTTCTCCACCTTAGAGACTGCCTCTGAGGAAGGACCTTCTACTTCAGGGTCCCTTCCTTCATCCAAATCTTGTTTCTCTGAAGCTGATTGCTTGGAGATTGAATGCTTAGTTTTATCTAGGCATGGAGTCAGTCATTGAGTCCTTGATTCAGGCTCGTAAGCCTGTGACTCACAGGATTTACCATAAGATCTGGCGTAAATACTTGTATTGGTGTGAATCCAAAGGATACTCTTGGAGTAGAGTAAGGATTCCTAGGATTTTGTCCTTTTTCCAGGATGCTCTGGAGAAGGGTTTGTCGGCAAGTACTCTAAAGGGTCAGATTTCAGCATTGTCTATTTTGTTACATAGGCGCTTGGCGGATGTGCCAGACATGCAATGGTTTTGTCAGGCCTTGGTTAGAATTTGACCTGTGTTTAAACCTGTTACTCCTGCATGGAGTCTTAACCTTGTTCTTAAAGTTTTACAACAGGATCCGTTTGAGCCTATGCATTCTTTAGATATTAAGATGTTATCTTGGAAAGTTTTGTTTCTTGTTGCTATTCCCTCTGCTCAAAGAGTTTCTGAACTCTCTGCTTTACAGTGTGATTCCCCTGATCTTATATTTCACACTGATAAGGTGGTTCTGTGTACTAAGTTTGCTTTCCTGCCCAAGGTTGTTTCGGTCAAGAATATTAATCAGGAAATCGTTGTACCTTCTTTGTGTCCTAATCCTTCTTCTCACAAAGAATGCTTGTTATATAATCTGGATGTTGTGCAAGCGCTAAGATTTTATTTGCAGGCAAATAAGGACTTTCGTCAGTCTTCTGCATTGTTTATTGCTTTTCTGGGAAAAGCGAGGGTCAGAAAGCTATGACTACTTCACTTTCCCTTGGGCTGAAGAGCATTATTCGGTTGGCATATGAGACTCCTGGACAGCAACCTCCTGAGAAAATCACAGCTCATTCCACAAGGGCTGTTTCTTCTTCCTGGGTCTTCAAAAATAAAGCTTCTGTGGAACAGATTTGCAAGGCTGCAACTTGGTCATCTTTGCACACTTTTGCCTCGGCTGAGGCTTCTTTTGGGAGAGAGGTTCTTCAAGCAGTGGTGCCCTCTGTTTAGGTTCCTGTCTTGTCCCTCCCTTATCATCTGTGTCCTCTGGCTTGGGTATTGGTTCCCAACAGTAATTGATGATGATCCGTGGACTCACCATGTCATTAGAAAGAAAACTAAATTTATGCTTAATTTATTTATTTCTTGACACGGTGAGACCATGGCCTGCCCTGTATTCAGACAGTTTCTTTTTATATAAACCTCAGGCACCTCTGCACCTTGTGTTACTTCCTTTCTCTCCTTTCCCTTTGGTCGAATGACTGGGGGATTGTGGGGTAGGGGAGTGATATTTAACAGCTTTGCTATGGTGCTCTTTGCCTCCTCCTGCTGGCCAGGAGTGATATTTCCAACAGTAATTGATGATGATCCGTGTCAAGAAATAAATACGTTTATCATGTAAGCATAAATTTCATTTTTGTTACAAATGTGAATTTATAACAAACCCATATATTTATTTTTTTCTTCACAAAATGAATATCTGAATGAATGCACCAATTAAATTGAAAGAAAACTAAGAAATACTGATGAAATTCCCCAGTATTCATTTGTTTCCTTTAAATTACCTTTAGGAATCCAAATCTTCTATTTGGGATTATAATTGCTGGATTATTGTTAATTGTTGCTCAAATCTGTGGTTTGCCATCTCTGTCTCATTGTTGATATGATCTACATTTTCCTCCAAATGTTCTACTAGCTCTCAGATCAGTAATGTCTCTCTTGACCTCAGATAAACCATCTTTTATGAGTTGCCCTACCTGGGCTAAGAAGGATGTAAATTCTTCCTACGTAGGCAAGAATTTGAGATTGTCCTCAGTGGCTGGGGTAGAGGCGGTGTCCAATTCAAGTCAGTAGATAAGTTCCCACCCACGTTTTATCCATTTTTGTTTGGAGCTCACAGCACTATCACTGAATTTGAAATGTAATAGAGATGTATCCATAATTATAGCGTTTTTGAGATATTTTAGGGGATGCAAATTACACTTAATTACGTCCGAAACTGAGATAAGCTAGCACATAATATATTGGATAATTTGGGAGTCAGCTTCTTAAAACTTTTTATCAATACCAGAAATCAAGGAGTTATAGCATTATGATTTGTTACTGTAGGTTGTATCTACTAGTTATCACATTACTTCCATTAGGGTAGTCTTGGAAAGAGTTACATGTTCAAAAACTCTGAATGAGCTGTAAAAATGTATCATTTCTTCTATATATGTAGTAGTATATATTTGTTTCAATATGAAAGTCTAGTGACTCCTTCTTGGTACTTTTTATATATAAGGATGTGGCATATTTTGCCTAAATAGAGACACATACTGTGGCTTGTAGGAATTGTGTGCACCGGTTCTAATGGGATTTTTAATAAATTAGGCCACATTAAAACCCTGAGAGAGCAAAATAGCCCTCTTACATGTGCATAAAAGTCCTGGGGTAAGTGGCTTGAGAGACATACACAAGACACTTTTAATATACCCATTGAAGTGGCGTCAATTGTTTCAGGCAGCAATATAATGGTGGCTGGGTAGGCCTCAAGTTCCAACGATGTTGCCACTCTGTACAGCCACCTGGGTGGTGCCCTTCAGCCGTCTCCAGAGCATGTGACTGCTGAAAACTGCCGGCTATCTGCCCTCGTAAACAGGAAACTTGGCTCTGCAGGGCTCACATTTGACAGAGCTTTTCTTTCATGTGGTTATTCTGCTCTACAGCTGGCTTCACCCCCTCAACTCTGTTCTTTTATATGGATAATACCTAGAACTATAAATACACTTATAATTGATATTTAGACCAGGAAAGTGATTTTTCTATTATATTGATAGTTAGGGTCTAATTTCCAGGTTATTTATCACCTCCTTGCTAAATAAAATATATTAATTACAATGGGCATTCTTTTTTAATTAAACAAAAATAGTTTGCCTAATAAATTTGTCTTCCCTGGAATGGAAAAAAGCCTGGTCACTGTAAATACAAAAGCATATCCTTTCTGCATATAGTAGTTCTACTCTGCTCTGGTCACTGTAAATACAAAAGCATAACCTTTCTGCATATGGTAGTTCTACTCTGCTCTGGTCACTGTAAATACAAAAGCATATCCTTTCTGCATATGGTAGTTCTACTCTGCTCTGGTCACTGTAAATACAAAAGCATATCCTTTCTGCATATGGTAGTTCTACTCTGCTCTGGTCACTGTAAATACAAAAGCATATCCTTTATGCATATGGTAGTTCTACTCTGCTCTGGTCACTGTAAATACAAAAGCATATCCTTTCTGCATATGGTAGTTCTACTCTGCTCTGGTCACTGACATTTTAACTTGTGTGCGGAGTCACACTTGGAGTACTCTACGATACAAAAGAAGAAAAAGAAGGTAGCATTCTTTAAGCACTCATACGTCTTCTTATATTGACTCCAGTATCACAAATTATCTTCCTAACCAGTGTGGGAAGGAGATTAAAAGATTGTTTAAAGTAACTATTAAAAATGAAAAAATCATAACAAAAAAAAGCACCACACCATATTCCAAACATATCAGACTATATAAAAAGTATACTAATTCCATGATCAATTTTTCTTCATTCTCTTTGTATCTTTTGTTGAAAAGTGGGGACATAAGCTTAGGAGCTGGCCCATATCTGGAGCACTATATGGCAGCAGTTTTGCAAGAATGTTTTCCATTTGCAAGAACACTAGATGGCAGCACTATTTGATAATATAAGTAAATTGGAACCTTTTTTTTAAATGGTATGCTCTGAATCACAAAAGTGCATAAAATTGTTACTGTAAATTGATAGGATCCACAGAACTACGTTGACTCAGTACTTCTTTATTTTACCGAGTATTCCTCCTGCTCTTTTATTCATTGCTGGCAACAGTTTCTACTATCCCAGAGGTCCGGAGGGAGGCTGGATATGATGGTCAAAAAAGGCAACATACAAAATGTATCTAGGGGAATGGGACGATGCCTTTGCACTGCTGCCATAGTCTAGCATAGGAGATGTGATCACAAACTGTATCTAAAAAGTGTTATAGAGAATTCTATGTCAGTGCTATTCTTTCTAAAAATTTAGACAAGGAGATATGGAACTATTCACATAATCTTACAGAAGAACACACATAAACACTGAGTGACAGTTGTTTTATTCTCTAGAATTCAATCATACAGACCAGGGCACAATAACACCTCAAAAGGGGTTTTTGTATTGTAACAAGGCCTGAACTTCTTATTAGACAGTATAAGCAATTCAATAACCAAAGAAAAGCTCCGTGTAACATCGGCCTTCGTGACTTCAGCGTGTGCACACGGTAAAACATTCCTCTTAACCTCATGAGATTCATTTTCTTGACATAGGACTAACAGTAGATGGAGACCAGATTGTTACAAATTTATACAGAAAACCCACAAGTGGAAACACTATTCTTAATTATAGATCTTGTCATCCGAAACACATATTGAGGGCTATTCCCAAGGGCCAATTTATTAGAACTTGGCAAATTTACTCCAATGAAACTATGTATCAGCAACAGAGTCAGGAGCTAAGAAAAAAACCTCCTCAATAGAGGGTACAATAGATGGCGTCTCACACATGGTTGAGGCCAAGAATAGTTTTTTTCAGATGTAAAGCAACACAATGTAAGACATGTGATTATGTCATTGAAGGAGATACTTTTATATCCCATAATACCAGTGAATATAAAATAAAATACAGTTTAAATTGTAATTCAACTCATGTAGTTTATCTTATGACATGCAGGGAATGTAATATCCAATATTTGGGTAAAACTAAGAGACGTCTCAGAGACAGAGTTCTAGAGCATATTAGAGACATTGAAGATCCTGATGTTTTTACCTCAGTTGCTACACACTTTTAAAATGAACATATGGGTGACTCATCCCTAGCTAGTTTCCAAGCCATTGATCATGTATTTTTTTCTAAAAGAGGTGGTGATAGGGAGTATCTTCTTAGCAAAAAGGAGGTTAAGTGGATATTTTTCCTTAATATGAGATCACCATCAGGTCTGAATATTGAGACAGATGTTAATTTATTTGTGTAGAGTTCCCAGTGTCTCTCTTTAGCTATTGTCTATTTATTTACATATGGTTACTTGTAAAATGGAGATTGTGCTACTAGTCTTAGGCATATTACCTGTTTTGTTTAAGTCCATGTTCGTTTATTTATTTATTCAACATTATGTTATCTTTATTATTTATTGATTGCTGTCCGCTGCTCAGAGGCAGCGGACCAGTTAAGGAGCAGGGGCCTTAACTGCTGCTTCTTAACTGCTTTTTTTGGCGAGCCTGAAGGCTCGAGCAGAGACAGGGGTATCAGGGGCCATTTGGCCTGTGACAAATTGGCCCGTAGTGTTAACAGAATTGCTAATCTGCTCCCTGATTGTGCCCTGCTATTTATATCCTATATATACAAAATAGAAAGCCAGGAATCTGCATATGTAATGTTCCATTATCATTATGCTTTGTAGTAAATATTCCTTTGTAAATAAAAACAAATTCAAACATGCTCAATAGACAAATTATTACAGCCAGGGCTAGAAATATGCTTTTGGGCTCCATTCTGTCACGGCTCAAATTATTAGCTTCATTAAAGCTCACTTTGAGCCAGATGATTTTTATAGCTTTATCTGGAGAACTGGTACATACAATTTCAATTGAAATGTAATCAGAACATTATGCTCTTTACACCTCCAATCAATATAACCTGCAATGAAAGAAGTTGAGCCGATTTGATTTTGCTCATTTGTTTTAGTAATGTCTTTAATTCCTGTAGTGGGAGAAGAAAGAGGGAGCTTAGCAGCGGCTTTGGTTACTTTTTTTATGCACAATATTTCAGACACATTAGCACAGATCCCACTGCACACACAGCAATTATCATGTAGTTATTTTCTCAATGCATAAGAATGTATGCAGTGATGTGTAGGGCTTTGCTCCCTATTCATTTCTGCTGATTTTAGTATCAATAAGACTAAAGTAAAATAGATGTTTGACAGACACAGATCCTAACTATTATGGGCACAATTTTCAAGTGTTCTTTGCAAATTAAGTATTGATTTAGTGATGAATAATAAAACAAAATATTACTGTCAAGAGTAGCCTAATGCAGCTGCCAGAAGGATATTTTTATCGCAGTAGTCAGTTTTTCTACAGTTAAGACAATTTACTAAACATCTGCTAACAATCGGCTAGATTACAAGTTTTGCGTTATACTGAAAAAGCAGCGTTATCAGGTTATAACGCTGCTTTTTTACTACCGCTGGTATTACGAGTCTTGCAGATTTAGGGGCACCGCACACTTTTTTGGCCTTACCGCAAATCAACTTACGCAAATTGTGTATAGTCTTTTTTCTTTGGGACTTCCATAGCGCCGTTATTATGAGCTTGTCCTGGGAGGCCAAAAAGTGAGCGGTACACCCTATCCCGTCAAGATTCGTACCGCATTCTAAAGTCAGTAGTTATGAGTTTTGCACTACAACGCTGTAGCATAAAACTCATAACTAAAGTGCTAAAAAGTACACAAACACCCATAAACTACCTATTAACCCCTAAACCGCGGCCATCTTGCATCGCAAACACTAAAATACAATTATTAATCCCCAATCTGCTGCTCCGGAAATTGCTGACACTATAAGAAACATATTAACCCCTAAACCGCCTCACTCCTGCCTAGCAAACACTATTTAAATATTATTAACCCCTAATCTGCTGTCCCTAACATCACCGCAACCTATCTACATTTATTAACCCCTAATCTCCCGCCCCCAACGTCGCCGCCACTGTGCTAAATGTATTACCCCCTTAACCTAAGTCTAACCCTAACACCCCCTAACTTAAATATAATTTAAATAAATCTAAATAAAATTACTATCATTACCTAAATTATTCCTATTTAAAACTAAATACTTACCTGTAAAATAAAACCTAAGCTTGCTACAATATAAGTAATAATTACATTGTATCTAGCTTAGGGTTTATTTTTATTTTACAGGCAAGTTTGTATTTATTTTATCTAGGTAGAATAGTTACTAAATAGTTATTAACTATTTAATAACTACCTAGCTAAAATAAATACAAATTTATCTGTAAAATAAAACCTAACCTAAGTTACACTAACACCTAATACTACACTACAATTAAATAAATTACCTAAATTAAATACAATTAAATAAATTAAATACAATTAGCTACAAAAAAAAGCAAACAAAAAATTACAGAAAAAAACAAAACAAATTACAAGATATTTAAACTAATTACACCTAATCTAATAGCCCTATCAAAATAAAAAAAGCCCCCCAAAATAAAAAAAACCCTAGCCTAAACTAAACTACCAATAGCCCTTAAAAGGGCCTTTTGCGGGGCATTGCCCCAAAGAAATCAGCTCTTTTACCTGAAAAAAAAATACAAACAACCCCCCAACAGTAAAACCCACCACCCACACAACCAACCCCCCAAATAAAACCCTAACTAAAATAACCTAAGCTCCCTATTGCCCTGAAAGGGGCATTTGGATGGCATTGCCCTTTAAAGGGCATTTAATTCTATTGCTGTCCAAAGCCCTAACCTAAAAATAAAACCCACCCAATAAACCCTTAAAAAATCCTAACAATAACCCCCTGAAGATCCACTTACAGTTTTGAAGATCCGACATCGATCCTCAACGAAGCCGGGAGAAGTCCTCATCAAAGCAGCAAGAAGTCCTCAACGAAGCCGAGAGAAGTCTTCATCCAAGCCGGGAGAAGTGGTCCTCCAGATGGGCAGAAGTCTTCATCCAGACGGCATCTTCTATTTTCATCCATCCGGCGCAGAGCGGGTCCATCTTCAAGACATCCGATGCAGAGCATCCTCTTCTTTCCGACGACTACCGACGAATGAAGGTTCTTTTAAATGATGGCGTCCCTTAGATTCCAATTGGCTGATAGAATTCTATCAGCCAATGGGAATTAAGGTTGAAATAATCTTGTTGGCTGATACAATCAGCCAATAGGATTGAACTAGATTAGGGTTTAATAATATTTAACTAGTGTTTGCTATGCGGGAAGGCGGCGGTTTAGGGGTTAATATGTTTATTATAGTGGCGGCGATGTCCGGAGCGGCAGATTAGGGGTTAATAAGTATAATGTAGGTGTTGGTGATGTTGGGGGCAGCAGATTAGGGGTTAATAAGTGTAAGATTAGGGGTGTTTAGACTCGAGATTCATTTTAGGGTGTTAGGTGTAAACATAAATTTTCTTTCACCATAGGAATCAATGGGCCTGCATTACTGACCTAAACGCTGCCTTTTTGCAGGTGTTAGACTTTTTCTCAGCCGGCTCTCCCCATTGATGTCTATGGGGAAATTGTGCACGAGCACGTACAACCAGCTCACCGCTGACTTAAGCAGCGCTGGTATTGGAGTGCGGTATGGAGCACAATTTTGCTCTACGCTCACTTCTTGCCTCTTAATGCCGGGTTTCTAAAAACCTGTAATACCAGCGCTGTATGTAAGTGAGTGACAATAATGTGCAAGTTAGCAACGCACCCCTCTTACTGCAAAACTTGTAATCTGGCCGAATGAATGCTTTGGTGGAATTTTTACAACCTAAATACTATGGATTTAGTCAAAATTTAAATGATTTCGGTAACACACTTACAAAGTTCTGCCTTCCTTTCAGGCTGTATTGCTGTACGCACCTTGACACTGCAAACGCTATGGCTCCAAATTGAGTGCACATTATTTTAAAAATAAAAAACTAATTAGAGTGTTTATATGGGGTGGCCAACTCATGTCCATATAGGGCAATACAAAATTAATCTTTGTGCTTGAGTACAAAACCCTTAATCTGGTTTGATCACTCAATTTAAAGAGACATTAAACTGATGGACACAAATTCAGTAAGAATAGTTACTCTTCACCAAGTTATTTATTTTTTCCTGTGCCTATAGAGCCATTCACTTATCTTACCTTCTTAAAAATGCTGGTCAATGAAGCTCCACTTCTTCAAACTGATTCAGTCTTGGAGCTAAGGTAGATTCTCGTACCCTTTGACAGTAGAGGTGATGAATGTGTAATGCCTACCCCTTCTCTCGCATGACCAATCACATGAATGAAGGGTCTGTCAATCACCCTGAGTTAACGAGTTTAGGGTGATTTTTCTTTGCCACCTCAGAGGTGACAAAGAGTGTAAGAAGCAGCGGTTTAATGAACGCTGCTCCTTACATTGTGGGAAGCAGACTCTCATGTGCGTACCTGCCCCCCAAAGAGCTCCGGAGCAGCTTATGCTGCTTTGTACATGGAGCTCTTAATGTTTTAAAAATAAGTTAATTCCCTTTTACTGCAATTATTTTTCAATAGCCAAACTCCACCCCCATTTGCCTTATTAGTTGGAGCCAATCTAAGCTTTTGTCTGGGGACATCAAAAGCTAGCCATGGTCATAATTTTAGTACAGAGTGCATTGTTTTGCAGTTGTTATCTGATAAAGCCAAATAGGGACCTACAGTATATGTAGCAGAATTGTTTTAATTTCTGAGAAGAAATTGCTCAATTTTCAGAGCTAAATTCCACGTAAAATAAATTCTGAAAATATATTGCAAAGTTGTTTCATTATGCATAGCTAAACATTTTATATAATAAAGATGTCAGTGTGAGTTCTTTAAGAAACTGATAATAATGCACCACACCACACACACGCTACAGCTACACACCACACAAACACTACATATAAACACTAGACACACACACACAAACTACACTTATACTCTACACAACATGCAAACACTACACTTACACACTACACAACATGCAAACACTGCAATTACACACTACACACACGCATACACACACACACACATACATACACACCTCATCACCCACAAGCACACCTACACACTACATTTACACATTACACAAACACATACACACACACATACATACACACCACATAACCCACACGCACACATACACACTACACACCACACAAGCACTACTTGTATACACCACACACACACCACATCACCCCCATGCACACACAAACTCCACATAGACACTGCACAAACACAACACCACTATACACTTATACACACATGCTACACACTCCTTCTTCGGTCTCTTAATTTGTGTCACTGACTTCTTAATACTCTGACTGACACCTAATTGTCCTATAAATTTGTCAACCATTGTTTTTGATAATGAAAAATCCACAAGAAGTTTAATTACAGTTAGCTGTAAACTACTTTGGGCATGCCTCTTAATAATGCTTTCTAATACTCATTCTCACTTAAACATTTAAAGCTAGATTACAAGTGGAACGGTAATTTATCTTGTGTCTGTAAACGGGCAAATTCACCCGTTTACAGGCGTGCAATAAGAAACCATCAATTACAAGGGCTCAGAAAATTAACCAGAGGTCAGATCTCTGGTCAATTTTCAAAATAACCCCTACTTGGCCCCAAAACAAAGAATATTCATTTTTTATATATATAAAAAATAATTATTTGCATTTCTTTTTGATAAAAGAAAAACTGCAAAAAGCAGTCATGAGAGGTTAAAGTTGGCAGCTGTTGGGGTGTTAGAAAAAAAAAACGTCACTGAAAAGTGCCTTTACATAGCGGTCTATGGAAATTGTGTGTTCCCTGTAAATATATATGTATATGCTTATATACATATATATATTTATGTGTTAATATGTGTATATACACATATTAACACATAAATATATATGTAAATAATCATGTACATATATATTTACATTTGCTGTCCATCGCTGCTTTAGGTGCTTTGCCGTGTCTTACGGCATGAGAACGAGGTTCCCATCGGAGCCTATGGAAGCGCGCTCTCATGAGCACAATGCTTCAGTGCAATGCAAATGCCTTGGTATTTGCAGAAGAAATATTTTGCGCTCCACTTATAATCTACCCCTTAATAAGGAATGCTATACTTATATTGCCCCAGAATTACATTATCATAAGTTTAAGCCATTTAAAACAGCTTTAATATTTCTATTTTAAAATCAGCTTAGTTTTTTCTCAAAAATATGTATGTAAATTATTCAGGAATAAAGAGTATTAAATATGTACAGCATAAATTGTAATAGTGGGTTCGACTTCCATGGCCACCATCCTGCTGTTTGTATCAACCAACACCTTTTCTGGGGTTTAAGTACACTGAATGAGCAAAAGTCACTGAGAAATTCGTACTTATAAGTACAAAACTCAAAGCGTAATTGTTTTTTTTTCCATAAAATAGGCTGAACATGGGCATTCCATGGGCGTATATGATGTTGTCTCTCTAATCCCAGTGTAATTCTGTAAAGATTTTTGCACTACAGACCCCACGGTTTTTTCTCGCCAACTAAAAGGTTGCAAGCTTTTCTCATAACACTGACAATTCTTATAACCCTATTAGACAAACACATATGAAAATATAGGCGACTGTAAGATGCTATACGCAGAAAGCAGCATAATATGATTTATATTGGCTGCAAGATTTAATTTTTAAAGTGCATCCCTTGCTCACTGGCTCACTGCTAACTTTGCTCTATGGAATGAAGTATCTCTTTTCAGCGAGCTCCATTACTTTCAATCGGAGACATCTCGCGACTTGCAGGGACTGCCCCTTTTTTTTACCATAATTCAACCAGGGTAGCCCCTGCGAGGGGTTGTGTGAAAAAGCATGTCTGAACTTGTGAGGTTAACATAATCGGGCCACAGGTTAGTTAGCGTTACATTGTGTGAACCATTCAACAGAGCAATTTGTAACCACCAATCAGCAACTAGCTGTCAGTAGTGCATTGCTATTATTGATCACTGAGAGTTTACAGGGTGCGCTCCTGGATGTAGAGAGCTTCACTGTATTTTACTCATGCATTATTAACTTTTAAAACATTACTATCTGCCAGTTATAAACTTGTTTTCCTATATTTCTAACTGTATATTAAGATTATAGAATATTATTCTGGCAAAGTCTTTGGTTTGTTACCTCTCTAATAATTTTAGATATTGCTTCTAACAGTGCCAGGGTATGGCAGTAAAAAGTTAGCACTATATGTTTTAATGATTCCAACATTGTGTCTCTTATCTCCATGACAGTGACTATGTGAAGGACTTGTTTTTGCCTCGAGCTAAGTTTCCATTGATCTGTCGCTCTATTGCTGGCATGGAGGGTAAATCCCAGCAAACCTTGCAGAGAATAAGCTGCGTAAGGAAAACCTTTGCCACCAGCTTTGCAGCTGTGAGGAGAAAGTCTGTGTGTGCCCAGATCAAACTTCAGATGGTAAGTGCTGTGCTTATAAAGTGGTCAGTAATAACCTGAAACACGTAATTACCTGCAGTTAAGCTTGTGATGTTGTCTTCTTTGTTGATTTTTGTGAAAAATACAAAAAAATGGCCATAGTTCTTTCATATCCATAAGTATTTCACAATGTACCCTCTGTCTTTTTCATGTGGCGTTTACTTTTCCATACTACATACTAACGCAATTTATCATTATTTTGCTTTCTGGTAGTATTATTACACTAAATAGCCTTTAACATGAAAGATTCTATAAACATAGCTCATATTAGCAATGCAATCATCTTTAGAAAACAAAGATACTTTGATATAAGCAGGTTTTACAATTAACACAAATTAATCATTCAGCAGTTGCTGAAAATTACTTTTTGTAATTAACTAAAAAAAAAAAAGGAAATAAAGAGAACTTATGTTTAATTTTTTTTTTATTTATTTAAAAAAGTGATAATATCAAAAGGTAAATGGGGTTAAGCATACCCCACAATCTAGCATGTTTCATTAGGCACAAAAACAATGCCAACGTGCCTCAGAGACCGTGAAGGCCCAAAGAACAAAAGCTCTCCTCTCTGGTGAGATGATCTGAAGCTCTCCTCACTTGTGAGATGATCTTAAGCTCTCCTCTCAGGTAAGAGGATCTAAAGCTCTTTTCTGCGGCCGTTAAGAGTTTAATTTGGCCCTCCCTTGTAAACAATTAATTTGGGCTGTAATTTTTTTTTAGGGTTTGAAGCGGTGTAACTAGTTGATGTTCTATATAAGCATTACTAGATAAATATAAAGACAAGTTTCCAGTGTAGACTCCCACCATGCAATGCTTGGATTAATGTCACTTTTTACATTGTTATACAGTTCCAGAATGATCACTTCACTTGGCAATCACAAGATAAATATAGACAACTGTGTATGTCTATTGTGGGATACAACTCACAATCATACACTACTGCTTGGGTGTAACAATTCAGACATAAACATTTCAATATTGTTGTCTTGATATACATGAATAGCTGGAAGTCATGCAGTAAATAAATATGTTATCCCAATATTGCACATATAAATAATGACTTGTATATATATGTATAACATATCAGGATATTAATATAGTTAAAGATAGCTCAGCATATAGGTCTGTAAATATGCTTGGCTATCTGGTAACTTATGATACAGATATGAAAAACGATATGGAAATAAATATATATATAGTAAACGAATTAATGCTAAAAACGTATGTAATTCAAATAGGTAAATGTTACAGGTCAATGAAGCAAATGGAAACGCTTACCAAGCGTAGATAAAGGATATGTGGAAATGTTGAAGTTTGTTTTAGAGATAAGTTGATACTTGCAGAGCTGATTCAAGCAGCGGAGGCGGCCAGAGAGGAAGTCAGTAGCGTGGCGTGAGCGGGGAGGAACACAGCGGCCGTCGGTGACGTCACCCGCCTGTCAGCTGTGATCTCCGATGCTTGAACAGAAGAGCCGGGAAATGGAGAGACGATTTAGGATGCAGCAGGGAGAAAGCAGCAGAGGAGTAGTTTCAAGACACTGACAGGTTCAGTATACACTGAGTCCTGGTGGCAGAAACTGAGTGGCTAGTACTTAGAAATAGATCATCAATACCAAGCAAGGAAAAGATGCGGAGGTGTGCCTTATAAAGCATAATGAGAATGAGAGGGAGGCTACAGACGTTAACCCTATAGTGCAGAGAAAGGATGTTACATTGGGTATATGTCACTTCCAGTTCTTAGTATATACATTTCCAGAGCACTTTCTCAACTCAAGTGGCCCCCATGGGAGAAGAACACTTGGTCAGTGGCCCTCGGATACATTGAGCTTGATACCCCTGGTCTAGATGATCTAAAGCTCTCCTCTCAGGTAAGATGATCTAAAGCTCTTTTCTCAAACTAGATGATCTAAAGCTCTCCTCTCAGTCTAGATGATCTAAAGCTCTTCTCTCAGTCTAGAAGATCTAAAGCTCTCCTCTCAGGCTAGATGATCTAAAGCTCTCCTCTCAGTCTAGATGATCTAAAGCTCTCCTCATAGGTAAGAGGATCTAAAGCTCTCCTCTCTGGTGAGATGATCCAAAGCTCTCCTCTCAGGCTAGATGATCTAAAGCTCTCCTCTCAGTCTAGATGATCTAAAGCTCTTCTCTCAGTCTAGAAGATCTAAAGCTCTCCTCTCAGGCTAGATGATCTAAAGCTCTCCTCTCAGTCTAGATGATCTAAAGCTCTCCTCATAGGTAAGAGGATCTAAAGCTCTCCTCTCTGGTGAGATGATCCAAAGCTCTCCTCTCAGTCAAGATGATCTAAAGCTCTCCTCTCAGGCTAGATGATCTAAAGCATCTGGGATGCCAAGGTTAGCCATCACTGATCTAAGAAGTCTGTCAGTAAGGTAAAAACATTAGAAACTCAAATTTTACCTTGATAGATGATTATCTCACTATGGGCCTGAAGATCTAAACTTTGCCAGATGAGACATGGTTTTTCTCGTGGACCTTCACAGGGGCTGCCCTGGTGGAATTATTATAAAAAAGGGGCAGTCCTTGTAAGTGTTGAAATGACTCCTATTGAAAATAAGAGATATTTGTGCATGGCTGCAGTTGTGTGACTGTATTAGGGACTCAGGTATGTGGAAGAGACCTTGACGTGGTACCTGGGCTTGTCCCATTTGACCGAATGCGGTAACTAACTATTCCAGTTTTGCTTTTAATCCTAGCTGAGAGCTTGTGAGCGAGTGCTGGACTTTTTTAATGTGTGTGTTGTAGTGTCTGTTTTTGTAATTCACCCTATGGACTTGCACCCAAGCAGGCCCGGGGTTAACTGCCTGTGACTCTGTGAATAGTGTAGCTTTATGTGAGTGTGATAGCAACCAAAGCTGAGCCTGTTTATGTGTCATGGGATGTGTACCCGGCCCGGTCTGGATGGGATGTCCTTTCTCTTCTTTTTATATATATATATAACATCAGGCCCTTAGTAAGAACTTTTTTGTTTTTTGCAATGAATGTATACATTGAGGCCTAATTATCAAAGGTCTTGAGGACCTGATCCGACAGTGTGGATCAGGTCCGCAGGACCTCGCTGAATGTGGAGAGCAATATGCTCTCCATATTCAGCATTGCACCATCATTTCACAAGAGCTGCTGGTGCAATGCCGCCCCCTGCAGATTTGCGGCCAATGGGCCGCCAGCAGGGAGGTGTCAATCAACCCAATCGTACTCGATCAGGTTGAATTTTGGCGATTCCTGTCCGCCTGCTCAGAGCAGGCGGACAGGATTATGGAGCAGTGGTCTTTAGACTCGCCAGAAACATGGGTCCTCAAGCTTCATTCGGAGCTTGATAAATGGGCCTCAATGCATGTATTAATAAATTGGTAATCCATAATTAACGATTTAATTGCTCACATTCGGGTAGATTACGAGTTTTGCGCTTAACAGGGTGCAAAACTAATGCCAAGAAACTTGTGTTATTTCACTCACCATAGCGCTGCCATTACTAGTTACTGAAAAGCCTCCTTGTGCGTGCAATATGGTGGCGTTAAGCTCCATACCGCTCAAAAGCCAAGGGCTGCTTTGACGTGCTCGTGCACGCTTTCCCCCATAGACATCAATGGGGAGAGAGTGTTAGAAAAAAATCAGTCAATAGGATTTCAGTAGCTCTCATCCTATTTGCTGTTTTAAACAGCCAATAGGATTTCAGAAGCTCTCATCCTATTGGCTGATTTGAAGTTGAAGACTCAAATCAGCCAATAGGAATGCAAGGTACACCATTTTGAATCGGCTACCTTGCATTCAACTTCAGTGTACGGCGGTGACCATATGAAGAGGATGCTCCGTGCAGGATTTCTTCGGTTTCCAGGATGGCTCCGCTCCGTGCCGCCGGGATGAAGATAGAAGACGCCCCCTGGATGGATGAAGATATCGCCGTCTGGATGAAGACTTCTTGCCGTCTGGATGGACTTCAGGAACCGTGAGAAGATTTAATGGGGTTGGTGTTAGCTTTTTTTTTTTTCATTTTTGGAGTGGTTTTTTTTTTAGATTAGAGCTGAATACCCTTTTAAGGGCAATGCCCATACAAATGCCCCTTTTGGGCCTATGGGTAGCTTAGGTTTTTTTTTAGTTATTTTTTTTTTATTTTGGGGGGTTGGTTGGGTGGTGGGTTTTACTTTTGCAGGGACTTTGTATTTTTTTTACAGGTAAAAGAGCTGTTTAACTTAGGGCAATGTCTTACAAAAGGCCCTTTTAAGGGCTATTGGTAGTTTATTGTTGGTTAGGGGGTGTTTTTTTTGGGGGGGGCTTTTTTATTTTTATAGGGCTATTAGATAAGGTGTAATTGTTTTTATTTTTGATCATTTTGTTTATTATTTTTTGTAAACTTAGTGTTTTTTATTTTTCGTAATTTAGTGTTTATTATTTTTTGTAATTTTAGATCTTTTTAATTTTTCGTAGTGTTAGTTTTTTTTAAATGTGTAATTTAGGTTTTTTAATTGGTAGTATTTTTTCTTTTATTAGATTAGTAAAGTTAGGTTAATTTATAGTTTAATGTTAGTTTTATTTTTATTTCACAGGTAAATTATTTATTTTAGGATAGTTATATTGTAATTTAAAGTTAAGGGGAGTTAGGTTTAAGGGTTAATAGTTTAATTTAGTGTTTTTCGATGTGGGGACCGGCTGTTTAGGGGTTAACAGGTTTATTTAGTGGCGGCGATGTGGGAGGCCGGCGGTTTAGGGGTTAATAACTTTTTTATAGTGGTGGCGATGTCGGGGAGTGGTGGATTAGGGGTTAATAGATTTATTATAGTGTTGGCGATGTCAGGGACGGCAGATTAGGTTATTAGGTTTATTTAATAGTTGTGATGTGGTTGGGTGGCAGATTAGGGGTTAATAAATTTAATATAGTGTTTGCGATGTGGGAATGTGGCAGTTTAGGGGTTAATAGGTAGTTTATGGGTGTTAGTGTACTTTGTAACACTTCAGTTATGAGTTTTGTGAAACTCATAACTACTGCTCTCAGATGGTGGTATGGATTGTGTCAGTATAGGCTGTAACGCAAGCATTTTAGCCGGACTGCACAACCTGTAATACCGGCGCTATGAAAATCCCACGCACAAATGTAATTCTTTTAAATGCGGAATGGACGTTGCGTTACAGGCTAAAATACTTGCGGTAAAGCAATAACGACACGACTTGTAATATGTGTTACTGGCCATTACGCTAGAATTGCCATTTTTCAGCGTTAAAAGTCATAACGCAAAACTCGTAAACTGGCAATTAATATTATAAAAATAAACCATAAAAATCCTTAGAATGATTTGCCATAGGTTGGCATATTTTTCTTATTCATGGTAGGGGGCAAACAAGTATATGTTTTAGGCATAGTGAAGGTTATACAAATCACTTATTTGATGAAGTCCGGATGTGGTTTCTCAGATTTGATCGATGCCAAAAAGGTACTTTGGTATCCCAAAAAGTTAAACCGAAAATGTAATAACTCTGTAGTATAGCAAGTTACACTAAGCTCAGATTAGTAATATAATCACTAAGATAATTTGGAGACCAACAGGTTTTACAATTAATGCAGATGAATCATTCAGCCCTTGTTAGTAATGCATTATTTACTTTTTCTAATTAACCTCAGTCACTTCTGGAGGAGAAGTTATTTATTAAATGCTTTTTTTTTCATCTGTTATTAAAAATATTTTGATTATGAACATGTGTCCCCAAACAATAACTTGTGAATGTGTTATAAAACTTTTAGTTTCTCCAACATTGGTGTGTCCGGTCCACGGCGTCATCCTTACTTGTGGGATATTCTCTTCCCCAACAGGAAATGGCAAAGAGTCCCAGCAAAGCTGGCCATATAGTCCCTCCTAGGCTCCGCCCACCCCAGTCATTCTCTTTGCCGTTGCACAGGCAACATCTCCACGGAGATGGTTAAGAGTTTTTTGGTGTTTTAATGTAGTTTTTATTCTTCTATCAAGTGTTTGTTATTTTAAAATAGTGCTGGTATGTACTATTTACTCTGAAACAGAAAAGGATGAAGATTTCTGTTTGTAAGAGGAAGATGATTTTAGCAGACAGTAACTAAAATCGATTGCTGTTTCCACATAGGACTGTTGAGATGAAGAAACTTCAGTTGGGGGAAACAGCAGACTTTTCTGCTTAAGGTATGACTAGCCATATTTCTAACAAGACTGTGTAATGCTGGAAGGCTGTCATTTCCCCTCATGGGGACCGGTAAGCCATTTTCTTAGTCAAACATACAGAATAAAGGGCTTAATAAGGGCTAAAAAACTGGTAGACATTTTTATGGGTAAATCGATTGCTTTATTTGGGCATATTATTCAGATTTAGGCTAACAATTGGCATTTATAATCTTGGGGAACGTTTATAAAACGGCAGGCACTGTGTTGGACACCTTTTTCAGTCAGGGGGCCTTTCTAGTTATAGACTGAGCCTCATTTTCGCACCATTACTGCGCAGTTGTTTTTGGATCGCAGGGCATGCAGATGCATGTGTGAGGATCTAAGAATCACTAAAAAAGCTTCTAGAAGGCATCATTTGGTATTGTATTCCCCTCTGGGTTTGGTTGGGTCTCAGCAAAGACTATAGCTGGGACTGTATAGGGGTTAAATTTTAAAACGGCTCCGGTTCCGTTATTTTAAGGGTTAAAGCTCTGAAATTTGGTGTGCGATACTTTTAATGCTTTAAGACACTGTGGTGAAATTTTGGTAATTTTTGAACAATTCCTTCATACTTTTTCACATATTCAGTAATAGAGTGTTTTCTGTTTGAAATTTAAAGAGACAGTAACGGTTTTATTTTAAAACGTTTTTTGTGCTTTGTTGACAAGTTTAAGCCTGTTTAACATGTCTGTACCTTCAGATAAGCTATGTTCTATATGTATGAAAGCCAATGTGTCTCCCCATTTAAATTTATGTGATAATTGTGCCATAGCGTCCAAACAAAGTAAGGACAGTACTGCCACAGATAATGAAATTGCCCAAGATGATTCCTCAGATGAGGGGAGTAGACATGATACTACATCATCTCCTACTGTGTCTACACCAGTTTTGCCCACGCAGGAGGCCCCTAGTACATCTAGTGCGCCAATACTTATTACCATGCAACAATTAACGGCTGTAATGGATAACTCCATAGCAAATCTTTTATCCAAAATACCTACTTATCAGAGAAAGCGCGATTGCTCTGTTTTAAACACTGAAGAGCAAGAAGGCGCTGATGATAATTGTTCTGTCATACCCTCACACCAATCTGAAGGGGCAATGAGGGAGGTTTTGTCTGATGGAGAAATCTCAGATTCAGGAAAAATTTCTCATCAAGCTGAACCTGATGTTGTGACATTTAAATTTAAATTAGAACATCTCCGCGCACTGCTTAAGGAGGTGTTATCTACTCTGGATGATTGTGACAACTTGGTCATTCCAGAGAAATTATGCAAGATGGACAAGTTCCTAGAGGTTCCGGTGCCCCCCGACGCTTTTCCTATACCCAAGCGGGTGGCGGACATAGTAAATAAGGAGTGGGAAAAGCCCGGCATACCTTTTGTTCCCCCCCCTATATTTAAGAAATTATTTCCTATGGTCGACCCTAGAAAGGACTTATGGCAGACAGTCCCCAAGGTCGAGGGGGCAGTTTCTACTCTAAACAAACGCACTACTATTCCTATTGAAGATAGTTGTGCTTTCAAAGATCCTATGGATAAAAAATTAGAAGGTTTGCTTAAAAAGATTTTTGTACAGCAAGGCTACCTTCTACAACCAATTTCATGCATTGTTCCTGTCACTACGGCAGCGAGGAACTAGAAAAGTCGCTCAGTAGAGAAACTCCATATGAGGAGGTTATGGACAGAGTTAACGCACTTAAATTGGCTAACTCTTTTATTTTAGATGCCGCTTTGCAATTAGCTAGACTAGCGGCGAAAATTCAGGGTTTGCTATCGTGGCGCGCAGAGCGCTTTGGCTAAAGTCTTGGTCAGCGGATGTGTCATCCAAGACAAAATTGCTTAACATCCCTTTCAAGGGTAAAACTTTATTTGGACCAGAATTGAAAGAGATTATTTCAGACATCACTGGGGGAAAGGGCCACGCCCTTCCACAGGATAGGTCTTTTAAGACTAAAAATAAGCCTAATTTTCGTCCTTTTCGCAGAAACGGACCAGCCTCTAATTCTGCATCCTCTAAGCAAGAGGGTAATACCTCACAACCCAAACCAGCCTGGAAACCAATGCAAGGCTGGAACAAGGGTAAGCAGGCCAAGAAGCCTGCCACTGCTAACAAAACAGCATGAAGGAGTATCCCCCGATCCGGGACTGGATCTAGTGGGGGGCAGACTCTCTCTCTTTGCTCAGGCTTGGGCAAGAGATGTTCAGGATCCTTGGGCACTAGAAATAGTTTCTCAAGGTTATCTCCTGGAATTCAAGGAACTACCCCCAAGGGGAAGGTTCCACAGGTCTCACTTATCCTCAAACCAAATAAAGAGACAGGCATTCTTACATTGTGTAGAAGACCTGTTAAAAATGGGAGTGATACACCCAGTTCCAATAAAGGAACAAGGAATGGGATTTTATTCCAATCTGTTCGTAGTTCCCAAAAAGGAGGGAACGTTCAGACCAATTTTGGATTTGAAGATCCTAAACAAATTTCTCAGGGTACCATCGTTCAAAATGGAAACTATTCGAACGATTCTACCCACCATCCAGGAAAGTCAATTTATGACTACCGTGGATCTAAAGGATGCGTACCTACACATTCCTATCCACAAGGAACATCATCAGTTCCTAAGGTTCGCTTTTCTGGACAAGCATTACCAGTTTGTGGCCCTCCCATTCGGGTTGGCCACTGCTCCAAGGATTTTCACAAAGGTGCTAGGGTCCCTTCTAGCGGTTCTAAGACCAAGGGGCATTGCAGTAGTACCTTACTTGGACGACATTCTAATACAAGCGTTGTCTCTGTCAAAAGCAAAGGCTCATACGGAGATCGTTCTAGCCTTTCTCAGATCTCATGAATGGAAGGTGAACAAAGAAAAAAGTTCTCTGTCCCCGTCAACAAGAGTTCCCTTCTTGGGAACAATAATAGATTCCTTAGAAATGAGGATTTTTCTGACAGAGGTCAGAAAATCAAAACTTCTAAGCTCTTGTCAAGTGCTTCATTCTGTTCCTCGTCCTTCCATAGCGCAGTGCATGGAAGTAGTAGGATTGATGGTTGCAACAATGGACATAGTTCCTTTTGCACGAATTCATCTAAGACCATTACAACTGTGCATGCTCAAACAGTGGAATGGGGATTATACAGACTTGTCTCCAATGATTCAAGTAGATCAAAAGACCAGAGATTCACTCCGTTGGTGACTGACCCTGGACAATCTATCCCAGGGAATGAGCTTCCGCAGACCAGAGTGGGTCATTGTCACGACCGACGCCAGTCTGGTGGGCTGGGGCGCGGTCTGGGAATCCCTGAAAGCTCAGGGACTATGGTCTCGGGAAGAGTCTCTTCTCCCGATAAAATTTTTGGAACTGAGAGCGATATTCAATGCTCTCAGAGCTTGGCCTCAACTAGCAAAGGCCAAATTCATAAGGTTTCAATCAGACAACATGACGACTGTTGCATATATCAATCATCAGGGGGGAACAAAGAGTTCCCTGGCGATGAAAGAAGTGACCAAAATAATTCAATGGGCGGAGGATCACTCCTGCCACTTGTCTGCGATCCACATCCCAGGAGTGGAAAATTGGGAAGCGGATTTTCTGAGTCGTCAGACATTCCATCCGGGGGAGTGGGAACTCCATCCGGAAATCTTTGCCCAAATAACTCAATTATGGGGCATTCCAGACATGGATCTGATGGCGTCTCGTCAGAACTTCAAGGTCCCTTGCTACGGGTCCAGATCCAGGGATCCCAAGGCGACTCTAGTAGATGTACTAGTAGCACCTTGGACCTTCAACCTAGCTTATGTATTCCCACCGTTTCCTCTCATTCCCAGGCTAGTAGCCAGGATCAATCAGGAGAGGGCCTCGGTGATCTTGATAGCTCCTGCGTGGCCACGCAGGACTTGGTATGCAGACCTGGTGAATATGTCATCGGCTCCACCATGGAAGCTACCTTTGAGACAGGACCTTCTTGTTCAGGGTCCATTCGAACATCCAAATCTGGTCTCCCTCCAACTGACGGCTTGGAGATTGAACGCTTGATTTTATCAAAGCGTGGGTTTTCAGATTCTGTTATAGATACTCTGGTTCAGGCCAGAAAACCTGTAACTAGAAAAATTTACCATAAGATATGGAAAAAAATATATCTGTTGGTGTGAATCCAAAGGATTTCCATGGAATAAGATAAAAATTCCTAAGATTCTCTCCTTTCTGCAAGAAGGTTTGGAGAAAGGATTATCTGCAAGTTCTCTAAAGGGACAGATCTCTGCTTTATCTGTCTTACTACACAAAAGACTGGCAGCTGTGCCAGATGTTCAAGCATTTGTTCAGGCTTTGGTTCGGATTAAGCCTGTTTACAGACCTTTGACTCCTCCCTGGAGTCTAAATCTAGTTCTTTCAGTTCTTCAAGGGGTTCCGTTTGAACCTTTACATTCCATAGATATTAAGTTACTATCTTGGAAAGTTTTGTTTTTGGTTGCAATTTCTTCTGCTAGAAGAGTTTCAGAGTTATCTGCTCTGCAGTGTTCTCCGCCCTATCTGGTGTTCCATACAGATAAGGTGGTTTTGCGTACTAAGCCTGGTTTTCTTCCTAAAGTTGTTTCTAACAAAAATATTAACCAGGAGATAGTTGTACCTTCTTTGTGTCCGAATCCAGTTTCAAAGAAGGAACGTTTGTTACACAATTTGGACGTTGTCCGTGCTCTAAAGTTCTATTTAGAGGCTACTAAAGATTTCAGACAAACATCCTTCTTGTTCGTCGTTTATTCTGGTAAAAGGAGAGGTCAAAAAGCGACTTCTACCTCTCTTTCCTTTTGGCTTAAAAGCATTATCCGATTGGCTTACGAGACTGCCGGACGGCAGCCTCCTGAAAGAATGACAGCTCACTCCACTAGAGCTGTGGCTTCCACATGGGCCTTCAAGAACGAGGCTTCCGTTGACCAGATATGTAAGGCAGCGACTTGGTCTTCACTGCACACTTTTGCTAAATTTTACAAATTTGATACTTTTGCTTCTTCGGAGGCTATTTTTGGGAGAAAGGTTTTGCAAGCTGTGGTGCCTTCCGTTTAGGTAACCTGATTTGCTCCCTTCCTTCATCCGTGTCCTAAAGCTTTGGTATTGGTTCCCACAAGTAAGGATGACGCCGTGGACCGGACACACCAATGTTGGAGAAAACAGAATTTATGCTTACCTGATAAATTACTTTCTCCAACGGTGTGTCCGGTCCACGGCCCTCCCTGGTTTTTTAATCAGGTCTGATGAATTATTTTCTCTAACTACAGTCACCACGGTACCATATGGTTTCTCCTATATATATTTCCTCCTGTCCGTCGGTCGAATGACTGGGGTGGGCGGAGCCTAGGAGGGACTATATGGCCAGCTTTGCTGGGACTCTTTGCCATTTCCTGTTGGGGAAGAGAATATCCCACAAGTAAGGATGACGCCGTGGACCGGACACACCGTTGGAGAAAGTAATTTATCAGGTAAGCATAAATTCTGTTTTCTGTGCGCCCTTGATCTAAGACAGTGATGGCTAACCTTAGCACTACATTTCCCATGATGCTCAACTTGACTTCAATGTGCCAAAGCATCAAGGGAAATTTAGTTTTAAAACATCTGGGGTGCCAAGGTTAGCCATCACTGATACGTATAACAATTCCTGTTAGTAAGGTGAGGTCCATCAAAATACATTAGAAATTAAAATTTTACCTTGATAGATGATTTATCTCATACTGGGCCCGATGATCTAAGCTTTGCCAGATCAGATGTGGTTTTCCTCATGGACCCTCACAAGAGCTGCCCCTGGTGGAATTATCGTAAAAAAGGGGCAGTCCCTGCGAGTGGTGAGATGTCTCCTGTTGAAACATATGGAGCTCGCTGAAAAGGGACACTTCGCTTTGTAGAGCAAAGTTAGCAAGGATCAGGGGGTGCACTTTAAAAAGTAAATCCTGGCTGAGAAAAAAAAGTTAGGCAAAGGGCTTTAACATTGAGATACATATATACACATTTCTAAATATGTATACATATGTATATGTGGCACACAGTGACTGGAGGAGGATGGGGCTCCTAGAGACACACACAGAAAAGACATCCTCAGCTGCAGGCCTCAGCTGATAACCTGTCCCTAACACCTGATCCACTTCAGATTACATTAGGCATGTTTTTTATTTAAAAAGATACTGATTTATTGTACCTTCATAAAAATAATGTTACTGTGCAAATGTAATTATTTGTGTCTGAGTGTGTATCTTTGTCTGTACTTGCGCCTGTGTGTGTGTGTATTTCTGTGGGTGTCTGTGTGAATATGTGTCTGTTTCTGTGGGTGTCTATGTGAGTGTGTGTCTGAGCAGTGGTGTCACCAGGGGGGGCCCATGGGGACACTAGCCATTCTGGCAAAATTGCTGCCCCACCTCCTAAATATGATCAGCCCTAATTTGCCCATTACCACTTTGCCCAGGTTCCCCAGCTCTGCCAGACCCCGCCCATGGTGAAAACTGATCTGCCCACAGACGGCAAACTCATCCCCATTGTGGCTCCGCTCTCTAAAACACAAGTGGGCCTGCAGCAAGTGTCCACCTATAAAAAATCCTGGAGACGCCACTGCATCTGGGTGTGTCTGTGTATGAGTGTGTGAGTCTGTCTAAATTTGTGTTTATCTGTGTGTGTTTCTGTGTTTGTGCATGTTGTACTGCCTTTACAAATTTTTCAAGCATGAATACACTCAAGGATAATGTGTGCACACATTTTAGTCGATTGGTCAAAAATGTCACATGTCAAAGGGAGGACAAGCTCCTGATCAATGGTAAAGGGTCTGCCGTGTCTGTAATTATCCCTTAACAAATTCCTCCTTGTCATATTTCAGCCACTGTGTCACACGGTTGCCCACACCCACTACAGGTGCCCACTGAGACACCTTTTACCCTATGGTACCACACAATTTAAAGTATCTACCCACCCACTATGACTCATATCCAACAAACAGCTCTTCTACCATCAGTGAGTCCAAATATAAGAAAAAAAATAGTTCTGTTTTTTTAGCTAAGATTCATTGAGGACTTCCTCTTTTCTGCCCCTTAGTAGACAAATATTGGATTCAGATTTGTTACCGTTATTTCCTATGGTAATAGCAAATATAAACAACTAATATTAACAAAATATCTTACACTACTATTTTAACAATTAAAAGAACCTGATTGAATTTGAGTCACCGAGGCACAGAAGGTACACAGCTGCATGTTCCAATAGCTCTAGTCAAAGTGATTAAAAATGTCCTTCTCTAGTCTCTCACCTCTTTATGCTAGGTTAAGCCTTGATTAGACAAGCCTGTATGATTAAGTCCAACATTTACTGCCTAACTGGCTGTCCCTAGCATCAGTCATTAGTAATTTTATGACAGGACAGTATATCAAGCATAGGAGCTGATTAAACAAACAATATAACTCCTTTCCCCCCTTCCTGCACCTTTATTGGTGCCAAATGGCATGAACAAATGAACAAATCGATTTTGTCTGTTTTGTCCAGTAACGTATTCGACTGTTCATGTATCAAACAACTCAACAAATCAGCAAAACTGTAGATCCCACGTTAATCTTGTATCATATTTAAATTAAATAAATTGATGTTTTTGTTTCCTCTTTATGCTCACCTTTTCCAACCCTTTTCCATCCCTCTACATTCCTTTTTCAAACATTCCATCTTTTTACCATAAAAACAAAATGTCCATTACATTTACCAGTTTATAAAACCCTTTAGGCCTAGATTACGAGTGGAGCACAAAATTGCTTTTTTCGCGAGCCCTATATTTGCATTTCACTCAGTAATACCAGCGCACGCATTATAAGTTAGGTGCAATGCAAATACGACCTCACGTTCACATTGCCTGGAAGCCTTGCACTCATGACAGCGCACTTCCATAGGCTCCATTGGGAGCTTCACTCTCACGGCAAAGTATCTAGTGCAACGTTGGACAGAAAAATAAAAAATAAATATATATATGAATATTTACATATATATTTATCTGTTTCTATGTGTCTATACACATATTAACACATAAATATATATGTATAGAAGCATATACATATATATTTAAAGTTTAATCACAGTCATTCATAGACCGCAATGTAAAGTGCCTTTTTTTCCAAACAACCCACATCCCTCCCACATTAAACCCTTATAACTGCTTTGTGCAGTTTTAAACAATAAATAAAGATGCTCATCATTTTATTTTATAATGAACTACTGTCCACTTTATTTGGTGGGCAACTGGGGCACATTTTTCTTTAATTAACTAGAGGTCTGACCTCTGGTTAATTGTGCTAAGCGCAAAGTGCTCCCATGAGCTCGCAGGAGCATTAACCGGCCACTTGTAATGGCTGGCTATTTAACTTGCGCCCGTAAAGTGGCAAATTTGCCACTTTATGGGCGCACAGTAAAATAGTGCTCCACTTGTAATCTAGCCCTTAATGTTTATGATATATACATTTAAGCCTAGGTACCCTTAGAGATTTAAATTGTATTAACTGTTGATAACATTTAAATCCTGTTGATAAAGTTGGTATCCCCAGATGTTGACAACTGTACTTATGCCTTACTCTAAATATTTATAAAGGTACAAATTCCCAAATCCGGAATTCTAAAATCCAAACTTTTTAATAAATTGTTTTAAAAAATAAAATTATAAAAAAAAAATAACTTTTCTTTCCTAAGATATGGAGAGTCCACAACGTCATTCCAATTACTAGTGGGAATATCACTCCTGACCAGCAGGGGGAGGAAAAAAGCACCACAGCAAAACTGTTAAGTGTCACTCCCCTACTCATAATCCCCAGTCATTCTCTTTGCCTCTGTCAATGGAGGAGGTGAAGTTTGGTGTCAGAAGAAAAATTTTAACTACAAGCAAGTTTATTTGGGTTTAGCTGTGTCCACGTCAATCTCTGCAGTAGAGAAGTGGTGGCTTTTAAGCAGTTAGAAAGTGTGAGGTAATCCTTGCTTGGTTTTCTAACTTGTTTGCTGCCCAGTGTATAGAAAGCCAGAGTAGGTTACTCTTTTTTTTCTCTTTCTACAGGTCTCTGTAAGGAGTATGTGTCCTTTCACACCTTGTAAGCAGTCTACCTGCCAGACAGCTAGATTTGCAGGTAAGTGCTTGTGTCTTCTAGGTTATGGAGACTTGCACTAAGAAGAGTTTTCCTGCAGTTCTTATAGGGACATATTTAATCCTTTAGGAAGGATTTTATTTGGCAGTTGCAGGCACTTGAATATGTGTGAGACTATAGAGGTTAATTTCCTTATATTGTGGGAAACATACCCTGAGGCCGTTAATTTAGTTTAGTTGTACATGGCTAGCACTTTCAGTTACTCTTTTAAACTTGGGATATGTTATTTTTTATTCATATAAGGCTGGGGCAAGATCGTTATCATTAACTTGTCACCATTGCTAAATGTAATCAGCAGTTGTGTAAATATAGCACGCTGTTAGTTCTCTGCCCATTTCATTTCTATGCCGATCACATGACCCCTCCCCTTTCTCTGGCTTTGAACGGTGCTGCGCCATTTTAAGCTGCCTCTGAGTGTGGAAAGAATTAAGAAAACTTCTCTTGAATTCGAACTGTCAGGTAGGACACCTCAGTAAACCTGAGGTGTAGAGGTACATTTTATTTTTTGTCTGGAAAGCGCAAAAATATTGAGTAACTTTGCAAATTATGAAACAAGTTTAAAGTTCAAGTGCATTTAATTTTCCGGGAATTATAAAATAATTTAAAAGTGAAAGTGTTTTTTATTTTCTGCTCCTATGGATAAATGCTTATTGTGTCTTGAGGCCCATATTGTTTTACCTATGCAATTTTGTTCCTCATGTTTAAAAAAGACTTTAAAAAATAAAGATAAACTTTTTGTTCCTCAGCCTCATGTCTCTCAGGATGATGATGTTCAGGCATTGCCACAGCTTTCTCCTCAAACATCCCAAGCCTCAATGGCTACACATATAGTGCCCTGATATTCCTCTCAGCCTCCTCGAGGAGTTTATTTGCCATCAGATTTTTCTGCTAAAGTATCCTCTGTGGCATCAGCGGCTTTATCTGCTTTTCCTATGTTGGGGAAGCACAAGAGGAAATCTAAAAATTTGTCAGAATATAAGGTGTCTGCTCCGTCTGCAGCTACGCAGGTTGCTTTCTCTCATAAGTCTGATGAGGATGCCTCAGTAGCCTCTGAGGGTGAAATCTCAGATTCGGACAGTATAATTCCTTTGCCTGATGCTGAAGAAGTAAACTTCAGATTTAAGCTTGAACACCTTCGTGGAGGTATTAGCACACTTGGACGACTGACCCTAAGAAATCTAGTAAACGTAATAAATACTATGATGTTCCTTCCTCTGTGGAAGTGTTTCCTGTTCCACAGAGGAAGGAGATTATTTCAGGGGAATGGGAGAAGCCAGGGATACCTTTCTCCACATCTCCCATTTTTTAAAAAATTTGCCCTGTCGCTGACTCCATTAAAGATTCATGGCGCATGGTGCTTAAAGTAGAAGGGGCTATTTCTACTCTGGCTAAGAGAACTATGATCCCTATAGAGGATAACTGCTCCTTTAAGGATCCCATGGACAAGATGCTGGAGGCTTATTTATAAAAGATGTATGTTCATCAGGGTCTTCAATGACAACCTGCAGTTTGTATTGCTACAGTATCTGGCCTTGTCTGAATCAATTTTGGTAGAGACTCCGTTAGAGGAGATCCAAGATAGGATTAAGGCTATCAAACTGGTCAATTACTTTATTTCTGATGCTAACATGCAAGTTATTAGACTGGGAGCCAAGATGTCTGGTTTCTCTGTCCTAGCCTACAGGTCAGCTAATGTTACCTCCAAGTCCAAGCTTCTGGTGCTTCCTTACAAGGGTAAAACCTTGTTTGGACCTGGTCTGGCAGAAATAATTTTGGATATTACGGGCGGAAAAGGGTCTTTTCTTCCACAAGACAAGAAGAACAAACCTAAATGACGTCAAAGTAATTTTTGTTCCTTTGTCATTTCAAAGGTCAAAAGTCTTTCTCTCCTTCTTCCAAGAAGGAGCAGTCTTGGATCAAGGGGAAGCAATCAAAGAAGCCCTCAGCTGAGTCTAAGTCAGCATGAAGGGTTGGCCCCCAGGTCGGGATTGGATCATGTGGGGGGCAGACTTTGCCTGTTTTGTCAAGCATGGATACGAGATGTCCCAGATCCTTCGGCTGTGGATATAGTATCTTAGGGTTACAAAATAGAATTCAAAACGTTTCCTCCCAGAGGCAGATTCCACCTCTCAAGATTGTCTGCAGTCCAGGTAAAGAGAGAGGGATTCTTGAACTGTGTTCAGCACCTTTTCTCTCTGGGAGTGATTGTTCCAGTTCCACTAAGGGAACAGGGTCTAGGATTTTATTCAAATATCTTTGTGATTCCCAAAAAAGAGGAAACTTTTTGACCCATTTTACATTTGAAGTGTCTCAACAAATTTCTCAGAGTACCGTCATTCAAGAGGGTCAGTTCATGATGACCATAGACCTGAAGGACATGTATCTTCATGTTCCCATCCACAGAGATCATCACAAATTCCTGAAATTCACTTTTCTAGACAAGCACTCTCAGTTTGTGGCTCTTCCGTTTGACCTTGCCACAGCTCCCAGAATTTTCTCAAAGGTTCTGGGGGCTCTCTTGGCAGTGGTCAGGTCTCGGGGAATTGCAGTGGTGCCCTATCTGGATGACATATTGGTTCAGGCACCATCTTTTCAACAGCAAACTCTCATACAGAGATCTTGTTGTCTTTTCTACGTTCCCACGGATGGAAAGTGAATCTGAAAAAGAGTTCCCTTGTTCCATCTACCAGGGTGGTTTTCTTAGGGACCATAATAGATTCCCTATCTATGAAATTTTTTCTAACAGAGGTCAGAAAATCCAAAATTCTCTCCTCTTGCCTCTCTTTACAGTCTACAGATCAATGTATGGAGGTAATTGGTCTGATGGTCGCTTCCATGGACATCATTCCCTTTGCTCGATTCCATTTGAGAGCTCTGCAATTATGCATGCTCAGGCAATAGAACAGAGACCATTCGGACCTTCTCAGAGGATAGATCTAAACCAGTTGACAAGAGATTCTCCCATGGTGGCTTTCTCAGGAGCATCTGTCTCAGGGCACATGCTTACGGAGACCTTCCTGGGTGATTGTGACCACGGACGCCAGCCTGCTAGGCTGGGGAGCAGTCTGAGAATCGTTAAAGGTGCAGAAACTATGGACTCGGGAGGAGTCTGCTCTCCCCATAAACATCTTGGAGTTGAGAATGATTTACAATGGTCTGATGGCTTGGCCTCAATTGTCCTTAGTCCGGTTTATCAGGTTCCAATTGGACAACATCACCTCAGTGGTTACATAAACCACCAGGGAGGAACTCGGAATTGCTTAGCCATGAAGGAGGTGGCTCGGATTATTCAGTGGGCGGAAGCTCACAATTGTTGTCTATCTGCCATCCACATTCCAGGAGTAGACAACTGGGAGGTGGATTTCCTGAGCAGAAAGACCTTTCATCCTGGGAAGTGGGCTCTCCATCCGCAGGTGTTCTTCAGGTTAACCCTCAAGTGGGGGGTGCCGGAGTTGAATCTGATGGCATCTTGGCAGAATGCCAAGCTTCCAATGTATGGTTCAAGGTCAAGAGATTTGCAGGCCGCTCGGATAGATGCTCTGGCGGTTCCTTGGGTTTTTGGTCTAGCATATCTGTTTCCTCCGTTTGCGCTCCTTCCACGGGTCATTGCTCGTATCAAACAGGAGAGAGCGCTGGTTATTCTAATAGCTCCTGCATGGCCTCACAGGATCTGGTATGCAGACCTAGTGAAGATGTCATCTCTGCCTCCTTGGAGGTTGTCTCTGAGGAAGGACCTTCTAACTCAGTGTCCATTCCTCCATCCAAATCTCATTTCTCTGAAGCCGACTACTTGAAGATTGAACGCTAAGTTCTGGCTAAGCGTGGGTTTTCTGAGTCAGTCATGGAGACCATGCTGCAGGCTCGCAAGCCTGTTACTCATAAAATTTACCATAAGGTATGGCATAAATACCTTTATTAATGTGAATCGAAGGGCTACTCTTGGAGTAGGGTCAGGATTCCTAGAATTTAGTCTTTTCTCCAGCAAGTTCTGGATAAAGGTGGTTGTCAGTCAGTTCTCTGAAAGGTCAGATTTCTGCATTATCTATTATTTTACATAAGTGTCTGGCGGATGTGCCAGATGTTCAATCTTTTTGTCAGACCCTGGTCAGATTCATGCCTGTGTTTAAATGAAATTGTTGTTCCTTCTCTCTGTCCTAATCCTTCTTCCCTTAAGGAACGTCTGTTGCACAACTTGGATGTTGTGCGTGCTCTAAAATTCTACCTTCAGGCGACTAAGGATTTTCGCAGTCTTCTGCCCTGTTTGTTTGTTTCTCAGGAAAGCATAAGGGTAAGAAGGCTACTGCTACTTCTCTTTCCCTCTGGTTGAGAAGTATAATTCATTTTTCTTATGAGACTGCTGGTCAGCAGCCTCCAGAGAGAATCACAGCTCATTCCACTAGGGCAGTCTCCTCTTCTTGGGCTTTAAAAAATGAAACTTCTGTAAAACAGATTTGCAAGGCTGCACCTTGGCCCTCTCTGCATACTTTTTCCAAATTTGATACTTTTGCCTCAGCTGAGGCCTCTTTTGGGAGAAAGGTTCTTCAAGTGGTGGTGCCTTCTGTTTAGGTCTGCCTGTCTTGTTCTCCCTCCCTATTCATTCCTAGGGAAGGGCGAATGTGTAAATTTTCGAATTTCGAATGTAGAACGAATGTTATTACCGAAATTCGAATTCTAAATCCGAATGTCGATAAGAACGAATATTCTTAAAAATTCGAAAATCGAATGTTATTTACAGTTTTCGAATGTCACTTTTGAATTCGAATGTTTATAATTATATCGAATGTCCACATTCGAAATTTCGAATTTAACATTCTATTTAACAAATACTATTCAGAAGTTGAATAGTTCATGTGGAAGGGCGGGAATCTAGTAAATTGATACATAATAGATACAAATATATCATTTTTAATGTTTCCATATAGAATATTGCATAATTCGAATATTACATTTAAAGAAAGCATTAGAAATACTATTACAAACATATAAAACATAATTTATGCTTACCTGATAAATTTATTTCTCTTGTAGTGTATCCAGTCCACGGATCATCCATTACTTATGGAATATATTCTCCTTCCCAACAGGAAGCTGCAAGAGTCCACCCACAGCAAAGCTGCTATATAGCTCCTCCCCTAACTGCCATATTCAGTCATTTGACCGAAAACATGCAGAGAAAGGAAAAACCATAGGGTGCAGTGGTGACTGTAGTTCAAATGAAAAAATTACCTGCCTTAAAGTGACAGGGCGGGCCGTGGACTGGATACACTACAAGAGAAATAAATTTATCAGGTAAGCATAAATTATGTTTTCTCTTGTTAAGTGTATCCAGTCCACGGATCATCCATTACTTATGGAATACCAATACCAAAGCTAAAGTACACGGATGATGGGAGGGACAAGGCAGGTACTTAAACGGAAGTTACCACTGCCTGTAAAAAAAACCCTTTCTCCCAAAAATAGCCTCCGAAGAAGCAAGGTATCAAATTTGTTAAATTTGAAAAGTATGAAGCGCAGACCAAGACTCCGTCTTGTAAATCTGTTCAACAGAAGCCACATTTAAAAAAAAGGCCCAAGTGAAAACCACAGCTCTAGTAGAATGAGCTGTAATCCCTTCAGGAGGCTGCTGTCCAGCAGTCTCATAAGCTAAATGAATTATGCTTTTTAACCAAAAAGACAGAGAGGCTGCTGAAGTCTTTTGACCTCTCCTCTGTCCAGAATAGACAACAAACAAGGTGAACGTTTGATGAAAACTGTAGTAGCTTGTAAGTAAAACTTTAAAGCACAAACCACGTCCAATATTGTGTAATAGACGTTCCTTCTTTGAGGAAGGATTAGGATACAAGCATGGAACAACTATCTCTTGAGTGATGTACTTGTTAGATACCACCTTAGGAAAAAAAACCAGGTTGGTACACAGGACTACCTTATCCGTACGAAGGACCAGATAAGGAGAATCACATTGTAACACAGATAACTTGGAGACTCTACGAGTCGAGGAATTAGCTACCCAAAAGGAACTTTCCAAGATAAAGATTGATATCTATGGAACAAAAAAGGTTCAAACGGAACTTCTTGAAGAACCTTAAGAATCAGGTTTAAGCTCCATGGCGGAGCAACAGTTTTAAACACAGGCTTGGATCTAACCAAAGCCTGACCAAATGCCTGAACGTCTAGAATACCTGCCAGACGCTTGTGCAAAAAAATAGACAGAGTAAAAATCTGTCCCCTTTTAAGGAATTAGCTGACAACCCTTTTCTCAAAAACATCTTGGAGAAAAGATAATATCCTGGGAATCCAGACTTTACTCCATGAGTAACCCTTGGATTCATAACAATCAGATATTTACACCATATCTATGTTCAATTTTCCTAGAGACAGGCTTTCATGTCTGTATTAAAGGTATCAATGACTGACTCGGAGAAGCCATGCTTTGATAACATCAAGCGTTCAGTCTTCAGGCAGTCCATCTCAGATTGATTCTATTTAGATGGTTGAAAGGACCCTGAGGTAGAGGGACCTGTCTCAGAAGCAGAGACCGTGATGGAAAGGATGACATGTCCACCAGATCTGCATACCAGGTCCTGCGTGGCTACGCAGGCGCTGTCAAAAACACCAAAGCCCTCTCCTGCTTGGTCTTGACCTCCGGAGGAAATCCCACTCCCCCGGAAGAAAAGTCTGACGACTTAGAAAATCCACCTCCCAGTTCTCAACACCTGGGATATGGATAGCTGATAGACAAGAGTGAGTCTCTGTCCAGTGAATTATTGTAAGACTTCTAACATCGCTAGGGAACTTCTGTTCCCCCTTGATGGCTGATGTAAGCCACAGTCGTGTATATTGTCCGACTGAGTATGATGTACCTCAGAGTTGCTAACTGAGGCCAAGTCTGAAGAGCATGGAATATCACTCCCAGTTCCAGAATATTTATTAGAAGGAGGGTCTCCTCCTAAGTCCACTATCCCTGAGCCTTCAGGGAGTTCCAGACTGCATCCCAACCTAAAAGGCTGGCATCTATTGTAACAATTGTCCCATCTGACCTGCGGAAGGTCATACCCTTGGACAGATGGACCCGACATAGTCACCAGAGAAGAGAATCTCTGGTCTCTTGGTCCAGGTTTAACAGGGGGACAAATCTGTGTAATCCCCGTTCCTCTGACTGAGCATGCATAGTTGCAGCGGTCTGAAATGTAGACGTGCAAACGGTACTATGTCCCTTGCCGCTACAATTAAGCCGATTTCATTCATGTACTGAGCCACCGAAGGGCGCAGATGGGATGAAAAAACACGGCAGAAATTTAGAAACTTTTGACAACCTGGACTCCGTCAGGTAAATTTTCATTTCTACAGAATCTATCAGAGTCCCTAGGAGGGAAACCCTTGAGATTGGGGATAGAGAACTCTTTCCTTGTTCACTTTCCACCCATGTGATCTCAGAAATGCCAGTACTACGTCCGTATGAGACTGGGCAATTTGGATGTTTGACGCCTGTATCAGGATGTCGTCTAAATAAGGGGCCACTTCTATGCCCCGCGGTCTAAGGACCGCCAAAGCGACCCCAGAACCTCCATAAAGATTCTTGGGGCTGTAGATATACCAAAGGAAAGAGCTACAAACTGGTAATGCCTGTCTAGAAAGGCAAACCTGAAAAACGATGGTGATCTTTATGCATCACAATGTGAGGATAAGCATCCTTCAAATCCATTGTAGTCCTCTATTGACTCTCCTGGATCATAGTTAAGATGGTACGAATAGTTTCCATCTTAAATGACGGAATTCTGAGGAATTTGTTTAAGATCTTTAGATCCAAAATAGGTCTGAAGGTTCCCTCTCCTCCACAAACAGATTTGAGTAAAAACTCTGTCCCTGTTCCTCTCTTGGAACTGGATGGATCTCGTACACAATGTAAGAATGCCTCCTTCTTTATCTGGTTTGCAGATAATTGTGAAAAGCGAAATCTCCCCTTTTTTTTGGGGGGAATCTTTGAAATCCAGAAGATATCTCTGGGATATAAATTCCAATGCCTAGGGATCCTGGGCATCTCTTGCCCACGCCTGGGCAAAGAATGAAAGTCTGCCCCCTATAGGATCCGTTACCGGATAGGGAGCCGTTCTACATGCTGTCTTAGAGGCAGCAGCAGGCTCCTTGGCCTGCTTATCTTTGTTCCAGGTCCGATTGTCTCCAGACCGCCTTGGACTGAGCAAAAATTCCCTCTTGTTTTGCCTTAGAGGAAGAGGATGCCACACCTGCCCTGAAGTTTTTAAAAGGCACGAAAATTAGACTTTTTTTTTTTTTTTTTTTTTTTGGCCCTTGATTTGGACCTATCCTGAGGAAGGGCATGACCTTTTCCTCCAGTGATATAAGCAATAATCTCCTTCAAACCAGGACCGAATAGGGTCTGCCCCTTGAAGGGAAGTTAAGTAGCTTATTTATTAAAGTCACGACAGCTGACCATGATATAAGCCATAGCGCTCTGCGCGCCAGTATAGTAAAAAAACTGAATTCTTAGCTGTTAGTCTAGTCAAATGAACAAGGCATCAGAAAACAAAGGAATTGGCTAGCATAAGCTTGTCAAATATATTCATCCAATGGAGTCGCTTAACTGTAAAGTCTCATCAAGAGACTCAACCCAGAACGCCGCAGCAGCAGTGACAGAAGCAATGTATGCAAGGGGCTGCAGGATAAAACCCTGTTGAATAAACATTTTTTATCCATTGGATCTAAAAAGCACAACTGTCCTCGTCAGAGGTAGTGGTACGCTTAGCTATAGTAGAAACTCTTCTCTCCACCTTAGGAACTGTCTGCCAGAAGTCCCGTGTGGTGGTAACTATTAGAAAACATTCTTCTAAAAAATAGGAGGGGAAGAGAACGGCACACCTGGTCTATCCCATTCCTTATTAAAAAAATTTTTTAGTAAACCTCTTTAGGTATTGGAAAAACATCAGTACACACCGGCACTGCATATTATTTATCCAGTCTACACAATTTCTCTGGCCCTGCGATTGTACACATTCATTCAGAGCAGCCAAAGCCTCCCTGAGCAACAAGTGGAGGTTCTCAAGCATAAATTTTAAATGTAGAAATATCAGAATCAGGTTAAATCATCTTCCCTGAGTCAAAAAAAAAAAAATCACCCACAGACTAAGCATATTGTGAGGTAGTATCATACATGGTTCTTAAAGCGTCTGTATGCTCTGTATCTACCCCCAGAGCTAACTGCTTTCCTTTAATTTCAGGTAGTCTGACTAATACTGCTGCCAGAATATTATTCACCACCTTTGCCATGTCTTGTAAAATAAACGCTATGGGCGCCCTTGATGTACTTGGCGCCATTTGAGCATGAGTCCCTGAAGCGGGAGTCGAAGGGTCTGAAACGTGGGGAGAGTTAGTCGGCATAACTTTCCCCTCAACAGAATCCCCTGGTAAAAGAAACGCTATGGGTGCCCTTGATGTACTTGGCGCCATTTGAGCGTGAGTCCCTAAAGCGGGAGTCAAAAGGTCTGACACGTGGGGAGAGTTAGTCGGCATAACTACCCCCACGACAGAATCCTCTGGTGATAATGTTTTTAAAGACAAAAAATGATCTTTATTGTTTAACATGAAATCAGTACATCTGGTACACATTCTAAGATGGGGTTCCACCATGGCTTTAAAACATAATGAACACAGAGCTTCCTCTATGTTAGACATGTTAGAACAGACTAATAATGAGACTAGTAAGCTTGGAAAACACTTTAAATCAAGTTAACAAGCAAATATATAAAACGTTACTGTGCCCTTAAGAGAAACAAATTTTGTCAAAATTTGAAAAACAGTGAAAAAAAAAAAAAAAAAAAAAGGCAGTAAAACAAATGAAATTTTTACAGTACATGTAATAAGGTAACAGAGCATTGCACCCACTTGCAAATGGATGATTAACCCCTTAATGCAAAAAACAGATAAAAAAAAAAAAAGACATAGACGTTTTTAAAAACAGACACAACAAACTGCCACAGCCAACAGTGGGAAGCTTCAGTTAACTGTTTCTATGCAAAATTTAAGCCAGCCATGTGGAAAAAACTTAGGCCCCAATAAGTTTTATCACCAAACATATGTTAAAAAACGATTAAACATGCCAGCAAACGTTTTAAAACACATTTTTACAAGAGTATGTATCTCTATTAATAAGCCTGATACCAGCCGCTTTTACTGCATTTAAGGCTATACCAACATTACAGTGTTATCACCAATGTACGTTTAAAAAACGATTAAACATGCCAGCAAACGTTTTAAAACACATTTTTATAAGAGTATGTATCTCTATTAAGCCTGATACCAGTCGCTGCATTTAAGGCTTTACTTACATTACTTCGGTATCAGCAGTATTTTCTTAGTCAATTCCATTCCTAGAAAAATATTTTACTGCACATACCTTATCTCCAGGAAAACCTGCACGCCATTCCCCCTCTGAAGTACCTCACTCCTCAGAATGTGTGAGAACAGCAAATGGATCTTAGTTACGTCTGCTAAGATCATAGAAAAACGCAGGCAGATTCTTCTTCCAAATACTGCCTGAGATAAACAGCACACTCCGGTGCCATTTAAAAATAACAAACTTTTGATTGAAGAATAAACTAAGTAGAAAGCACCACAGACTCTCACAACCTCCTATCTATGTTGAGGCTTGCAAGAGAATGACTGAATATGGCAGTTAGGGGAGGAGCTATATAGCAGCTTTGCTGTGGGTGGACTCTTGCAGCTTCCTGTTGGGAAGGAGAATATATTCCATAAGTAATGGATGATCCGTGGACTGGATACACTTAACAAGAGAAATTCGAATTTTTCAAATTCGAATATTGCATAATTCGAATATTACATTTAAAGAAAAAGCATTAGAAATACTATTACAATCTAAATTCGAATTTTTCGAAAATAATATTTTCGAATGTAATCGTAAAATTCGAAACCGAACATTCGAAAATCGAATGTTAGAATGTTATGTAAACATTCGAAATTCGATTAGAACGAACGAATGTGTTAAAATTTGTGCCGTTTTTCGAATGTTGCGAAACATTCGCCCATCCCTATTCATTCTGTGTCCTCAAGCTTGGGTATTTATTGCCACTAGTAATTGGAATTTAATTATCTGATGAATGCTGCTCTTCAGTTCAGTTCACACATATGCCTAGCACATTATATAGTCATTAACTATTCCTTTAAATAAACAAGACATATTCTAGGAGCAATGCAGTTAGATAGAATGTGGTGCCTTATACTAAAAGGTGTGAACAGTATAGTATGTGAATAGTATAGTATGTGAATAGTGTTTTAGAAAAAGCTAAATCATTTAAAGGGACAGTAAAGTCAAAATTAAACATTCATGATTTAGATAGAGCATGCAATTTTACGCAACTTTCCAGTTTACTGCTACTATCAATTTTTTTTGTTTTCTTTGTATTCTTTGTTGAAGAGTCAACCTAGGTAGGCTGAAATAAATTTAGGAGCATGCATGTGTTGTTTGTATTATATGGCAGCAGTGTTTGCAGCTATGTATAACATTGTTATAAACATTGCTGCAAACACTGGTACCAGATGTCTAAAGACGCTCCCGAGCTCACCTTGTATTACTCTTTAACAAAGGATACCAAGAGAACTAAGAACAATTGATATAAGCAGTAAACTGGAACATTGTTTAAAATGTAATGCTGTCTCGAATATAGTTAAGTTTTCTGCCCCTTTAAATATAAAAATAAGTTTGATATGTGAATACATTATGGATTCATGGATTCTAGAGCTGACCTTATCTCTTTCAGTTATTCAGTTATGACAGAGGATTTGTTCAGTTAATGTGGATGGTTTGTAGTCACATTTAATTTGCATGGGAAGTATTGGCTGGACTAGTGGAATGAATAATTGAATACTCTCCAGTCACTTAGGCCTAGATTTAGAGTTTGGCAGTAGCCGTGAAAACCAGCGTTAGAGGCTCCTAACGCTGGTTTTAGGCTACCGCCGGTATTTGGAGTCAGGGTCTAACGCTCACTTTTCAGCCGCGACTTTTCCATACTGCAGATCCCCTTACGTCAATTGCGTATCCCATCTTTTCAATGGGATCTTTCTAACTCCGGTATTTAGAGTCGTGTCTGAAGTAAGCGTGAGAAATCTAACGACAAAACTCCAGCCGCAGAAAAAAGTCAGTAGTTAAGAGCTTTCTGGGCTAACACCGGTTCATAAAGCTCTTAACTACTGTGCTCTAAAGTACACTAACACCCATAAACTACCTATGTACCCCTAAACCGAGGTCCCCCCACATCGCCGCCACTCGATTACATTTTTTTAACCCCTAATCTGCCGACCGCCACCTACGTTATACTTATGTACCCCTAATCTGCTGCCCCTAACACCGCCGACCCCTATATTATATTTATTAACCCCTAACCTGCCCCCCACAACGTCGCCGCCAGCTACCTACAATAATTAACCCCTAATCTGCCGACCGCAAAGAGCCGCCACCTACATTATAGCTATGTACCCCTAATCTGCTGCCCCTAATCAGAATCAAGTTCAATCCGATTGGCTGATCCGATCAGCCAATCAGATTGAGCTTGCATTCTATTGGCTGATCGGAACAGCCAATAGAATGCGAGCTCAATCTGATTGGCTGATTCCATCAGCCAATCAGAATTTTCCTACCTTAATTCTGATTGGCTGATAGAATCCTATCAGCCAATCGGAATTCGAGGGACGCCATCTTGGATGACGTCCCTTAAAGGAACCGTCATTCGTTGGGAAGTCGTCGGTGAAGATGGATGTTCCGCGTCGGCGGGATGAACACGGATCCTGAAGAAAGAATATTGAAGATGCCGTTGATAGAAGACTTCAGCCGGATCATGGACCTCTTCAGCTCCCGCTTGGATGAAGACTTCAGCCGGATCATGGACCTCTTCAGCCCCCCGCTTGGGCTTGGATCATGACATCGGAGGAGCTCTTCTGGATCGATCGGTGAACCTGGTATGGTGAAGATAAGGTAGGAAGATCTTCAGAGGCTTAGTGTTAGGTTTATTTAAGGGGGGTTTGGGTTAGATTAGGGGTATGTGGGTGGTGGGTTGTAATGTTGGGGGGGTATTGTATGTGTTTTTTTTACAGGCAAAAGAGCTGAATTCTTTGGGGCATGCCCCGCAAAGGGCCCTGTTCAGGGCTGGTAAGGTAAAAGAGCTTTGAACTTTTGTAATTTAGAATAGGGTAGGGCATTTTTTTATTTTGGGGGTCTTTGTTATTTTATTAGGGGGCTTAGAGTAGGTGTAATTAGTTTAAAATTGTTGTAATTTACCTGTAAAATAAATATAAATCCTAAAATAGCTATAATATAATTATAATTTATATTGTAGCTATATTAGGATTTATTTTTCAGGTAAGTATTTAGCTTTAAATAGGAATAATTTATTTAATAAGAGTTAATTTATTTAGTTAGATTTAAATTATATTTAACTTAGGGGGGTGTTAGTGTTAGGGTTAGACTTAGCTTTAGGGGTTAATACATTTATTAGAATAGCGGTGAGCTCCTGTCGGCAGATTAGGGGTTAATACTTGAAATTAGGTGTCGGCAATGTTAGGGAGGGCAGATTAGGGGTTAATACTATTTATTATAGGGTTATTGAGGCGGGAGTGAGGCGGATTAGGGGTTAATACATTTATTATAGTAGCGCTCAGGTCTGGTCGGTAGATTAGGGGTTAATAAGTGTAGTTAGGTGGAGGCGACGTTGGGGGCGGCAGATTAGGGGTTAATAAATATAATATAGGGGTCGGCGATGTTAGGGCAGCAGATTAGGGGTACATAGGGATAATGTAGGTGGCGGGGGTGTACGGAGCAGCAGATTAGGGGTTAAAAATAATATGCAGGGGTCAGCGATAGCGGGGGCGGCAGATTAGGGGTTAATAAGTGTAAGGTTAGGGGTGTTTAGACTCGGGGTACATGTTAGAGTGTTAGGTGCAGACGTAGGAAGTGTTTCCCCATAGCAAACAATGGGGCTGCGTTAGGAGCTGAACGCAGCTTTTTTGCAGGTGTTAGGTTTTTTTTCAGCTCAAACAGCCCCATTGTTTTCTATGGGGGAATCGTGCACGAGCACGTTTTTGAAGCTGGCCGCGTCCGTAAGCAACTCTGGTATCGAGAGTTGAAATTGCGTTAAATATGCTCTACGCTCCTTTTTTGGAGCCTAACGCAGCCATTCTGTGGACTCTCAATACCAGAGTTATTTTAAAGGTGCGGCCAGAAAAAAGCTAGCGTTAGCTACGCGGGTCGTTACAGACAAAACTCTAAATCTAGCCGTGCGTCTTTAAAGTAACAGTGTACTCCAATTTGTATATAGCAGCCTGTAATAGACATTACTATAAAGAAGAATATGCACAGATACTGATATATAAATCCAGTATAAAACCTATTAAAAACTTACTTAGAAGCTCCCAGTTTAGCACCATTTATGAGGTTAGGCTGGACACCCAGTAAAAGGGGCTGAGAAAGCAGGAAGAGCAGATACTCCCCCCTCAGCTGCATATGAAAAGACCCATTGTCCCTTTAATTATTTCCCTTGCTGCAAGCTTGCATGTCAGACACTGCTCTCCAAAAACTATCTAGGGAAACAATGGACTGATGTGTAAGCCCCAGAGCAGCAATTAAGTAAATTGAAAATATATCTTAAATTTGCATACTCTGAATAATTCATTTTTACTTTCATGTCTCTTTAACTCTCTCCTTGCTCTGTCTATAGCACTTGACAGGTGAAAATAGCGTTAAACGTAGTTATAGGGACATGAAACCCAAAATATTTCTTTCATGATTGAGATAGAATATTCAATTTTAAACAAATTTCCAATGTACATTTGTTATATAATTTGCCTTGCTCTCTTGGTATACTTTGTTTATAAGCATTCCTAGGCAGGCTCAGGAGCAGCATTGCGCTACTGGGAGCTAGCTGCTGGTTGATGGCTGTACATATATGCCTTTTGCTATTGGCTCCCTTAGAGAGGCACATTAACAGTTACGTACAAGTAATAAGGGGTTTATCGCAGCTGCTTGCGCTCGTCAGGTTTTCTGATCGTATTACAAGTTGAAAGTAAACATGATCGCTTGAGCGCAATTGAAGTTAATGTGGATTGGGTTAGCGCAACTTCAGATGTGTGGCTAACTGTTTTGCGAAACAAAAAAGTGTCACAAAACACATTAAAAATACATTACAAAGTATAGTTACATTTATAACGTTATCTAATAAAAATTATTTAAAAAAATGTTGCACAAAAAAGTTTTAAGGGCTCAAAGATATGAGGTCTCAGGTGTTAGAGAAAAGAAGACGGCAAAGGGCTTTAACATAGAGATACATACATATGCATATGTAAATATGTATGTGTATATATATATATATATATGTCTATGGGGCCAATTTATCAAAGTGCGAGCGGACATGATACAATGTAGCGTATAATTTCCTCCGCACATCGATAAATGCCGGCCGCATACGCTGTCGGAATTTATCATTGCACAAGCAGTTCTGGTGAACTGCTTGTGCAATGCCGCCCCCTGCAGATTCGCGGCCAATCGGCCACTAGCAGGGGGTGTCAATCAGCACGATCGTATAGGATCGGGCGGATTGATGTCTGCGGCCTCAGAGCAGGCGGACAAGTTATTGAGCAGCGGTCTTTAGACGGCTGCTTCATATCTACTGTTTCCAGCGAGCCTGAAGGCTCGTGCAGAAACAGGGGCATCAAGCTCCATTCAGAGCTTGATAATTCTGCCCCTATATGTGTGTACATATGTATTTATGTATTTATATGTGTATATGTATTTACAGACATATTTACACATATAAACACATAAATACAAATATATAGACATAAATATAAGTGAATTGGAGCCCTTTGCAGTCAAGTAAATGAAAACATGTAAAAACTTTTTTTCATATTTGATAAATTGTTATATTCTGTATTTACTGTAAATATTTCACATTCCAATGTTCTGCACATAGGGGAATATGTTCAATATATTTCTAAAAAGATATTCCTATATATATTCTGTATATATCCAAACCTATATGTGCAAAACCATCAGATATACTTATTTTAGTAGGGTTAAATATTCACTGAAATCCTAAAATTCTACAGTTCCAACATGACAATTTATATTTGTTGTAGTGTCTTTTACTATTTAAATTTTTTTGATGTGTTGATTCATATTGTTACCAGAATTTACATTTTTGTGGAAATGTTTGTTCTACATCTGTGGGGAAAATACAGAATACATAGAAATAAGAAATTATTATAACATAAAATGATCTTACACAATTTAATTTTCTGGTTTCCTTCTTTGCCCCAGGATGCTTTGATGAATTTGCTAAAACGGTCCCAGATACATTTTGTACACTGTCTGGTGCCCAGACTGGGAATGGATGGCACGGAATGCAAAACCTTACAACTGTGCAGAAGAGCAGCAGGAGATCCAATTAATGCTCATATTGATGTCCCCACTGTAAGAACTCAGCTTGCAGGAGCACAGCTTTTAGATGCAATGCGTCTCTGCAGGATAGGTAAGAGACAAGTGTATTTATTGGCTAGACAAAGGCTAATTTGTGTCATATGCATATATGAACCAGTTTAGTTATTTCATTACACTATTCCAAATAATATTAAAACCAATATGTAGCAGACCCACAATATCTCATTTAATCTCTGAATCAATTGTTTATTGAATCCTATTTGGTTTATTATTAATTATATTTCATTTTAATTTCTTGCATTGCATGTAAACATTGTATGTTACCCCAAAATGTTTTTATTTGCACTTTTTTCAAACTATGGGGTCTGTTTATCAAGCAGCGGATACTGCTTTGGAGGCCCATCGTTTCAGGCTACACCTACACATACATAAACATAAATAGAGATGTATACAAATACACGTACATATGTACAAACACATACATAAACACATACATACATATATATATATATGTACATACATAAACATATGTAGCTACGCATACATAGATACACATACATATATAGCTACACCTACATACATATATATATATATAAGTAAAGTAAAGTTCACTGTGACTATCCTTGAGTTCACTCAAATACTGATATTATAAAACAAAGTTCAAATTCCAGAGGATAAATGTCCTTAAGCGAACAAACAAACAAATAAATATATTTATTCTCGGAATTGTATCCTGCAGATGCCCCCTATACACGCCTCACAATAACCTCCTGTGTGGAAGCAGTTAACTTCAGGGCTCATGAAATTGCCATAGAGAGATCACAAGTCACAATCAGTACCAGTGTAGGAGTAACAAACAATTGCCATAAGCATTCAGACAACACAGACGGAGGATGAGAATCAAGGGAAACCGTGTTCCCAAGAGGCACTACCGCCTCAACTCACCACCTCAAAGGTGCTTTGATCATCCCTTCCTCCAATGGCTCCTCGTTGAAGTCCTGTATGGGCAAAGGCAAACTCTTGGAGCCCGCTTGGTGAACACTGCAGCGTCTCTGTGAAGCGTCCCACTATGCGGGAGGGGGTGTGTTCCGGCCGTCTCTCAACACGTGGTATCCGTGGACCAATCCGGAACAGGTATTAGCACTTGCATGGAAATCCTCTAGGAAACTTTGGAGCTCACGTCCTGAAACCGCTGCTGCAGCCCAGAAAAATAATAAACAGCAAAGAAGAGATATTGCAGACAGCGGTTTGTAGTAGTAAAAACACAGTCTTTATTTGAACAAGTTTAAAACACTCCAGAGGTCAGCACGGGTACATCACAACGAATAGTACGCTAACCTGTTTCGGCCCTCAGGCCGTAATCATAGCTAAAGGACAATACACCTGAGCCACTTAAAAAGGCACCAGGATCACCTTGATTGGGTAAAATCAAATAACACATTGTGAGAAAGAATAACCCTATGGGTACTTATATAAATTTATATAGCCTGTTGTCAACTCCGTTAAGATATGTACTTATATTAAATGACAGATCAAAAAATAAATAAATAAATTAAATATTTGTGTTTATATATATATATATATATATGTTTGTTTATACCTGTACATACACATAATTATGATAATTATGGTTAACCTATAAACCCAACAGCTAATAGCTGTATTATTAATGGCAATAAAATGTTGCATTAGAGAGCAAAGTTCCAAATTGTTTGTTACTCCTACACTGGTAGTGATTGTGACTTGTGATCTCTCTATGGCAATTTCATGAGCCCTGAAGTTAACTGCTTCCACACAGGAGGTTATTGTGAGGCGTGTATAGGGGGCATCTGCAGGATACAATTCCGACAATAAATATATTTATTTGTTTGTTTGTTCGCTTAAGGACATTTATCCTCTGGAATTTGAACTTTGTTTTATAATATCAGTATTTGAGTGAACTCAAGGATAGTCACAGTGAACTTTACTTTACTACTAATTTTCATTAAGTGCCTTGCCCAGTTGCACTTCACTGTTTCTATCCTATAACCTGAGCTGTCCATTATCTAGGCTCCATGGAGGTCACACATTTTTACTCTTTATTGCCTGTTTCTGAAAGAGACTGTACTTCTATGGAAATTGAGAGAATTTTCTCTACAGACAAATCCAATTATTCATTGTCAGCTTTATTTGAAGAAATGGAGAAACTTTTGATCAGGGAGCATAAGCTCCAGTGGGACATATGGACATTAGAGACATATATTAAACTTAAGATCATACCACGTGGGTTAAGATTGAACAAATTTCCCACGTTTGATGTTACTGACACTGTGTTTATTGGCACATGGAATGATATTTTGTCTGATTGCTCAGTACGCTTAATGTTGTTGTTAACCTCTTACAAATCTAATCTCCTCCTTTGTAGCAAAAGTGAAAGATTCAGTTCTTGAAATTAAACACACAAAATTTGTAAGGGATCAGACTGATTATAGCAACAACACAGTATATTCATGGAAGCGTTCAGACAAGGCTGCATACAGAAGGCAGAACAGGGGGAGGTTTAGGAATAGACGTAATAATATCAGTAACAAAACTAAAGGTCAAGCACCTACACATAATATAGAGGTCAAGCGAGTAACATATTCAGATACTGACTTTGAGTCAGGAGAGGAAACTGGTGCATCTAGTGGAGAGGAACCCCCTAAAGGTATTTTAAAAAATGGTCATCAAGTATTAGTACAGAACACACATGCTTTGGCGTCCTCTGATCATCACCAGTTTCAAGCAGCTACCAATAAGAGCTTTGCATCTAATTATGTGGAAGAAAGTGTTGGTGCTATGGCAATGCAAACACATGTTTCTGCTGATGATCAGAGAAAGATAGAGCAGGTTTTTTCTCTCCCTCCTCAACGTACCGGGATAGGTCAAACAGGCCAGGGACATTATCATCTGAGGGGCCAGAGAGGGAAGCAGAAGTACAAATAAGTAATGTTATAAATCTGTCTAAGTTTACACTCACAGATTCACAAATCTCTCTCCTAAGCCGTGGCCTAAATTTTGCACCCACTAACCATTTTAACATATTTAATACAATCCTTGATGTTAACAAACTAATACGTAACATGACTTTACAGAAACATTTTTATACTGAATCACCTGATTATTCAGGTAGTAGAGTGGATTCTGACACGAATTCATTTACACATGTTTTACGTACTAGCAAATTAACATTTAGTGAAACCTGTGATGTAATTAATATGGAATGTTTGTCTAGAGACACCCTGACTGATACTAACAGAGAAAGTATTAATGCATCCAGTGGTTTCCAGAACAGATCACTGTTCTACCCTATTCATACAAGGGGTAACACTTTGGAGACTTTCTTCAAACGTGTAGAACGTGATCTAGTTAAACTTAAAAACTCTGTTGGGTATCAAGCCCCCAATCTGTCTAGACCAGAGAGAGCTGCCCTTAAAGAGCTTCAAGAGAATCATGACATAGTCATACGTACAGCTGATAAGGGGGGCTCAGTCGTGGTCTTGCACAGATTGGAGTATGTGAATGAGGCTTTGCGTCAACTTAACAATATTGAAGACTACATTCCCCTCTCTAGGGACCCTACCACTGATTTTAAAAGGGAGCTTTTGGACATACTGCATGATGGATTGGATGATGGGCATTACGATCGGAAAACTTTTGAGTTTCTAGTGGTGGACCTTACGGTAGTGCCCATCTTCCACCATCTACCAAAGGTGCACAAATCCCTTGAGGACGATAGGGGACGTCCTATAGTCAGTGGAATTGGTTCACTGATGGAACATGTTTCACAATAGGTGGATAGCCTTCTGCAACCCCTGGTTCAGAATCTGTATAGCTATATCCAAGACACTAAGGATGTCATTTGCACACTTGAGCATCTGAAATGGCAACACAATAGTTACAAGTGGGCCACAATTGATGTGGTCGCACTATACTCCTCCATTCCACACGAGGAGGGTCTAGTAGCGGTCAATTTCTTTTTGGAATTTTATTCTGATTTTTCTATTGAGTTCAAGCGTTTCATTCTTAGAATTCTTAAATTTTTGCTTACGCACAACTATTTTTCTTTTGAGGATGGTTTCTATCGCCAGAGACGTGGGACAGCTATGGGGGCAAAGTTTGCCCCCTCTTATGCCAACCTATTTATGGGTTGGTGGGAGCTTTCCCACGTCTATGGAGATGGGAACCCCTTTAGAGAATTTATTTACTTTTATGGCCGCTATATAGATGACCTGCTCCTCGTGTGGAGTGGGAGTGAGTCACAGTTCATGTCTTTCATTGCACACTTGAACTCTAATAATATTGGAATAAAGTTTACCAGTGAACTACAGGGAAATGTGATTAATTTTTTTGGATATCACGATTACAGGTATGGAGGATGGAAGAGTAGAGACAGAGATTTACAGGAAGCCCATAGCCGGGAATACCCTCCTACATGCACAGAGTTGCCATCCTAGGCACGTACCCTTTGCTGTGGCAAAGGGCCAATTTATTCGGGTCAAACGTAACTGTTCTTTACCGAACAAATGTGCTGAACAGTCACAAGATTTGACTAACAGGCTAAAACATAGAGGGTACAGTGCTAAGGTCATTAAAGAGGCCAGGGAACAGGTAGATGGCCTTGAGAGGTCAAAGGTTTTGGGTTTGACAAGTGTAACTGATAATCCTAAAACCATCAATGAACATAAAGGAGTAACTTTTGTTACAGAATTTAGTCAGGAATATACAGAAATTTGCAAAATAGTTAAAAAACATTTTTCATTTCTAGCGGCTGATAAGCTTGAGCATTGTATTGCCCAAGGTTTACGCTGCTCCTATAGGAAAACAACCACATTGGGTAATCTACTATTTCCTTCAGTGTTACCTAAAACCAACCAAAAGCAGAGTTCTTGGCTTACACACAGAGGCATATTCAAGTGCCGAAATAAATGCATGGTGTGTGAATTTGTTTTACCCTCTGACAGTATTAAGTCCGAAGTCACAGGGGAGACTTTTGCTATACAGTCCTGTCTCAAATGCACTTCTACGTATGTTGTGTATGTGTTGAGTTGCACTACGTGCCATTTACAGTACGTTGGACTCACGACTACTGAGGTAAAGGTGCGCATTCGCAATCATCTCTCCACGATACAGGCTGGTGCAGCGTCTACACCATTGGTGCAACACTTTGCGAAGTGTCATCAGAAAAGTGTAGATTTGCTTAGGTGGCAGGCTATTGAAAGAGTGCTTTGCCCCCCAAGAGGATTTTTAAATAACAAACTCGTGTACCTACAGGTTTAAATTCAGAATATGACTTAAAGGGACATTATACACTCATTTTTTCTTTGCATAAATGTTTTGTAGATAATCTATGTATATAACCCATAAAGTTTTTTTTTTAATTAATGTATAGTTTTGCTTATTTTTAAATAACATTGCTCTGATTTTCAGACTCCTAACCAAGCCCCAAAGTTTTATGTGAATACGCTCGACTACCTACTCCAGCTTGCTCCTGTTTGTGTAAAGGGTCTTTTCATATGCAAAAGAAGGGGGAGGGGGGGGAGTGTCTTATTTGCCACTTGCAGTGGGCTTTCCAGCTACCTTTTCAACAGAGCCAAAGTGACAGCTTCTAAGTAAGTTTTTAAACATTTTTATACTGGATTTTTATATCAGTATCTGTGCATATTATTCTTTATAGTAGTGTCTATTACATGCAGTTATATGAAAATGAGTGTATACTGTCCCTTTAATAAATTACTGGCAATAGATATTTCTATTGCCCTGGGTCAATTATTCCCTCCTGTGCAGCGGCCTGTCCTAACTTTGCACTTAACCTGCATTTATCCTGTTCCTAGTAAATACTCTAAATACTCTATATACTTCTTATACCCTCTATTATTACTATAGTCATTGGTGTTGCTACAGTTGACAATCAATAATTATTATAATGATATCTTTTCCATATCTTGAAATCTCTAAATATCAAGTCCCAATAAATATCAAGTCCCAATATACACATTTATTCAATGTTTTATTTACCATTACATTAATGTATTTTTCTCTCCATTATTCATCTTTAGCTAATGTTAAGCTTTCTATGACAGTGTTTAGGTACCTTTTAAGTTGACTTATAATGTTAGTCTTTAGTTCCATAATAGCTAGTAATTGAGCTTTGGAACTTTGCTCTCTAATGCAACATTTTATTGCCATTAATAATACAGCTATTAGCTGTTGGGTTTATAGGTTAACCATAATTATCATAATTTTGTGTATGTATAGGTATAAACAAACATATATATATAAACACAAATATTTAATTTATTTATTTATTTTTTGATCTACATACATACATACATAAACATATGTAGCTACGCATACATAGATACATAAATATATAGCTACACATACATACTTCAAAATATATATATATATGTACATACATAAACAAATGTACCTACACATACATAGATACACATACATATGTAGCTACACCTACACATACATACATGCACAATCATATGTACACACACATCCACATACACGTACATATGTACAAACATATACATAGATACAGTGGGTATTGAAAAGAATCATCCCCTTGAAAATAATCACATTTTTGCTGCTTTGCAGCCTTAAAGGGACAGTCTAGGCCAAAATAAACTTTCATGATTCAGATAGAGCATGCAATTTTAAACAATTTTCCAATTTACTTTTCTCACCAATTTTGCTTTGTTCTCTTGGTATTCTTAGTTGAAAGTTTAACCTAGGAGGTTCATATGCTAATTTCTTAAACCTTGAAGGCCACCTCTTTTCAGAATGCATTTTAACAGTTTTTCACCACTAGAGGGTGTTAGTTCACGTATTTCATATAGATAACACTGTGCTTGTGCACGTGAAGTTATCTGGGAGCAGGCACTGATTGGCTAGACTGCAAGTCTGTCAAAAGAACTGAAATAAAGGGGCAGTTTGCAGAGGCTTAGATACAAGATAATCACATAGGTTAAAAGTATATTATTATAGCCTTGTTGGTTATGCAAAACTGGGGAATGGGTAATAAAGGGATTATCTATCTTTTAAAACAACAACGATTCTGGTGTAGACTGTCCCTTTAAATAAAGACTGACACAGTTTTTGTTTATCCAGTTGTAATTACTCAGTGCAACTTATAACATCCAAGTGAAAGATATACCACCAACATATCAGGCAAAAATGAAGACAATTCAAAAACAGAATCACTTGTAAACTCAATCAGGTGTAGCTAATCACCTTCTCAACCTCACACACAAAGCCATTTGACCTTCATCTGTGATCAGCTGTGGGCATATTGATTAGCTCAGCATGAAAATAGGTTTCCTGGAGCATCTCAGTCCCTGGTAGTGCAACTGAAGCAAACAATTAACTATGGGTGGCAAGACACTGTCAAAAGATCTCTGCGATAATGTTGTGGACAGGCACAAGTCAGGAGATAGATACAAGAAAATATCAAAGGCTTTATTAATGCCTAGAAGCACAGTGAAGTCTATTATTAAGAAGTGGAAGGTATTTGGTACAACACAGACCCTCACGACTGAGCTCTGCCATAACACACCTAGGAGATTCTGAGGCCACATAGAAAAAGGTGTTATGGTCAGATTAGATTAAAATTGAATTATTTGGCCTCAACACCAAACAATATGTGTGGAGGAAATCCAATACAGCTCACCATCCAAATAACACCATACCTACAGTAAAGCATGGAGGTGGTAATATCCTGTTATGGGGCTGTTTCTCTGCAGCAGGCACTGGAGCACTTGTCAGGATAAAAGGAATAATGGATGGGGCAAAATACCGTCAAATTCTTGAGGAAAATCTGCTGCCCTCTGCCAGGAAATTTTTAAAGGGAAGAAGGTTTACCTTCCAACATGACAATGAGGCAAAGCACACAGCAAAAATGACCACACAGTGGTTGAAGGGGAAAAGGGTGAATGTCCTTGCATGGCCTAGTAAGAGCCCAAACTTAAACCCCATTGAATATCTGCGGCATGACTTGAAGACTGCAGTCCACAAACGGTCACCATCAAATGTAACGGAACTGGAGCAGTTCTGCACAGAAGAGTTGGCAAATATTGCAAAGTTAGTAGAGACGTATCCGAACAGACTAAAGGCTATAATTAAAGTTCAACAAAATACTGACACAAGGGGGTGATCCTTTTCCCAACTCAGTGATTCTGTTTTCAAATTGTCTTGGATGTTATAAGTTGTACTGAGTAATTACAACTGGATAAACAAAAACTGTGTCTGTCTTTATTTCAGGCTGCAAAGCAACAAAATGTGATTATTTTCAAAGGGGGTGATTTTTTTCAATACCCACTGTACACATACAAATGTACCTACACCTACACCTACACCTACACATATATATGTACATACACATAGAGATATATACACATACACGTGCATGTGTACAAACATATACATACATATGTAGCTACACCTACACATACATATATATATATATATATATATATATATATATATATATATATATATATATATATATATATATTTGTACATACATATGTAGCTACACCTATACATACGTACACAATCATATGTACATACACATAGAGATATATACACATACATGTTCATATGTACAAACATATACATACATACACATACATATGTAGATTAACCTACACATACATACACATATATATGTACATACGTATGAAGCTAAACTTACACATACATACGTACACAATCATATGTACACACACATACACATAAATAGAGATATATACGCATACACATACATATACAACACTTTGTCATATACCATATTTCTTTAAATCACTTTCCAAAAAACCCCCATTCATTTCCATGTTCTATGTATAAATGTGTGTGAATCATATGTTCAAGTCTTAATACTTTACTTCAGGTCTCCATGAACGTTACATTTTCCAGAACTATTATGTGTTGCACTCGAGCACATATCTCACCACTTGCAATATGAATGATTATAGTGCACCCTGCACTATCCAATTTAAAGCATAGGGCGCACTAAAAAAATGATGGCCTCATTAAGGTTCTCTGGTAAATAATGTTTTACCATTTACTTGTAATACCATATTTGCGTTATTCTTAGAGCAGGATATCGGTTAACGCACCCTGTACTATCGGTTGCACTCCATTTGAAGTCCAGGCTTTTATCAGGAATTAAATTTTAAGTTTAATGCCCCTTTAATTCAGCCATACAGCACTGCTTCAGCAGTTTTCTAGCATTCACTTAACATAAGTTAACACTTCTCTAGCCTTTTCTGGTTTAGATACAATTTGGATGTAATAGCTGAGTTATGAAACGCCCAAACCAATTTCTTTAATGATTCATATAAAGTATGCAATTTTAAGAAAGTTTCCAATTTACTTCTGTTCTTGGTATCCTTTGTTAAAGAGAATAGCTAAGTAGACAGCATGCAAGTGTCTGGAGAACTATACAGCAGCAGTTTTTCAAGAATGCTTTTGAGCACTAGATGAGAGCAGTGTTTACATAATGGGGCATATTTATCAAGCCCTTTACGGAGCTTGATGTCCCGTGTTGATGGACCGCTGCTCCATAACCTGTCCGCCTGCTCTGAAGCAGCGGACAAGCAGGTTGATTGACACCCCCTGCTAGTGGCTGTGGCCGGGTTGTTAGCCAACGGACATTTGGCCGACAGACATTTGGCAGATGGACATTTGGCCGACGGATAATAGTCCGACACACAAGTGGCTGTCAGATAACAGTCCGGCCACAAGATAGGTAGATAGATAGATTTAATAGATAAATATATGCAATAGATATATAGTATATATATAAATTTGATAGATAGATTCAATGGCCTCTAGTTATGAAGGTCTGTCGGACCTGATCCGACAGTGCGGATCAGGTCCGACAGACCTCGCTGAATATGGCGAGCAATATGCTCGCCGTATTCAGCATTGCACCAGCAGCTCACAAGAGCTGCTGGTGCAACGCCGCCCCCTGCAGACTCGCGGCCAATAGGCCACCAGCAGGGGGGTGTCAATCAACCCGATCGTACTCGATCGGGTTAATTTCCGGCGATGTCTGTCCGCCTGCTCAGAGCAGGCGGACAGGTTATGGAGCAGCGGTATTTGTGACCGCTGCTTCATAACTGCTGTTTCTGGCGAGTCTGAAGGCTCGCCAGAAACACGGGGCATCAGATCCATATGGAGCTTGATACATATGCCCCAATATATAGATATATAAATAGATAGATTCGATAGATAGATAATTTCACAGACAATTACAAGACGTGCATGCTGGGACCCATGGTTTGTTCCCAGAGGCGGTTGCAGCACCCATGGCTCTGATTAGAACAGAGCACTGCGGAGCGTATCTGCCCTCGGCCGATTTACGAACATGCTTCAGCATTCTGTTCGTCTGCCAAATGCCCGTCGGACAGAATGCTGTTTGCCAAATGTCTGTCGGCATTTTGTCAGAGCACCGCTAGCGGCTGATTGGCTGCAAATCTGCAGGAGGCGGCATTGCAGCAGCAGATCACAAGAACTGCTGGTGCAATGATAAATGCCGACAGCATATGCTGTCGGCATTTATCGATGTGCAGCGGACATGATCTGCAATATCGGATCATGTCCTCTCGCACATTAATAAATATGCCCCATAGTATTACATTGTTAAAAGCATTCACATAACACTGCTGCAATATAGTTCTCCAAACTTGTGCACACTCCTGACCCTATATACCTGCTACTCAACAAAGGATAACAAAGGAAAATTGAATTTTCTTAAAGAGACAGTAAAGTCAAAATGAAAAGTTCACAATTCAGATAGAGTATGCCATTTTAATCAACTTTCCAATCAACTTCTATTATCGATTTTGGTTAGTTCCCTTGGCATCCTTTGTTAAAGAGTAATCCTAGGTGATCTCATGAGCGTGCATGTCTCCTTAGCCATCTGGCCGCAGTTATTGCAACAATGTTTATAGCAATAATAAGCATAGTTGCAAACTCTGCAGCAGTAAAGTGTCTGTAACATTGTATGGCAGCAGTGTTTGCAACTACTTATAACGGTTGTAAAAACATTGTTGCAAACCACGGTGCCAGATGGCTAAGGACACGTGTACGCTCCTGAGATCACCTAGAATGACTCTTTAACAAAGGATACCAAAAGAACAAAGCAAAATTGAGGATATAAGTCAATTGGAAAGCTGGTTTAAATGTTGTTCTTTATCCAATCCATTCAAGTTTAATTTTGACTTTACTGTCCCTTTAAAACTGTATGATTTATCTAAATCATGAAATAACAATTTTTTTGTTTAGTGCTCCTTTATTAATATGTTAAACTATGTTTGCAGTTTGTATTTATTTCTTAAATGGGTCAGCTGGTAAGAAGTAATAATGAAGAGAATCTGTGCAGTAAGTCCCATTTTATGTAATATTCCTTGCCTTTCAATATTGTAATAACAGATCCTAATGAAACCCTGAGGACGAGAGGGGGAAATATAATACAAGGTTCTGTAACACCTGCTCTTTCATAACGCCCTCTATAATTACGATCTTAGTGAAGCTAGGCTAATGCAGTTATAAAAAGCAACCCTTAGTAAATACAGCCATTTATGTAATCAGTGACATTTTTTCTCTTGCAGGTTTCAGCACTATGCAACATTTTGCTTTTATTTGTTTTTAGTGTCATTAAAGAAATGAGATTCACTCTCTCTTGGGAGATTATTTAATGATTTTGCTGTTACTTGATATACAGATATTTATTTCCAAAGAGTATTGAAAAAAAAAAACGAATTGCAAAAGATTTGTAACGGTGCTCTCGCTCCATTATGCTTAACTCTTTAAAGGGAGCTTGAATACCATACATCAATGACATGTAACTAATGAATGCAAGTGTTTTTTCCATTCAGATCGCTTGATCACTTTGAAAGTGTCCTTCATTTTTATTACAAATATTTTTGAGCGTATAGCTTAACTTTACAATCACTTTAATGCTTTTATCCAATTTTCTGTCTTTACCTCCTCCTCCTCCTCCTCCTCCTCCTCAATTTGTCTCCAGTCATTTGCTCTTTTAAATTGGATTATCAATTTTGCATCAACAATTACGATAGGAAAAATATTATTTGCAATAGCAGTGGGTATTTAGGATGTTAATATTATTTTGTATATATAAATATATCCTATAAAATAAAAGGCCAGGTATATGTTTGTCTAATGCAGTCATGCGCAGTAGAGGCCGAGTGAGACAAACATACCTGGCCTTAACCCCTAAATGACCAGCACAGATGAGCAGTAGAGACAGCGCAAGGATGGCAATGGTCGTTAAGCTCTTGCCTTCTCTCTGCCGCAATCTTGCTAAAAGTAGCAAGATCATGCTATTTCTGCATGCCGCAAGAGTAGGGGTAGTGCAGAAATAGTCTTGCAGAGGTACCGAAGCAGAAAGGGATAATATGTGTCCCTCTCTGCTTTGGGTAGTGGTGGTGCCAATCGTTGGGGGCGTGGGAGTGTTAGGAGGGAGGCGGGAATGGGTGGGACTGCTACGCTACAGAAAAAAAATGTTTAGAGCGACAGTGAGTGGGAAGGGGGGAGGAGGGGGAGGAGGGAGAGGGGGTTCTGCAGGAAAAAAAAAAATGAGATAGGGATATAAATAGAGGGATAGGGATAGATGAATAGGGATAGAGGGATAGATGGATAGAGGGATAGATGGATAGAGGGATAGATGGATAGAGGGATAGATGGATAGGGATAGAGGGATAGGGATAGAGAGATAGGTGGATGGATAGAGATGGATGGATAGAGATAGATGGATAGAGATAGATGGATAGAGATAGATGGAGAGGGATAGAGGGAGAGGGATATAGCAATAGAGATAGAGGGATAGAGGGATAGGGTTAGAGGGATAGTGGGATAGAGATAGAGGGATAGAGATAAAGGGAGAGAGGGATAGAAATAGAGGAATGGTGATAGATGGATAGAGGGATAGGGTTAGAGGGATAGTGGGATAGAGATAGAGGGATAGAGATAAAGGGAGAGAGGGACAGAGATAGAGGGATAGAGACAGAGGGATAAGGGGATAGAGGAAGGGGTGGGAGTGGGTGAAACCACTGCTCTGCAGAAAAAAAATGTTGAAAGTGGCAGGGAGGGGGAAGGAGGGAGGGGGGATGAGGGAGAGAGAATTCGAGTGGATGGGGGGATCAGAGGTTAGGGATAGGTTCTTGGATGGGTGGGTAAATGAGGGAGGGAGGAGGGAGTTGGACACCTTTTGGCACTAGTATATTTATATTTAGTTAACAGATGGAGATTAGAAACTGTATATATGTCTACTTGTTTAAATACATATTTAATAAATTATTTTTAATTAACTAAGATGAATCAGTGCTAAACCACCTTAAGGAAAGAGAAGAATGCATGGCTACCCCAATCTGCTTCCTTGACTGCACATGTGCAAACAAAAGTTCATGCAGTATATGTGTATTAGTTTGGGTCCATTTGTTCTGGGGGTCAGGGAAATCAGTGAATAGAAAAAAAACATAAACAATATGCTCATTTGACAAAATAACAATGCCTTATTCATTGCACATCTCAGATATGAATGTACATTATAATGCATCTTACAGTTTGTGTTTAATGTCTCTTTAACATGGAGCAACAGCTTGTTCTCAAATGTGTAATCAGCCAATTACAAATGCCAGAATACTTAATTCAGCCCTTGTTTATATAAAAGAGAAAAGCACAGATGAAGTTCAAATGTTGCCATCATCAAATTTGTAGATTATAGTTCCCAAATTTCCAGAATTATACTACTAAGCAAATTTGCTAAATACCTATAATCCAAATCCATTAAACCCATTAAAAGATTACTCTGACATACATATGATATGTTCTGTTCACAAAGGCAGAATTCTATCTGTATAAATTAAAAGCATTTGATGGCCTCTTGGAATAAGACACAAATGTTATGCTTTGTTTAACTTGATATCAAGAGCCCTGAAGAGTGCACTATATTCTTGTTAAACTATCGTAAATTGATTTATTTTTTTGTGAGAGGTAAAAATTAGAACTATTTGTAATATCAAGAAACATTTTGTACAGAAAACATATTTTATCAAAACATTAATGTACCTGTGTTGTTAAAGTAAATTGCAGCCCCTGTGGTCTGCACCAAAGTAGAATATTTTTCATACTTAAAGGGACAGTAAACTATTTTTTACTTAATGCACAAGAAATTATTTATTGCTTTGCAAAATATCTGAATGCAAAATAAATATTTTGAAATTGTTTGCATCTGTTGATTTGTTAGAAAAATATGCATTGTTTTGCAGGCTCCAAAAAACATAATTTATGAAAGAACTTACCTGATAAATTAATTTCTTTCATAGTGGCAAGAGTCCATGAGCTAGTGACGTATTGGATATACATTCCTACCTGGAGGGGGCAAAGTTTACAAAACCTCAAAATGCCTATAAATACACCCCCCCCCACCTCACTCATACTTCAGTTTAATGTATAGCCAAGAAGTGAGGTGTAAAAAAGGAGTAAAAAGCCTATGAGAGAACCCTTGGAAAAAGAACCAGAGGCGGAAAAATGTAAGCAGGTTGGTAAAAACCAAAGAACTGCTAGAGCATCCACTATCCCCGCCTGAAGATCCTTGGATCTGGAAAGGAATCTGGAAAACTTCTTGTTTAGACGAGAGACCATCAGATCTATTTTTGGAAGACCCCACATCTGTACAAGGTGAAAAAAACACATCTGAATGGAGAGCACTCCCCCAGATATAAAGTCTGACGGCTGGAATAATCTCCTTCCCAATCGTCTACACCTGAGATATGAATCACAGAAATTAGACAAGAGGTGGATTCTGTCCAAGAAAGTATCCAAGATACTTCCTCCATAACTGAAGGACTGCAAATCCCACCTTGATGATTGACAAATGCCATTGTTGTGATATTTTCTGTTTAAAAAACAAATGTAAAATTGTCTCTTTAAAAGAAGCCACGCCTGAAGAGCCCTGAAAATAGCATGGAGTTCTAAAATATTGATTGGTAACCTCGCATCCTGAGGTTTCCAAAGTCCTAGTGCTGTCAGAGACTCTCAGACAGCTACCCCACCTGAAAAACTTGCATCTGTTGAGAATACAGTCCAGGTAGGTACAAACAAATGAGGCCCCCTGAACAATAAGGTGATAGTCCAACCACCAAATCAGAGAGAAAAAAGTGTTGGGATTTAAGTATATCAGTAATAACTGAAAATAATCCCTGCACCTATGGTGCAACATGCAAAGCTTTAGAGACCCTAAACGAAAAACGAGCAAAGAGGATCGCACCTGATTCTGCAATCATGAGACCAAAAACTTCCATGCCCAAAACCACTGAAGGAAAAACTAGAGACTGAAGGTTTAGACAAACTAAAATTAACTTCATTTGTCTCTAGTCTATCAGAGAAAGAATCATAGACACTAGATTTTATCTGGAAACCTAAAACGGTGACCCTTGTCTAAGGAATCAAGAAACACTATTGTAAATTGATCCTCCAACCATGTCTTGAGGAAACCACACTAGTTGTTTCAATTGAGATTCTGCTGAATGAAAAGATTAAAGCTAGTACCAAATATCATCTAAATAAGGAAACACCGCAATGCCCTGCTCTCTGAAAACTCTGAGCTGCCGCTAGCCCAAAAGGACAAGCGTCAAATTGGTAATGCTTATCTAAAAAAGAGAATCTCAGAAAACAAAAGTGGTCTGATTGAATTGAAAATAAGCATTCTGTAAGTCTATTGTGGACATGAAGTAACCTTGTTAAATAGAAAGGCAGAATAGTCCCTATAGTCACCATCTTGAAATGTCATCTCTTACAAAATGATATAAAAATATTTAGATCCAGAATTAGTCTGAACAAATTTTTCCTTTAGGACAATGAATAGATTTGAATAGAAACCCAAACTCCATTCCTGCAGAGAAACTGGAACCATCACCACTGAAAACTCTAAATCTGAAACACATTTCAGAAAAACCTGAACTTTCACAGGGTTTGTTATAACATGGAGAAGAATCTTCCCATGGGAGGTTTTTATTCTGAAACCTATTCAATACCCCTGAGAAAACAATATTCTGAATCCACTGATTTGAACAGAAACTGTCCAAATGTGTTGAAATAAATTCAATCTGCCCCCCCACCAGTAGAACTGGTTAAAAGGCCGCACCTCATCCAGTCTTAGGGGCTGAAATTAGTTTAATTATAAGGTTTGGAATTATTCAAATTCAGAAAAAAAAATCTAAAAGCAGAGCCAGAGGCCTTAGGGGAATGACCAAACAATTGGGAGTTTAAAAATTACCCTTAGATTTCTTAACTTGGGGCAGAAAATACTCGCTTTCCCTCAGTAACAGAGGAGATAATAAAATCCAATAGAATACCTTTAAAAATTACTATCCTAAAATAATAAGATAGTAATCTAAATTTAAACACCATATCAGAGATTTAAGTCATAAAACTTTTCTAGTATAAATGGCTAGAAACAAAGATTTATTATCAGATAAAATTACATAAAATATAGCATCATAAATGAAATGATTAGCATGTTGAAGTAGAAGAACAATGCTTAGACAAATCAAGATCTGATAACTAAACTGTCCAACCTAAAAGTTGAAACAGCAGCAACATTAGCCATAGAAATGGCAGGTTTAAAAAATATGGCCAATATGTAAATATGTGTCTCTTAAGATAGGAAACAAACTTCCGATCTAAAGGATCCTTAAAAGAAGAAATATCTTCCAAAGGATAGAAGTATGTTAGGCAAGAGAAGAAATAGCCCCACCTTAAGGGACTTTTACCTAAAAACACTAAATTAGTCATGGGTAAAGGATATAGCTTTTTAAACCTAGAAAAAAGGTAAAAAGAAGCACTAAGTTAAGATTCCTTACTAAACATATGATAGATAGCTTCTGGAATAAGAAAAACTTCAAGAGTTACCTCAGAAACTTAAAAAAACCCAGAATTCAAACATTTGCTTTTGGAATAAGAAAAACTTCAAGAGTTACCTCAGAAGCTTAAAAAAAAAACAGAATTCAAACATTTGCTTTTCTTGTTATCAAGAGGATTAGATTCCTCAATACTCAAAGTAAACAATACTTCGTTAATCAAGAATGAATACATTCAATTGAAAGTTTGATTTATCAAAATCAGTCTCTGAAATAGGATTGTCTGAGACAGAGAAAACCACATCCGCAGAAATACTACAGTATGCTGTCAATCAATACAGACTTCAAAGGTTTATGAGAAGTTAGGAGAGATTGTTTACGTTAATTTAAAGCCAGAATAGCAGTCATAGCCTTCTCTATATCTTTTGCAATATAATCCTTTATATCAACAGTAATATCATGTACATTAGACTGTAAAGGGAAAATAGTAGATGCATGTGTACTATAGAAACATTACCAGTATTAATAATAAAACATAACAAGTGCCACATATTTGAGCTGAATAAATAAAATCAGCTAATTAAACAATATACACACTTAGCTTTGGTAGAAATTGTGTACAGGCAGCATAGTTTCTACAGTAACATCAGAGGCAGGATCAGTTTGAGACAACTTGAAAAATGTAGCAAAAAAGAAAAAATAACATTTAAATAAAATATCCAACTTCCACAAAATAGCAGTTTCAGGAATGGGAAAAAATGCTTATATGAAAAACAAAAGCAAATATCATAGCCCTCTGTAACAAATGAAAGCAGAGAGCAAAAGAGCGAGAGACTTAATATAACAACATTTTTGGCGCCAAAAATGACGCCAACAAAGATGAAGCAATTGCTGAGAAAAAAACTTTTGGCGCCAAGGTTAACAGGTAATGACACGATTTGAAGCACAACCGGCGCGACTTCGCACCAAAAAAATTGCGTCATCAAAGACGCAAGAAATTACGTGACGTGACATCACAACAAACGCAACATTCACGCCAAAAAAAATTGCACCAAGAATGATGCAATAAATAGAGGCATTTTGTGCCATCGGGAGCCTAATTTGCCCGCGAAAATTTGAAAAAACAAGACCGAAGTTACAACTAGCTGGAAACTTAGGTAAGAATTTTTTTTACTAAATTTCTCCCAAACATAATTTTCCATGCTGAAACTGTTAGACTGCAAAGGGAAATAAACATAGACCTGACTCATGGCAAATATATGCAATATATATTTAAAACTTTAAAAATGTTAAGTTCCAAACATAGCTGAGAGTGTCTTAAATTGATATACTTACCTGAAAACACCCATCCACATATAGCAGACAGCTAAATCAGTATTGAAACATATCAGCAGAGGTAATGGTAGAGGAGTATAATGTCGATCTGTAAAGGGAGGTGGCAGATGAATCCCCACGACCAAATTTACAGAGAGCCTTAGAATAGATTTCCCATAGGTGAAAACATGGCATCATTAGGCAGATACTCCCTTCACATCCCTCAGACAAACACTGTACTTTGAGAGGAACTGGGCTTCAAAATGCTTAGAAGCGCCTTTCACAGAAGAAATCAAGCACAACCTGCTTCACCATCCTCCAACAAAGGCAAAGTTTGTAAAATTGAAGTATGAGTAAGATGGGAGGTGTTTTTATAGGCATTTTGAAGTTTGGGAAACTTTGCCCCCTCCAGGTAGGAATGTATATCCCATACGTCACTAGCTGATGGACTTTTGCCAATTACATGAAAGAAAAGACTATTAAATATTGATTTTCTTCACAATGTTATTAAAAAATAAGCAAAATTTTACATTGTTACAAAAACACTCCCAGATAAGCTATATAAATGGATCATCTACAAAACATTTATGCAAAGACAAATCTAGTGTACAATGTCCCTTTAGCATAGAGATAAATACATATACATGTCTAAATATGTATATGTTACTTCCAAAAGGGAGAGAATAGTGGCACTACCGGAAGTAGTCCCCTATTTTAATAATTGTTGGATATTATTTATATTTCCAATCATACGCTATTAATTAGGGGGAGAGGTGCTGAACACAATATGAACAAGGAATAAGTAATGTAAGAGTAACATTACAAAAAGTGTGTACATATTAGTACTCAGCTACTCATAATTAACAAAAATGGACAATAGTATGTGTTAACCTTAAGACGAGAACAAGGAGTTCAGGTTTAAAATTTAACTTTTATTAAATATATATTAAAATAATAAAGAACCTATATAAAAACACAAATCATGCATGCACTAACTCAACTTAGGTGATTAAGGTGTCAAATAAAATGTATTGGCTTTTAATATACAATAATGATAGTACACCTATTTCGTTACCAATAATAGTGGTTCATCTATATAATAGGTAGTGATACAATCATGATAGTACACCTATTAAGTTACCTAATAATAGTAGTTCACCTATATATCTAGATAAATATAATAAGTCCAAGTAATTGGAAAGGTGGGCGGCACAGATAAAACAGTAGAGAAACACTGGTCTGTAATTGTGGTGTATATGTACGTATACTTTCAGTGTGACACAGTATTATACTAGTAATTTTATGGTATCGGGTATAGGCTTTAGTTTGGCTGTATAAAGCAATAGTTGTGGGATAAACACTCTCACCTCCTCATTGACTGGCCAGGGTGTCAGGAACAATGGTTTTCAATACTGCAAAATAGATCCGCACTCACTGGGCTTTAAATAAAACGTGGTTTATTGTTGTGACATTTCGGGGATCAAACCGCCCCCTTCATCAGACCATCGTGAGCTTAAGGCTTCCAGGCAATGCAGACGCAAGGTCGTGTTCACATTGTGCCTAACTTTTAATACCAGTGCATGTGCGCTGGTATTACTGAGTGGAGCGCAAATATTTCCCTTGCGGAAGCTCAATATTGCGCTCCACTCATTCTAGGCCAATATATATTGACAAACCACAACAGAGAAGATTTGAAAATCTAAGTGATGAAAGAGGATTTAATGGATTTATTGTTAGAAATAGTTATATATAGGTATATATATATATATATATATATATATATATATATATATATATATATATATATATATATATATATACATACAGATATATATAGGAATATCTATTTAAAAATACATCGAACATATTCCCCATGTGCAGAATATTGGGATGTGAAATATTTACAGTAAACACACTTAAATATATAAAAATTATAAATATGAATATTGTATAAACTAGGTTTTTCATGTTTTCATCTGCTTTACAGCAAAGGCACTTGACACCAATGCACTTATAATACTGCACCACACAACAATTTTCAAATAACAAATAGTCATTGTAGAGGCTGTTGCAGTTTACTCCCAGTAACACTGCACTTCTCAGGTCAATATTCCCAAATGATAGGGTGATAAATAACAGAAAACCATGGGGTAGATTTAACAAGCAGCGGATACTGCTTTCTATGCCCATTCGTAAGATCGCTGCTCCTTAACTTCTCCACCCCCTTTTAGGTGGCGGACTGAAATCATCCAGATATGATACGATCGGGATGATTGACACCCCATTCTAGCAGCCGATTGGCCGAGAGTGAGTAGGGGGTGGCATTGCACAAACATTTCACAAAAAATGCTTGTGCAATGTTAGATGCTGACAGCGTATTTCTAGCACCAGGCTATTTAGTAGAAAACCCTTTTTTATACCAATGACAGGAGAACTATTCTGCCCACCTAAATGCTAAATATGGACAACATAAAAATCAAGTGAGAGTTACTTGGAATGTTGGTATATTAGCAATGTCCCGGTTTGTGCACAAAACCAAATATTGTTTAGATTCCCATTCAAAGATTGTCAGTATAGTTTGTGATTTGTAGGATTCAGTTGTAAACATATAAGTTATTAATTGATATTACATTAAAAGAGGGTTCTTAGCATGCCACCAGCAAACAAGATTACCGTGTAGTATGACCCTGCAGTATTCATAGATAGAATGTCACCATCCAGACCCGGAGCTCACGGATCCTATCATGTGCCATATTACTGCATATTGTCAGTATCTATTGCCATTTCATCAGGATAGCCATTATTCAGTACTCCTCCAACCATTGTTCTGTGGCATGGGACCACCTAGGTACTTCCTTTTTACAGATCCACTAGCATCATAGACAAGGGGAATCCCAGAATGTGCGTTCGTGACAGAGGCACTTAGTGTTAAACACACCTCATAGATCCTGGACTATTTACCACAAGTTCTCAACTTGAAAACACTTCACAGGTGGTCCAGCTCAAAGCCCAAATGAGAAAGGGTGAAACGCGCGTAGCTGTGTTGTGTCTGTTAGCAGTGGTGTAATCAGCTGGACCACCCGTTAAGTGTTTTCAAGTTGAGAAACCTAGGTTAACCTTCAGGTAGTCTTATCATATATAAAAGAAAACATACTCTTTCTCTGGGAATCGCTGATTGGATTTGAAAATTAAATTTAGCAGTTCCTCGCTAGGCTTGAGATACATGTGAACTTGACATAAAAGTAAACATTTTCTGCAAAATTTTTCTGAAGAAGGAAACTTATTTTGCCTGGTGCCATCTCAATTGTAAAATAAAAACAGAATTTATGCTTACCTGATAAATTATTTTCTCCAACGGTGTGTCCGGTCCACGGCGTCATCCATAACTTGTGGGAATATTCTCTTCCCCAACAGGAAATGGCAAAGAGCACAGCAAAAGCTGTCCATATAGTCCCTCCTAGGCTCCGCCCACCCCAGTCATTCGACCGACGGACAGGAGAAAAACAGGAGAAACCATAGGGTGCCGTGGTGACTGTAGTTAAAGAAAGAAATTCATCAAACCTGATTAAAAAACCAGTCCACGGCATCATCCATAACTTGTGGGAACCAATACCAAAGCTTTAGGACACGGATGAAGGGAGGGAGCCAATCAGGTTACCTAAATGGAAGGCACCACGGCTTGCAAAACCTTTCTCCCAAAAATAGCCTCCGAAGAAGCAAAAGTATCAAATTTGTAGAATTTGGCAAAAGTGTGCAGGGAAGACCAAGTTGCTGCCTTACATATCTGATCAACAGAAGCCTCGTTCTTGAAGGCCCATGTGGAAGCCACAGCCCTAGTAGAGTGAGCTGTGATGCGTTCGGGAGTCTGCCGTCCAGCAGTCTCATAAGCCAATCGGATGATGCTTTTCAGCCAAAAGGAAAGAGAGGTAGCAGTAGCTTTTTGACCTCTCCTCTTGCCAGAATAAACGACAAACAGAGAAGACGTTTGTCTGAAATCCTTTGTTGCTTCTAAAGAGAACTTTAAAGCACGAACTACATCTAAATTGTGTAACAAACGTTCCTTCTTTGAAACTGGATTCGGACACAAAGAAGGCACAACTATTTCCTGGTTAATATTCTTGTTGGAAACAACCTTTGGAAGGAAACCAGGTTTAGTATGCAACACAACCTTATCTGAATGGAACACCAGATAGGGCGGATTACACTGCAGAGCAGATAACTCAGAAACTCTTCTAGCAGAAGAAATAGCAACCAAAAACAGAACTTTCCAAGATAACATCTTGATATCTATGGAATGTAGAGGTTCAAACAGAACCCTTTGAAGAACTGAAAGAACTAAATTCAGACTCCAGGGAGGAGTCAAAGGTCTGTAAACAGGCTTGATCCTGACCAAAGCCTGAACAAAAGCTTGAACCTCTGGCACAGCTGCCAGTCGTTTGTGTAACAAGACAGATAAAGCAGAAATCTGTCCCTTTAGAGAACTCGCTGATAATCCCTTATCCAAACCTTCTTGAAGAAAAGAAAGGATCCTAGAAATTTTGATCTTACTCCATGAGAATCCCTTGGATTCACACCAACAGATATATCTTTTCCATATTTTATGGTAAATTTTTCTAGTTACAGGTTTTCTGGCTTGTACCAGAGTATCTATCACAGAATCCAAAAACCCACGCTTAGATAAAATCAAGCGTTCAATTTCCAAGCCGTCAGCTGGAGGGAAACTAGATTTGGATGTTCGAATGGACCCTGTACTAGAAGATCCTGTCTCAAAGGTAGCTTCCATGGTGGAGCCGATGACATATTCACCAGGTCTGCATACCAAGTCCTGCGTGGCCACGTAGGAGCTATCAAGATCACCGAGGCCCTCTCCTGTTTGATCCTGGCTACCAGCCTGGGAATGAGAGGAAACGGTGGAAACACATAAGCTAGGTTGAACGCCCAAGGCGCTACTAATGCATCCACTAGAGTCGCCTTGGGATCCTTGGATCTGGACCCGTAGCAAGGAACCTTGAAGTTCTGACGAGACGCCATCAGATCCATGTCTGGAATGCCCCATAATTGAGTCAACTGGGCAAAAATCTCCGGGTGGAGTTCCCACTCCCCCGGATGGAATGTCTGACGACTCAGATAATCCGCCTCCCAGTTTTCCACTCCTGGGATGTGGATCGCAGATAGGTGGCAGGAGTGATCCTCCGCCCATTTTATGATTTTGGTCACTTCTCTCATCGCCAGGGAACTCCTTGTTCCCCCCTGATGGTTGATGTAAGCAACAGTCGTCATGTTGTCTGATTGGAATCTTATGAATCTGGCCTTTGCTAGTTGAGGCCAAGCCCTGAGAGTATTGAATATCGCTCTCAGTTCCAGAATGTTTATCGGGAGAAGAGACTCTTCCCGAGACCATAGACCCTGAGCTTTCAGGGAGTCCCAGACCGCGCCCCAGCCCACTCTGTCGTGACGATGACCCACTCTGGTCTGCGGAAGCTCATTCCCTGGGACAGGTGATCCTGGGTTAGCCACCAATGGAGTGAGTCTCTGGTCTTCTGATCTACTTGAATCACTGGAGACAAGTCTGTATAGTCCCCATTCCACTGTTTCAGCATGCACAGTTGTAATGGTCTTAGATGAATTCGCGCAAAAGGAACTATGTCCATTGCTGCAACCATCAACCCTACTACTTCCATGCACTGAGCTATGGAAGGTCGTGGAACAGAGTGAAGAACTTGACAAGCATTTAGAAGTTTTGACTTTCTGACATCTGTCAGGAAAATCTTCATTTCTAAAGAATCTATTATTGTCCCCAAGAAAGGAACTCTTGTCGACGGAGACAGGGAACTCTTTTCTATGTTCACCTTCCACCCGTGAGATCTGAGAAAGGCCAGAACGATGTCTGTGTGAGCCTTTGCCTTTGAAAGAGACGACGCTTGTATCAGAATGTCGTCCAAGTAAGGTGCCACTGCAATGCCCCTTGGTCTTAGAACCGCTAGAAGGGACCCGAATACCTTTGTGAAAATCCTTGGAGCAGTGGCTAGTCCGAATGGGAGAGACACAAACTGGTAATGTTTCTCCAGAAAGGCGAACCTTAGGAACTGATGATGATCTTTGTGGATAGGAATATGTAGATATGCATCCTTTAGATCCATGGTAGTCATAAATTGACCCTCCTGGATTGAAGGTAAAATCATTCGAATAGTTTCCATTTGGAACGATGGCACTCTGAGAAATTTGTTTAGAATCTTTAAATCCAGAATTGGTCTGAAAGTTCCCTCTTTTTTGGGAACTACAAACAGATTTGAGTAAAACCCCATTCCTAGTTCCACAGATGGAACTGGGTGTATCACTCCCATTTTTAACAGGTCTTCTACACAATGTAAGAATGCCTGTCTCTTTATTTGGTTTGAAGATAAGTGAGACATGTGGAACCTTCCCCTTGGGGGTAGTTCCTTGAATTCCAGAAGATAACCCTGAGAAACTATTTCTAGTGCCCAGGGATCCTGAACATCTCTTGCCCAAGCCTGAGCGAAGAGAGAGAGTCTGCCCCCTACTAGATCCGGTCCCGGATCGGGGGCTACTCCTTCATGCTGTTTTGGTAGCAGCAGCAGGCTTCTTGGCCTGCTTACCTTTGTTCCAGCCTTGCATCGGTTTCCAAGCTGGTTTGGTTTGCGAAGCATTACCCTCTTGTCTAGAGGCTGCAGAGTTGGAGGCCGGTCCGTTCCTGAAATTGCGAAAGGAACGAAAATTAGACTTATTCTTGGCCTTGAAAGGCCTATCTTGTGGGAGGGTGTGGCCCTTACCCCCAGTGATGTCTGAGATAATCTCTTTTAATTCTGGCCCAAAAAGGGTTTTACCCTTGAAAGGGATATTAAGCAACTTTGTCTTGGAAGATACATCCGCTGACCAAGACTTTAGCCAGAGCGCTCTGCGCGCCACAATTGCAAACCCTGAATTTTTCGCCGCTAATCTAGCTAACTGCAAAGCGGCATCTAAAATAAAGGAATTAGCTAACTTAAGTGCGTGAATTCTGTCCATAACCTCCTCATACGGAGTCTCTCTACCGAGCGACTTTTCTAGTTCCTCGATCCAGAACCACGCTGCTGTAGTGACAGGAATAATGCACAAAATAGGTTGCAGGAGGTAACCTTGCTGTACAAAAATCTTTTTAAGCAAACCCTCCAATTTTTTATCCATAGGATCTTTGAAAGCACAATTATCCTCAATAGGAATAGTAGTGCGCTTAGCTAGTGTAGAAACTGCCCCCTCGACCTTAGGGACTGTCTGCCATAAGTCCTTTCTGGGGTCGACCATAGGAAATAATTTCTTAAATATAGGAGGGGGGACAAAAGGTATGCCGGGCTTCTCCCACTCCTTATTCACTATGTCCGCCACCCGCTTGGGTATAGGAAAAGCATCGGGGTGCACCGGAACCTCTAGGAACTTGTCCATCTTGCACAATTTTTCTGGAATGACCAGGTTGTCACAATCATACAGAGTAGATAGCACCTCCTTAAGCAGTGCGCGGAGATGCTCTAATTTAAATTTAAATGTCACAACATCAGGTTCTGCCTGTTGAGAAATTCTACCTGAATCAGAAATTTCCCCATCTGACAAAACCTCCCTCATGGCCACTTCAGATTGGTGTGAGGGTATGACAGAGCAATTATCATCAGCGCCCTCCTGCTCTACAGTGTTTAAAACAGAGCAATCGCGCTTTCTCTGAAATGCAGGCATTTTGGATAAAATATTTGCTATGGAGTTATCCATTACTGCCGTCAATTGTTGCATAGTAACAAGCATTGGCGAGCTAGAAGTACTAGGGGCCTCCTGCGTGGGCAAAACTGGTGTAGACACAGAAGGAGATGATGTAGAACTATGTCTACTCCCTTCATCTGATGAATCATCTTGGGCAACTTTACTATCTGTGGCAGTACTGTCCTTACTTTGTTTGGACGCTATGGCACAATTATCACACAATTTTGAAGGGGGAGACACATTGGCTTCCATACATACAGAACATAGTTTATCTGAAGGCACAGACATGTTAAACAGGCTTAAACTTGTCAATAAAATACAAAAACCGTTTTAAAACAAAACCGTTACTGTCTCTTTAAATTTTAAACAGGGCACACTTTTTTACTGAATATGTGAAAAACTATGAAGGAATTGTTCAATTTTAACCAAATTTTCACCACAGTGTCTTAAAGCATTCAAAGCATTGCACCCCAAATTTCAGACCTTTAACCCTTAAAATGACGAAACCGGAGCCATTTACAGTTTTAACTCCTCTACAGTCCCAGCTACAGCCTTTGCTGCGACTTTACCAAACCCAGGGGGGTATACGATATCAAATGAAGCCTTCTAGGAACCTTTTCAACCACTTCCAGACCCACACACATGCAGCTGCATGTCCTGCTCTCAAAAGTAACTGCGCAATAATGGCGCGAAAATGAGGCTCTGCCTACTACATAGAAGGCCCTTCCTGACTGGGAAGGTGTCTAAACCAGTGCCTGACGTAAAAAAACGTTCCCCAAAGTTATAAAGTGTGAATTTCAACTTCAAGCTGTATAAAATGCCCAAATAAAGCAATCGATCTAGCCCATAAAAGTGTCTACCAGTTTTATAGCCCATATTAAGCCCTTTATTCTGTTTGAGACTAAGAAAATGGCTTACCGGTCCCCATGAGGGGAAATGACAGCCTTCCAGCATTACACAGTCTTGTTAGAAATATGGCTAGTCATACCTTAAGCAGAAAAGTCTGCCAACTGTTTCCCCCAACTGAAGTTATCTCATCTCAACAGTCCTATGTGGAAACAGCAAACGATTTTATTTACTGCTGCTAAAATCATATTCCTCTCACAAACAGAACTCATCATCTTTTTTCTGTTTCAGAGTAAATAGTACATACCAGCACTATTTTAAAATAACAAACTCTTGATAGTAGAATAAAAAACTACAACTAAACACCACATACTCTTCACCATCTCCGTGGAGATGCTGCTTGTTCAGCAGGCAAAGAGAATGACTGGGGTGGGCGGAGCCTAGGAGGGACTATATGGACATCTTTTGCTGTGCTCTTTGCCATTTCATGTTGGGGAAGAGAATATTCCCACAAGTTATGGATGACGCCGTGGACTGGACACACCAATTTGGAGAAATAAGAATTTATTATTGAGACTGCACTAAATGCACTCTGCTAAAATTAGCGTGTAAATTGATATTACAAGTCTATGGTAAAACAGACTTACCAGAGAAGGTTTAGTGTGGCCAAATCCCTTTTAGTGCACTCTATACTTTCAATGGAGATTGCGACCATGCTAAATATCACTGATATTACATGTTGAATTAAAGTAAAGTGTTAGGGCTAAAATAAAAGTTCCTCAAAACACATGTTAAACATATTAAAATAAAATATTACTTATACATAAACATTTTAATAAACAATATCAATATCAGTTTAATATTGAGCTGTTTGACTGGGAAGGGCTGCAAAGTATATATATATATATGTATACATATGTATATATATGTGTATTTATGAGTTTATGAACAATTGTGCAAATAGGACCTGAAGTGAGGTCATGGCGCATAGGGGGACTCACCATTGGCATAGCCAAGGCTCCTGTTGTGCTGCCTACACTCACCATTACATCTGGTAAAATCAGCTAGCACAGCAGTGACTGCTGAGCTGTAGAAATGGTTGTGACTCTGAGTAAGTGGAAATTAGCAGGCATGTACATTTTAGCATGGGGCACTACACACAGTCAGTGCCTCCCTCTGTTCAAAGATTAGATATTGCAGCTGTAACACTGCCAGCTGCGCTAGTGGTTGTGAGCTTGGGTGAGCAGAAGATTAACAGGAGCTAGCACAGTGCTGACAGCTGAGCTAGCAGTAATTAACAATTAATGGTGGGCAGAGTGGGAGCTGTGGTCCCGGATTCTAAGCCCAGTGCCTAGAGTGGAGGGTCTGTAGCTGTGGGGGCTCTGGAATGGGCCCTGGGGAGGGTCTGTCACTATGGGTGCCCTGTAGTGTTGGGTTTGTCTCTGGAGGTTTGGGGCCATTGGGGAGTTGGGGTCCTTCCTTAATATTTGCCTGGCGACCCTGACTTGTCTCAGTCTGCCCCTGGTGAACACATACATACATATAAACACACACACATATATGTGTCTGTGTTGTGTTTTTTTTCCCCGTCAAATACCTTGCAATATGCAAAAAAAAAATGTTATTTGCTTATGTTTTTTTAATATATATTCATATATTTAATATATTTCAGAAAGAAACATTTCACTCACATTACCACCCACTGCTGGGATGTTAACACTGTTATATTTTGTTTACATAGCTTTTCTAAAGAGCATACCAACATATTCATATTTTTAGTATAGGTGGTAGTTTCAACAGGCAGAGTCAGCTATTTCAAATCTATACTATAATTGCGTTTGTAATGTCCATCGCTGTCGGCAGTTGCGCACGCATCCTCAATGGAATGTTGGCAGCGCGAGGCAGCCAACAGCTTACGCTGCATCCAGGTGGATTCTGAAAATAGCAGGGTGGTAAAAAGAATCCACCGAAAAAATGCAAAACCTCACATCGCAATAAACATAATTAACCTATTAACTCCTAATCCGCAAAACCCCCAGATCGCAATAAACCTATTTACCCTATTAACCCCTAAACCGCAAAACCCCCACATTGCAATAAACCTAATTAACCCCTTAAACCGTCAAAACCCACAACGCAAATAACTAATTAAATTACTAAGCCCCCTAACCTAACACCCCCTAAATTAACACAAATTACCTAAACTAAAAAATAATAAACTTACAAAAAATAAAAAAGGCTAACATTACAGAACATAAAAAACAAATTACCAAAGTTTACAAAATTAAGCCTAATCCCAATGAAAATAAAAAAGCCCCCCCAAAATAAAAACACCCCCTAATCTAAGAATAAACTGCCAGTAGCCCTTAAAAGGGCTTTTTGCAGGGCATTGCCCCAAGATAAACAGCTCTTTTGCAGAAGAAAAAAGTCTAAATCCCCCCTAACAGTAACCCCCCCACCCACCAAACCCTCCAAAATAAAAAAAACCTAACACTAAAAAACATAAACTACCCATTGCCCTGAAAAGGGCATTTGTTTGGGAATTGCCCTGAATTGCCCACCCTAATCTAAATTAAAAAATAAATAAAAATAAATTAAAAAAAACACCCGTTCCTGAAGTCCGGCGGAGAAGGTCCTGTCCCATGCGGTGAAGTCTTCTTCCAAGCGGTGACCTCTTCTTTCTTCTTCCAGGAATAATCCGGCGCGGAGCGGAGGGCGGAGCTGAAGACTGGCGACCCTGGAACTGAAGACCGGCGACCGCGCAGCCATGGAGCGTGGAGCATCCTCTTCTTCTGATCGCCGCCGTACACTGAATAGTGAATTCAAGGAACGCGATTAAAGATCGCGTCCCTTGAATTCCTATTGGCTGATTTGTTTCTTCAATTTCAAATCAGCCAATAGGATGAGAGCTACTGAATTCCTATTGGCTGATTTAAACATAGGGATTAGGTTTAATTTTGTTTGGTTTATTTATTTTGGGGGGTTTGGTGGGTTTGTGGGTTTTACTGTTAGGGGAGACTTAGAATTTTTTGTAACTGCAAAAGAGCTGTTTAACTTAGGGCAATGTCCTACAAAAAAGCCCTTTTAAGGGCTATTGGTAGTTGAGCATTAGATTGGGGGGGGGGGGGTTATTTTGGGGGGGAGCTTTTTAATTCTCATAAGGATTAGGTTTAATTTTTTAGTTTTTGATAATTTGTTTATTTTTTTCTGTAGTTCAATTTTTTTTAATTAAAAACTAGACATGTGCGGTTCGTTTCGGATTAATTCGGAAATTCGGTAAATTCGGTAAATTCGGAGATTCGGATTGATTCGGATTTCCGAATTAAAATACTTCCGAATCTACCGAATGAATCCGAAATAGCTGCCGTATCTCCGAATAAATCCGAATTAGCTCGTTAAGATTCGGCATTTCCCCATAGGAAACAATGGGAGTTTCGGCTGAAAAAAAACTAACACCGCAGCCCCATTGTTTCCTATGGGGAAACACTAAGTCTGCACCTAACACCCTAACATGTACCCCGAGTCTCTAAACACCCCTAATCTAACACTTATTAACCCCTAATCTGCTGCCTCCGCTATCGCTGACACCTGCATTATTTTATTAACCCCTAATCTGCCGACCGAATATCGCCGCCACCTACATTATAACTATTAACCCCTAATCTGCTGTCCCTAACACCGCCGACCCCTACATTATAGTTATTAACCCCTAATCTGCCTCCCCCAACGTCGCCGCAATCTAACTACAAGTATTAACCCCTAATCTGCCGACCCGATATCGCCGCCGCCTACATTATAACTATTAACCCCTAATCTGCTGTCCCTAACACCGCCGACCCCTACATTATAGTTATTAACCCCTAATCTGCCTCCCCCCAACGTCGCCACAATCTAACTACAAGTATTAACCCCTAATCTGCCGACCGCAAATCGCCGCCACTATAATAAATGTATTAACCCCTAAACCGCCGCACTCCCGCCTCGCAAACACTATAATACATTTTATTAACCCCTAATCTGCCCTCCCTAACATCGCCGCCACCTACCTACAATTATTAACCCCTAATCTCCCGCCCCCATCGTCGCCGCTACTATAATAAGGTTATTAACCCCTAAACCTAAATCTAACCCTAACACTAACACCCCCTAACTTAAATATAATTTAAATAAAACGAAATAAGTTTACTATAGTTAAATAAATGAATCCTATTTAAAACTAAAGACTTACCTGTAAAATAAAGCCTAAGATAGCTGCAATATAACTAATAGTTACATTGTAGCTATTTTAGCATTTATTTTTATTTTACAGGTAACTTTGTATTTATTTTAACTAGGTACAATAGTTATTAAATAGTTAATAACTATTTAATAACTACCTAGCTAAAATAAATACAAATTTACCTGTAAAATAAATCCTAACCTAAGTTACACTAACACCTAACACTACACTATCATTAAATTAACTAAATAAATGAATCATATTTAAAACAAAATACTTACCTGTAAAATAAACCCTAATATAGCTGCAATATAACTAATAGTTACATTGTAGCTATTTTAGCATTTATATTTATTTTACAGGCAACTTTGTATTTATTTTAACTAGGTACAAAAGCTATTAAATAGTTATTGACTAATTAATAGCTACCTAGTTAAAATAATTACAAAATTACCTGTAAAATAAATCCTAACCTAAGTTACAATTAAACCTAACACTACACTGTCATTAAATAAATTAACTACAAGTACCTACAATTATCTACAATTAAATAAACTAAAGTACAAAACCCCCCCACTAAATTACAAAAAAAAAACAAACACTAAATTACAAAAAATAAAAAAATATTACAAGAATTTTAAACTAATTACACCTAATCTAAGCCCCCTAATAAAATAACAAAGCCCCCCAAAATAAAAAAAATGCCCTACCCTATACTAAATTACAAAAGTTAACAGCTCTATTACCTTACCAGCCCTGAACAGGGCCCTTTGCGGGGCATGCCCCAAAGAAAACAGCTCTTTTGCCTGTAAAAAAAAAACACAATCCCCCCCCCCACATTACAACCCACCACCCACATACCCCTACTCTAACCCAAACCCCCCTTAAATAAACCTAACACTACCCCCCTGAAGATCTCCCTACCTTGAGTCGTGTTCACCCAGCCGGGCCGAAGTCTTCATCCGATGGGGCAGAAGAGGACATCCAGACCGGCAGAAGTCTTCATCCAAGCGGGGCAAGAAGAGGTCTTCCATCCATCATACAAGTACCAAAATACAAACAAACACTAAATTACCAAAAATAATAAAATATTACAATAATTTTAAACTAATTACACCTAATCTAAGCCCCCTACTAGCTATTAATATAGCTTCAATATAACTAATAGTTACATTGTAGCTATTTTAGGATTTATATGTATTTTACAGGCAACTTTGTATTTATTTTAACTAGGTACAATAGTTATTAAATAGTTAATAACTATTTAATAACTACCTAGCTAAAATAAATACAAATTTACCTGTAAAATAAATCATAACCTAAGTTACAATTACACCTAACACTACACTATCATTAAATTAACTAAATAAATGAATCCTATATAAAACTAAAGACTTACCTGTAAAATAAACCCTAATATAGCTGCAATATAACTAATAGTTACATTGTAGCTATTTTAGCATTTATATTTATTGTACAGGCAACTTTGTATTCATTTTAACTAGGTTCAATAGCTATTAAATAGATATTGACTATTTAATAGCTACCTAGTTAAAATAATTACAAAATTACCTGTAAAATAAATCCTAACCTAAGTTACAATTAAACCTAACACTATACTATCATTAAATAAATTAACTACAAGTACCTACAATTAAATACAATTAAAAAAACTAAACTAAAGTACAAACCCCCCCCCACTAAATTACAAAAAATAAAAAAATATTACAAGAATTTTAAACTAATTACACCTAATCTAAGCCCCCTAATAAAATAACAAAGCCCCCCAAAATAAAAAAAATGCCCTACCCTATACTAAATTACAAAAGTTAACAGCTCTATTACCTTACCAGCCCTGAACAGGGCCCTTTGCGGGGCATGCCCCAAAGAAAACAGCTCTTTTGCCTGTAAAAAAAAAACACAATCCCCCCCCCCACATTACAACCCACCACCCACATACCCCTACTCTAACCCAAACCCCCCTTAAATAAACCTAACACTACCCCCCTGAAGATCTCCCTACCTTGAGTCGTGTTCACCCAGCCGGGCCGAAGTCTTCATCCGATGGGGCAGAAGAGGACATCCAGACCGGCAGAAGTCTTCATCCAAGCGGGGCAAGAAGAGGTCTTCCATCCATCAGAAAAGTACAAAAAAACAAACAAACACTAAATTAGCAAAAATAATAAAATATTACAATAATTTTAAACTAATTACACCTAATCTAAGCCCCCTACTAGCTATTAATATAGCTACAATATAACTAATAGTTACATTGTAGCTATTTTAGGATTTATATTTATTTTACAGGCAACTTTGTATTTATTTTAACTAGGTACAATAGCTATTAAATAGTTAATAACTACCTAGCTAAAATAAATACAAATTTACCTGTAAAATAAACCCTAACCTAAGTTACAATTACACCTAACACTACACTGTCATTAAATTAACTAAATAAATTAATCCTATATAAAACTAAATACTTACCTGTAAAATAAACCCTAATATAGCTACAATATAACTAATAGTTACATTGTAGCTATTTTAGCATTTATATTTATTTTACAGGCAACTTTGTATTTATTTTAACTAGGTACAATAGCTATTAAATAGTTATTGACTAATTAATAGCTACCTAGTTAAAATAATTACAAAATTACCTGTAAAATAAATCCTAACCTAAGTTACTATTAAACCTAACACTACACTATCATTAAATAAATTAACTACAAGTACCTACAATTAAATACAATGAAATAAACTAAACTAAAGTACAAAAAAACAAACACTAAATTACAAAAAATAAAAAAAATTACAAGAATTTTAAACTAATTACACCTAATCTAAGCCCCCTAATAAAATAACAAAGCCCCCCAAAATAAAAAAATGCCCTACCCTATACTAAATTACAAAAGTAATCAGCTCTATTACCTTACCAGCCCTTAAAAGGGCCTTTTGCGGGGGCATGCCCCAAAGAAAACAGCTCTTTTGCCTGTAAAAAAAAACCACAATACCCCCCCCCACATTACAACCCACCACCCACATACCCCTACTCTAACCCAAACCCTCCTTAAATAAACCTAACACTACCCCCCTGAAGATCTCTCTACCGTATCTTCACCCAGCGGGCCGAAGTCTTCATCCGATCGGGCAGAAGAGGACATCCAGACCGGCAGAAGTCTTCATCCAAGCGGGGCAAGAAGAGGTCTTCCATCCATCAGAAGTCTTGATCCAGGCGGCATCTTCTCTGTTCATCCATCCGGAGCGGAGCGGCAGCATCCTGAAGACATCCCACGCAGAGCATCCTCTTCTTTCTTGATCCGACGACTAGGTGACTGTACCTTTAAGTGACGTCATCCAAGATGGCGTCCCTTGAATTCCGATTGGCTGATAGGATTCTATCAGCCAATCGGAATTAAGGTAGGAAAAATCTGATTGGCTGATTTAATCAGCCAATCAGATTCAAGTTCAATCCGATTGGCTGATGGAATCAGCCAATCAGATTGACCTCGCATTCTATTGGCTGTTCCGATCAGCCAATAGAATGCGAGCTCAATCTGATTGGCTGATTGGATCAGCCAATCGGATTGAACTTGAATCTGATTGGCTGATTGAATCAGCCAATCAGATTTTTCCTACCTTAATTCCGATTGGCTGATAGAATCCTATCAGCCAATCGGAATTCAAGGGACGCCATCTTGGATGACGTCACTTAAAGGTACAGTCACCTAGTCGTCGGATCAAGAAAGAAGAGGATGCTCTGCGTGGGATGTCTTCAGGATGCTGCCGCTCCGCTCCGGATGGATGAACATAGAAGATGCCGCCTGGATCAAGACTTCTGATGGATGGAAGACCTCTTCTTGCCCCGCTTGGATGAAGACTTCTGCCGATCTGGATGTCCTCTTCTGCCCCATCGGATGAAGACTTCGGCCCGCTGGGTGAAGACACGGTTTAGAGAGATCTTCAGGGGGGTAGTGTTAGGTTTATTTAAGGGGGGTTTGGGTTAGAGTAGGGGTATGTGGGTGGTGGGTTGTAATGTGGGGGGGGGGTATTGTGTTTTTTTTTACAGGCAAAAGAGCTGTTTTCTTTGGGGCATGCCCCGCAAAAGGCCCTTTTAAGGGCTGGTAAGGTAATAGAGCTGATTACTTTTGTAATTTAGTATAGGGTAGGGCATTTTTTTATTTTGGGGGGCTTTGTTATTTTATTAGGGGGCTTAGATTAGGTGTAATTAGTTTAAAATTCTTGTAATTTTTTTTATTTTTTGTAATTTAGTGTTTGTTTTTTTTGTACTTTAGTTTAGTTTATTTCATTGTATTTAATTGTAGGTACTTGTAGTTAATTTATTTAATGATAGTGTAGTGTTAGGTTTAATAGTAACTTAGGTTAGGATTTATTTTACAGGTAATTTTGTAATTATTTTAACTAGGTAGCTATTAAACAGTAAATATCTATTTAATAGCTATTGTACCTAGTTAAAATAAATACAAAGTTGCCTGTAAAATAAATATAAATGCTAAAATAGCTACAATGTAACTATTAGTTATATTGTAGCTATATTAGGGTTTATTTTACAGGTAAGTATTTAGTTTTATATAGGATTAATTTATTTAGTTAATTTAATGACAGTGTAGTGTTAGGTGTAATTGTAACTTAGGTTAGGGTTTATTTTACAGGTAAATTTGTATTTATTTTAGCTAGGTAGTTATTAACTATTTAATAGCTATTGTACCTAGTTAAAATAAATACAAAGTTGCCTGTAAAATAAATATAAATCCTAAAATAGCTACAATGTAACTATTAGTTATATTGAAGCTATATTAATAGCTAGTAGGGGGCTTAGATTAGGTGTAATTAGTTTAAAATTATTGTAATATTTTATTATTTTTGCTAATTTAGTGTTTGTTTGTTTTTTTGTACTTTTCTGATGGATGGAAGACCTCTTCTTGCCCCGCTTGGATGAAGACTTCTGCCGGTCTGGATGTCCTCTTCTGCCCCATCGGATGAAGACTTCGGCCCGGCTGGGTGAACACGACTCAAGGTAGGGAGATCTTCAGGGGGGTAGTGTTAGGTTTATTTAAGGGGGGTTTGGGTTAGAGTAGGGGTATGTGGGTGGTGGGTTGTAATGTGGGGGGGGGGGTATTGTGTTTTTTTTTACAGGCAAAAGAGCTGTTTTCTTTGGGGCATGCCCCGCAAAAGGCCCTGTTCAGGGCTGGTAAGGTAATAGAGCTGTTAACTTTTGTAATTTAGTATAGGGTAGGGCATTTTTTTTTATTTTGGGGGGCTTTGTTATTTTATTAGGGGGCTTAGATTAGGTGTAATTAGTTTAAAATTCTTGTAATATTTTTTTATTTTTTGTAATTTAGTGGGGGGTTTTTTGTACTTTAGTTTAGTTTTTTAATTGTATTTAATTGTAGGTACTTGTAGTTAATTTATTTAATGATAGTGTAGTGTTAGGTTTAATTGTAACTTAGGTTAGGATTTATTTTACAGGTAATTTTGTAATTATTTTAACTAGGTAGCTATTAAACAGTAAATATCTATTTAATAGCTATTGTACCTAGTTAAAATAAATACAAAGTTGCCTGTACAATAAATATAAATGCTAAAATAGCTACAATGTAACTATTAGTTATATTGCAGCTATATTAGGGTTTATTTTACAGGTAAGTCTTTAGTTTTATATAGGATTCATTTATTTAGTTAATTTAATGATAGTGTAGTGTTAGGTGTAATTGTAACTTAGGTTATGATTTATTTTACAGGTAAATTTGTATTTATTTTAGCTAGGTAGTTATTAAATAGTTATTAACTATTTAATAGCTATTGTACCTAGTTAAAATAAATACAAAGTTGCCTGTAAAATAAATATAAATCCTAAAATAGCTACAATGTAACTATTAGTTATATTGAAGCTATATTAATAGCTAGTAGGGGGCTTAGATTAGGTGTAATTAGTTTAAAATTATTGTAATATTTTATTATTTTTTGTAATTTAGTGTTTGTTTGTATTTTGGTACTTGTATGATGGATGGAAGACCTCTTCTTGCCCAGCTTGGATGAAGACTTCTGCCGGTCTGGATGTCCTCTTCTGCCCCATCGGATGAAGACTTCGGCCCGGCTGGGTGAACACGACTCAAGGTAGGGAGATCTTCAGGGGGGTAGTGTTAGGTTTATTTAAGGGGGGTTTGGGTTAGAGTAGGGGTATGTGGGTGGTGGGTTGTAATGTGGGGGGGGGGATTGTGTTTTTTTTTTACAGGCAAAAGAGCTGTTTTCTTTGGGGCATGCCCCGCAAAGGGCCCTGTTCAGGGCTGGTAAGGTAATAGAGCTGTTAACTTTTGTAATTTAGTATAGGGTAGGGCATTTTTTTATTTTGGGGGGCTTTGTTATTTTATTAGGGGGCTTAGATTAGGTGTAATTAGTTTAAAATTCTTGTAATATTTTTTTATTTTTTGTAATTTAGTGGTTTTTTTTTTTTTGTAATTTAGTGGGGGGGGTTTGTACTTTAGTTTATTTAATTGTAGATAATTGTAGGTACTTGTAGTTAATTTATTTAATGACAGTGTAGTGTTAGGTTTAATTGTAACTTAGGTTAGGATTTATTTTACAGGTAATTTTGTAATTATTTTAACTAGGTAGCTATTAATTAGTCAATAACTATTTAATAGCTTTTGTACCTAGTTAAAATAAATACAAAGTTGCCTGTAAAATAAATATAAATGCTAAAATAGCTACAATGTAACTATTAGTTATATTGCAGCTATATTAGGGTTTATTTTACAGGTAAGTATTTTGTTTTAAATATGATTCATTTATTTAGTTAATTTAATGATAGTGTAGTGTTAGGTGTTAGTGTAACTTAGGTTAGGATTTATTTTACAGGTAAATTTGTATTTATTTTAGCTAGGTAGTTATTAAATAGTTATTAACTATTTAATAACTATTGTACCTAGTTAAAATAAATACAAAGTTGCCTGTAAAATAAAAATAAATCCTAAAATAGCTACAATGTAACTATTAGTTATATTGCAGCTATCTTAGGGTTTATTTTACAGGTAAGTCTTTAGTTTTAAATAGGATTCATTTATTTAACTATAGTAAACTTATTTCATTTTATTTAAATTATATTTAAGTTAGGGGGTGTTAGTGTTAGGGTTAGATTTAGGTTTAGGGGTTAATAACCTTATTATAGTAGCGGCGACGTTGGGGGCGGGAGATTAGGGGTTAATAATTGTAGGTAGGTGGCGGCGATGTTAGGGAGGGCAGATTAGGGGTTAATAAAATGTATTATAGTGTTTGCGAGGCGGGAGTGCGGCGGTTTAGGGGTTAATACATTTATTATAGTGGCGGCGATTTGCGGTCGGCAGATTAGGGGTTAATACTTGTAGTTAGATTGCGGCGACGTTGGGGGGGGCAGATTAGGGGTTAATAACTATAATGTAGGGGTCGGCGGTGTTAGGGACAGCAGATTAGGGGTTAATAGTTATAATGTAGGCGGCGGCGATATCGGGTCGGCAGATTAGGGGTTAATACTTGTAGTTAGATTGCGGCGACGTTGGGGGAGGCAGATTAGGGGTTAATAACTATAATGTAGGGGTCGGCGGTGTTAGGGACAGCAGATTAGGGGTTAATAGCTATAATGTAGGCGGCGGCGATATCGGGTCGGCAGATTAGGGGTTAATACTTGTAGTTAGATTGCGGTGACATTGGGGGGGGCAGATTAGGGGTTAATAACTCAAATGTAGGGGTCGGCGGTGTTAGGGACAGCAGATTAGGGGTTAATAGCTATAATGTAGGCGGCGGCGATATCGGGTCGGCAGATTAGGGGTTAATACTTGTAGTTAGATTGCGGCGACGTTGGGGGAGGCAGATTAGGGGTTAATAACTATAATGTAGGGGTCGGCGGTGTTAGGGACAGCAGATTAGGGGTTAATAGCTATAATGTAGGCGGCGGCGATATCCGATCGGCAGATTAGGGGTTAAATAATGTTATTATAGGGTTTGCGATGTGGGGGGGCCTCGGTTTAGTGGTTCATAGGTAGTTTATGGGTGTTAGTGACTTAGTGTACTAAATGGGTGTTAGTGTACTAAAAACATACCGAATTTCAGAACGGAATAGAACCGAATTCAGCCGAATCCGAATAAATCCGAAACGAATTTATTCGGATCCGAATAAATCCGAAACAAATTTATTCAAATTTTGCCGAATCAGATTCGATCCGAAACGAAATTCGAAAAGTCCGAATCGATCCGAACCGAAAACGAACCAAATTTTTTAGCGGTGCACATGTCTATTAAAAACACATATTTATATTTATCAAGCCGTCAACCGCAAATACGCTGGAATTCCGCATCGTAATTGTGGAGAGCCTGATTCCCCTTATTTATCAAACCCTACAGACCGGCAAAAGTAGAATTTTGTGACGTAACATACAATCCGCCGGTCAAAGTCCGACACAGATCGATGCTCACGTCATTACAGATGTTCCGAATGCAAATTCGGCACTATCTGATTACTTTTGTAAGTTAACAAATTTCTACCAGGTACGCGCGGCACTATTCCGGCCCAGCATACCTGGTTTTCAATCCGCCGCCCTGGAGGCGGCGGATGCCATAGGAATCAATGGGAGTCTGAAAGCAGAAAAAGCTTATGTTGGCTGCTGCCCGATATCCGATTGATTCCTATGTGAGAATAAAGTTATATTTACACCTAACACCCTAACATGTACGCCGAGTCTAAACACCCCTAATCTGCCGCCCCCGACACTGCTGCCACCTACATTATGTTATTAACCCCTAATCTGCCCCCCTATACCGCCGCCACCTACATTATGTTATTAACCCCTAATCTGCCCCCCTTACACCGCCGCCACCTACATTATGTTATTAACCCCTAATCTGGTGTCCCCAACGTCGCCGCCACTATATTAAATTTATTAACCCCTAAACCTAAGTCTAACCCTAACACCCCCTAACTTAAATCTAATTTAAATAAATATAAATAAAATTACTATTATTAACTACATTATTCCTATTTAAAACTAAATACTTACCTATAAAATAAACCCTAAGCTTGCTACAATATAACTAATAGTTACATTGTAACTAGCTTAGGGTTTATTTTTATTTTACAGGCAAGTTTGTATTTATTTTAACTAGGTAGAATAGTTATTAAATAGTTATTAACTATTTAATAACTACCTAGCTAAAATAAATACAAATTACAGAAAATAATAAACAAATTACAGAAATTTAAACTAATTACACCTAATCTAATAGCCCTATCAAAATAAAAAAAGCCCCCCCCAAAATAAAAAAAAACTCTAAACTAAACTACCAATAGCCCTTAAAAGGGCCTTTTGCGGGGCATTGCCCCAAAGTAATCAGCTCTTTTACCTGTCAAAAAAATACAAACAACCCCCCCAACAGTAAAACCCACCACCCACACAACCAACCCCCCCAAAAAAATACTAACTAAAAAAACCTAAGCTCCCCATTGCCCTGAAATGGGCATTTGGATGGGCATTGCCCTTAAAAGGGCAGTTAGCTCTTTTGCAGGCCCAAAGCCATAACCTAAAAATAAAACCCACTCAATACACCCTTTAAAAAACCTAGCACTAACCCCCTGAAGATCGACTTACCGGGAGACGTCTTCATCCAAGCCGGGCAGAAGTGGTCCTTCAGACGGGCAGAAGTCTTCATCCAAGCCAGGCAGAAGTGGTCCTCCAGACGGCAGAAGTCTTCATCCAGACGGCATCTTCTATCTTCATCCATGAAGGATGCTCCGCGTCGGATGTCTTGAAGATGGACCTGCTCTGCGCCGGATGGATGAAGATAGAAGATGCCGTCTGGATGAAGACTTCTGCCCGTCTGAAGGACCACTTCTGCCCGGCTTCGATGAAGACGTCTCCCGGTAAGTCGATCTTCAGGGGGTTAGTGCTAGGTTTTTTAAAGGGTGTATTGAGTGGGTTTTATTTTTAGGTTAGGGCTTTGGGCCTGCAAAAGAGCTAACTGCCCTTTTAAGGGCAATGCCCAGCCAAATGCCCTTTTCAGGGCAATGGGGAGCTTAGGTTTTTTTAGTTAGTATTTTTTTTTGGGGGGTTGGTTGTGTGGGTGGTGGGTTTTACTGTTGGGGGGTTGTTTGTATTTTTTTGACAGGTAAAAGAGCTGATTACTTTAGGGCAATGCCCCGCAAAAGGCCCTTTTAAGGGCTATTGGTAGTTTAGTTTAGGCTAGGGGTCTTTTTATTTTGGGGGGGGCATTTTTTATTTTGATAGGGCTATTCGATTAGGTGTAATTAGTTTAAATTTCTGTAATCTGTTTATTATTTTCTGTAATTTAGTGGGGGTTTTTTTGTACTTTAGATAATTGTATATAATTTATTTAATTGTATTTAATTGTAGTGTAGTGTTAGGTGTTATTGTAACTACTTAGGTTAGGTTTTATTTTACAGGTACTTTTGTATTTATTTTAGCTAGGTATTTATTAAATAGTTAATAACTATTTAGTAACTATTCTACCTAGTTAAAATAAATACAAACTTGCCTGTAAAATAAAAATAAACCCTAAGCTAGATACAATGTAACTATTAGTTATATTGTTGCTAGCTTAGGGTTTATTTTATAGTTAAGTATTTAGTTTTAAATAGGAATAATGTAGTTAATGATAGTAATTTTATTTATATTTATTTAAATAAGATTTAAGTTAGGGGGTGTTAGGGTTCGACTTAGGTTTAGGGGTTAATACATTTAATATAGTGGCGGCGACGTTGTGGGTGGCAGATTAGGGGTTAATAAGTGTTATATAGGTGGCGGGGGTGTAGAGGGGCAGATTAGGGGTTAATAACATAATGTAGGGGGAGGCAGATTAGGGGTAAATAAGTATAATGTAGGTGGCAGTGGACTCCGGGAGTGGCGGTTTTGGGGTTAATAACTTTATTTAATTGCGGCGGGGTACGTGAGCGGCGGTATAGGGGTAAAACAGTTTAGTAAAGTGTGGGTGTTTAGTGACAGTATACCAATAAAGCTGGGAAAAAGTCAAAGAGCAGCGAGATCGATGACTGTTAGTTAACAACAGTCCGCTGCTCATCGCCCCGTACTTGGTGCGCGGCTTTTTGATAGCTTTTTTGGTAGCTTTGGAGAACTTATTCAGGTCTGTGACAGCGATGTTTAGCGATCTTAGGCGAGCGTATTGGTGCCGGCGAATGCAAGTAAGTTGACGGGTTGATAAATAGGGGCCATAGACTGCCCTCTGGGCAGGCTTACCAACTTGTTACAATATAAAAGTAAAGGAGCTATTTTTATCAATTTAACACATCTCAGCAGGTATAATGGAAAATTGGGAACACATTAAAGGAGAAAAAAGGTTACAGTATAATCTCTCTTTAGGACAGTATAAATCACCACTCAATACTTTCAATACAAAAATCTGATTGGATTATTTTTAGAACTGTATTTTGGAAGTGGTAAGAGTTCATATATTTTTTAAAGGAACATGCCCATTTGATGTTTTTTTTTAACCTTTTAGGGACATTAGATTATCTCAGAATTCTTGAGGAAATCACTTTGCCTGATATTTTTCTTTGGTGATCAGTGCAAATCAGTGTTTCTTAAATCAAACTGGTAACTTAATTACTACTTGTATGATGTGTTTTTTTCTTAGTGTTTTATGGCTATCCTGGTTAACCCTATGTCTCCTATGGAGTGCTAAAATGTACCACAGACCTCATCACTGAAGACATTATTTTTGGCAATATTGATTCTTCAGTGCCATATCTACCAAACCTTTCATTAGTACGTTGAGGCTCAACTGCAGCCAATCCTAAACCAATACAGATAAATATATTTGAGTGAACATAGTTGGGAAGTAGAAACCACACTAAGAGGAGTTATTGGTGCTTATAAATTGCAGTATCAACTGAGTTTAAGTTTTGAAAACCTTGTTTATATCCATAATCTCTTTTAAATAGATTTAGGACTCTTCCAGACAAAAATAGCAACATAATAAATCAAAGGAACTATAGAGATTTCAAAATAGTAAGCAATGTATTTTTTTTCTTTCTTATTGTACATGTGGGGTTAAAAATATCTTTTAACAAGCACCTGCCTGTATGCACGTGCACACAAACTCAAAAGTTCAAAGGTTGGTGAGATTATCTGGAATCCAAAACATTGTTTTTTTGGAACATACATGTCAAGTTACTAAACACTATAAAATAAAATACAGGTATATTGGTTAACTGCAATATTTTAATATTGCTTTTGTATATGATATTAATACATACTCCATTAATTCTATACATTATTCACAATTTTATTCACTGTAATTCATTAGAAATTACCATGACTTTACACCCTGTGGAGTAACAGTACTTTATAAGCATTAGGTAACATTAATCTAAAGTGCATTTTTTGAAACAATATTTATAAATAATGATGCTCTCTGCTAGAAAATCCATTGCTAATTCCGCAATCATTTTCGGTTAATGGGCCTGAATGGAGAGGTGTTATTATTTATAACACATTACATTCTTCATGAGAATAAAATGTATATTGTTTTATTCACATATTGATTGATACTACAAATATCTATTATGGCTTTTAACTAAAAAATAATTTTAGTCCATCACTCGCCTCCTTCTTAACCTTCAAAAGTAAGTTATATAAGACAAAAGGTAATATGTCTGTTAAAGGTCAATTGCATTCTAAAAACTATCATGCATATTAAAGCATTTTTAGCCATATTAAAATATTTATTTTGCATGAAAAGGTTAAAATATTTAATAGATTAATAGTCAAGGTCATAATATGCATATGTAATCAGTCCTGTATACTCTTCAAGGGATTTTAAACATTCTGTTTCATTGTTGTAATATAAAAGCACTAAACAATGGGTTATACTTGATAGAAATCATTACATTATGTATTGTTCATCATTTTAAAAATATTTCCCCTTTTATTTATTATTCTTAACTTCATTTGTGCAGGGTTCATTACTTCATATCACATAAATACAAGGAGTCCGTGCAGGAAGGCATTGATAGTTTGATGTCATAAAAATTCTAAAGTAACAAGAGCTGGTTTACTATTTAGATAATGCTAGAAAGACAGTAAGGGGCCGACTTATTAAAGTGTGGACAGACATGATACGATGTAGCATATCATGTCCGCCCCACATCGATAAATGCCGACAGCAAACGCTGTTGGCATTTATCATTGCACAAGCAGTTCTTGTGAACTGCTTGTGCAATGCTGCCCCCTGCAGATTCGCTGCCAATCGGCCGCTAGCAGGGGGTGTCAATCTGCCTGATCGTATAGGATCGGGTGGATTGATGTCTGCAGCCTCAGAGCAGGCAGACAAGTTATTGAGCAGCAGCCTTTAGACCGCTGCTTCATAACTGCTGTTTCCGGGGAGCCTGAAGGCTCACGCGAAAACAGGCGCATCAAGCTCCATTTGGAGCTTGATAATTTGTCCCCTAAGTCTGTTTTGCTCATGCTCAGTAGAGGAAGAATACAACTTAAGTTCCAAAAATGTCTGCTTCCTTATCTCCCTGTGGGCAGGTGCTAAAATGAGAAAGTGCTCATTTTGCAAAAAACAAGTACAATTTTTGGTGGCATTTAATAATGGCCAGACGGGCAAGGTTTGCTAGTCCTGGGAGATTTTAATCTGCTAGCTAATGGCTGGCATAGAGGTTAGGAAGCAACTAAGATGCTCCAAAGCTGCGTACCCAATCTATTTCTTTTTATGTTTACTTCAAATTAAAATATTTGCTTTTACTATATGAACATTGTTTAATATCCCTTTAACCAATACATTAATTGTAGTAAAACAATTATTGATTATAGTAAACAAAACCTTGTAAATAGTCTGTATACAACATGATCTCTTAATAGCTGGCTAGGAGTAAACAACTTTGGCAAGGGGGCAGTTGGGGGATCTGATATGGTGCCTTTTTTACAAGATAAATTTTACTATAATTAAAGTGTTTACATTAGACATTTATTTTACAGTACATCATGTAAGGATAAAAATGTGCTCATAAAGCGCCCGATTATGAGTGGAGTGCTAACTGTTACATGCGAGCGATAAGAGCCGGTGTTTGCGTGTGGCAGATATTTTTTGCATATTACAAGTTGAAAGTAAACAAGATCGCTTGAGTGCAATCTTGATTTACTTATGATTAAATAGAACATATTCTGCTATGTGAAGAACATTGGAATGTGAAATATTAATATTTTCATGTTGGGTTAGTGCACATGAGACTATGCTATCAGGGTTTTTTCCACTTTTTTTCTCCATTGACTTCTATGGGGAAATAGGTGAACGCGCACACGATATTCTAAGTTTGGCTTTTTGCCCTCATTGGGTTAGTGGGCAACTGAAAACAGTTTACTTTCAACTCATGGGGCTCAATTTATTAAGCAGTGGATGCTGCTTTGGAGGCCCCTCCTTTTAGGCTCGACCTTAAACAGAAGTTAAGAAGCAGCAGTCGTTAAATCATTCCGATCCGATCCAGTGAGCAGGGGGCAGCATTGCACAAACATTTCAGAAAAAAATGCTTGTGAAATGTTAAATGTGGACAGCTTATGTTGTCTGCATGTAGTGATGTCATGCGGACATTATTGGCTACAGCGAATCATGTCCGCTCGACATTTGGTAAATCCACCCCATGAGATCGCTCCATTTATAATCTGGCACTAAATGTCCCTTTAAGATAACATTGTCTAATCTGATACTTAAAGGGACATGTACACTGTAAAATTGTTTTTATATGAATGTATTTTCAATGACTTGTTATACCAGCTGCAGAGTATAAAATATTTGAGAAATTGCATTATCAGGTTTATTAGTGTATATGAAGTAGCTGGTTTTGTGCTTTTAAACCACAGCCTATTACAATGGGTTGAGCTTCAGGCAATATCAGATCTCATTATGTTATCACTTTATGTACACACACTTGCTTCCTTATCTTATATTTGTCTAGAAAACCAAAGCTCAATACTTAGAGAGAACAATGGAAAATCATCATTTTATTACATAACTATCATGCCCCCCACTGAGAGTGTAATCTCTTCTGATGGCTGTGTTCACTTAGGCTATTCAATAGAATATACTCCAGTATAGAAACTTTCAGTATAGGTTGGGATTCCACAGGCTAAATCAGTTATTTCAAATGCCAAAATATGGGTAAAGAAGCTACTTGTAAACAATTTAAAACACTCCAGCAGGTAAAATGAATCATTGGGAACAATTTAAAGGGGAGATATTTTATGGGTGAACTGTCCCTTTAAGGAGTTAATTCTTTCTGGTTGATAAGCAGATATGCAACTACTTAATTCACACTTCCTAACATTCTACCATTAGACGGTGATCTGAGGCCGGGAGGTTCATTCTGTGTAGGTGGCTTTATGGGTCAAGGTAATGTTTGGTTGGTTTAGAATAGGATTTGGATGGACTGGCTGGTGACACCCTCAACAGCAATCACTGGACCCCATTCTAAGCCATTAGAATAGCTGTATGAGATTTCCCGTATTGCTTTTTGCAAGGTTTTCAAATCGGAAGCCATTCCAGTCTATTAGAATATCTACCATTTATCAAAGGCTATAAAAGGCATTAACACTCCCCAGTACTACAAATGGGGATAAGTTAACAATAGAGAATACTTTCTTTCAACTTTTCACATTTTTAACTATTGACTTCTAGAAGCTTGACCTGGTTTATGTGCCATATCTTAATTATTTAAATGGCTTCCCCCCTCCACATATTAATAAAAATAATGGTATTTCTAATAAAATAAACTAACACATATTGCAGATATTCTGAGCAGCTTGCTGTATTTTAATGAAGCTTTATATAACGGTTTATATGGAGATTGCCAAAATGGTTAAAACATATTTAAGGCAGGATTTAAGCACATAATAAAAAAAGGGTTTATGCCAGGAAAGGGTTTATGCATGTTATGGGTAGTTCTTTCATCTTAAGTAAGGGCTAACTGCTTTATTTGTATTATTAAAAAAACAAAAAAACAATATAGAATAGCTTTTTGTATCCCATGAGATCTGAAGAGTTAGAACATTGTTGTTAATGTTTGCATGCACCAGGCTCACTGATTGTGATCTAGACAGGTTCTAAATTCCTCAAATACAACAAAATCTAAAGTAGGCAGAATATTGAATTTGTTTTAATTGGAATAAAGACTGGTTTGCTAAAAAAAAGGTTTTTAAAAATGTTATAAAATATTTCAAACATTCCTTTTGCCAATGTGTTTACTGTATATAGGCCTGTGTCTTACATACGTATTACAGCACAGAACAATATTTAAGGCTTATGTCTATACACATAATTGTTACTGTCCCCAAAGTACAAGCACACTCTTATGGGATATGTCATTGAACAGGTGTTTGAATTTAATCAGCGCCTAGCTCACCATGAAGGTAGAAAGCTACATTTATTCTATACCTACCTAAATGCCTATGGGAAATCATGGATTGTTCAAGAAAAAGATGTGTCATTATTTTTTGATAGGAAGCGGCTTAAATGTAATAGATTTAGGAGACCATATTGATATTGTTTCATTTTATTAATATTACTCATCTGAGAGTGAAATCTAATATATATTATTTGTATCTACTGTGGCTGGGCTTTGAGAAGCTTTGATGGTACCTTATTAGGTGATGACACACTTTGCTCCTATGAGACAGACAATATGCTATAAAGAATAAGCAAGTCATATACATCACAGTAAGTACAGTCTTTTATTTTATTTTATTTTTTGTTTACAGGCTACACTGACCGCATGGGTTTTACAGAGTTTAGACTGCGCTTTCAAGTCTTAGCATTAGATGCTATGAAGAAATATAATTCCACCTATGAACCAGTTGATGAGAGAAAGGTACAGTAAAACCAAATTAAATAATCGAACATGAATTTTGAGCTGGTGTGATCATAGACTGTTTGCATACTGAATGATTTACTATATTTAACATTAAGGGCCAGATTACAAGTGAAGCGGGGTTTAATGCTCACACTCGTGAGCTAACTCCGCTACAAGTAGCTTTATTGTTCGCGTCTGGTAGCACTCGTATTTGAAGTTGAAAGTAAATTGTTTTTGCTCGAGCGCTAACCCGATGCTAGCAAAAAGCAGAACATAGAATACCCTGTGCGCGTTAATATATTCCCTATAGAAGTCAATGGAGCAAAAAAGGGGAAAAAACCCTATACTCGCGCGCAATCCCGATCACACATTCTCAAGTGCACTAACCCGACTAGAAAATATGATTATTTCACATTCTAATGTTCTCCACAAAGATGTTCTAGTTATTAATAAATACATATTTCGACCTATATCTGATGGTATTTTAGTAAAATATATATCTATACCTACATATAGATTTAGAGATGTACAGATATATAGGAATATATATTTATAAATACTTAGAACATATTCTGCTATGTGCAGAACATTGGAATGTTAAATATTTACAGTAATACACAAACACTTAAATTTGTCATGTTCTCATCTACTTAACTGCAAAAGGCTCCAATGCACTTATATATATATGTCTATATATGTGTACATATGTATTTATGTGTTTATATGTCTATATATATATATATGTGTGTGTAAATACATATATACACATATAAATACATAAATATATCTGTATACACACACACACATATATATATATATATATATATATATATATATATATATATATATTTAGAGATGTATATGTACAGTATGCATCTTTATATGAAAGCCCTTTACATGCCTTTTTTAACACCTGCAACCTCATATCTTTAATCCCTTTTAAATTTGTTGTGCAATATTTTTTAAGTAATTTTTATTAGATGGTGTTAGTGTGTGTGTAACTGTACTTTTGAATGTATTTTTGATGCTTCGTGCAACTTTTTTGTTTTGTAAAACAGTTAACCAGAGCTCTGGGGACGTGATATTGGAATCCGTGTTAACTTCAATTGTGCTCAAGCAATAGGGGCCTATTTATCATGATGCGAGCAGACATGATCCGATATTGCAGGTCATGTCCGCTGCACATCGATAAATGCCGACAGCATACGCTCTTGGCATTTATTATTGCACCAGCAGTTCTGGTGAGTTGCTGGTGCAATACCATCCCCTGCAGATTCGTGGCCAATCGGCTGCTAGCAGGGGGTGTCAATCAACCCTGATCGTATTGGATCGGGTTGATTTTCAGCAATGTCTGTCCGCTGCCTCAGAGCAGGCGGACAGGTTATGGAGCAGTGGTCAAGGTTATGGGGCATCAAGCTGCATACGGAGCTTGATAAATAGACCCCATAGTGTTTACTTTCAAATTGTAATACGAGCGATAAACCCAAGATGCGCAAACACACGGGATAAACCCCTTTTCTCTCGAGCAAAGCTGTTAACACGCCACTCGTAATCTGGCCCAAAATATCTAAATGACTTGCTCTATTAGACATTAAGAGGATATGAAACCCCAACATTTTCTTTTCTAATTTAGACAGAGTGCACAATTCTTATTCTAAAAAAAGTTTTCAATTTACTTTTATTATCAAATTTGCTGTATAGGATATGTATATGCTGTATATGATATATAGGGATACCTATGTAGGTGTCTGGAGAAATAAAAGGCAAAATATAGGGCTCCTATCTAGTCCTCTTGCAAATGGTTAACAAAAAACTGCTGCCATATAGTGTTCCAGAAAAGTGCAAGCTCCTGAGCTTACCTCCCTGTTTTTGAACAAAAGATACCAAGAGAAGAAAACAATTTAATAATAAAAGTAAATTAGAAAGTTGTTGAAAATGGCATGCGCTATCTGAATCATGAAAGAAAATTGTGTTTCATGTCCCTTTAAATGCTGATTAATGGTATATGAAGTCAAAATGAAACATTTTTTATTCGGATAGAGTGTTCCTATTATTAAAATTGTTCCAATTTACTTTTAATATCAAATATACTTCTTTCTCTTGGTATAATTTGCTGAAACTTTACTCCTTACCCTTAGCGCATACTACTGACGTAGGCAGGGAAGTGTACATAAGTCTTGAAAACTACATGGTAGCAATGTTTACCATTAACAATCATAAACACTGTTGCAAAACCACGGCCATATTGTGCTCAAAACTCGGCCATGCCCCTGAGCCTACCTCAGTGTTCTCTTATACAATGGACCTACATTTTAACAAAAGAAACAAAAAGAAGTACTTTGAATTTTTTTTATTTATTTTTTTACTGTACATCATGGAAGATTGATTTTGGCCTCCATATCTCTGGAAATGCTGTCTGCTTTTCCCTTTTTCTTAAACTGTTCAAAATAAAAAAAAGGAGAAAAATAATAAATTGTCCCCCTTTTAAATAAAAAAAAAGAAAAGGAGAAGAGAAAGAAAGGGATGCTCTGTTATTCGAGGAGAAGATTTGATTCTGCCCTATCAAATTGAGGGGCAAAGCTATACAATGACACCTGGAAATGCCAGGCACACAAAGGGTTAAACAAACATTTTAATGTTACTATATGAGTGCAAGTAGAAAACCAACAGTAAAATATAATTAAACATTAAAATTAAAAACAAACCCAAAAAACAATCACCTAGATTACGAGTTGTACGTTACGGTTTTAACATAAAAAAAATTGCAGCGTAAAAACAGTAATGCAACCATTACTAGTCATGTCGGTATAGCTATACCACAAGCATTTTAGCCTGTAACGCAACGTCAATCCCGCATTCAAAAAAATTATGTTTTTGCGTGGGATTTCCATAGCCCCAGTATTACAGGTTGTGCGGTGAGGCTAAAATGCCCTATCTATACTATAATTGCATTTGTAATGTCCGTCGCCGTCGGCAGTTGCGCACGGATTCTCAAAGGAATGTTGGCAGCACGAGGCAGTCAACAGAATTCACCTGCATGCAGGTTGATTCTGAAAATGGCAGGGTGGTGATTTTCGGAATCCACCGGAATGCAGCGAAGGCAAACGGAGCATTACAAAAAAAAAAAAAATCTGCAATAAATATAAAAAAAAAAAAAAAACCACACGCATTAAGTATGAAAAAAAACACCTAACCACACGCAATAAGTATTAAAAAAAAAGAAACGCACTCAATAAGTTTGAAAAAAACACCTAACCGCCCACAATAAGTATTTAAAAAAAAACCCTAAGCGCACGCAATAAGTTTTTTTTAAAAAAAACTAACCGCCCCCGCACAAAGTATTAAGAAAAAAACAACAACTACCTAATAAAATTACTAACCCCTAAATCCGCAAACCCCAACATTGCAAACTACCTAATACATCTATTAACCCCTAATCTGCCAACCCCCCACAACACATTAAACCTAATTTACCTATTAACTCCTACACCGTCAACCCCCACAAGGCAAAAAACTATTTTAATGACTAAGCCCCCTAACCTAACACCCGCTAAATTAACCCATTAATTACAATTAAAAAAATTCTACATTACAATAAAAAAAAATTACATTACATTAATCTAATTACAGAAAATAAAAAACGCTAACATTACAAAAAATAATAAACAGCACTATCCAAAATAATTAATATAATAATAATATATATAATATAATATAATATATATATAATAATATAATAATTAAACCTAATCCCAATTAAAATAACAAAAGCTCCACCAAAATAAAAAAAACACTAATCTAATGCTAAACTACCAATAGCCCTTAAAAGGGCTTTTTGTAGGGCATTGCCCTAAGTTTAACAGCTATTTTACATTACAAATAAACCAAGTGCCCTCTAACAGTAAAACACCCCACCCACCAACCCCCCCCCCCAAAAAAACTAACACTAATAAACCTAAACTGCCTATTGCCCCTAAAGGGGCATTTGTATGGGCATTGCCCTTAAAAGGGCATTCAACTCTTTTTCACTGCCCTTAAAAGGGCATTCAGCTCTTTTGAAATTTGCCCAAAAAAACCTAATCTAAAAAAACAAACCCCCCCAAAAAATTTTAAAAAAACTTAACACTAAAGCCCCAAATAGGTACTTACGGTTTCAGAAGTCCAGCGGAGAAGGTCTTCGTCCAGGCGGGAGTGGAGGTCCGGAGCGGTCTTCCCAGAAGTGGCAATCCTCGGCTGTAGTCATCGGCGGCGGTCTTCGGCAAAAGCGTAGAGGTTCCTCTTCATGGGATCGTCTGCCGCACACTGAAGAAATAATTCAAGGTACCCCATATTTATTGGGGTACTTTGAATTCCTATTGGCTGAAATTGTCTAAATCAGCCAATAGGATGAGAGCTACTGAAATATTATTGGCTGATTTGAACAGCCAATAGGATTTCAGTAGCTCTAATCCTATTGGCTGTTTTGAAAAATTCTGCAGCCAATAGAATGAGAGCTACTGAAATCTTATTGGCTGATTTGAACAGCCAATAGGATTTTAGTAGCTCTAATCATTTTGGCTGTTTTGAAAAATTCAGGCAATAGGAATGCAAGGTACCCCAAATTGATTTCGGTATCTTGCATTCAATATTCAGTATACCACGGACATCGGATGAAGAGGAGCCTCCATGTTGCCAAGGACTGCCGCTGCCGAGGACTGCCGCCGCCGCCACACCACTGCCAAGGATTGCCACATCTGGGAAGACCAATCCGGACCTCTGGTCCACGCCGCCTTCACTGTGGATGAAGATGATGAATCCGCCTGGAAGAAGACCTTCACTACCGGACTTCTGAAACCGTGAGTACCTATTTAGGGTTTTAGTGTTCTTTTTATAAAAAAAATTTCGGGGGGGGGTTTGTTTTTTTAGATTAGGTTTTTTTTACCCATACAAATGGGTAGTTTAGGTTTATTATTGTTAATTTTTTTTATTTTATTTTGGGGGGTTTGGTGGGTGGGGGGTTTACTGTTTTTTAATGTAAAAGAGCTGTTAAACTTAGGGCAATGCCCTACAATAAACCCTTTTAAGGGCTATTGGTAGTTTAGAATTAGATTAGGGGGTGTTTTTATGTTGGGGGGGTTTATTTTTTATAGGGGTATTAGTTTAGGTTTAATTTTATTATTTTTGAGAGCTTTGTTCATTTTTTTCTGTACTTTTATTTTTTTGTAGCTTGGGGGGTTATATTTTCAACACATAGACTGCCCTCTGGGCAGGCTTATTGACTAGTAGTATATAATGAAATTCTATTGGCTATTCAAATTAGCCAATAGAAATTCAGTAGCTCTCATCCTATTGGCTGATTTTAACAGGCAATAGGATTTCAGAAGCTCTCATCCTATTGGCTGATTTGAATTTCAAGAATCAAATCAGCCAATAGGAATGCAAGGGACGCTGGTGACTGTATGAAGAGGACGCTCCGCGCTGGATGTCTTTAAGGATGGATCCGCTTTGTGCCGCCTGTATGAAGACTTTTCTCTGTCTGGATGAGGATGGATGTCCGGACTTCAGAAACTGTGAGTGGATCTTTGGGGGTTAGTGTTAGGTTTTTCTAAAACATTTTTGGATGTTTATTTTTTTTAGATTAGGGTTTTGGGCTTTACGTAAAAGAGCTGAATGCCCTTTTCAGGGCAACAAAAAAGAGCTGAATGCCCTTTTAAAGGCAATGCCCATACAAATGCCCTTTTCAGGGCAATGGGTAGCTTAGGTTTTTGTTAGAGTTAGGGGGTTGGTTGGGTTGTGGGTTTTACCGTTAGGGGGTCTTTGTATTTTTTCCAGGTAAAAGAGCTAATTTATTTAGGGCAATGCCCTACAAAAGGCCCTTTTAAGGGCTATTGATAGTTTATTGTAGGCTAGTTTTTTTTTATTTTGGTGGGGTGCTTTTTCAATTTCATTGGGCTATTAGATTAGGTGTAATTGTTTTTTATTTTTGATAATTTATTTTTCGTAATTTAGTGTTTGTTATTTTTATTAATTTAGTATTTCAATTTTTTTTAATTATAGACTTACATTTTTTTAGTAGCGTTATTTTTTTTAATGTGTAATTTAGTTTTTTTAATTTTAGTATAATAGTTTAGTATAATAGTTATGTTAAGTTAATTTATAGTTTAAACTTAGGTTTTTTTAATTTCACAGGTAAGTTTTTAATTATTTTAAGATAGGGATATTGTAATGTTAATATCAAGTTAGGGGGTTGTTAGGCTTAGGGGTTAATAGTTTAATTTAGTTTTTTACGATTGGGGGTGGCAGTTTAGGGGTTAATTGGTTTATTTAGTGGCGGTGATGTGGGAGGCCAGGGGTTTAGTTGTTAATACATTTATTATAGTGGCAGCATTGTCTGGGAGCGGCGGAATAGGGGTTAATAACTTTTATTAGTGGCAGCGATGTTGGGGAGCAGCGGAATGGGGGTTTATAACTTTTATTAGTGGCGGCGATGTCAGGAGCGGCAGATTAGGGGATAATAACTTTATTTTGGTGTTGGCGATGTAGAAGGCGGCAGATTAGGGGTGTTTAGACTTGGGGTTTATGTTAGGGTGTTAGGTTTAAACGTAACTTATTTCCCCATAGACATCAATGGGGTAGTTTTTTTTTTTTATCACTCTCTCCCCATTGATGTCTATGGGGGAACACGTGCACGAGCACGTCAAAACATCCCTTGGAATTTGTGCGGTATGGAGCTTAACTCCACCATATCGCACGCACAAGGAGGCTTTTCAGAAACTCTTAATGGCAGCACTATGGAGGGTGAAATAATTTTGTTGCGTTCGTTTTGCACCCTGTTTAGCACAAAACTCGTAATCTAGGTGAATCAATATTTGGCCAAACTGAATTAGTGAGCTTAAGGACATTATATTGTCTCAATATTATGTCTTCACTTTTCATGAAAAATTAAACTTTTTAAAAAAACAAAAATAAAAACCATAATAGCACATTGCAATAGTATTAAAGCTAAATTATTTACTCAGCAAATATATAGGGAAAAAAGATAATTTGTAGTTTAATAACTGTTATGGGGTACTTTATTATTTCTTAATTATCTTTATAGGTTTCCTAAACAATCTTGGTCTAATCCCTTTTTGCTTTACCTTCAGAATGTGAAATATGTAAGCGTGCACCCTAGTGAGAACCAGATAAGATGAAAAGACTATTCGTTCAGTAACATGAATAATTTAGGCAGAGAATAGAAGAAACAGCACAAAAAAGAGTTTTAACATGCAGGTTCCTGTAGCTATGACTAAAATAAATACAGTCACAGGGATTTAGTGTTCAGATATTAGAATATCGCTGGTGTAACAAAGCTGCAATCTCTGCTGTTTGACACAAGTAATGAAATATATATTATTATTTATGACTTCTTTTTCAGATGTCTTTAGTGATATTACCTTTTCTAATATTTCCAGTTATACTCTGGAGATATCAAAGGACGACATTATCCATCCTTGGAATTTTAAATGAGCTAAATATTTTATTATTAAATATTTTAGCAGCTTTCCTAAAAGATGGCAGAAATCATAGATTTTATAGTCAAGGTGATATAGAATTAATAAAAAAGTGCCTGGCTTTAATTTGATTTACAGAATTACTTGTGTAGAGAAAGTAGACATTAGGGTAATGCATTCATATTTTCTGCTACCGTTGGATATATATAGTGTGATTAGTTTAGATGTCTGTGGAATCTTCTAACTTATTTATCTAGATTGGGCTCCTGAGAACGTTTGTGTTGAGGTTTAGCAGCCTAAAAGGACCCCAAATTATCTAATAATTTCTATTAAATGGTTTTGTTGAAGGCAACAAGCTGATCATTTCTACTGAAGGAGTAGGCTGCAAAAAGGGATTAAATAAATTCCAAATTAAAGCAACTAGGACCCCTCATCAGTCTTATTTAGAGCAAATATATTAAACTAAATAAGAAACTGGTTAGTTCACATGGTTTTATATTAACATACACATTTTCCTGTATATAAGTAGTTTGTTTTTGTCTCTAAGTATTTTATCATCCCAAGGTTTCTGGGTTAGCTTTATTTACTTTGTAAAATGACAATCGAGGTGCAGCAGCCTACATGTGTATTTAACATAGTAATTTAGGACTGGAAGTGTTTACGGCACACACGGCTGATAATGTGCATTATGAAATATACTGCTGTATGTTCTAAACGAAAGGACTTCATAAAAATGTATAGTAAGTTATGTGCACTCAGCTGTTTTCACTGCCCAAGTTCTTTTGGCAATCATCTATTTTTACTGCATTGCTATTTATAATATCTCATATCTATATGTTTCATGCTAGAAATAAGTTAATTTTAGCAGTTTACCGAATTTAGAGAGAGGGAAGAGAGAGAGAGAAGAGAAAGCGAGAGAGAAAGAGAGAGCGAGAAAGAAGAGAGAGAAAGATGAGAAAGAGAAGAGAGAGTAAGAGAGAAGAGAGAGTGTGAGGGATAAGAGCAAGAGAGAGAAGAGAAAGAGAGAGAAGACATAGATAGAGAGAAAAATAAATAATGATAAAGAGAGTGCAAGAGAGGGAGAGAGAGTAGAGAAAGAAAAGATAAAGAGATGAAGATAAGAGAAAGAGAGTGAGAGAGAAGGGAGTGTGAGTGAGAGAAGAGAAAGAGAGAGAATAGAAAGAGAAGAGAGGGTGAGAGAGAAGGGAAAGAAAAGGGAAGAGAGAGAGAGAGACAGAGAGAAGAGAAAAGAGAAAGCGAGAGACAGAGAAGACATAGAAAGAGAGAAAGAAAAAGGGAGAGAGGGAGAGATTTTTTTTTTACATTACATTGTCTTTTTATTAGCATTTGTTGTTTATTCAGTTCTTCTGTACTAAATCTCCCTTCAACAATGCAACGATGCAACATAGAAAAAAATGACAGGTGTGCATTTAACTATTCTGTAGTTTGCCCCTCCCTCTTTTTCAGCATCACAAGCTTACTTTCAGGCAAAACATGTTAACGAAGACACAATGAGCTCTAAGCAAGACATTTTCAATTTACATTTATAGAAAATATGTTAATAGATACAGTTTTTACAGTACTACTTTCAGGATAAATAAGGAATTAAAGTCATTTTTTTATCCCACAAGAGATTAATACCATCCAAAGAAAAAAAAAAAACTCTATCAAGTTATTAAACTAAATTTGATAGAGCTGCTAAATATTCAACAGTTATTAAAGCCAGCTTGGCAATGAATAATGCATTCCCACATGCTACAACGAGCAAAGCTGTCATGCAGTTGCGTACATTCATTTAGAAACATAGGGTTTAATAGGGCATTTTTTAATACTTTGTAAAGGTCAACATTATTATCACTTGCGTTCCGGTAGCAAAGTTTATAAGAAGACAAAAAATGTAAAGAGAAATCTGACAATGTACAAGGTACTTTTAGAGAATGCTCTTCACAGATGGTCAGATCAAATTCATCTACATTTAAGAATAATGTGTTGCATTTTCCCTACCGCTTTTTTCTGGATTTAAAAAAATCGTTTCACTGTAGGTGACTGAATATGAAGCTAAAAGCTTTACTTTTGTATGTAAAATTTCTGTAGCATAATATCACATGACTTTAAAATATGTGAATTTGCTTGGACCATCATAAAGAAAGTTTCATGATTTTTTCAAGACTATCCTATAATATAAAAGGCCAAGGGGTCAATTTATTAAAGTCTGGCAGACATGATACGCTGTATTTTAAAGAGGTCTATAAGTCTATAAACCGGGGCTTCTTAACTCCTGTTTCCGGCGAGCCTAAAGGCTCGCGCAGAAGCAGGGTGAATTGGACTAATTCGGCCAATAATAAATTGACCCCCTAAGTGTGTTTGTCCAAAGCTGTAATGCGCAGTAGAGACAGCGCAAGGACAAACACACCTGGCCTTACACAAACTAACCTGATCTGCTGTCGGAGGGAGTGGACAGGGGCTGAGGCGTGGTATGGTGTGGCGCATTTAACTACAATTTTTTGGGAGCATGATTTTAATTGGCTGATTAAAGGGACATAACAGTCTATATTGAATGGATGAGCACTAAAAGCAGCATAACATTATATGATGTAAAAGTCAATTTCCCCCAAAATAGCTTCATGTAGGCTCTAATGTAACAAGTATGTTCCTTAAAGCCATCACTTTATCTTTTCTTTTTTTTATATAATTTTTCTTTTTATTAGTTTATACAAATCAAAAAGTAAATTGAAAGCACAAATACAACAATTCAGATTAGAAAGCTGTAGCAACCATATTTTCAAGGCTGGGCAGTTGCAAGTATACTCCCATCCTTCATATAGTCATGTAGGCAGTCCATGTGAGTTTTGGTCTATACATCCTAGCATAAGTCCAAGGCAACTTTTTATGACGACAATTTCTTAAAGTCCATGTATCATTTGTTGCCTATGCTTTTGAATGCAAGACTGCTTCCTACAGATAATAAAACTTTCAACTGTAGCTTCCAAGGCTTTAGCCTATAATTTTATAATACAAATAAAACATGGTAACCAGGACCAAAACAAACAGAACATACAAAATAAATTACAGCATTAAATAATTGAGCTTTGTGTACTCAAGTATAGAAGGCGTACATTTTTATCTCTAAATGTGACCATATAAGGAAGTAGAATGTTGAAAAATTTAAAATGAATGTAACATATAGTTAGCTGACTGCTAGCGACTTGTGTCTAATTGGGCTTATATTTAAATTGTTCCCAAAGGAACAGCATGTCCTCGAAAAAATCTAGGTTGCCAACTTGTAGGTAATGAAATCTTTCCAAAGTTAAATCCGATTCCACCAGTTTTCTCCATTCGCTAATATTTTGTATTTTGGTAGTTTTCCTGCATCTAGGGACCATTTGTTTTGCAGTGTTTATCATGATTTGGAGAAGCTGACTGCGTATTTTTCATACTATCTGAGGGGTGTTTTGGAGGAGAATTACTTCTAGACTGGGGCTCAACTGTGTATGCAGCACTTTGTTAATGTCTTGAAAGATCTCCGACCAGAAATTTCTTATTGGTGTGCACTCCCACCATAAGTGTGTCATGTGTCCTATTTGGTCGCAACCCCTCCAACATGTTCCTGAACTGCCTCTATATATGTGCTTGATTTTAGCTGGGGTCAAGTACCATCTCATGCAAATTTTTATATTGGTTTCCTTTGCCCTTGAAGAGTGGGTGGAGCATGATAAGTTTTTAAATCTAGTGAGCCAGTCTCTGGAGCTGTGTATGTATCTAACTCCTTGTCCCACCTTAATGTGTATGATGGAAGCTTTGGGAATCTGTTTTCTAGTACTATTTTATATAATATGGAGACTGACCAGAGGGACCTTAAGTCACTCACACATGCCTGCTCGAACTGTGTTAGAGGACGCATAAGGTCATATTTTTGCCTGTGCGATAAGATAAAATGCCTAGCCTGGTGGTAGTTAAACCAGGAGGCAAAGAAAGGAATATATAGTGTGTCGATTTGTTGTTTTGATTTTAGCTTATTATTGTCTAATAGTGTGTGGATCCGTATTAAGGGCTGTGTAGGGGTAACTGAGCTTCTGTCCTGTTTAAGTCCTGGGGGGAACTCCGGTTTAGACAATAAACTCGTTAAAGGGGAGTATTTTGTGGAGATTTTTGGGAATGTTTTAAGCACCATTTTCCAGTCTTTCCACGTTTCATTGGAGATGGAGGATTGAGAAACTATGGGATTCTTTAGGGCTTGAGGATTCCAGCATTTATTACCTAAATGATTTGTGCCTGCCAGGTACGTTTCCACCAGCACCCATCCCTTATCCTGCTCATCATCAGATCTGCACCAATCTAGGACGCGCTGGAGAGAAATTGCTAACTTATATGAGTTTAAATGAGGTACTCCCAACCCTCCTTGAGCCGGTAATTTATAGATTGTGCTTTTGTTAATGCGTGGAGGTCTTCGTCTCCAGATATAATCATTAATTAACTTTTGCAGTATGTCAACTTCTCTAGAAACATGTTGGGCAGGGACAGCTTGAATAATATAAAGTGCTTTAGGGAGCAACACCATTTTTGCAGCTTGGATCCTACCAAGCCATGATATATTTTTTAATAGCCAAGAGGAGGTTAGGGATTGAAACTCATTGATCAAAGCCTCATAATTAAGCTTACGCGTTGATTGTCTGTCTGGAGTTAAATAAATTCCTAGATACTTAAGCTTGCTAAGTTGCGCTTTTAGGGGGCAGAGTTTTCTAATTTCCACTAGCATCTGTTGTGGAACCATAACTGGCAGGAATTCTGAATTTGTCATATTAACTGAGAAGTTAGATACTCTCCCAAAAGATGTGAGTTCAGACATTGTGTGCGAGATAGATCCAAGAGGGTCAGTCAACATCAATAAAAGGTCGTCTGCATAGATGGCTGCTTTATGCTGTCTGGGTCCCACCTCTACTCCTCTGATATGGTTATTGTCCCTGATTTTGATTGCAAGTGGTTCAAGTGATAAAATAAATAGTAAGGGGGAAAGAGGGCATCCCTGTCTGGACCCGTTTCTTATTTCAAAGGCCTCTGAGAGTGTCCCATTTACCCTGACCTGTGCGTTGGGATTAGTGTAGAAGGCCATTATTGTTTGGATGAAGTTTGTGGGGAAGTTGAACCGTCTAAGAGTCATTTGTAGGTAAGTCCAGTCAAGTCTGTCAAATGCCTTCTCGGCGTCGGTGGATAAAAAAAGAGTTGGAGTCTTAGTCTTGGAGATAAAGTCTATGAGGTTAAGAACTTTTACAGTATTGTCCTTTGCCTCCCTAGTAGGCACAAAGCCCGCCTGGTCTTGATGGATCAGTTGTGGGAGGATTTGATTTATTCAGGAGGCTAGAATTTTTGCGTATAATTTCAAGTCATTGTTGAGCAATGAGATTGGTCTAAAGTTGGCTGGTCTATCAGGTATTTTACCTGTTTTTTCCAAAACCGATATATATGCTTGTAACATGGTATCTGGGAATCCTGATCCCTCAGCAATGTGGTTAAATAAGGAGGTTAAGTGTGGGGCAAGATATTTTGAGAAAGTTTTATAATAGAGGCCCGAAAAAACGTCCGGGCCCGGTGCTTTATTTGATTTTAAGGTGTGTATTGCGTCGGTCACTTCTTTGATACTGAAGGGTTGATCTAAGATCTCTTTTTGCTCCCTGATTAATTGTGGCATTTGTATTTTGTCTAGGTATTGTTGGCAGAGTTGGCTGTGGTCTACCTCGGTCCTGTCTCGGAATAAGTTATAGAGTCTATGGTAGTAAGATTTAAACTCTTCAGCGATTTTATGGGTGTCTTCTAATTGTTTTCCTGAAGCATTTTTAACTGAGTGTATATATGTGCGTTGTTGTTTTTTTTTTTTTAAAGTTCTCGCTAACCATTTCCCCGGTTTATTTCCCTCCCAGTAGAAAGTTTGTTGGAAAGACAGTAATTGTCTTTGAGCATTTATTTGGAGTAATCTATTTAATTGCTCGTGTTTGGAAGTCAATTGTTCTAAGATAAAGGTATTGTCAGGTGCTTGTTTATGTGAGAAATCTAGCTCATTTATTTCTTTAGCCAAGGAGGTAAATTCTCCCCTTTTCTTTTTTTGTTATGTATGCTTTGGATTTAAGAATTTCACCCCTTATTGTGCTTTTATGTGCTTCCCATAGGGTTGTTACTGGTACATCTGGGGTGTTGTTTATAATGAAGTAAGATTTAATATGTTTAGCTATGTTTTTAACCTGTTTTTTCTCTTTGAGTAGGTACTCATCTAGCCTCCATTGGAAAGTTCTAAGGGGGGCGGAGGGCCAAGCTATGCTGCAAGATACTAATGAGTGGTCAGACCAAGAGGTGTGGCTAATCTCCGCTGTCTTCATATACGATAGGGTCAAATGGTCTAGAAATATATAATCCAACCAGGAATAGCATCTACCAGGATTGGAAAAGAAAGTAAAGTCTCTTTTCTGAGGGTTTAGATATCTTCAGGAATCATGAACCCCTAGCAATTTAAGGTTTTGCCATATACTTTGCATATTTGGTGTTTTTAGCCTAGTGTTCGGGTTGGAGCAATCAATCTGTGGGTTTAGAGGAACATTGAGATCCCCAGCCATGATCAATGAGCCTTTAGTATGGGTTAAAATGGAATTGGTGATTGTGTTAATAAATTTGCTTTGAAGTCTATTAGGTGCGTACATATTTACTAGGGTAATGGGCTTACCGAAAAGAAGGCCTGTAACACATAAGAATCTACCCTCTTTATCACGTTCTATGTGGACCTTATTAAAGGCTATTGACTTATGTATTACGATGCTGACCCCATTTATTTTCTTGGAAGGGTGGGCGCTATGGAAATGCTGTGGGTAATTGGCAGAGAAAAACGTAGGTATGTGCTTGGTTTTAAAATGCGTCTCTTGTAACATGAGGACCTGCCCTCCGTTTTTGTGCATATCTAATAGAGCTAATCTATGCTTATTTGGACAATTGAGTCCTTTAGCATTTTGAGTTATGATGTTTAACTCCTGTTGTGTGCCCTTATTCCTTATGACCATCTGTGTGCATAATTGATCTGTGACAAATTATCATATTTACATACTTCCCTTTTAGTATACTTTGAGTACATTTGGTTACGCCTGTAAATAATAACAGTAAAAAAATAAAACATTACAATACAAAAACTGAAAAAACACTTTACCCTTCCTCTTTCCAAATTAAGGGAGAAAAAATGTCTCCCAACTGGCTGAGAGCCATAATGTTACATCATCTTAAGCTTGAACAGAAACTTCATAGAATTAGAATAAACATTTTGTCAACCTCTGACTCCCTTCCTGCGAGTGTAGGTAGATAAAGGTTGAGGTCAGCAGGAAGGGGGAAAGGGGCAGAAAGACCTGGCTAACTTGTGAACTTTTGTGAGAGTCATCATAACAGTCTTAACCTATATACTACAAGCCATTTGTTATCTGGGGAGAGTCCACCAGGAGTGATTCCTGTAAAAGAGGATGAAAACATAGATATACCAACATTGCAATATATTCAAGGAGAAATAATAAAGGATACCGCCCGACTGGCCTAGAATCATCCCTTATCTGCAAGATGATTTTGGATGTCTGTGTTCTGCCTGTGGGTTTTCCTTTGCTGCACTTGCTGCCATTCCCTCCTCTGGGGAAGAGGATCTCTGTTGATTCCTTTGCTATGTTGATCCTATGAAACCGTAGCTCCCTCCATCTCTGGAAGAGAGATATCTATAGCTTTGCAGATCTTATTGATGTCTCCAGGTGAGGAGCAGGTGAATCTTTTCCCTTGACATGAGATAATCAAATGAAAGGGGAAGCCCCAAAGATACGGAATATTAATTTTTCTAAGAAGCATAGTAAAGGGTTTTAGCTCCTTACGCTTAGTGAGAGTTCTCTGAGACAAATCTGAGTAGAATTGGATAACTGCATTTTCATATCTGACAGGTTGTTGTTCACGAGCCAACTTCATGAGTTCTTCTTTGACCTGAAAATTTGTAATTCGTACAATCACATCCCTAGGGGGTTGCGTGTCTGCAGGCTTGGGACGCCGTGATCTGTGCGCTCTGTCAATATCGATTTTAATAAGGGATTCTGTTTGTTTCAAAGAATTGAAGAGATCCTGTAGATATTGTTCCAGGCCTGATGGTGGTATAGATTCAGATACCCCTCTGATTCTAATGTTATGCCTCCTGCTCCTATTATCATCGTCATCCACTTTTTCTTCTAGATCATGTATCACTTCGGCCTGTTTGTGTATAATGGAGTGCAGTTCCGTTATAGCTGTAGCATGGTTATCTTGGGTATTTTCCACCGCTTCTACCCTGTGCCCAATATCTGATAATTCTTTCTTAAGATCACTAATCTCATCCTTGATGCATTGCTTCACTTGTAGAACTAAGGTAGAAAAGTCATTTTTTGAAGGTAGTGATTCAAATAAAGCTTTTAGTACAGTTATGGAATCAGCCACAGTTTCTGATTCTGAATCTGAGGAAGAGTAGGCTGTGACAGATTCATGGTCATCAGTAGAATTTAAGCTAGTTGATTTAACTTCCACAGACTTGAAGAAGTTATTAACTGAGGGAGTTTTATGGCTTCTTTGTTTAGGGACTGCACCCTTTTGTTAGGTTTTTTAGGGGACATGATTGTATCTCTAAATGTCAGAAAGTTTGCTATGTTCTCACTACGTTTAAATGAGAGTTAGTGTGCGAGATCCTTCTCAGAAAATAAGCTGTGAATCAAGTCTCCCCTCACACATGAATATGTAAATTTGAACGCTACAGGACTCTGTCATTAATTGTAGCTCAGAAGCGATTGCAGTAGCAGCTATAGCTAAAGTCACATTGTTAAATGCTATGGACAGTGAGGTATGCGCAATAGGCCTTTATGCTGCGCCACACTGAACAGGCCTCCTTTCCCCTTGCACACGATTCAACAGATTATACTATGCATATATGACAGCTGCTTGCTTCTCCAACGACATCTAGTGCCCTTATTACCACCAAGCATTTGTGCTGACTGTTATTGTGGTCATTCTGTTATCGGGCCTCAGCCCTGCAGCGGTGAGCCGTGCACTTGTTTGATATGCTGATTAAAGCTCCATTATTGGGTGCGGGCAATCTTGTGTGAAGTCGGCTTAATTTTTTGACATAGCTTCCTATGTACCCCTTACCTCTGCCTCTGTCCCAGTCTTGGGTGCTGATCTCTGCTGTGAGTTTCGCGGGTTCCGGTGTGTGTAGGCCTCTGCCGATGCGCCTTTAAATAAGCACTCTATACAAGTCCCTGTAACTCCGTTGCTTCACATCAGGCTGTCTCTTTGTTGGAGCATTTATTAATACCCTCCGGGCCAACTTTTGTCCTGTTCTGGGATGTTTTTTCTGCCTCTCAGCCAGATAGGGCTCAGGAGCTGTCTCAAGCCGCGGCCATCTCCCTGGCTGGCTAGCTCTGTCCTCCCCCCCCCCCACTTTATCTTTTCTATATCAGTTGGTTGGTTAATGGATAGGTAGAAAACATCCTGAAGCCTCAAAACTCAATGATCATTTAATATGATATTAAGTCAACCACACAATGATCATTTAATATGGTATCAAGTCAACCAAACAATGATCATAGAAAGTTACTAGATAACCTAGAATACAGATATGCACTAGTTAGTGGTTTTTATTTTCTTCTTGTTGTTGCAGGTAAATCAGAGCTAGAAGCCCTAATGACAATTACCATATATTTGCAATCAATTCTCCACAGGGAATGCTGATTAAAGGAAATGTTCAGATGTATCTGTCCTGTTGTACAGGCATCCCCCATATGTTAAAGGAACATTAATCTCAAATGTACTTTCATTATTTATTTTACCAGTTTTATATGTAACTGTTACAGAAGCATTAGTTATTTCTTTCATGTAATTAACAAGAGTCCATGAGCTAGTGACGTATGGGATATACATTCCTACCAGGAGGGGCAAAGTTTCCCAAACCTTAAAATGCCTATAAATACACCCCTCACCACACCCACAAATCAGTTTTACAAACTTTGCCTCCAAGGGAGGTGGTGAAGTAAGTTTGTGCTAGATTCTACGTTGATATGCGCTCCGCAGCAAGTTGGAGCCCGGTTTTCCTCTCAGCGTGCAGTGAATGTCAGAGGGATGTGAGGAGAGTATTGCCTATTGAATGCAGTGATCTCCTTCTACGGGGTCTATTTCATAAGGTTCTCTGTTATCGGTCGTAGAGATTCATCTTTTACCTCCCTTTTCAGATCGACGATATACTCTTATATATACCATTACCTCTACTGATTCTCGTTTCAGTACTGGTTTGGCTTTCTACTACATGTAGATGAGTGTCCTGGGGTAAGTAAGTCTTATTTTCTGTGACACTCTAAGCTATGGTTGGGCACTTTATTTATAAAGTTCTAAATATATGTATTCAAACATTTATTTGCCTTGACTCAGAATGTTCAACTTTCCTTATTTCCAGACAGTCAGTTTCATATTTGGGATTATGCTTTAATTATCATATTTTTCTTACCTCAAAAATTTGACTTTTTCCCTGTGGGCTGTTAGGCTCGCGGGGGCTGAAAATGCTTCATTTTATTGCGTCATTCTTGGCGCGGATTTTTTTGGCGCAAAAATTCATTTCCGTTTCCGGCGTCATACGTGTCGCCGGAAGTTGCGTCATTTTTTTGACGTTATTTTGCGCCAAAAATGTCGGCGTTCCGGATGTGGCGTCATTTTTGGCGCCAAAAGCATTTAGGCGCCAAATAATGTGGGCGTCTTATTTGGCGCCAAAAAAAAAATATGGGCGTCGCTTTTGTCTCCACATTATTTCAGAATCATTTTTCATTTGCTTCTGGTTGCTAGAAGCTTGATGTTTGGCATTTTTTCCCATTCCTGAAACTGTCTTATAAGGAATTTGATCTATTTTGCTTTATATGTTGTTTTTTCTCTTACATATTGCAAGATGTCTCACGTTGCATCTGAGCCAGAAGATACTACAGGAAAACCTCTGCCTGCTGGATCTACCAAAGCTAAGTGTATCTGCTGTAAACTTTTGGTAGCTATTCCTCCAGCTGTTGTTTGTATTAAATGTCATGACAAACTTGTTAATGCAGATAATATTTCCTTTAGTGATGTACCATTGCCTGTTGCAGTTCCCTCAACATCTAAGGTGCAGAATGTTCCTGATAACATAAGAGATTTTGTTTCTGAATCCATAAAGAAGGCTTTGTCTGTTATTTCTCCTTCTAGTAAACGTAAAAAGTCTTTTAAATCTTCTCTCTCTACAGATGAATTTTTAAATGAACACCATCATTCTGATTCTTTGGACTCTTCTGGTTCAGAGGATTCTGTCTCAGAGATTGATGCTGATAAATCTTCATATTTATTTAAGATGGAATTTATTCGCTCTTTACTTAAAGAAGTACTAATTGCTTTAGAAATAGAGGATTCTAGTCCTCTTGATACTAATTCTATACGTTTGGATAAGGTTTTTAAAGCTCCTGCGGTTATGCCAGAAGTCTTTCCTGTTCCTAATGCTATTTCTGCAGTAATTGCTAAGGAATGGGATAGATTGGGTAATTCATTTACTCCTTCTAAACGTTTTAAGCAATTATATCCTGTTCCGCCTGACAGATTAGAATTTTGGGACAAAATCCCTAAAGTTGATGGGGCTATTTCTACCCTTGCTAAACGTACTACCATTCCTACATCAGATGGTACCTCGTTTAAGGATCCTTTAGATAGAAAAATTGAATCTTTTCTAAGAAAAGCTTATCTATGTTCAGGTAATCTTCTTAGACCTGCTATATCATTGGCTGATGTTGCTGCAGCTTCAACTTTTTGGTTGGAAACTCTAGCGCAACAAGTAACAAATCGTGATTCTCATGATATTATTATTCTTCTCCAGCATGCTAATAATTTCATCTGTGATGCCATTTTTGATATTATTAGAGTTGATGTTAGATTTATGTCTCTGGCTATCTTAGCCAGAAGAGCTTTATGGCTTAAGACTTGGAATGCTGATATGGCTTCTAAATCAACTCTACTTTCCATTTCTTTCCAGGGAAACAAATTATTTGGTTCTCAGTTGGATTCTATTATTTCAACTGTTACTGGTGGGAAAGGAACTTTTTTACCACAGGATAAAAAGTCTAAAGGTAAAAACAGGGCTAACAATCGTTTTCGTTCCTTTCGTTTCAACAAAGAACAAAAGCCTGATCCTTCGTCCTCAGGAGCAGTTTCAGTTTGGAAACCATCTCCAGTCTGGAATAAATCCAAGCCTGCTAGAAAGGCAAAGCCTGCTTCTAAGTTCACATGAAGGTACGGCCCTCATTCCAGTTCAGCTGGTAGGGGGCAGGTTACGTTTTTTCAAAGAAATTTGGATCAGTTCTGTTCACAATCTTTGGATTCAGAACATTGTTTCAGAAGGGTACAGAATTGGTTTCAAGATGAGACCTCCTGCAAAGAGATTTTTTCTTTCCCATGTCCCAGTAAATCCAGTGAAAGCTCAAGCATTTCTGAATTGTGTTTCAGATCTAGAGTTGGCTGGAGTAATTATGCCAGTTCCAGTTCCGGAACAGGGGATGGGGTTTTATTCAAATCTCTTCATTGTACCAAAGAAGGAGAATTCCTTCAGACCAGTTCTGGATCTAAAATTATTGAATCGTTATGTAAGGATACCAACGTTCAAGATGGTAACTGTAAGGACTATATTGCCTTTTGTTCAGCAAGGGAATTATATGTCCACAATAGATTTACAGGATGCATATCTGCATATTCCGATTCATCCAGATCATTATCAGTTCCTGAGATTCTCTTTTCTAGACAAGCATTACCAATTTGTGGCTCTACCGTTTGGCCTTGCTACAGCTCCAAGAATTTTCACAAAGATTCTCGGTGCCCTTCTGTCTGTAATCAGAGAACAGGGTATTGTGGTATTTCCTTATTTGGACGATATCTTGGTACTTGCTCCGTCTTTACATTTAGCAGAGTCTCATACGAATCGACTTGTGTTGTTTCTTCAAGATCATGGTTGGAGGATCAATTTACCAAAAAGTTCTTTGATTCCTCAAACAAGGGTAACCTTTCTGGGTTTCCAGATAGATTCAGTGTCCATGACTTTGTCTTTAACAGACAAGAGACGTCTAAAATTGATTACAGCCTGTCGAAACCTTCAGTCTCAATCATTCCCTTCGGTAGCCTTATGCATGGAAATTCTAGGTCTTATGACTGCTGCATCGGACGCGATCCCCTTTGCTCGTTTTCACATGCGACCTCTTCAGCTCTGTATGCTGAACCAATGGTGCAGGGATTACACGAAGATATATCAATTAATATCTTTAAAACCGATTGTTCGGCACTCTCTAACGTGGTGGACAGATCACCATCGTTTAATTCAGGGGGCTTCTTTTGTTCTTCCGACCTGGACTATAATTTCAACAGATGCAAGTCTCACAGGTTGGGGAGCTGTGTGGGGATCTCTGACGGCACAAGGAGTTTGGGAATCTCAGGAGGTGAGATTACCGATCAATATCTTGGAACTCCGTGCAGTTTTCAGAGCTCTTCAGTTTTGGCCTCTTCTGAAGAGAGAATCGTTCATTTGTTTTCAGACAGACAATGTCACAACTGTGGCATACATCAATCATCAAGGAGGGACTCACAGTCCTCTGGCTATGAAAGAAGTATCTCGAATTTTGGTTTGGGCGGAATCCAGCTCCTGTCTAATCTCTGCGGTTCATATCCCAGGTGTAGACAATTGGGAAGCGGATTATCTCAGTCGCCAAACGTTGCATCCGGGCGAATGGTCTCTTCACCCAGAGGTATTTCTTCAGATTGTTCAAATGTGGGGGCTCCCAGAGATAGATCTGATGGCCTCTCATCTAAACAAGAAACTTCCCAGGTATCTGTCCAGATCCCGGGATCCTCAGGCGGAGGCAGTGGATGCATTATCACTTCCTTGGAAGTATCATCCTGCCTATATCTTTCCGCCTCTAGTTCTTCTTCCAAGAGTAATCTCCAAGATTCTGAGGGAATGCTCGTTTGTTCTGCTAATAGCTCCGGCATGGCCTCACAGGTTTTGGTATGCGGATCTTGTCCGGATGGCATCTTGCCAGCCATGGACTCTTCCGTTAAGACCAGACCTTCTGTCACAAGGTCCTTTTTTCCATCCGGATCTGAAATCCTTAAATTTAAAGGTATGGAGATTGAACGCTTGATTCTTGGTCATAGAGGTTTCTCTGACTCCGTGATTAATACTATGTTACAGGCTCGTAAATCTGTATCTAGAGAGATATATTATAGAGTCTGGAAGACTTATATTTCATGGTGTCTTTCTCATCATTTTTCTTGGCATTCTTTTAGAATACCGAGAATTTTACAATTTCTTCAGGATGGTTTGGATAAGGGTTTGTCCGCAAGTTCTTTGAAAGGACAAATCTCTGCTCTTTCTGTTCTTTTTCACAGAAAGATTGCTATTCTTCCTGATATTCATTGTTTTGTACAAGCTTTGGTTCGTATAAAACCTGTCATTAAGTCAATTTCTCCTCCATGGAGTTTGAATTTGGTTTTGGGAGCTCTTCAAGCTCCTCCGTTTGAACCTATGCATTCATTGGACATTAAATTACTTTCTTGGAAAGTTTTGTTCCTTTTGGCCATCTCTTCTGCTAGAAGAGTTTCTGAATTATCTGCTCTTTCGTGTGAGTCTCCTTTTCTGATTTTTCATCAGGATAAGGCGGTGTTGCGAACTTCTTTTGAATTTTTACCTAAAGTTGTGAATTCCAACAACATTAGTAGAGAAATTGTGGTTCCTTCATTATGTCCTAATCCTAAGAATTCTAAGGAGAAATCATTGCATTCTTTGGATGTTGTTAGAGCTTTGAAATATTATGTTGAAGCTACGAAATCTTTCCGTAAGACTTCTAGTCTATTTGTTATCTTTTCCGGTTCTAGGAAAGGCCAGAAAGCTTCTGCCATTTCTTTGGCATCTTGGTTGAAATCTTTAATTCATCTTGCCTATGTTGAGTCGGGTAAAATTCCGCCTCAAAGAATTACAGCTCATTCTACTAGGTCAGTTTCTACTTCCTGGGCGTTTAGGAATGAAGCTTCGGTTGACCAGATCTGCAAAGCAGCAACTTGGTCCTCTTTGCATACTTTTACTAAATTCTACCATTTTGATGTATTTTCTTCTTCTGAAGCAGTTTTTGGTAGAAAAGTTCTTCAGGCAGCGGTTTCAGTTTGAATCTTCTGCTTATGTTTTTTGTTAAACTTTTATTTGGGTGTGGATTATTTTCAGCAGGAATTGGCTGTCTTTATTTTATCCCTCCCTCTCTAGTGACTCTTGTGTGGAAAGATCCACATCTTGGGTAGTCATTATCCCATACGTCACTAGCTCATGGACTCTTGTTAATTACATGAAAGAAAACATAATTTATGTAAGAACTTACCTGATAAATTCATTTCTTTCATATTAACAAGAGTCCATGAGGCCCACCCTTTTTTGTGGTGGTTATGATTTTTTTGTATAAAGCACAATTATTCCAATTCCTTATTCTATATGCTTCGCACTTTTTTTCTTATCACCCCACTTCTTGGCTATTCGTTAAACTGATTTGTGGGTGTGGTGAGGGGTGTATTTATAGGCATTTTAAGGTTTGGGAAACTTTGCCCCTCCTGGTAGGAATGTATATCCCATACGTCACTAGCTCATGGACTCTTGTTAATATGAAAGAAATGAATTTATCAGGTAAGTTCTTACATAAATTATGTTTTTGTTGTGAAGAGCTTATTTCCCAGCAGCAATGCCTGAACCAGCAAGCCAGCGCCTAAGAAGGGCTCCAAGAAAACCGTAACAAGTATCATTTCATAAAGAGTTAACTCTTTTTTTTTCAGCTTTTAGAAACTATTGTCTAATCACCTCTGGAGCCAGACTGCTAATTGATAAGATGAACTTGTAAACTTGTTATCTTAAGTACTGTAATCCTATTGTGGCCTGTCAAAGGACAGTGCTCTCTATCTAAATGTGTGATGGGGGATTTTGTGCTTCCCCCCCTCTCCCCCTGGGAGTGCCCTGTGTGCATGTAACCTTAATAAAAAGCAGGCTGGGCATCCCAGTCCTGAGTTCTTGTTTGACCCTCAATCGCAGCGTTGACTCGGTTTTGTGGGCAGAAGGGTATCCTAGCTGTACTGCAGCTAAGGGAGATTATTCTATATTTGCGAGACTCATATAGAATACTATGGAAAGCAGCTTCTCCCCTCTTTAGCAATAGGGATCCAGGCTACTAAGCGGTCCATCTCTCAGCGAGACTAAGGGTAACCGTAACATTTGGCGGCAGCGGCGGGATTTTCCTGGATTTCCTAGGAGAGGTACAGAACGGATGGAGAGCGCTTACGAAAAATTGAAGCGTACAACCCTAAAGGATTTACTTGAAAGCAGAGGGGGGTACGCCAGCAACCGGCCGAGGAGAGAGCTGATCGCAGAATTGACCGAACTGGATCAGAGCTTCACAATGGCGGAAACACTGACCACGATTAGTGACGAAAAAACCAGGATTGTTCGGGAAAGGCTCTCATTATACGGGCCGAACCCCTCCATGGAATTGGTACAGCAGTTGATGGCGGAGGCGGACGAGGATATACGAGAGACTCGAGCCCACGAACTCAACCTAGCGAACGCACACCGCAATGCTGAAGCCCCGCAGGTAATCATCCCTGTCGAAAATGCTGGGAGGCCCAAGATACCCTATGCGGCATTTCGACCCTTCCTAGAGAGCGAGACAGGGATTGATGAATATTTGGCGGACTTCGAAAGGCAATGTGCCCTGCACCAGATTCCCAACAGAGAGTGGTCCACGATATTGTCTGGGAAACTATCCGGGCGAGCCCTGGAAGCCTTTCGTACTCTGGGTGCTGAGGAAGTGACACAGTATGAGCTAGTTAAGGAGACACTGTTGCGACGGTACGCTGTAACTCCGGACACGTATCGCCGACAGTTTCGGGGCACGGAAAAGAAGCCTAACGATACCCATATGGAATGGGCGCACCGAATGCGAAGAGCGGCAAATCACTGGCTGAGCGGAAGTAAAGCGGTGACTGGGGAGGAAATTTTACAATTGTTTCTCTTAGAACATTTTTATAATGGCATGGAACATCAAGGGAAGGAATGGCTGCGAGACAGGCGGCCTTCTACCTTAGAAGAAGCAGCCAAATTGGCCGATGAACATTATGACTCCCGTCTTCACGAACCCATGAACTACCGAGCTCCAGCACGGGTCGAACCCAGAGAGGTTTACCGTGCACCCCCTCGTGCTGAATTCCGAGCCCCGGTGCCCACAGGGCCCGTCCGACACTCAGGACCACCCAATAACAGCTCTGAGCGTCCCAGACTGACTTGCCACCGATGCAAGCAACCAGGGCATTTCATGGCTAGCTGCCCCCTTAATACGCACCAGACACCCAGGAATTACAATTACCCATCTGGGTCCTATCGTCCGGCCCGGGCCCTCTGTGTTAACCAAGAGGCCCCTATGGAGGGATATGTGGGGCCGCTTCACGAGGCAGACCCTGTATATGCTGCCTCAGATAACCGCCAGCACCATCGGCAGAGGGTATGGCTCGAGGGGCGATCTACCGAGGGATTGCGAGACACAGGGGCTACTATCACGCTGGTACAGAGTCATTTGGTGCCAGAGCACAAGCGATCCGGACAGACTGTGGCCGTTAGAGTGGCGGGGGGGGATGTGTACAAAATTCCAACAGCTAAAGTGCATCTTGATTGGGGAGCGGGAAAGGGGGCTGTGAACGTGGGCCTAATGGATAATTTACCTGCCGAAGTACTACTGGGCAACGATTTGGGCCCCATGACTTCTGCCTATGCTCCAGTATGCAACAACGAGGCGGACCCAGTGACTACACGGGCCCAAGCCCGGACGGAGCGAGAGCTCTCACCAGTGCGGGAGACACAGGTAATACCTACCCCGACCTTGCCTGACAGGTTAGGCCCCATACCCTGGGACACCCCAGATGCTTTCGAGGCAGAGTCTAAGACTGACCCGACCTTACAAAAGTACCGGGAACGAGCAGAGACCGGAGGGGGCGGGGCAGATAACGAAACATTCTTATGGGAAAAAGAGAAACTATACCGCTGGACAGAGAAAAGGGGACAGCGTAGGCGACAGCTGGTAGTGCCCCACAAATACCGTCAAGAAATCCTCAAAATAGGCCACGACATCCCCTTAGCAGGCCACCTAGCCGTTACCTGTACCCTACACCGCATTACTCACACGTTCTTTTGGCCAGGGGTGCACGCTGACGTTAGAACTTACTGTAACACCTGCGATGTGTGTCAACGAGTAGGAAGGCGAGGCGATCACCCTAAAGCCCAGCTAGTAAATATGCCCATTGTAGAGGAACCCTTCAGCCGGGTTGCTATTGACCTAGTGGGACCACTGGCTACCCCTAGTCCCTCCGGTAAGCGATACATTCTTACCGTAGTGGACTACGCTACCAGGTACCCAGAGGCTGTCGCCCTATCCAACATACAAGCGGATACGGTAGCGAATGCACTAGTACAGGTGTTCTCCCGGGTAGGATTTCCAAAAGAAATCCTATCCGACCGAGGCACCCAATTTACGGCTGAATTGACCCAACAACTCTGGCAGGTTTGCAAAATTAAGTCCCTCCTGAGCTCCCCATACCACCCCCAGACGAACGGGCTGTGTGAGAGGTTCAATGGGACCCTCAAGCAAATGCTCAAGACGTTCACTCAGGAATACAGAGACTGGGAACGCTTCCTGCCGCACCTCCTATTTGCTTATCGGGAGGTGCCCCAGGAAACGACAGGGTTCTCTCCCTTCGAGTTGCTCTACGGAAGAAAGGTACGGGGACCCCTAAACCTGATCCGGGAGCACTGGGAGGGAGAGATGGAGGCTGACGGTGTCCCCATTGTGCCATACGTGCTGGAACTCAGGGACCGAATGGAGCAATTAGCCAAATCCGTGCGGGCTAATCTCCAGTTGGCCCAGAGAAGACAGAAAGTATGGTACGATCGGGGGGCCCGAAAGAGAATCTTCACCATAGGACAAAAGGTGTTAGTACTTAAGCCGGTGAAGACAGACAAATTGCAGGCGTCCTGGCAGGGTCCCTACCAGATCGTAGAGAAAAGGGGAGACACCACTTATGTGATAGCTAGCTGCCACGACAACAATCTTAGAAAGACATTCCATGTAAACATGCTCAAGGAATATTTTGAGTGACCAGAGAACGTGACGGCCGTATGTTGTTCCCCTCAGGAAGACCCCGACAGTTTACCCATTCCAGACCTATTAGAAAAGAGCCTCCCCACAGGTATAGTGGCACAGGTTCAGATAGGGGACCGACTTAGCCCCACTGAAAGGGAGCAGCTCAACCAACTCCTCCAGTCCAAACACCTCACCTTCTCCCCGAAGCCAGGGTACACTACTTTAACCACCCACCAGGTAGATACTCCGGGACAAGCTCCCTTGCGCCAGGCTCCGTACCGAATCCCCGAAGCAGTTAGGACAGGAATGAAGAAGGAGATCGATGAGATGCTCCAGCTCAGGGTAATTGAGCCCTCCGATAGTCCCTGGGCCTCCCCAGTTGTCTTGGTGCCCAAGAAAGATGGGACCACCCGGTTCTGCGTAGACTATCGGAGGCTCAATGAAAATACCGTGACGGACGCTTACCCTATGCCCAGGGTAGACGAGCTACTCGATCGTATAGCCAGGGGAAATTACCTGACCACTATTGACCTCTGCAAAGGTTACTGGCAGATTCCCCTGGCCCCGGAGGCTATCCCCAAGTCGGCATTCGTCACCCCATTCGGCTTATATCAGTTTAGGGTAATGCCGTTTGGGATGAAGAATGCCCCAGCTACATTCCAGCGCTTGGTGGATAGGCTCCTGGATGGCTTCCAGAGTTTTGCTTGCGCCTACCTGGACGACATAGCGATCCACAGTGAGTCCTGGGAGGACCACTTAGCTCATGTGGGAATGGTTCTGGATCAGATCCGGGCTGCTGGCCTGACTCTGAAGCCAGAGAAATGCCACTTTGGGATGGCCGAGGTACAGTACCTGGGTCACCGGGTGGGGTGTGGAAAGCAGCGACCAGAGCCGGCCAAAATAGAAGCTGTCGCCAATTGGCCCACCCCCATCACTAAGACTCAGGTCCTAGCCTTCCTGGGCACGGCAGGGTACTATAGACGGTTCGTACCAGACTACAGCACACTTGCCAAACCCCTGACTGACTTGACCAAGAAGAACTTACCTCGACAGGTCCTGTGGTCTCCCCACTGTGAAACGGCTTTCCAGGCTCTCAAAAATGCTCTAATTAACGCTCCTGTCCTGGCGGCCCCAGCCCTTAACAAACGTTTTATCGTCCATACAGATGCTTCCATGTTCGGGCTGGGAGCCGTCCTCAGCCAAGTAGGCGAAGATGGAGGGGAGCATCCAGTTGCCTACATCAGCCGGAAGCTCCTGCCCCGCGAAGTCAGCTATGCAGCGGTCGAAAAGGAGTGTTTGGCTTTGGTGTGGGCATTAAAGAAATTGACTCCCTATTTATATGGTCAGGAGTTCACTCTGGTCACCGACCATAACCCGTTGGTGTGGCTGAACCGGGTCTCTGGAGATAACGGCAGGCTATTACGTTGGAGCTTATCGTTGCAACCCTTCAATTTCACCATTACTTACAGACCTGGGAAACAGAATGGCAACGCCGACGGGTTGTCCAGACAAACCGACCTCAGCCCCGCATAACCAGCGGTCTGGACAGCCTTAGTCTGCCCCGAAAAGGGGTCAGACCGTGTCTGCCAGAGTGTTCCACAGAAAGGGAGCACTGTTACAGAAGCATTAGTTATTTTGTTGTGAAGAGCTTATTTCCCAGCAGCAATGCCTGAACCAGCAAGCCAGCGCCTAAGAAGGGCTCCAAGAAAACCGTAACAAGTATCATTTCATAAAGAGTTAACTCTTTTTTTTTCAGCTTTTAGAAACTATTGTCTAATCACCTCTGGAGCCAGACTGCTAATTGATAAGATGAACTTGTAAACTTGTTATCTTAAGTACTGTAATCCTATTGTGGCCTGTCAAAGGACAGTGCTCTCTGTCTAAATGTGTGATGGGGGATTTTGTGCTTCCCCCCCTCTCCCCCTGGGAGTGCCCTGTGTGCATGTAACCTTAATAAAAAGCAGGCTGGGCATCCCAGTCCTGAGTTCTTGTTTGACCCTCAATCGCAGCGTTGACTCGGTTTTGTGGGCAGAAGGGTATCCTAGCTGTACTGCAGCTAAGGGAGATTATTCTATATTTGCGAGACTCATATAGAATACTATGGAAAGCAGCTTCTCCCCTCTTTAGCAATAGGGATCCAGGCTACTAAGCGGTCCATCTCTCAGCGAGACTAAGGGTAACCGTAACAGTAACTTAACAATGGAAATGTTATTTTATTTAAAGAAGTTGGGGTGCATTCTGCAGGATTCAAAGGCTAACCCTCCTACATGCTACACAGTGACTGCTTGATCAGTACAGGAGCTCATTTATATATGCCCCTAATTAGTTGCTGGAAACCACTCTTAAAAGCCTTTACAAGGGGGATGAGCATTTTGTGTACACACACACAGACACACAAATATGTATGTACATACAAATATTCTATGGGGCTGATTTATGAAAGTGCGATGTACTGTATCATGTCCGCCACACATCGATAAATGCCGACAGCATATGCTGTCGGTGTACAATGAAGGACAAGCAATATCTCTCAAACATACATGTCACTAACACAGGAATCATATTTAACAACTAGGGCAGTCCCATACTAACTAGAGGAGGACCTCCATAGAGATATTAATAAAATAGAGAAATCCAGATGCACATTCAGTCCCATAGGTACTAGAGTATTAAGTCTATGGATCTATTTCGCTTCACATCTTAGTAATTATTTTTCTCAGTTACCACCCCTATTTAGGGGAGGGACCCTGTCAATCAATATGGCTCTAAGTGTGGAGATAGGATGTTGATGTGTCAAAACATGTCTTGCCACAGGTTGATCAGATTGCCTATCTTTGATAGCTGTTCTTATTGAGCTTTAATGGTTCACAAGTCTCTCCCTGAAAGTAGTTGTGGTCTTGCCCACATAGTATTTGCCGCATGGACAAATAAGTACATATACTACAAAATCAGACGTGCAAGTGAGTCGATGTCTGATGATAAAAGTTCTATTATTATTTGGATGATGGAATTGTTGAACAGAGAGGAGGGTGTTGCAGGTGACACAACTCCCACACTTAAAGCAACCCTTTTTGGTGGACTGTAGCCAAGTGTCCTGTCTTTTCCATGGATCAGTTTTCATGAGGTAAGATTTGAGGCTATGACTGCTTTCAGTTAAGGGTAATCTCTTTATGTACAATTTTTTATTTTTGCTATTTTGAAACTAATATTCTGTAGTCTTCCCTCATTGGCATAGGGCTTGCAGCTTGTACTAATCATTATGTTATTTTAAGTTGGGTGTGGGGGTGTACGGTGTTATGTTAGTATTGAGCTATGGGGATTTGCGTGTGGTCCATACTGGTTGCTTTGTCTCCGTTAGTGTATTTATCTCCCTGCATGGACTTATTTACCATTTTGCATGTAGTAATAGCTGTGATCTATGTATCGTCTATGATGAAGTACTCAGTACTATAGTTTGTTTGACATTTGATGCCTCCATGAGTGACGTGCTTCTGTTCCCCTGACCGGCTTAATGCACCTATCGGTAACATTGATTGATATTTGGGGTGTATACTCCTAAATAGATCTTACCAACGGCCGTGAAACATTGATGACGTCACATCCAGGAGAGGTTTAAAAGCCTTGCAGCTTTTTCTCTCCTTATTCGATTCTATCCTCTGAGGCTGAGGCTATGGCTTGATGCTGCTGCTATGATTAAGCTTTGATATACTCATATGTAAGTATCTCTCTTCTTTTTGATATCTATCACGGGTTGTAGACCTTACTCCGGTTATATTATATGGTTTAATCTATTGTACTCAGGCCCAAGTTTGGGTCATAGTATATCTGTTTTTTTAGGGATTTATGAGATAGTTTTGTTTCTCAGTAACTTTGTATCAGTGGATTTTATTATTAAAAGTACTTGGAATGCGACTGTTCTTTTTGATGTAGCGATTTGTAATATTTTGTAGCTGTATCATTGTGCATGTTATTTTATTTTTTTATTTTTGCATTTGGTCAATTCAATTCTCCTTTATTGGCTGTGCTGCCCGCTGCTCGTGGTGGCTGGTTTTCACATGTTTAACGTTATATTGATGTTAGGAAGCCTCTGATAATTGTCCAGTGGTGTTATACATGTTTTGTTCTCTTTGACACCTGTTGTTTTCACCATTATGGTGAGTTATTAGCCTGTTGGTACAGTATTTGTTACCACCCAGTATGTTTGTATATGTAGACTGAGTACATTTATCACAGTATTTTGACATTTTCTATTTCACTCTTATGGAGTACATGCCATAGAGGGTTAATTTATCACTTAACTGGTTTTATTAGTTGGTTATGTACCATTCGGGTTATCTGTGATTACTGTCACATAGTGTCTCTTGTTATTCTAGCCACGCTTTCTTCAACAGAAAAATTCACTTGATTTGTGTAGCTTATTAGGTTGTGGGTGTGTCACTTACCTCTGGTTGGAGGTATTTTCTGGTGTTTGCATGTATCGTTTATAGTTTAGACTCTTACAGGGTGGACACCCCCTGAGGTTTTTCTAGACCTTGTTATATAAGCACTCATGGATTTGAATATAGTTCCCCATGGTGCTGCAATTTTGCATACTGACTGGGGCATCCTGATGCACACTAATGATTTTGTGTCTGATTCAATTTGAACCAATTTTACTCTATGGGACCTATTTATGTAAGTGCGAGCGGACATGATACGATGTAGCGTTTCATGTCTGCTGCACATTGATAAATGCCGACAGCATACCCTGTCGGCATTTATCATTGCACCAGCAGTTCTGGTGCAATGCCGCCCCTGCAGATTTGCAGCCAATCTAGCAGGGGGTGTCAATTAACCCGATCGTATGCGATTGGGTTGATTTCTGTCCGCGGCCTCAGAGCAGGCGGAAAAGTTACGGAGCTTGATAAATCAGCCCCTATGCCTTGCCTCTGATTAGTTTCATTTTTTTAATTTTTTTTAATTCTTTCACTTTCTCCACTTTTTTACACCTTTGTTCTCTCCTCAGTTTTTTCATTTTTGTTTAGTGCTTTTCTGTTGAGTTTCTTGACTCACTAAGAGGCTAATGCTCATCTTTATGTGATTAGATATATCTTGCTTTGCATGATTATATCATTGACATTGTTATATACAAATGTGATTTCTAACTGTCTTTTCACTTATTTCACATTATGAGTATAATCTGTCAGGATATAACATGGATTTATTATTGTTGTTTGGTTATTTGTGATCATGAGTTGTTTTTATACTATGGCTGATCTAATGTATATATTGGGGATATAGAGTTTTTCTGATTTTGTTCTCATTTTTTTAAAACATATTTTGTCACATATTTTTTCTTTTTTTTGTAATTTTTGTTTGTTTTTTATGTTTTATGTAGGACATGTTGTCTTGATAATGGCCCGGCATGTGGCCGAAAAGTCCACTCTGATCTTTTTAAAGAATTTCTACAATAAAGTTTGAAAGTTTTTTATATAACAAATTCCCGTGAGTGCCCATACCTACAAAACAGTTATATATATATATATATATATATATATATATATATATATATATATATATATATATATATATATATATATATATATATATATATATATATATATATATATATACACACACACATATTATGTATGTATATGTATGTGTATATACGTATATATATATATATATATATATACACACACACACACACACAGATATATAAAAAATACTTTAATATCTCTTTAAAATAAATGTCCAAAGCAAAATTTAATTTCCCACAAAAACAACTATAACATCTCCTTTCAGCAAAAATGCACAACACATCATCTACACTAAACAGATACAAATACAGACCACAAACATTTTAAACATAAATATAATGCCTCATGAAATGTGGTCTTTCTCCTAAGGTGCAATAAATGAACCAATGGAGGATACTATATTGGGGCGACATTACAAACACTCAACAAACCTCCATCTTTATTCAATTAACAACAAAAAATAATTCTGCTGTAACAAGCATTTCAATAGTGCAAATTGTGCATAGATTTGAAGAAATGAAGCTTTGAAAATATGTAATTTCAAAATGCAAATAGAGTAATCGTTGAAATTACAAAATGTTTATAATTTTCCTCGTAATTTAAAGTTGTGATTAAATTTGTGCCTTGTTTTTTTTAAATTCCTTTATTACCAGGAATTGTAGATTATAAATTAATTGCTTGTTTGTACAACACTAACATTTGCTGAATCTTCAGAACCACTTAACACTATACATGATCTGAAGAAGCTATTCCTTCTCATATGTAACAAATAGCTTCTTCACACATATCTTATAACTTACTTGCATGATAACATTTGCTACTCTGAGCATAATTATTTTCTAATTATGCACAACATCTAAAGATTTCTACCCATAGAAAGCTATTAGCGTCCTCACACATTCTTGTGAATACATTCCTACTGCTTAGATCTAGTCCTTCTCACTTGACATATACATCTTTTATATTTCCTTTAATGTGTAGCTTTTTGTGTAACATTCTTTCTGCCGTCTATGTAAATATATATTTAAATATATATATATATATATATATATATATATATATATATATATATATATATATATATATATATATAATATATTTAAATATAACCTTTTAACAGACTTCAGCATTTTTTCTCTTAATTAGCCAATAAAGCTATCAAATCTATATTGCATTTATTTATTTTTTCACAGTAGTATTTGTTCTCTCATGTAAAACATAAATCAACAAAAAATACAAAAATACAAAAATAAGGTCTCTTGTGACATTGGGAAAGTAAAGAATGTCTTATTTATTATTATTTATTATTATTATTCTTTATTTATAAAGCGCTAACAGATTCCGTAGCCCTGTCCATGGGTACAAAGATATAAGTACAATGGTGAAACAATACAATACAAGACAACATTTTTCAGACAAATACAGGGGGAATTGAGGGCTCTATTCCTTTGGGAACTTATAATCTAGATGGGTAGAAGGATGAGAAGCAGGAGGTGGGGACTGCAGAGGTGAGAATGATGTTAGTGAGGAGTGAGATGAGGGCAACTGTTGGTTAAGTGAAATTCATTAAACATTATATTAAAAATATATACTTTCTGTCTTTAATTGTATTTACCAATGTATAGAAAAATCTTCTGCTCTAGGAACCTTTTGATGCATCAATGATAATTACACATCAAAGGGGGCTTTGAAGACTGATTACTCATTAGGTGATAAGCACAACTCCCTCTGTTTTATAGGTAGACATTAGCCTGCCACACAAGCATACAAATATAGAATGGCTCTATTTTTCCCTCAGTAGGGAACATCTGTTTTCAGAAAAATACGTAATGCATGTTAAACTGCCTTATTTTATATGCATGTTAAACAAGGGAATAAAACTTTGTCTCTTAAATATATAATTCATTAATTAGATTTACCTGTGCATGGCACACATCAACAATCAATATCACTTTATATATTTTAGGACCTGCTACTTTTTTTTTGGGCTCACTTCCCTCTTTAGTAGGCATGTGCGTTAGTTTGTTATTCTGCATTCGTTTCACAAACTAATGCCAAATATGTCCACTGGGAGCAGTATTTGACTATTTTCAGTACCTGATTTAGGGCTCGCTTCCATTGAGCCATAATTAGGTTGGTTCGAGGTCACAAACCGATAAATATACTGTTGGAAGCATTTTCATTTATCAACTGGCGCATTATATCTCAATATTAGAAGCCATTAAGCGATAATTTATACCAGGTTTCTAATAAAGCGCAAACTATTAATCCACTGTCAGAGGCTGTCAATAAATTGAAAAAAATTACACCTAGCTCAACTAGGTGTAAAAGAGGAAAAATTCGTTGTATGTATTATAAAAAAGTGTGTCTTATTTTGTTTCTCTTTGGAGGTGTAAGGTCGGGTTACCATAGCAACTAATTGATTTTCAAGGATTCTGACATCGGATAGAAGCATTAACACAGTGTTAACTTACACCTACATGAAAAGAGCAAGTGCATGCAATGCTCAAATTATATCAATGGAAACCTAGTACTAAAATGGAGCTGTAAACTATATTTAACTGTCAGACACTTTGGTAGCTTACGGCTCCATTTTTTATGGTTAGATAAAAAAAAAGCCTTTATTTGTGTTAAAGTTCAAGCCACAAAGACCTGTATTTGCACAGGTTTTTGTGTGCTTCTCTTTTAAAAGTAATAAATCTGGCACCGAAAATAGCTGAATACCTGAGGTCATATTTGGCATTCGTTTGTGAAACAAACATACTTTGTATGTTTGTATGTATCCTTTTCAAATTTACAATGTACTTTGCATTTCTTCTATTTATAAATAAAACTGAAAAAAATGACAGCTTCAGTTTGCAAGAGAGCTTTATTGCTTTCTATTGGCCCGATAAGCAAACATTCTCTAGTTTGGAAAGAAATTATAGTGCAGACTTCACTGAATTTTATGGAAAAGGGCAGAACCTGGAAGTCCCAGAGAGATGAGAGATGCGATCTATAGAAAGTAATGAGGCTCTCTGTAATACAGTATTTCACAGGGGAGAGAGAAATTAACAGGAGAACACCTGGGGCGGATAAAACATCTTAGCTTTATTAAACTGAAATGTTTTCACTACAATGTAACTTGTTTCTCTTGTAAGGTGTATCCAGTCCACGGATCATCCATTACTTGTGGGATATTCTCATTCCCAACAGGAAGTTGCAAGAGGACACCCACAGCAGAGCTGTAATATAGCTCCTCCCCTAACTGTCATAGCTTGTCATTCTCTTGCAACTCTCAACTAGCTAGGATGTTGTAGGAGAGAGTGGTTAAATATAGTTAGTTTATTTTCTTCAATCAAAAGTTTGTTATTTTTAAATAGTACCGGAGTTGTGCTATTTTATCTCAGGCAGTAAATAGAAGAAGAATCTGCCTGAGGTTTCTATGATCTTAGCAGGTTGTAACTAAGATCCATTGCTATTCTCACATATGTCTGAGGGGATTACACAGATGAGGTAACTTCAGCGAGAGAATGGCGTGCAGTTTATTCTGCTATCAGGTATGTGCAGTTATAATTTTTTCTAGAGATGGAAAACACTAGAAAATGCTGCTGATACCGGATTAATGTAATTTAAGCCTGAATACAGTGATTTAATAACGACTGGTATCATGCTTACTCCCAGGGGTAATACCCTTATGATATTGCAATATAAACGTTTGCTGGCATGTTTAATCGTTTTTATATATGCATTGGTGATAAAACTTTATTGGGGCCTAGTTTTTTCCACATGGCTGGCTTATATTTTGACTAGAAACAGTTTTACTGAGGCTTTCCACTGTTATAGTATAAAAGTTACAGTTGGTGCAGTTAAAATTACAAACTGTGACATCCAGCTTCCCTCAGGAGCCCCCTGTATGCTATAGGACATCTCTAAAGGGCGCAAAGGCTTTCCAAAGTCGTTTATTGGGGAAGGTAGGACCACAGCTTGCTGTGGCAGTTGGTTGTGACTGTAAAAAAAAAAAAAAAAAAAAAAAAAAGTCTATTTCGTTTTTTTGATCCGTTTTTTGAACTAAGGGGTTAATCATCCATTTGCAAGTGGATGCAGTGCTCTGCTAGCCTATTACATACACTGTAAAAATTTCATTTGATTTACTGCATTTTTTCACTGTTTTTCAAATTCTGACAAAATGTGTTTCTCTTAAACAGTACCGTTTTTTATATTTGCTTGTTAACTTGATTTAAAGTGTTTTCCAAGCTTGCTAGTCTCATTGCTAGTCTGTATAAACATGTCTGACATAGAAGAAACTCCTTGTTCATTATGTTTAAAAGCCATGGTGGAACCCCCTCTTAGAATGTGTACCAAATGTACTGATTTCATTTTATGCAATAAAGATCATATTCTGTTTTTTAAAAAAATATCACCAGAGGAATCTGACGAGGGGAAAGTTATGCCGACTAGCTCTCCCCACGTGTCAGACCCTTTGACTCCCGCCCAAGGGACTCACGCTCAAATGGCGCCAAGTACATCTAGGGCGCCCATAGCGTTTACTTTACAAGACATGGCGGCAGTCATGGATAATACACTGTCAGCGGTATTAGCCAGACTACCTGAACTTAGAGGTTAGCGAGATAGCTCTGGGGTGAGACAAATGCAGAGCATACTGACGCTTTAAGAACCATGTCTGATACTGCCTCACAATATGAATACAATATGAAGCTGAGGAAGGAGAGCTTCAGTCAGTGGGTGATGTTAATGACTCAGGAAAGATACCTGATTCTCATATTTCTACATTTAAATTTGTGTAGACTGGATAAATACTTTGCAGTGCCGGTGTGTACTGATGTTTTTCCAAATACCTAAAAGGTTTACAGAAATTATTAATAAGGAATGGGATAGACCAGGTGTGCCGTTCTCTTCCCCTCCTATTTTTAGAAAAATGTTTCCAATAGACGCCACCACACGGGACTTATGGCAGACAGTCCCTAAGGTGGAGGGAGCAGTTTCTACTCTAGTAAAGCGTACTACTATCCCTGTCGAGGACAGTTGTGCTTTTTTTTTTTTTTTTTTAGATCCAATGGATAAAAAAATTAGAGGTTACCTTAAGAAAATATTTATTCAACAAGGTTTTATACTACAGCCCCTTGCATGCATTGCCCCTGTCACTGCTGTTGCGGCGTACTGGTTTGAGTCTCTGGAAGAGGCTATACAGGTAGCGACTCCATTGGATGACATACTTGGCAAACTTAGAGCACTTAAGCTAGCCAATTCTTTTATTCTGATGCCATTGTTCATTTGACTAAACTAACGGCTAAGAATTCTGGTTTTGCTATACAGGCAGCTGACGTGACTTCAAAATCTAAGCTACTTAACATTCCCTTCAAGGGGCAGACCCTATTCGGGCCTGGTTTGAAGGAGATTATTGCTGATATCATTGGAGGAAAAGGTCATGCCCTTCCTCAGGACAAGTCCAAATCTAGTGCCAAACAGTCTAATTTTCGTGCCTTTCGAAACTTCAAGGCAGGTGCGGCATCAACTTCCTCTAATGCTAAACAAGAGGGAACTTTTGCTCAATCCAAGACGGTCTGGAGACCAATCCAGACCTGGAAAAAAGGTAAGCAGGCCAAAAAGCCTGCTGCTGCCTCTAAGACAGCATGAAGGAACGGCCCCCTATCTGGTAACGGATCTAGTAGGGGGCAGACTTTCACTCTTCGCCCAGGCATGGGCAAGAGATGTTCAGGATCCCTGGGCATTGGAAATTATATCCCAGGGATATCTCCTGGACTTAAAAGCTTCCCCCCCAAAAGGGAGATTTCACCTTTCACAATTATCTGCAAACCAGATAAAGAGAGAGGCATTCTTACACTGTGTACAAGACCTCCTAGTTATGGGAGTGATCCATCCAGTTCCAAAGGAGGAACAGGGACAGGGTTATTACTCAAATCTGTTTGTGGTTCCCAAAAAAGAGGGAACCTTCAGACCAATTTCGGATCTAAAGATCTTAAACAAATTCCTCAAAGTTCCATCATTCTAGATGGAAACTATTTGTACCATCCTACCAATGATCCAGGAGGGTCAATATATGACTACAGTGGATCTAAAGGATGCTTATCTTCACATTCCGATACACAAAGATCATCATCGGTTTCTCAGGTTTGCCTTTCTAGACAGGCATTACCAGTTTGTAGCTCTTCCCTTTGGATTAGCTACAGCCCCAAGAATCTTTACAAAGGTTCTAGGGTTGCTTCTGGCGGTCCTAAGGCCACGGGGCATAGCAGTAGCCCCTTATTTAGATGACATCCTGATACAGGCGTCAAACTTCCAAATTGCCAAGTCTCATACGGACGTAATACTGGCATTTCTGAGGTCGCATGGGTGGAAAGTGAACGAGGAAAAGAGTTCTCTATCCCCACTCACAAGAGTTTCCTTTCTAGGGACTCTGATAGATTCTGTAGAAATGAAAATTTACCTGACGGAGTCCAGGTTATCAAAGCTTCTAAATTCCTGCCGGGTTCTTCATTCCATTCCGCGCCCTTCGGTGGCTCAGTGTATGGAAGTAATCGGCTTAATGGTAGCGACAATGAACATAGTGCCGTTTGCACGCTTACATCTCAGACCGCTGCAACTATGCATGCTCAGTCAGTGGAACGGGGATTACACAGATTTGTCCCCTCAACTGAATCTGGACCAAGAGACCAGGGATTCTCTTCTCTGGTGGCTATCTCGGGTCCATCTGTCCAAAGGTATGACCTTTCGTAGGCCAGATTGGACAATTGTAACAACAGATGCCAGCCTTCTAGGTTGGGGTGCAGTCTGGAATTCCCTGAATGCTCAGGGATCGTGGACTCAGGAGGAGTCTCTCCTTCCAATAAATATTCTGGAACTAAGAGCGATATTCAATGCTCTTCAGGCTTGGCCTCAGTTAGCAACTCTGAGGTACATCAGATTTCAGTCGGACAACATCACGACTGTAGCTTACATCAACCATCAAGGGTGAACAAGAAGTTCCCTAGCGATGTTAGAAGTTTCAAAAATAATTAGCTGAGCAGAGATTCACTCTTGCCACCTATCAGCTATCCGTATCCCAGATGTAGAGAACTGGGAGGCGGATTTTCTAAGTCGTCAGACTTTTCATCCGGGAGAGTGGGAACTCCATCCGGAGGTTTTTGCACAACTGATTCATCGTTGGGGCAAACCAGAACTGGATCTCATGGCGTCTCACCAGAACGCCAAGCTTCCGTGTTACGGATCCAGGTCCAGGGCGACACTGATAGATGCTCTAGCAGCGCCCTGGTCTTTCAACCTAGCTTATGTGTTTCCACCGTTTTCTCTGCTCCCTCGACTGATTGCCAAGATCAAGCAGGAGAGAGCATCAGTGATTCTGATAGCACCTGCGTGGCCACGCAGGACCTGGTATGCAGATCTAGTGGACATGTCATCCTTTCCACCATGGTCTCTGCCTCTGAGACAGGACCTTCTACTTCAGGGTCCTTTCAACCATCCAAATATAATTTCTCTGAGGCTGACTGCCTGGAGATTGAACGCTTGATTTTATCAAAGCGTGGCTTCTCCGAGTCAGTTATTGATACCTTAATACAGGCATGAAAGCCTGTCACCAGGAAAATTTAACATAAGATATGGCGTAAATATTTTTATTGGTGTGAATCCAAGGGTTACTCATGGAGTAAGGTCAGGATTCCCAGGATATTATCTTTTCTCCAAGAAGGTTTGGAAAAAGGATTGTCAGCTAGTTCCTTAAAGGGACAGATTTCTGCTCTGTCTATTCTTTTGCACAAGCGTCTGGCAGATGTTCCAGACGTTCAGGCATTTTGTCAGGCTTTATTTAGAATCAAGCCTGTGTTTAAACCTGTTGCTCCACCATGGAGCTTAAATTTGGTTCTTAAGGTTCTTCAAGGAGTTCCGTTTGAACCTCTTCATTCCATAGATATCAAACTTTTATCTTGGAAAGTTCTTTTTTTGGTAGCTATTTCCTCGGCTCGTAGAGTCTCTGAGCTATCTGCCTTATAATGTGATTCTCCTTATCTGATTTTTCATACAGATAAGGTAGTCCTGCGTACCAAACCTGGGTTCTTACCTAAGGTGGTATCTAACAAGAATATCAATCAAGAGATTCTTGTTCCATCCTTGTGTCCTAATCCTTCTTCGAAGAAGGAACGTCTATTACACAATCTGGACGTGGTCCATGCTTTAAAGTTTTACTTACAAGCTACTAAAGATTTTTGTCAAACATCTGCTTTGTTTGTTGTCTACTCTGGACAGAGGAGAGGTCAAAAGGCTTCGGCAACCTCTCTTTCTTTTTGGCTAAGAAACATAATCCGCTTAGCCTATGAGACTGCTGGACAGCAGCCTCCTGAAAGGATTACAGCTCATTCCACTAGAGCTGTGGCTTCCATTTGGGCCTTTAAAAATGAGGCTTCTGTTGAACAGATTTGCAAGGCGGCGACTTGGTCTTCGCTTCATACTTTTTCAAAATTTTACAAATTTGATACTTTTGCTTCTTCGGAGGCTATATTTGGGAGAAAGGTTTTACAGGCAGTGGTTCCTTCCATTTAAGTACCTGCCTTGTCCCTCCCTTCATCCGTGTACCTTAGCTTTGGTATTGGTATCCCACAAGTAATGGATGATCCGTGGACTGGATACACCTTACAAGAGAAAACACAATTTATGCTTACCTGATAAATTTATTTCTCTTGTGGTGTATCCAGTCCATGGCCCGCCCTGTCATTTTAAGGCAGGTAATTTTTAAATTTAAACTGCAGTAACCACTGCACCCTATGGTTCCTCCTTTCTCGGCTTGTTTTCGGTCGAATGACTGGCTATGACAGTTAGGGGAGGAGCTATATTACAGCTCTGCTGTGGGTGTCCTCTTGCAACTTCCTGTTGGGAATGAGAATATCCCACAAGATATGGATGATCCGTGGACTGGATACACCACAAGAGAAATAAATTTATCAGGTAAGCATAAATTGTGTTTTTTGCCACTAGTTTAGTATATATGACTTTTCTGTCAGTTAAATAAGTGTATTGTGAATTTTTAGCAAATTTCTCTAGCATATATCTGGAGGCCAAAAAGTGAGCGGTACACCCTACCCCGTCAAGAGTCCTAACGCATTTAAAAGTCAGTAGTTAAGAGTTTTATAGTACAACAGAGTAGCATAAAACTCATAACTAAAGTGCTAAAAAGTACACTAACACCCATGAACTACCTATTAACCCCTAAACCGAGGCCCTCCCGCATCGCAAACACTATAATAAAAATTTTAACCCCTAATCTGCCACTCCGGACATCGCCGCAACTATAATAAACATATTGACCCCTAAACCGCCGCACTCCTGCCTCGCAAACACTAGTTAAATATTATTAACCCCTAATCTGCCGTCCCTAACATCGCCGCCACCTACCTACATTTATTAACCCTTAATCTGCCGCCCCCAACGTCGCCGCAACCATACTAAATGTATTAACCCCTAAACCTAAGTCTAACACTAACACCCCCTAAATTAAATATAATTACAATAAATCTAAATAAAAATTAATATTATTACCTAAATAATTCCTATTTAAAACTAAATACTTACCTATAAAATAAACCCTAAGCTAGCTAAAATATAACTAATAGTTACATTGCAGCTAGCTTAGGGTTTATTTTTATTTTACAGGAAAGTTTGTATTTATTTTAACTAGGTAGAATAGTTATTAAATAGTTATTAACTATTTAATAACTACCTAGCTAAAATAAATACAAAAGTACCTGTAAAATAAAACCTAACCTAAGTTACAATAACAGCTAACCTAACCCTACAATTAAATAAATTAACTAAATTAAAGACAATTAAATAAATTAAATTAAATTAGCTAAAGTACAAAAAGCAAACAAACACTAAATTACAGAAAATAATAAACAAATTACAAGATATTTAAACTATTTAAACTAATTACAATCAAAATAAAAAAAAGCCCCCCAAAATAAAAAAACCCTAGCCTAAATGAAACTATCAATAACTTTTAAAAGGGCCTTTTGCGGGGCATTGCCCCAAAGTAATCAGCTCCTTTACCTGTAAAAAAAAAATACAAACAACCCCCCCAACAGTAAAACCCACCACCCACACAACCAACCCCCCAAATAAAATACTATCTAAAAAAACCTAAGCTCCCCATTGCCCTGAAAAGGGCATTTGGATGGGCATTGCCCTTAAAAGGGCAGTTAGCTCTTTTGCAGCCCAAACCCTAATCTAAAAAATAAAACCCACCCAATACACCCTTTAAAAAACTAACACCCTGAAGATCGACTTACTGTTCTGAAGACCGGACATCCATCCTCAAGGAAGCAGCAGAAGTCTTCATCCAACCGGGCCGAAGTCCTCAACGAAGCCGGGAAAAGTCTTCATCCAAGCCGGGCGAAGTGGTCCTCCAGAGGGGCAGAAGTCTTCATCCAGACGGCATCTTCTATCTTCATCCATCCGACGCGGAGCGGCTCCATCTTCAAGACATACTACGCAGAGCATCCTCTTCAAATGAAGTCTTCTTACTGAATGACGGTTCCTTTAAGTGACGTCATCCAAGATGGTGTCCCTTAGATTCCGATTGGCTGATAGAATTCTATCAGCCAATCGGAATTAAGGTAGAAAAAATCCTATTGCCTGATGCAATCAGCCAATAGGATTGAAGTTCAATCCTATTGGCTGATCCAATCAACCAATAGGATTGAGCTTGCATTCTATTGACTGATTGGAACAGCCAATAGAATGCGAGCTCAATCCTATTGGCTAATTGCATCAGCCAATAGGTTTTTTCTACCTTAATTCCTTTGTAACATCACCTTTTCTTTTATAACACTTATTAAGAGTTTGAGCACTCAAGACACCAGTTGGTTAAGTTTAGCAAATGGAATGCATGTCTTCAGCTGCGCAACTGTACGGGTCTTAGTTGCCTTATTTTGCGCTTCATAATGCACCACACATTCTCATTCGGCGACAGGCAGACCATGCTAGCACTCTCATTCTCTGCTTACACAACCATGTACTTGTAATCCGGCCAGAATGTGGTTTGGCGTTGTCCTGCTTGAAAATGCAAAGACGTCCCTGGAAAAGAAGACATCTGGATGGCAGCATATGTTGCTCCAAATGTATACATATCTTTATGCATTAATGGTGCCCTCACAGATGTGCAAGTTACCCTCACACCATGATAGACACTGACTTTTGCACCTTACGCTGATAACAGCTTCGATAGTCATTTTCCTCTTTGCCCTGGAGAACACAACAGCTGCTTTTCCAAAATCGATTTGAAATTTTAACTTGTCGGACCACAAACCACGATTCCACTGTTCTACTTTCCATCTCAGATGAGACAGAGCCCTGAGAAGTCACCAGCACTTCTGGACAGTATTAATGTATGGCTTCTGCCTTGTATAGTAAAGCCTTAACTTGCATCCTTGGATGCAGCAGTGAATAGTGTTGACTAACAAATGTTTATTATTATTTTATTATACTTTATTTATAAAGCTCCAACATATTCCGCAGCGTTGTCCATGAGTACTATTCGTTTAGATAAGACAATGATATAAAACTTGTAAGAGACAAGACAAAATTTTACAGACACATACAGGAGGAATTGAGGGCCCTATTCCAGTGGGAACTTACAATCTAGAAGGGTAGGAGGTTGAGAAACAGTAGGTGAGGACTGCAAAAGTGAGCAAGATGTTAATACAGAGTTAGATGAGGGAACTATTAGGTGAGTGGAATTCATTTATTACTGAGTTGGGTGGTAGGCTTCTCTGAACAAAAAATTCTTCAGGGAGCGTTTAAATGAAGAAAAATTAGGGGAAAGTTTGACAGCACGAGGTAGAGTGTTCCAGAGGGTAGGTGCTGCACGACAGAAGTTCTGTAGTCTAGCATGGGAAGAGATGATAGTCGAAGATGCAAGGAGCAGGTCATAGTTGGATCTTAGTGGGCGGGCTGGAGTATACTTGTTGACTAGAGAGGAATGGGTAGTGGGGAGCGGCATTGGTGAGAGCTTTGTATGTAAGGGTGAGGATTTTGAATTTAATTATGCTGTGAATGGGGAGCCAATGAAGGCACTCGCAGAGAGGTGCAGCAGATACAGAGTGATGTGAAAGGTGAATTAACCTTGCAGAGGCATTTAGGATGGATTGAAGAGGGGAGAGGCAGGAGAGAGGTAGGCACTAAGTAGGTTATTGCAGTAGTCAAGTCAGGAAATAACAAGGGAGTGGATTATTTGCTTTGTGGTGATAGCACTCAGAAAAGGGCGAACATTGGAAATATTGCATAGGTGGTTGCGGCAGGATGAGGAAAGCGATTGGATGTGGGGGATGAAGGATAGATTCAGGTCAAGTGTAACTCTGAGGCAGCAACTTGGGGCAATGGGGAGATGGTGATGCTGTTGATAGGGATAGAAAAGTCAGAAGTAGGCGTAGAGCTAGAGGGATGATTAGAAGGAGCTCAGTCTTGGACATGTTTATGTGGTGAGAGGCCATCTAGGAAGAAATACCAGATAAGCAGTTGCTGACATGAGAAAAGACTGAGGGAGAGAGAGCAGGGGTGGAGAGGTAGATCTGGGTGTCATCAGCATAGAGGTAATATTTGAAACCATAACTGTTGATACGTTTACCCAGTGAAGAAGTATAAATGGAGAAGAGTAGAGGACCCAGAACTGATCCTTGAGGTACTCCAACAGACAGAGGCATTGGAGAGGAGGAGTCACAAGCAAATGACACAGAAAAAGTCATGTGAGAAAGATAAGAGTAAATCCAAGAAAGGGCAGTGTCACAGAGGCCAAAAGAGCTAAGGGTCTATAGGAGGAGGGAATTGTCAACTGTGTCAAAGGCAGCTGAGAGGTCAAGTAAGATAAGTATAGAGTAGTGGCCATTGCTTTTAGCAGAAAGAAGATCATTAGTAACCTTGGTAATGGCAGTCTCATTTGAGAGTGTGGGACGGAATACAGATTGCAAGGGGTCAAGCAAGGAGTTGGTGGACTGGAAGTGGGTTAGATGGTTGTAAACTAGTTTTCTGGTTTTGATGTTAGTGGAAGCGGTGATATGGGGCGGTAGGTTTCTGGAGAGTCAAGGGAGGGTTTTTTGAGTATGGCAGTGACCTTTGCATATTTGAAAGAAGATGGGAATGAACTGGTAGAGAGAGATGGGTTGAAGATGTGAGTAAGAGCAGGAGTGAGGGTGGAAGACAGGGAGGGTATTAGACAGGAAGGGATAGGGTTGAGTGGGCAGGTAGTAAGACGTGAGGAAGATAGTAGTGCAGAAACTTCATTCTCAGTGGCTGGATGGAAGATGCGGAGGGTGGCAGAGGGAGTAACTGGGCCTAGAGTTGGAAGATTGCAGGTTGGTGTTAGGATGTTGCTTCAGATAGTATGTGTTTTGTTTAGAAAGTAGTCAGCCAGGTCTTGAGCACTAAAGACAGACGGAGGGGGTGGAGTACGTGTGTAGACGAGAGAGTTAAAAGTGGAGAAGAGTCATTTAGGGTTTGTGGAAAGAGTAGATATGAGAGAAGAGAAGTAATTTTGCTTGGCTAAGTGAAGGGCAGTAGTCTATGAATGAAGAATAAACTTATAGTGGATGAAATCAGGTTCTGAGTGAGTTTTCCTCCAGGCACACTCAGCAGTATGGGAGCATTTTTGCAAATAGCGTGTTTGTTGAGAGTGCAATGGCTGTAACTGACGGTGTGCTGTTTTGCACAGTTTGGGAGGAGAAAGTGTGTCTAGTGCAGAGGAGAGAGTTTTGTTATAGTGGGCTGAAGCTAGATCAGGGCAGGTTATAATGGAAGTGTGAGAGAGGAGATCTTGAATGATTTTTGAAAATTGGAGCGGATCCACAGCGTGTAGATTTCTGGAGGTGCGGGGGCGGGATAGAGAAGTGGGTTTAGCTTTTGCATTAATGTTGTAGGTGAGCATGTGATGGTCTTAAATGGGAAAAGGATGACAAGTTAGGTCAGAAATAGAGCAGAGGTAGGAAAATAACAGATCGATGGAGTGTCCATCATGGTGAATAGAGTGAATTGTGAGAGACCGAAGGAGGATGTGAGTGAAAGAAGTTTAGAGGCAGCAGGGGCAGATGGGTTGTCAATGGGAATGTTGAAGTCCACAAGAATTAGCGTTGGTATATTTGTAGAGAGAAAGTGAGGAAGCCAGGTGGCAAAGTTGTCAAGGAATTGGGAGGTTGGTCCAGGAGGGCGAGAGTGGGGAGAAAAGGCAGATACAGTGGACTTCAAAGGAGGATAAGGAGAGAGATGGGATTGGAGGTAGGTACTTGTACGTGAAGGAGGGGGAGAGCAGGACCACAACAACGCTGCCAAGCTTCTCATCTGGCCTCGGGGTATGACTAAAGTGGAGACCACCGTGCGTGAGAGCAGCAATGGAAGCGATCTGAGAAGAAGATAATCAGGTTTTGGTAATTGCTAAAACAGTGAAAGCATTTGAAATAAACAGGTCATGAATGGTTGTAAGTTTGTTGCAGGCCGAACGAGTATTCCATAGTGCACAAGTGAAAGGAGTGTGTGCATATGGGATGCATGGGATAGAAATTAGGTTATGTGTGTTGCTTTTGTTAATGTTTCCATAAGGATATGCGTGATTGGGTAATGGTGGGAATGAGGGAGGGTCCAGGATTTGGAGAGATGTCGCCTGATGCTAATAGCAGCAAGATGGAAAGGAAAAGTAAGTGAGAATGAGATTTATAGCAGTGGTGGTATTTCTGTGAGGTGGTGCAGTTTAGTGACATAGATTTTAAAATAGAAAGTAGTTCATGAGAGCTAAGGTAAGGATAGGAAAGGAGAGAGGGGCCTATAAAAACTGCATGTGGAGAAGGGTAAGGTATGAGCATGTGAGCATGCCTGTGGTATAGGCATCAGACTGTTAAAATGAAAAGCAGTCCTTAAAACATGCCAAAACATTAAGTGTAAAAAATAAAACTGAATGTAAAATATTTTAGCTTGCTTCAAATCTTCTTCAAATCTTGTTCAATTATTGTCTAACTCATAGTGCTGCCACTTAAAGATGTTCACGTAGACAGATGGGAGCTTAAAAAGATGGAATGCTCTGCAAATGCTCAGACCCTAGCAAATGTTCTCCCCTAGCTGATCTTAAATTTATAAGGCTACAGCAGACAGCTGAGTTCACCAAGTTAATTGACTGGAGACAGGGAGATAAGTTAGACCCAGGTGAGAAGACTAAGAATTACTACAAGATTTAGAGGGACAGATTCAAGAAAAGGAAATTGGGTGGGTATTAATTAATTAAGCAAAGTTAAGGAATAAAGAGGTGTGCATGTTGAGAACAGGATTTAAGCAGATGAGGAGTAGACAGAGGTTTAATGGGACATACCAGGGGTTTAGAACAGTGTAATAAACCAGGAAAAAAACAGAGGTTTAAGTTACGTACCAGGGGTTAAGAACAGTGTAATAAATCCAGGAAAAAACAGAGGTTTAAAGGGACGTACCAGGGGTTTAGAACAGTGTAATAAATCCAGGAAAAAACAGAGGTTTAAAGGGACGTACCTGAAAGTAAATGAGAAATAGCAGGTTAGTTTCAGTAGATGTTAGGCTTAAATAAGTAGCATTCTGTCTAGTTGTAATTCTTGTCTAATTCTTAGTGCTGCCACTTAAAGGTGGTCTCTTATACAGATGGGAGCTTAGAGAGATGGAACCAATTTTTACCAAAGTATTCCTTAGCCCATGGTACAATATCCATTACAGACTAATGAAGGTTTTTGAGACAGTGGTGTCTGAGGGATCGGAGATCATGCTCATTCAGAAGTGGTTTTCAGCCTTGCCCTTTATGCATCAATATTTGACCATATACCTTTAATCTTTTAATTATATTGTGCACTGTTAAAGGTGAAATGCACAAAATCTTACCCATTTGTCTTTGTGGAATGTTGTTCTCAAAGTGTTGGATTATTCGCTGACGCATCTGTTGGCAGATTGGCAAGCCTCAACCCAGCCTTGCTCTTGAAGGTTTAGGCCTTTTTTGGAGGCTCCTTATATACTATGATTACAAGGTTGTCTCACCTGTTTCACATCACCTTCTTAATTCAACTTGATAAAGAAAGTAAAACATCAAATAATGTGTTAATAATGTGTTTTCAATATAGTACAGGGTGAATTGAAATGTCAAATTACTCTTTTTGTTTGTTTATTTTTGCATTTTTCCTATTGTCCCAACTTTTTCAGAAATTGAGGTTGTATTAAAATATAAAATAGAAGTGCAAATCTTAAATTACATAATACTGAAAGGACCCAAACTGAAGTGTAAAGTAATATAAAATACAAAACACAAAGTGTAAGTATAACAAAACCCTCATATCATGCAGTGCTATTTTGGACTGGACTTGTCTCTCCTTCACATACAGAAATGAATAGAATGCCCCTTAGACAAGTATACCATAATTTGCCTGTCCATAATCTTGTGAGAGATTTCACAGTCCTGGAGGGTTCTGCACTTTTTCTTTTTGCATTCAGTGAGAACAGACTCTGTGAAGTCTGCACTACATTTTCTCTCGATGCAGGAGAACCTTTTATCATCAGGCCCAAAGAGAGCTATAAACGCATAACACTTTCACCAATAATATAGTCAGTTCTATTTTGAAAGAACTCTATTATAATAAAACTGAAAATAAAAAGGAAAATATTTATTATCACTATGTCCAACAAAAGACAGTTCAGAAGACACTACTCAGTTTTAAAAACAAGATATTTTTGGTAAATAAAGTTAAAGGGACACTGAACCCAAATTTTCTCTTTTATGATTCAGATAGAGCATGACATTTTAAGTAACTTTCTAATTTACTCCTATTATCAATTTTTCTTTGTTCTCTTGCTATCTTTATTTTAAAAGCAGGAATGTCAATCTTAGCAGCCAGCCCATTTTAGGTTCAGCACCATGGATAGTGCTTGCTTATTGGAGGCTTACATTTATCCACCAATAAGCAAGCATAACCCAGGTTCTCAACCAAAAATGGTCCGGCTCCTATGCATCACATTCCTGCTTTTTAAATAAAGATAGCAAGAGAATGAATACAAATTGATAATAAGAGTAAATTAGAAAGTTGCTTAAAATTGCATGTTCTATCTGAATCATGAAAGAAAAAATGTGGGTTTAGTGTCCCTTTAAAAAACAGAAACCTGGAGATAAATAAAGAATAGGGTATGAAAAAATCAGGACAGTTGGACACTTGTGATAGGCATAAAAAGCATGTCAACCAAATCCCCCCAAAAATTATTTGGAGAAAAAAAAATAAAGATATTTTACAAGACTCCTTATGGATATATAAATGAAAGAATAGAAATATAATATAATCAGCATATATTATTATATTTGTGTATGTACATTTTAATTTGATACTCATTACATATTGTGGGATCCCTTAAGGGTACCAATCTACATTAAAGAGATTTTAATCCATCAAACAGGAAGATCTTTTCTGCTACAATAAGAAATAACTTCAAAATAAATTATAAGAGGAAAATTAGTCAGTAAATTGGGTATCATTAACTCCTTTAAGAATAAAAAAGATGTCATTTGAAGGTCAGACAGTATCAATTTGATACAGGCGTTAAATTGTAATACATGAAAAGGATATAAGAAAAAATCCTTCTTCAAGGACAAGTTAATTTGATATTAGTGATATATTACAAAACTCCTTCAGGTCAAAAATTATTAAACACATGAAACTTATTGTAGTACTCCTAATACATGCATGGAAAAAAAACCTTTTCTAAAGGGAATATAAGTGACAACAAAATCATAAAGAAATAAAAAAAGTTTAGAATCACAGAAAATTTCAGTTGGATACAAAGGTTTTCTTTTCTTCCTTTTAAAAAACAGCATATATTATATCCTTGATATGTAATGACAATCATTAATAGGATCCAATCTCAAAGTCAGTGGATGTTAAAAATATAGTAAAGGGACATTAATCACTAAATACATTTTATAAGCATAGTATTGAAGTTATTCCCTGCCTCCCTCTCTTCATGGGTGCTGCCATGATGAAATCTAGCTTTCATTGCATTCCACAGGTGCAGCAACTCTCTTTCAGATACCTGCAGTGTAACCTAGGTACAGAAATGGTAGCACCCAAGATTAGAAGGAGGTGCATGCAATGTATTTTTTGTTTATTGTCCCTATGCTTATAAAGAACAAATTAAAGAAATTATTATCATTGATCTATTATATGATCCTTTTTGGAAAAAAGTTTTCTTATGAACATTAACAAGTATCAATACAATAAATTTAATATTTTAGAAACAACGCTCTCTGGTTAACTGTTACGCAAGACAAAAAAGTTGCACAAGACACATCAAAATTACATTTAAAAGTACAGTTACATTCATAATAACACTGTCTAAACAATATTGCAATAAAAAGTTATAAGGGCTCAAAGACCCCCCTGCATTTCTGTCAGATAATGCACCGATTCGCCCAGAAAATTATTGCAGTTACAAATGTTTATTTCTCATGTTTTTTTCTTTTGTTTGTATTGGTATGACACAAAAAAGTGGAGAAAAAAAGCCAAATCTGACACATTCCATGCAAAACTCCAAAAACGGACTGGACAAAAATATTGGCACCCACAATTTAATATTTGGTAGCACACCCCTTGGAAAAATAACTGAAATCAATTGCTTCCTGTAACCATCAATGAATTTCTTACACCTATCTACTGGAATTTTGGAACACTATTCTTTCACCAACTGCTCCAGGTCTCTCAGATTGGAAGGGTTCCTTTTCCCAACTGCTGTTTTGAGATTTCTCCACAGGTGCTGAATGTGATTGAGATCTGGACTCATTGCTTGCCAGTACAGTACTCTCCAGTGCTTTGTCTTAAACCATTTCTGGGTGCTTTCTGACGTGTGTGCTGTGTCATAGTCCTGCTGTAAGACCCATGACCTCTGACTTTCTGACACTGGGCCCTATTTTGCACCACATAATTATTTGGTAGTCTTCAGATTTCATAATGCCATGCACACAGTCAAAACATTCCATGCCTGAAGCAGCAAAGCAACCGCCAAAACATCAGTGAATCTCCACCATGTTTGACTGTAGATACTGTATTCTTTTCTTTTAAAGTCTCATTTCTTTTTCTGAAAACAGTAGAATGATGGGCCTTACCAAAAAGCTGTAATTCTGTTTTGTCGGTCCACAGCACATTCTCCCAAAAGGAAATTGGCTTCCTCAGGTAAGTTTTTGCAAACTCCAATCTAGCTTTTTTATGTTTCTGTGTCAGCAGTGAGGTCCACCTGGATCTCCTATCATAGTGTCTCTTTTCATTCAGATCGCTACATATAGTGCAAGGTGATACATTTTGTACCCTGTGCCTGAAGGTCAGCTTGAAGTTGATCAAGGTTCTTTATCCACAATTCGAACAATCCTTCATTGAAATCTATGATAATTTTTTCTCATTCGTCCATGTCCAGGGAGATTAGCTACAGTGTCATGGGCTGTAAACTTCTTGACAATGTTGCGCACAGTGGACACAGGAACATTAAGATCTCTGGAGATGGACTTGTAACCTTGAGATTATCCATGCTTTTCCACAATTTTTGTTCTCAAATCCTCAGACAACTTTCTGCTGCTGTTTCTCTTCTCTATGCTCAGTGTGGCACACAAAGACACTCAACAGAAAGGTTGAGTCAATTTTTCACTATTTTAAATAGTTGCCAGTGTGATTTCTATATTGTCAGCACCTGTTGATTGATGCAGGTGAGTTTAATTACAAATTACAGAAGCATCACAAACTTGGAATGCAATTCATTCTTACAATTTTGAGGTGTCAATAATTGTGTCCAGTTCATTTTTGGAGTTGTGTGTGGAATGTTTCAGATTTGGCTTTTTTCTCCACTTTTTTGTGCCATCCTATTATATAAAAGGCCAAGTGTGTTTGTCCAAAGCTGTCATGTGCAGTAGAGAGAGCACGAGGACAAACATACCTGGCCTTTGAGTATTACTCCCTAGCTGATCTGCGGAAGAAGTGGGCATTGCCGGCCGTGAGTGGGAGCGTGGCCAGACGTGAATGGCCGTGAAGGGGGTGTGGCTGGGCGTGAATGGCCGTGGAGGGGGCATGGCCGGACGTGAAGGGGCGTGGCCGGGCGCGGTTGCGAGATAGAGAGGGGAGAGAGATAGAGAGGAGGAGAGAGAGAGAGGAGAGAGAGAGGGGGAGAGAGAGAGAGAGAGGAGGGGGGAGAGAGGAGGGGAGAGAGAGAGAGGAGGGGAGAGAAAGAGGAGAGGGGGAGAGAGAGAGGGGGGAGAGAGAGAGGGGGGGGAGAGAGAGGGGGAGAGAGAGAGCTCAAAAGAGAGGAGGAGAGAGAGCGCAAAAGAGATGGGGGAGAGAGAGCTTTAAAGAGAGGGAGAGAGAGCTCAAAAGAGAGGGGAGAGAGGGCGCAAAAGAGATGGGGGAGAGAGAGAGCAAAAGAGAGGGGGGAGAGAGCGCGAAGAGAGGGGGGAGAGAGCGCGAAGAGAGGGGGGATAGAGCGCAAAAGAGAGGGGGAGAGAGAGTGCATAAGAGAGGGGGGGAGAGAGAGCGAGCAAAAGAGGGGGAGAGAGAGCACAAAAGAGAGGGGGAGAGAGAGAGAGAGAGATAGCAAAAGAGAGGGGGGAGAGAGTGCAAAAGAGAGGGGGGAGAGAGTGCAAAAGAGAGGGGGAGATAGACAGCACAAAAGAGAGGGGGAGAGAGCAAAAGAGGGGGAGGGAGAGCACAAAAGAGAGGGGGGGAGAGAGAGCACAAAAGAGAGGGGAGAGAGAGAAGAGGGGGGAGAGAGAGGAGGGGAGAGAGAGAGGGGAGAGAGAGAGGAGGGGGAGAGAGAGAGGAGGGGGGGAGGGAGAGAGAGAGGAGGGGGGGGGAGAGAGAGAGAGAGGAGGGAGAGAGAGAGTAGGGGGGAGAGAGAGATAGATGAGAGAGAGATGAGGGGGGGAGAGAAAGAGGAGGGGGGAGAGAGAGAAGGGAGGGAGAGAAAGAGGAGAGGGAGAGAGAGAGGGGGGAGAGAGAGAGCTCAAAAGAGAGGGGGAGAGAGAGCGCAAAAGAGATGGGGGAGAGAGAGAGCTCAAAAGAGAGGGGGAGAGAGAGCGCAAAAGAGCTGGGGAGAGAGAGACAGCAAAATAGGGGGGAGAGCGCGAAGAGAGGGGGGAGAGAGCGCAAAAGAGAGGGGTAGAGAGGGAGCGCAAAAGAGAAGGGGGAGAGAAAGAGCAAAAGAGAGGGGGGAGATAGCGCAAAAGAGAGGGGGAGAGAGAGAGCTCAAAAGAGAGGGGGAGAGAGAAAGCAAAAGAGGGGGGAGAGAGAGCGCAAAACAGAGGTGGGAGAGAGAGCAAAAGAGAGGGGGAGAGCACAAAAGAGAGGGGGGAGAGAGAGCGCAAAAGAGGAGGGAGAGAGAGCGTGCAAAAAAGGGGGGAGAGAGCGCAATAGAGAGGGGGGAGAGAGAGGGGGGAGAGAGCGCAAAGAGATGGGGGAGAGAGAGCACAAAAGAGAGAAGGAGAGAGAGAGCACAAAAGAGAGGAGAGAGAGCGCAAAAGAGAGGGGGAGAGAGAGCGCAAAAGAGAGGGGGAGAGAGAGCGCAAAATGGAGGGGGGAGAGAGAGAGCTCAAAAGAGAAAGGGGAGAAAGAGAGGGAGAGGAGGGGGGAGAGAGAGAAGGGGGAGAGAGAGGAGAGAGAGAGGAGGGGGGGAGATAGAAAGGGGAGGGAGAGAAAGAGGAGGGGGGAGAGAGAAAGGGGAGGGAGAGAGAGAGGGGGGAGAGAGAGGGGGGGAGAGAGAGAGCTCAAAAGAGAGGGGGAGAGAGAGCGCAAAAGAGATGGGGAGAGAGCTCAAAAGAGAGGGGGAGAGAGAGCGCAAAAGAGTTGGGGGAGAGAGAGACAGCAAAAGAGAGGGGGGAGAGCACGAAGAAAGGGGGGAGAGAGCGCAAAAGAGAGGGGGAGAGAGTGCAAAAGAGAGGGGGAGAGAGAGCGCAAAAGAGAGGGGGGGAGAGAGAGAGAGAGCACAAAAGAGAGGGGGGAGAGAGAGAGCAAAAGAGAGGGGAAGAGAGAGAGAGAGCAAAAGAGAGGAGGAGAGAGAGAGCACAAAAGAGGGGGGGAGAGAGCGCAAAAGAGAGGGGGAGAGAGAGCTCAAAAGAGAGGGGGAGAGACAGCACAAAAGAGATGGGGGAGAGAGCTCAAAAGAGAGGTGGAGAGAGAGGGCAATAAAGATGGGGAGAGAGAGCAAAAGAGAGGGGGAGAGAGAGCGCAAAAGAGGGGGGAAGAGAGCGCGCAAAAAAGAGGGGGGAAGAGAGAGCACGCAAAAGAGAGGGGGGAGAGAAAGAGCAAAAGAGAGGGGGGAGAGAGAGAGAGAGAGCAAAAGAGAGGGGGAGAGAGAGAGAGAGAGAGAGCAAAAGAGGGGGGAGAGAGAGAGCGCAAAAGAGAGGGGGGAGAGAGAGAGCAAAAGAGAGGGGGAGAGAGAGCACAAAAGAGAGGGGGGAGAGAGAACGCAACAGAGGGAGGAGAGAGAGAGCGCAAAAGAGGGGGGAGAGAGAGAGCGCAAAAGAGAGGGGGGAGAGAGCTCAAAAGAGATGGGGGGGAGAGAGAGAGCGCAAAAGAGATGGGGGAGAGAGAAAGCGTAAAAGAGATGGGGGAGAGAGAGAGCACAAAAGAGAGAAGGAGAGAGAGAGCGCAAAAGAGAGGGGGAGAGAGAGAGCAAAAGAGAGGGGGAGAGAGAGAGCGCAAAAGAGAGGGGCGAGAGAGAGAGCGCAAAAGAGAGGGGGAGAGAGAGAGATCAAAAGAGAGGGGGGAGAGAGAGAGAGCTCAAAAGAGAGGGGAGAGAGAGAGCAAAAGAGAGGGGGGAGAGAGAGAGCGCAAAAGAGAGGGGAGAGAGAGAGAGCTCAAAAGAGAGGAGGGAGAGAGAGAGAGCACAAAAGAGAGGGGGGAGAGAGAGAGCTCAAAAGAGAGGGGGGAGAGAGAGAGAGTTTAAAAGAGAGGGGGAGAGAGAGAGCAAAAGAGAGGGGGGAGAGGGAGAGAGAGAGAGAGAGAGCGCAAAAGAGAAGAGGGAGAGAAAGAGCAAAAGAGGGAGGAGAGAGAGAACACAAAAGAGAGGAGGGAGAGAGAGAGCAAAAGAGAGGGGGGAGATAGCGCAAAAGAGAGGGGGAGAGAGGGAGCGCAAACGAGAGGGGGAGAGAGAGAGCGCAAAAAGAGAGGGGGAGAGAGAGAGCGCAAAAGAGAGGGGGAGAGAGAGAGCTCAAAAGAGAGGGGGAGAGAGCAAAAGAGGGGGAGGGAGAGCACAAAAGAGAGGGGGGGAGAGAGAGCACAAAAGAGAGGGGAGAGAGAGAAGAGGGGGGAGAGAGAGGAGGGGAGAGAGAGAGGGGAGAGAGAGAGGAGGGGGGGAGAGAGAGGAGAGGGGGGAGAGAGAGAGGAGGGGGGAGGGAGAGAGAGAGGAGGGGGGAGAGAGAGAGAAGAGGGGGAGAGAGAGAGGAGGGAGAGAGAGAGTAGGGGGGAGAGAGAGAGAGAGAGATGAGGGGGGGGAGAGAAAGAGGAGGGGGGAGAGAGAGAAGGGAGGGAGAGAAAGAGGAGAGGGAGAGGAGAGAGAGGGGAGAGAGAGAGAGAGCTCAAAAGAGAGGGGGAGAGAGAGCGCAAAAGAGATGGGGGAGAGAGAGAGCTCAAAAGAGAGGGGGAGAGAGAGAGCAAAAGAGCTGGGGAGAGAGAGACAGCAAACTAGGGGGGAGAGCGCGAAGAGAGGGGGGAGAGAGCGCAAAAGAGAGGGGTAGAGAGGGAGCGCAAAAGAGAAGAGGGAGAGAAAGAGCAAAAGAGGGAGGAGAGAGAGAACACAAAAGAGAGGAGGGAGAGAGAGAGCAAAAGAGAGGGGGGAGATAGCGCAAAAGAGAGGGGGAGAGAGGGAGCGCAAACGAGAGGGGGAGAGAGAGAGCGCAAAAGAGAGGGGGAGAGAGAGAGCGCAAAAGAGAGGGGGAGAGAGAGAGCTCAAAAGAGAGGGGGAGAGAGAAAGCAAAAGAGGGGGGGAGAGAGAGAGAGCGCAAAACAGAGGTGGGAGAGAGAGAGCAAAAGAGAGGGGGAGAGAGCACAAAAGAGAGGGGGGAGAGAGAGCGCAAAAGAGGAGGGAGAGAGAGCGCGCAAAAAAGGGGGGAGAGAGCGCAATAGAGAGGGGGGAGAGAGAGGGGGGAGAGAGCACAAAAGAGAGAAGGAGAGAGAGAGCACAAAAGAGAGGAGAGAGAGCGCAAAAGAGAGGGGGAGAGAGAGCGCAAAAGAGAGGGGGAGAGAGAGCGCAAAATGGAGGGGGGAGAGAGAGAACTCAAAAGAGAAAGGGGAGAGAGAGCTCAAAAGAGAGGGGGAGAGAGAGAGAGCAAAAGAGGTGGGAGAGAGAGAGAGAACAAAAGACGGGGGAGAGAGAGAGCAAAAGAGGGGGGAGAGTGCAAAAGAGAGGGGAAGAGAGAGAGCGCAAAAGAGGGGGGAGAGAGAGCGTACAAAAAAGGGGGGAGAGAGAGCGCAAAAGAGAGGGGGAGAGAGAGGGGGGAGAGAGAGCGCAAAAGAGATGGGGAGAGAGAGAGCACAGAAGAGAGAAGGAGAGAGAGAGCACAAAAGAGAGGAGAGAGAGCGCAAAAGAGAGGGGGAGAGAGAGCACAACAGAGAGGGGGAGAGAGAGCGCAAAAGGGAGGGGGGAGAGAGAGAGCGCAAAAGAGAGGGGGGAGAGAGAGAGCTCAAAAGAGAGGGGGGAGAGAGAGAGCAAAAGAGAGGGGAGAGAGAGAGCAAAAGAGAGGGGGAGGGAGAGAGAGCAAGGGGTGGGACCGCTGTACTGCAAAAAATGGCCTGTGTAAACAGGCTTTAAGACTAGTACCAATATAAACAAAAGAAATAAACATGAGAATGCTGAAACATTTGTAATTGCAACAATTTTCTGGCCACAGTGGTGCATTATCTGACAGAACTGCAGGCGTGCCAATATTTTTGGCCATGACTATATATTCTTCTATGTGAAGAACATTGGAATGTGAATAGTTATTATTTTCATGTCAGGTTAGCACACTTGAGAAAATACGATTGAGTTTGTGCGCGATTAACGGTCTTATTTTTTTCCACTTTTCAAGCTCCATTGAAGTTTATGGGGGAATATGTTAACACGGTCACGATGTTCCAAATTCGGCGCCAAAAACTTTTACTTCTTGTCGAATTAATGCATGAGTGGGAGCCCTAAATGCAGATAATATAGTGGGAGAGAGAGAGCTCAAAAGAGAGGAGGGAGAGAGAGAGAGCACAAAAGAGAGGGGGGAGAGAGAGAGCTCAAAAGAGAGGGGGGAGAGAGAGAGAGAGTTTAAAAGAGAGGGGGAGAGAGAGAGCAAAAGAGAGGGGGGAGAGTGAGAGAGAGAGAGAGAGAGAGAGAGCAAAAGAGAGAGCAAAAGAGAGGGGGAGGGAGAGAGTGCAAGGGGTGGGACCGCTGTACTGCAAAAAAATGGCCTGTGTGAAAGGGCTTTAGGACTAGTACCAATATAAACAAAACAAATAAACATGAGAATGCTGAAACATTTGTAATTGCAACAATTTTCTGGCCGAAGTGGTGCATTATCTGACAGAACTGCAGGCGTGCCAATATTTTTGGCCATGACTATATATTCTTCTATGTGAAGAACATTGGAATGTGAATAGTTATTATTTTCATGTCGGGTTAGCACACTTGAGAAAGTGCGCGATTAACGGTCTTATTTTTTCCACTTTTCAAGCTCCATCGAAGTTTATGGGGGAATATGTTAACACGGTCACGAAGTTCCAAATTCGGCACAAAAGCTTTAACTTCTTGTCGAATTAATGCATGAGTGGGAGCCCTAAATGCAGATAATATAGTGTAGAGACCTGGCTGAATGGTGCTTTGAGAAAAGTAAATTTAACTAAGTTAAAAATATCAAAGGTAACTGTAATGTCATTAAAACATAACAGAGAACTTGCCAATAAATATTTAAAGTACTTTCTCAATAGAAGTGGGAACCCACTCCCAACTGAGTATTGAATGATACTGCTACTGACCTCTCACAGGTATTTCCCATTGTCTGTTGTTGCAGACTGGTTCAGTTCAGCCAACCAGAAGCTGTATTGCTCCATGCCAAGGTCTTCCCATGGTTTGCTCAATGCAAAAGGATACAATCTTAACCTCCATGCAATAGCTGACTTTTTTGTTTTTTAAAGGAATTTTTAGCTTATAGATATTACTAGAAATTATGCATTTTAGTTAAAGTTTCACAAATATAGAAATAAAAGTTCTGTTTTGGTGGAACACCTTACAAATGTGTAAATAACTAATTAGAAATACATGACCAGTCTAAACTAGTCTTAACAGTTTTTGCTTCTGAAATAAATTCATTATTTATGCTAATTTATGCTAATGTATACAACCATTATTTTTTTTTCAAAGAATCCAGCATGCAACCCAGCCTAAAATAACTTATTGTGATTAGAGCAAATAAATGACATTAAACAAATCAAATTGAAGTGCTGCAGGCTGCTCTATATATAAACTTTAGCACAAATATTATAAAATAAACAATTATTTCCCAGTATATAAATAAACATATTCCTTGTCTGTAAATTGTAGAATCAGGGAAGCAGAGCAGAGAAGTAAAACTGGAATCTGAAATATGTCAGTCTGTCCACCCTAAGGGAATAAAAGCTGTGGAATTATGGGAAGAAAGTTCCATGTGCTCCTCTAAGGGGGAAACATGATCTCTTGTGAATACTAACAAAATTGTGAGCCAAGAAATGTTGTTATTTGTAAGCATCTAATAAATGAAGAAAGAACAAAATATATTAACTTGCAATGAGCATAGCTTGGTAAGTATAGGAAAATCTTTGGTCAGGACCATTCAGTAGCACCTACTGTATATAAAAATCTAGGATTATATATACAGTATGTTAAAAAAAATCATTAGCTGACCTACACCTGTAGTCTGATAATCTTAACTAAGGTTTAAAACTACCAGTTCTTCCAATCGATTCACATTTACTGGAATTTCTGTAATACAGTACCTTTTTATAGGGTCATGAAACCCACTAGACTTGAGAAAATCAAGATAAATGTAAGATTTTTTTAAGTAATTGCTTCAGTGAAAGCATTTTCACTTTGATCTGTCAAATTGCTACTTTCACATTATATCAGTCAAGCCTATGCTTTAGAGAGGTTGGTTTATTCTGCTTAAATCCATATATCTGTCCTAAAAAATCTGTCATGATTAGATATATTTTTATGAGATATCCTATTACTTTCCTATTGTAATTCTTCTGTCCACTTTTAGGTTTCCAAACAGGCACCACTGGTTAGTAGTAATATATTACCATTAAATACTTTTGTAGTATTCTGTAAACTGAACAATGTGTGACTCTCTATAGGATTTACAATATCCACTTTCTCAAATTTATATTTACTGTATATATACCGTGATGGCAATTTCTACTATTCCAGACAAATCACCCTTGAAATCCTGGAATGTACATATTTTCTGGGGGGCTGTTAAGCATTAATTCCCCCCTTTTAACACTTAATTTACCTTGGCAGTTTACATAGTACCTTTGTCCTTGCTTACCACTTCCTAAATATATGCTGGGCTTTCCTGCTGTCAGCTCCAATTGAAATCAGTGAGATCTAAATAATAACTTTTGCTAAGTCACTGCAAAAAATTTAGCCACCAATAAGCAAGCACTGTCCAAGTGCTGAACCAAACATGGGCTTGCTCCTAAACTTACATTTCTGCTTTTTCAAATAAAGATACCAAGAGAACAAAGAAAAGTTGCTAGTAGGGGTACATTGCATGTTAGAGTAGAGAAAGCCACAGCACTTGAGCGTACAACCAAGTTACCCGGAAGTAAAGCCCCTCAAGGAGCGTTTGATAAAAAGAGTGTTGAAACAACCCGGAGTGCCGTAGCAAATAGTGGTGGATAAAACCGCAACGGTCATACACGAGTAACAGAAAGCAGGCACTGCACAAAACCCAAAAATAAAATTCAAAAATCTTTATTGGAATAATTTAAAAAATCCACAAGCAGACATGGCAGGACAGGGTAAGCAGACAGTCTGACGTGTTTCACGCCCCCTAGCGGCGCTTACTTATAGACTGATGTCCATGTCTCAACCCTGTCTATTTATAGGCAGTGAGAAAAAGTATTAACTACTTCACTGCCACATAAACAGAGCATAAAAGGATTAAAAACATAATGTACCCATATCAACACAGAATTGACTAAAACAAGTGATACAAAAGATGCATATAGCCTTAACAGATGACAGCAAATTACAAAGCATCCTAATATTTAAACTTTTAAACATTATGTCCCCTAAACATTACGTTAAATACATGAAAAAATATATTATTCATTTTATAAATATAGTGAAAATAAAAATATAATATATACATAGACAGACATATTGCAGGTATTGAGATAAATGTATATATGAGGACCACAGAACGATCATCAGCTAGATATGTAAATATGCTCTTATGTCAAAAAACACTCACAACCAATAAGTAAGTCGACCATGAACAATTTGAGTGGCACTTCAATTGTCTATAAATAAACTAATATCACATTCTTCATTCACTTCTAATGGTTCTCGTGTGTTTAACTTTAAAATCCAATAGAGCTCTTTTTTATCTAATATTTAGTTTCTGTTACCAGGTCTGATAGGGGTTATTGCAATATCAATTATTTGTAATGACAAATTAGCTATATTTGTAAAATGTAAATAATTGAAATGATTAGCTACTGTGGAGTCTGGATTGTAATATTTCACATCCCTAACATGTTCATTAAATCTTGTCCTAACATGGCGGATAGTTTTGCCAACATATTGGCAAAAACAAAAGTTGCAAGTGAGAAGATATACTGCATACTGAGTACCACAGTTGGCATAAAAATTGATACTATGCACTGTCCCATCAACAGTACAAGCAAATGTACTGCCTTGTCTTATGTTGGGACATACATAGCATGACCTCACACCACATTTAAATGTCCCTTTCTTAGACAACCAATTTCTGGACATATTGTTTGGCTTATTCTTAACTAGACTTGGAGACAGCGTTTGTGCTAAGGTTCTAGACTTTTTTGGGACAAATTTACATTTATGAACATATGTTTTTAACACATCATCACTGGCTAAGATGGGTAGATGTCTTTTTAAAATCTTTACAATGTCATTATATTGTTGACTAAACTCAGTAGTGAAAACAATTGCATCACTAAAGTCATCCCTTGAACTAATCTGTTTTTTGTGTGTACTGTTATCCTTAACCCTTTAAGGACACAGCTTTCAGTTTGCTCAATTGTTTTATGACGGAAAAATTCCGTCATATGTCCTTAAGAGGTTAATCAGATTTCTACATTTTTCCCATTTTAAATTGCATGTTCTATCTGAATTATAAAAGAAAAAAATTGGGCTTCATATCCCTTTAAGTTTTTTTGCATTTTACTCTGACTTGCAAGATATACATATTTTGTATTTTCTTTTAATTCCTCTGCAATGAAGGCGACACGACTTTCTAGGTAATGTATCTGTTTGAGCAAAACCAAGAAATGTGGAAATCCTTATTAATAAGCTTATTTATTCAAGTTCAGCTTTAAAGCTACAAATTTTTAGGCAAACAATAATTAATTTCAACAGTCTGACTAATATCTACCAGACATTCATGACAGGCTTTATTGTTCAGAAAATATGCAATTTTATTGTATTTTGAATAGAGTAAAATTTGCCTTATGCAATTTATTTTTCTTTGGTTTTGTTTTATTAAAAAGAAAGTTTATTAATTATTATTTTATTATTAAATATTGACATGTTAACCTTTCGAGGCAGTAAAAAAACAGGAAATGCTAACGGTTTCACTCTGATAAGATATCATAAAGAGTATTGTGCTTACATGGTTTATATTCCATAAAGGTTATGCTAAATTATAGTCACTAAAATGACTGCTATGGGAGTGCAAGATACACACCTACACTTTGCTTTATAATCCATTGAACCAATTTAACATAAGATGTATATGAGCCGAAAACCAAATCCACTTTTTTACACATCTATTTTTTTATACATACAATGCATTTTCATAGCTGGTGAATTGCTTTCCAGAACTATATATTAAGAAGCCTTGAACAGTGATTACAAATGGCAGACTAGTGATGTGGTTGTAAAGTATATGTCATCCGGCCTTGGGAATATCTTTTCTTTGTGTAACGTTAAGTTTCCATTGCAGGGATTTATGGCAGGGTTGATTGAAGTCAATCAGTCCTCAGAATTTATATAATCGCAATGTCATTTTAAAGTGTTTTCCTTTTCTTCTGGAATGTTTTTTACATGTAAATATTTATCTATAAACCAACAGTTGTTTTTTCCCTCCGTTAGTTGTTAATGGCCTGCATACCCATTTTCAGAGCTTAAAGTGAATGTAAAGTTTGAAGAATGAGTGCTGGTTTTTAATAATCCTATTAAAAACAGGGGCACTTTCATTCATCAAACTTTAAATTACACTGCTTTTGTAGAAATACTTACCTTTTCTTTCTGCAAGCCGCTCCAGAGCTTCTCCAGTCCGTCGCAAGCCTCTTCTTACGTCAGGAATAACGATTCCGGCATCCTCCAATCACGGCTCCCCCCCCCCCCGGGGGAATCATTGCCTAAAGCAACACCGTGATTGGTGGAAGGCCGGAATCGTCATTTCTGATGTCGGCAGAGGCTTGCGACGGACGGAGGAAGTGCTGGAGCGGCTTGCAGAAATTTTTTTTATTTTTAAAAAGTATTGAAATTTAAATTTTGATGAATGAAAGTGCCCATGTTTTTAATAGGATTATTTAAAACTGGGCACTGATTCATCAAAATTTACATTCACTTTAAAGGGACATTCCGGTCAAAATTTAAATGCACATAGATGAATTACATCTTTGAATAGAAACATATTTGCAATATACATGTATTGTCAAAAATGCTTCTAATAAAAGTTATTACTGTTTTAGTGTTAACTTTTTTCTTTGTATGTGCACGTGAAGCATAGCTAGATATTCTCAGTGCACTAGCATTTTAAATACTGCAGCTGCTCAGAGCACCAGTAAGGCTTGTCTCATGTCAGCAATTAACAAATTGAGTCATTACCAGATGGTACAAGCATCTTAGGCTCTCTGAGCAAGTAATGTGTTTAAAATGCTGGTGCTTGGTGCATACTTAAATACACATTTGAAACAGCTATATCTTTTATTAAAAGCATTTTTGCTAGCAGATGTATATTATAAAAATGCTTCTATTCAAAACTGAAATGCATCCATTTCAATTCCAGTTTTGGCTGGAATGTCCCTTTAAGTATGTAGATAGTACAGCTGAAGCTGTTAGTCAACATTTGCAGAATCACCAGCAGGGGTGCTATGGGGCTTCCCCACTGCAGTGCTGAGCATACACTAGTACATTTCTAAAAGCAGGTTCATTTTTTCATCATCTAGAATACGACTGTATTTTTCTTGGTGTTCTCTTCTATATAGGGTTGACGCCCGGACATTTTAAAGTCGATCCTTTCCCATTTGTTCTTCTAGTCTATCACTACTACCTCATGAACTACTTGCTTCCTCCACTTCATATCATCCTTCTGTTGCTGCTGGTGTGCATTAATATTAATTTCTGATCTAATTACTTAACACATTAGTATAACATTCTTGCAAACAGCTGCTGTATAGTGCAGCAGACACTTGCAAGCTCTCAAGCTTAATGCTCTTCAACATAGGTCACTAAGAAAATAAAGGAAAAGTGATAATAGAAGTAAATTTGAAAGTTGTTTACAATTGTATGCTCTATCTGAATTATGAAATAATTTTGGGGGTTTTTATGTCTCTTTAATTACAATTTTAAACAACTTTCCAATTTACTTCTATTATATAATTTATATCCTTTGTTGAAGAAGCAGCAATGCACTACTGGGAGCTATGCGAACACATTGGTCAGCCAATTACAAGAGGCGTATATGTGCAGCAACCAATCAAAAGTTCCTGAGTTTACCTAGGTATCATGTTTAACAAATAATTTCAAGAGAACAAAACAAATTAGACAATAGAAGTAAATTGGAAAGTTATTTAAAATCACTTGCTCTATCTCAACCATGAAAGAAAGAAATTGGGTTTCATGTCAATTTAAGTCAACTCAAACCAGGAAAATCTTTAACGCTTCCCATTAGGAGAACAAGAGGACACGATTTGAAAATTCACTGTATTATACCAGTCAATGCCTGCGCACCATGTATAATAAAGTGCTGTAAAAACGTTTCCTATACACCCATGGATTTAGCAGTGTTATGAATTCAAATAGTTAACATATTAACAATTCATCACTAAATGGCTGATGATATTTGATGTTGCGGGTAATGCATAATAAAGATATCTGTACACTAAAGTATATATAAATTAATGTCAAGAAAACAGAAACATCTAAATCATAGGGAACATATGGACTCAGAAGCTGTCTTATTACATTAGCACTGATACATCACAATTGTTGTGTGAGTGTATAGTACAACTTGATATTAAACCATGTTTGTAACCAAAAAGCTACAGTTTGTTATGATTGGAGCAAATATAAATGACACAAAAAGATACCTCTAGTTCACATGATGAAATAAAGTCCTCTGTTTATATAAATATGATATGGGTAACCTTGGAAGCCAATGTGATTAAAGGGACACTAAACCCAAATTTTTCCTTTCATGATTTAGATGGAACATGCAATTTTAAGCAACTTTCTGATTTACTCCTACTATCAATTTTTCTTTGTTCTCTTGCTATCTTTATTTAAAAAGGAGGAATGCGATGCATAGGAGCCAACCCAGTTTTGGTTGAGAACCTGGGTTATGCTTGCTTATTTGTGGGTAAATGTAAGCCTCCAATAAGCAAGCGCTATCCATGATGAACCTAAAATGGGCTGGCTGCTAAGATTTACATTCCTGCTTTTAAAATAAAGATAGAGAACAAAGAAAAATTGATAATAGGAGTAAATTAGAAAGTTGCTTAAAATGTCATGCTCTATCTAAATCATGAAAGAAAAAATTTGGGTTCAGTGTCCCTTTAACCCCTTAATGACCAAGGACGTGCAGGGTACGTCCTCTTAAAAAAAGTCACTTAACGACCAAGGACGTACCCTGCACGTCCTCGGTTTGGAAAGCAGCTGGAAGCAATCCTGATCACTTCCAGCTGTTTTCCGGTTATTGCAGGATGCCTCGATATTGAGGCATCCTGCAATAACATTTTTTACCCCTCCGGTGCAGAGAGAGCCACTCTGTGGCCCTCTCTGCACCGGACATCGATGGCCGCATTCGTTGGTGGGTGGGAGCTGAAGTGGGAGGTGGCGGCCATCGATGGCTTCTTAGTCAGAGAGGGGGGCGGGATCGGGGGCGGTATCGCCGGGGGCGCGCACGGGGGCGCGCGCGTGCACGGGGGGTGGCGGGCGGGCGCGTGCACTGGGTGGGTGGGTGCGCAGTGGCATTTAGCGGCCTTCTAATTACCAAAAAGCAATGCCAAAGCCATATATGTCTGCTATTTCTGAACAAAGGGGATCCCAGAGAAGAATTTACAACCATTTCTGCCATAATTGCACAAGCAGTTTGTAAATAATTTCAGTGAGAAACTGAAAGTTTGTGAAAAGATTTGTGAAAAAGTGAACGATTTTTTGTATTTGATCGCATTTGGCGGTGAAATGGTGGCATGAAATATACCAAAATGGGCCTAGATCAATACTTTGGGATGTCTTCTAAAAAAAAATATATACATGTCAATGGATTTTCAGGGATTCCTTAAAGATATCAGTGTCCCAATGTAACTAGCGCTAATTTTGAAAAAAAATGGTTTGAAAATAGCAAAGTGCTACTTGTATTTATGGCCCTATAAGTTACAAAAAAAGCAAAGAAGATGTAAACATTGGGTATTTCTAAACTCAGGACAAAATTTAGAAACTATTTAGCATGGGTGTTTTTTGGTGGTTGTAGATGTGTAACAGATTTTGGGGTTCAAAGTTAGAAAAAGTGTGTTTTTTTCCATTTTTCCTCATATTTTATAAATTATTTTACAGTAAATGATAAGATATGATGAAAATAATGGTATATTTAGAAATTCCATTTAATGGCGAGAAAAACGGTATATAATATGTGTGGGTACAGTAAATGAGTAAGAGGAAAATTTCAGCTAAACACAAACACCGCAGAAATGTAAAAATAGCCTTGGTCCCAAACGGACAGAAAATGGAAAAGTGTTCTGGTCACTAAGGGGTTAATGATATTTGCTACAAAACAAGCAGCATAAACAGAGATTGCTAGAATTAACATGTGATATCCACAAACATGAAATGCTCATTAGTCATCTATACTAGTGATGTTTCCTGATCTTAACATGTTGTTGAGGTAACAATAAAAATGTAAAACTATATGTTGATGATACTGGGTTGAGACGGACCCTGGATACCCCGACTGGGTATCTCCACCAAAAAATCCTGCTTCCTCCCCGGAACTTGTAGCTGTATAGCTGGAAAGTGATTATAGCAAGTAGCCCATTCTAATAACCAGTATAAAGGTGAAACACAAACAGGCTTTATTAAAACAAACACACAGCTTATATACACAACTGCCATCACCGCCTCCCAAGACCTAGGGCCCATAGTCAGTGGGAAGGCTTTTGTTACCTTTCTCCCACTGGTATGGACCTGAGTTAGTCGAACGGTCCATCCCCAAACTTTCCTCCATTTTTGTTGTTTGCCACTGGGGGTGAGGATGCTGACCTCCTCTCCCTGGAACACGCTAAACTGCTGGGGAGAGAGGTCTGCTATCTCCTCTACCTGCAAACCGTTCTGCCACTGGGGAAAGAGGTCAGCTACCTCTTCTCTCTGGAAATCACTATGCCGCTGGGGAGAGAGGTCAGTTACCTCCTCTCCCTGGAAATGGCTCTGCCACTGGAGAGAGAGATCGGCTATCTCCTCTACCAGTAAATCACTATGCCGCTGGGGAGAGAGGTCAGTTACCTCCTCTCCCTGGAAATGGCTCTGCCACTGGAGAGAGAGATCGGCTATCTCCTCTACCAGTAAATCACTCTGCCGCTGGGGAAAGAGGTCGGCTACCTAATCTCCCTGGAAATGGCACTGCTGCTGGGAAGCGAGATCAGCTATCTCCTCTCCCAGGAAATCACTCTGCCGCTGTGGAGAGAGGTCAGCTACCTCCTCTGCAGAATCCAATGTATGCTGCTGAATGAGATCTAACACCCTTTTATATGCCTTGTTTGCCATTCCTGGATACTTAAAAAATCCAGATCGGCTTGCAGCCAGGGTAACCCGAAAGATTCAGCAGTCTCCCTCGCTACTCTCTAATTTCCTTCCGCTCTTCATTCCGCCTCACTCCCAAAGTCTGAGTCCTTTGTCAGCTTCTTAAATAGCAATCCAGGGCTGCCGAAGCCAAAGCCCTCTGTGGGGATGTCCCCTCCAGCCATTGCCGTACTTACATAGCATATGATCAGAGGGCCTTGTAGCCGTCATCCAGCGTCATCTTAGTCTGGACCAGTACATCTAATTCAGATAGCCATTCCTCCTTGGGCTGTTCTCCCAGGAAAGGCACTAGGAAGTCCAGCTGCAGCCAGTACCTGTCCACAGCAGTGGGGAGAACCTTTCCATAATAGTCCTGCTGCTGTTGAATAGCCTCCCTCCAGAGTTCCCGGCCAATAAAGTCCCTCCATCCCAGCTCGTCCTGTGCAGTACCAGGACCGTCCAGCTGGGCCAGTGCCTCTTGCATTCTCCATCGGAACTCGGCCTCCATGGTTGCAGGCCACTGTGGCACTTCTCCTCTGTCAGCAGGGAACTTGGTCCCCGTAGAGGAAGCAGATCCCACCGCTGACACCCAATGTGACGAACCCCGGACATCCCGACTGGATATCTCAGCCAAAAGATCCTGCTTCCTGTCTGGAACCTGTAGCTGTATAGCTGAAAAGTGATTATAGCAAATAGCCCACCCTAATAACCAGACAAGACCAGTATTAAGGTGAACACGAACAGGCTTTATTGAGACAAACACACAGCTTATATACACAACTGCATTCTGATAAGAGCCTAAGCTGATCAAGAAATCCCCGCCCCTCCAGACAGGCTGGCGCCTCCATAAGAGTCATAGGAATGTAGAGATCCCACAATAGCAAGGTCGTAGTTTTGGGGTGACCCCGAGGGAGCGGCAGCCATTCCGGGTATCATTGGAAAGCCCCGGACCCCCAGATGTCACAGTTCAAAAAGCGACATGATCCATGGATGGGAGGCCAGAGCAGCAGCCTGGCAAAGGTTGACCCAAGACCAGTATGAGGTAGTGAGGTGTCCAGAGCCCCCAGTTCCTTAGTGCGCTCCCTCTTATGAATCACCCCAATCCATGCCTATCAGAGGTAGAACAAGTCCCCAAAAGAGCGGAGATCTGGGGCAAAGGGCCTCTGGAGCGACCTAGTATAAAGTTCAGCGGGGATCTCTAGCTATCCCAGTCGGTGAGTAGTTTTCATAAGATTCCGCTGGGACTCAGCAAGGCAGGAAAGGGCGAGCGGGGTAGTGATCAGCACTTTCAGGACAAAGTTTAATCATTGTAACACAGGAAAGGGAAACTGGTGGGAAACACAATAATCTAAATAGGAGAGTGGGTGGCCTTGGCAGCCTGGTATCCATGGCACTGGGTTATAACTTTAAGTCAGTTTTAGCCCCATCCGGCCATGCAATAGGTTTTAATGTTGCCATATGTAATTTCTAACTAAAAATGCGCCATCTAATTTTATTTTGAGGGTCTTTTTTTAGTGTAAATGTGATTATAAAGTTATGTGGTCTCCAGCCAATCCTACCGTTGGTAGATCACTCTACATATAAAAACGTTTGGGTGCCCTGGTTTACATTACTCTATACTCAAGAGGAGCTGCAGTAAATTATGTCATCACAATGTATCCTAGTACAAACCATAGCAACGTCTCATGCGGTGTTACCCAGTACCAATTCACTATAACTACAAGTTAACCATTTGTTTGCTACTCTTGCTGGCAAGAAAACATTGACATTTAAAATTGTGACATGTTACGATATACTGTATATTGTCTCATCCACATATTGCTGTTAAAATGTAGAAAAGCAAAACACTGCCCAAGTTCAATGCATATTCTCATTTCCAAATATTGTTTTAAAAATGTTCCCAAAGCTATCTAATTCATACCTAGCTGATAATCATTTCAATAACATTTTGTGTGTCTTGATATTTGACAAGCTACAATATAATTCCCCTCTCAGTAACTTTTTTATTAATAGCATAGAATTTAATCTCAGCTGCTGCAAGTAGGATGCAGTACAGTTTATCCCTGATATTTGCAGAACAAGCAATATCTTTGCTAATATACAATGTTTTTTTTGTTTGTTTTTTTCTCAGGCAGTAGAAGAACTTTTCCAGCTACTTGACTTGGAAAAGAAGAGTGTGTTAATGGGGCGCAGTCAGGTATGTCACTAAAAATGTACTGATAGATGAAATAATGTGATTTAGCTGTTGTTTATTTTATCCTTGAATTGCAGAAATCATAAAGTCCAATATTGTTTAAGTACTCTTATAGAAAATATAAACTGAGTACAATGCAAAACTGTTAATTCTGTCTATGTAACTGATGTCAGTGCTTTAAACTGCAATGGTCATGCTTTTGCCAAGTAAAGAATAATAATAATGATGACTTGCATATCATAGAATACCAGCTATCAAGGGTTTTATCAGTCATATGCTATTCATGTAACTCCCATCTTGAGAGACCGGCTGAGTAATTATTTAATTATTTAGTTTTTTATGCGGCCTGGTATAGTAAACAGATGACACCTTTACTTTTTTTTTTTTTTAATCCAGCTACTGAGGGAATTGTATACAAAAATAAGTATCTTGATTTCATGGTACTGAAAAGTAAGAAATGAAAAATATCTTAGTTGCTTATTAATTAAATTTTTGCTAATTTCATCAGCTGCATGACATGTAAACGGGGAATTATCTATCTGAGGGACATAATCATACACCAGCTGTATAACTAAAAAGCAAAAATACAACATATTTATATTTAAAATATTCAATTTTAAAGCCAATTTTTATTTTACCATGTAACCCTCATTTTCCCTACTCTTGACACATATTAAATTTATCAATAAATCTATCTATACAGTAATAAATAAAGTGTATGGACTATGGGGTTACTGTGCATGTGTAGTCAGTCAATTCCAGTCATCAGGTCAGACCCATTTTGATATCTTAATAAGTGCAGAGGGGAAGTAATCATCTGATCAGTAACCATGGTAACTATCCTGCTCTCACCCATCAGCTGATCATTTCACCTGTGCTCTAGTTCAGATGTCATGAAAATCTGGACCCTTGGTGTGCTCTAAGGACTGAAGATAAAAAAACTGCTGTAGAAGACACACAGAATGCATAACCCTTGCTCTGAAATACCTCAATAAACAGTCATTTGCAACTAAAATTGTAATTTTAAATGGTTTATATTTCCAATAAAAGTATACTGTATTTATTAAGGGCTGAATGCTCACCGGAAACCGGAGTTAAGAAGCAGCGACCTTAAGACCGCTGCTCCTTAACTCATAACGTCTCCTCTGAGGCTGCGAATATCAATTATACAAATCTCATAGATCAGGTTTATTGATACCCCCTGTTAGCGGCCTATTGGCCGCAAATCTGCAGGTGGCAGCATTGCACAAGCAGTTCACCAGAACTGCTTGTGCAATGATAAATGCCGATAGTGTATGCTGTCTGCATTTATCGATGTCTGGCGGACATGATTTGCTACAGCGGACCATATCCACAAGACACTTAATAAATCGGTCCCTATGTTTCTTTAACAAGAAGAAGTAAAAATTTAAATTGCCATGATTCAGATAGAGCGTAGCATTAAAAAAACTAAAAAAAAACTTCTATTATCAAATTTACTTATTTCTCTTTGTATATTTTGTTGAAACTTAGATCCTTTCCATTAGACCAAATTCATTTTTCATGATTCTGCTAAAACATACAAGTTTAAAAACAAAATTCCAATTTACTGTGATTATCAATTTGACATTGTTCTGATGGTTCCTTTGTTAAATTGTAGCTCTTGTTCTGATTGTGTCATTTGTTAAATTGTATCTCTTGTTCTGATGGTTCCTTTGTTAAATTGTAGCTCTTGTTCCGATTGTGTCATTTGTTAAATTGTATCTCTTGTTCTGATGGTTCCTTTGTTAAATTGTAGCTCTTGTTCTGATGGTTCCTTTGTTAAATTGTATCTCTTGTTCTGATGGTTCCTTTGTTAAATTGTAGCTCTTGTTCTGATTGTTCCTTTGTTAAATTGTAGCTCTTGTTCTGATGGGTTCTTTGTTAAATTTTAACTCTTGTTCTGATTGTGTCCTTTGTTAAAATGTAGCTCTTGTTCTGATGGTTCCTTTGTTAAATTGTAGCTCTTGTTCTGATGGTTCCTTTGTTAAATTGTAGCTCTTGTTCTGATGGTTCCTTTGTTAAATTGTAGTCCTTGTTCTGATGGTTCCTTTGTTAAATTGTAGCTCTTGTTTTTATGGTTCCATTGTTAAATTGTATCTCTTGTTCTGATGGTGTCCTTTGTTAAATTGTAGCTCTTGTTCTGATGGTTCATTTGTTAAATTGTAGATCTTTCTCTGATGGTTCCTTTATTATATTGCAACTTTTGTTCTGATGGTTCCACTGTTAAATTGTAGCTCTTGTTCTAATGGTTCCTTTGTTAAATTGTAGCTCTTGTTCTGATGGTTCCTTTGTTAAAATGTAGCTTTTGTTATGATGGTTCCTTTATTAAATTGTAACACTTGTTCTGATGGTGTCCTTTGTTAAATTGCACCTCTTGTTCTGGTGATTCCTTTGTTAAATTGTAGCTCTTGTTCTGATGGTTCTTTTGTTAAAATGTAGCTCTTGTTCTGATGGTTCCTTTGTTAAATTTTAGTTCTTGTTCTGATGGTGTCCTTTGTTAAATTGTAGCTCTTGTTCTGATGGTTCATTTGTTAAATTGTAGATCTTTCTCTGATGGTTCCTTTATTATATTGCAACTTTTGTTCTGATGGTTCCACTGTTAAATTGTAGCTCTTGTTCTAATGGTTCCTTTGTTAAATTGTAGCTCTTGTTCTGATGGATCCTTTGTTAAAATGTAGCTTTTGTTATGATGGTTCCTTTATTAAATTGTAACACTTGTTCTGATGGTGTCCTTTGTTAAATTGCACCTCTTGTTCTGGTGATTCCTTTGTTAAATTGTAGCTCTTGTTCTGATGGTTCTTTTGTTAAAATGTAGCTCTTTTTCTGATGGTTCTTTTGTTAAATTGTATCTCTTGTTCTGATGGTTCCTTTGTTAAATTGTAGCTCTTGTTCTGATTGTTCCTTTGTTAAATTGTAGCTCTTGTTCTGATGGGTTCTTTGTTAAATTGTAACTCTTGTTCTGATTGTGTCCTTTGTTAAAATGTAGCTCTTGTTCTGATGGTTCCTTTGTTAAATTGTAGCTCTTGTTCTGATGGTTCCTTTGTTAAATTGTAGTCCTTGTTCTGATGGTTCCTTTGTTAAATTGTAGCTCTTGTTTTTATGGTTCCATTGTTAAATTGTATCTCTTGTTCTGATGGTGTCCTTTGTTAAATTGTAGCTCTTGTTCTGATGGTTCATTTGTTAAATTGTAGATCTTTCTCTGATGGTTCCTTTATTATATTGCAACTTTTGTTCTGATGGTTCCACTGTTAAATTGTAGCTCTTGTTCTAATGGTTCCTTTGTTAAATTGTAGCTCTTGTTCTGATGGTTCCTTTGTTAAAATGTAGCTTTTGTTATGATGGTTCCTTTATTAAATTGTAACACTTGTTCTGATGGTGTCCTTTGTTAAATTGCACCTCTTGTTCTGGTGATTCCTTTGTTAAATTGTAGCTCTTGTTCTGATGGTTCTTTTGTTAAAATGTAGCTCTTTTTCTGATGGTTCTTTTGTTAAAATGTAGCTCTTGTTCTGATGGTTCCTTTGTTAAATTTTAGTTCTTGTTCTGATGGTGTCCTTTATTAAATTGTAGCTCTTGTTCTAAAGGTTCCTTTGTTAAATTGTAGCTCGTGTTCTGATGGTTCCTTTGCTAAATTGTAGCTCTTGTTCTGATTGTTCTTTTGTTAAATTACACCTCTTGTTCCGGAGATTCCTTTGTTAAATTGTAGTTCTTGTTCTGATGGTTCTTTTGTTAAATTGTAGCTCTTGTTCTGATGGTGTCCTTTGTTAAATTGTAGCTCTTGTTCTGATGGTGTCCTTTATTAAATTGTAGTCCTTGTTCTGATGGTTCCTTTGTTAAATTGTAGCTCTTGTTCTGATGGTTCCTTTGTTAAATTGTAGCTCTTGTTCTGATGGTTCCTTTGTTAAATTGTAGTCCTTGTTCTGATGGTTCCTTTGTTAAATTGTAGCTCTTGTTTTGATGTTTGCTTTTTTAAAAATTGTTACTCTTGTTCTGATGGTGTCCTTTGTTAAATTGTAGCTCTTGTTCTGATGGTTCCTTTGTTAAATTGTAGCTCTTTGTTCTAATGGTTCCTTTGCTAAATTGTAACTCTTGTTCTGATGGTTCCTTTGTTAAATTGTAGCTCTTGTTCTGATGGTTCCTTTGTTAAAATGTAGCTTTTGTTCTGATGGTTCCTTTATTAAATTGTAACTCTTGTTCTGATGGTTCCTTTGTTAAATTGTAGCTCATGTTCTGATGGTGTCCTTTGTTAAATTGCACCTCTTGTTCTGGTGAATCCTTTGTTAAATTGTAGCTTTTGTTCTGATGGTTCCTTTGTTAAATTTTAGTTCTTGTTCTGAAGCTTCCTTTATTAATATGTAGCTCTTGTTCTGATGGTTCCTTTGTTATATTGTAGCTCTTGTTCTCATGGTTCCTTTAGTATATTGTAGCTCTTGTTCTGATGGTTCTTTTGTTAAATTGTAGCCCTTGTTCTGATGGTGTCCTTTTTAAAATTGTAGCTCTTGTTCTAATGGTTCCTCTGTTAAAGTGTAGCTCTTGTTCTGATGGTTCCTTTGTTAAATTATAGCTCTTGTTCTGATGGGTTCTTTGTTAAATTTTAACTCTTGTTCTGATTGTGTCCTTTGTTAAAATGTAGCTCTTGTTCTGATGGTTCCTTTGTTAAATTGTAGCTCTTGTTCTGATGGTTCCTTTGTTAAATTGTAGCTCTTGTTCTGATGGTTCCTTTGTTAAATTGTAGTCCTTGTTCTGATGGTTCCTTTGTTAAATTGTAGCTCTTGTTTTTATGGTTCCATTGTTAAATTGTATCTCTTGTTCTGATGGTGTCCTTTGTTAAATTGTAGCTCTTGTTCTGATGGTTCATTTGTTAAATTGTAGATCTTTCTCTGATGGTTCCTTTATTATATTGCAACTTTTGTTCTGATGGTTCCACTGTTAAATTGTAGCTCTTGTTCTAATGGTTCCTTTGTTAAATTGTAGCTCTTGTTCTGATGGTTCCTTTGTTAAAATGTAGCTTTTGTTATGATGGTTCCTTTATTAAATTGTAACACTTGTTCTGATGGTGTCCTTTGTTAAATTGCACCTCTTGTTCTGGTGATTCCTTTGTTAAATTGTAGCTCTTGTTCTGATGGTTCTTTTGTTAAAATGTAGCTCTTGTTCTGATGGTTCCTTTGTTAAATTTTAGTTCTTGTTCTGATGGTGTCCTTTGTTAAATTGTAGCTCTTGTTCTGATGGTTCATTTGTTAAATTGTAGATCTTTCTCTGATGGTTCCTTTATTATATTGCAACTTTTGTTCTGATGGTTCCACTGTTAAATTGTAGCTCTTGTTCTAATGGTTCCTTTGTTAAATTGTAGCTCTTGTTCTGATGGATCCTTTGTTAAAATGTAGCTTTTGTTATGATGGTTCCTTTATTAAATTGTAACACTTGTTCTGATGGTGTCCTTTGTTAAATTGCACCTCTTGTTCTGGTGATTCCTTTGTTAAATTGTAGCTCTTGTTATGATGGTTCTTTTGTTAAAATGTAGCTCTTTTTCTGATGGTTCTTTTGTTAAATTGTATCTCTTGTTCTGATGGTTCCTTTGTTAAATTGTAGCTCTTGTTCTGATTGTTCCTTTGTTAAATTGTAGCTCTTGTTCTGATGGGTTCTTTGTTAAATTGTAACTCTTGTTCTGATTGTGTCCTTTGTTAAAATGTAGCTCTTGTTCTGATGGTTCCTTTGTTAAATTGTAGCTCTTGTTCTGATGGTTCCTTTGTTAAATTGTAGTCCTTGTTCTGATGGTTCCTTTGTTAAATTGTAGCTCTTGTTTTTATGGTTCCATTGTTAAATTGTATCTCTTGTTCTGATGGTGTCCTTTGTTAAATTGTAGCTCTTGTTCTGATGGTTCATTTGTTAAATTGTAGATCTTTCTCTGATGGTTCCTTTATTATATTGCAACTTTTGTTCTAATGGTTCCACTGTTAAATTATAGCTCTTGTTCTAATGGTTCCTTTGTTAAATTGTAGCTCTTGTTCTGATGGTTCCTTTGTTAAAATGTAGCTTTTGTTATGATGGTTCCTTTATTAAATTGTAACACTTGTTCTGATGGTGTCCTTTGTTAAATTGCACCTCTTGTTCTGGTGATTCCTTTGTTAAATTGTAGCTCTTGTTCTGATGGTTCTTTTGTTAAAATGTAGCTCTTTTTCTGATGGTTCTTTTGTTAAAATGTAGCTCTTGTTCTGATGGTTCCTTTGTTAAATTTTAGTTCTTGTTCTGATGGTGTCCTTTATTAAATTGTAGCTCTTGTTCTAAAGGTTCCTTTGTTAAATTGTAGCTCGTGTTCTGATGGTTCCTTTGCTAAATTGTAGCTCTTGTTCTGATTGTTCTTTTGTTAAATTACACCTCTTGTTCCGGAGATTCCTTTGTTAAATTGTAGTTCTTGTTCTGATGGTTCTTTTGTTAAATTGTAGCTCTTGTTCTGATGGTGTCCTTTGTTAAATTGTAGCTCTTGTTCTGATGGTGTCCTTTATTAAATTGTAGTCCTTGTTCTGATGGTTCCTTTGTTAAATTGTAGCTCTTGTTCTGATGGTTCCTTTGTTAAATTGTAGCTCTTGTTCTGATGGTTCCTTTGTTAAATTGTAGTCCTTGTTCTGATGGTTCCTTTGTTAAATTGTAGCTCTTGTTTTGATGTTTGCTTTTTTAAAAATTGTTACTCTTGTTCTGATGGCGTCCTTTGTTAAATTGTAGCTCTTGTTCTGATGGTTCCTTTGTTAAATTGTAGCTCTTTGTTCTAATGGTTCCTTTGCTAAATTGTAACTCTTGTTCTGATGGTTCCTTTGTTAAATTGTAGCTCTTGTTCTGATGGTTCCTTTGTTAAAATGTAGCTTTTGTTCTGATGGTTCCTTTATTAAATTGTAACTCTTGTTCTGATGGTTCCTTTGTTAAATTGTAGCTCATGTTCTGATGGTGTCCTTTGTTAAATTGCACCTCTTGTTCTGGTGAATCCTTTGTTAAATTGTAGCTTTTGTTCTGATGGTTCCTTTGTTAAATTTTAGTTCTTGTTCTGAAGCTTCCTTTATTAATATGTAGCTCTTGTTCTGATGGTTCCTTTGTTATATTGTAGCTCTTGTTCTGATGGTTCCTTTATTATATTGTAGCTCTTGTTCTGATGGTTCTTTTGTTAAATTGTAGCCCTTGTTCTGATGGTGTCCTTTTTAAAATTGTAGCTCTTGTTCTAATGGTTCCTCTGTTAAAGTGTAGCTCTTGTTCTGATGGTTCCTTTGTTAAATTATAGCTCTTGTTTTGATGGTGTCCTTTTTAAAATTGTAGCTCTTGTTCTGATGGTTCCTCTGTTTAATTGTATCTCTTGTTCTGATGGTTGGTTTGTAAAATTGTATCTCTTGTAGTTGTCCTTTTCTTTAATTTGTAGCTCTTGTTCTGTTGGCGTCTTTTTTAAATTGTAGCTCTTGTTCTGATGGTTCCTTTGTTAATTTGTAGCTCTTGTTCTGATGATTGCTTTGTTAATTTGTAGCTCTTGTTCTGTTGGTTCCTTTGTTAAATTGTAACTTGTTCTGATGGTTCCTTTGTTAAATTGTAGATCTTTTTCTGATGGTTCCTTTGTTAAATTGTAGCTCTTGTTCTGATGGTTCCTTTGTTAAAATGTAGCTCTTGTTCTGATGGTTCCTTTGTTAAATTTTAGTTTTTGTTCTGATGGTTCCTTTATTAAATTGTAACTCTTGTTCTGATGGTGTCCTTTGTTAAATTGTAACTCTTGTTCTTATGGTTCCTTTATTAAATTGTAGCTCTTGTTCTGATGTTTCCTTTGTTAAATTGTAGCTCTTGTGTTGATGGTTCCTTTGGTAAATTGTAGCTCATTTTCTGATGGTGTCCTTTGTTAAATTACACCTCTTGTTCTGGTGATTCCTTTGTTAAGTTGTAGGTCTTGTTCTTATGGTGTCCTTTGTTTAATTGTAGCTCTTGTTCTGATGGTGTCCTTTGTTAAATTGTAGCTCTTGTTCTAAAGGTTCTATTGTTACATTGTAGCTCTTGTTCTGATGGTTACTTTGTTAAATTGTAGCTCTTGTTCTGATGATTCCTTTGTTAAATTGTAGCTCTTGTTCTGATAGTGTCATTTGTTAAATTGTAGCTTTTGTTCTGTTGGTTCCTTTATTAAATTGTAGCTCTTGTTCTGATGGTTCCTATGTTAAATTGTAGCTGTTGTTCGGATGGTTCCTTTGTTAAATTACAGTCATTGTTGTAATGGTTCCTTTGTTAAATTGTAGCTCTTGTTCTGATGTTTCCTTTGTTAAATTGTAGCTCTTATTCTGATGGCGCCCTTTGTTAAATTGTAGCTCTTGTTCTGATAGTTCCTTTGTTAAATTGTAGCTCTTGTTCTGATAGTTCCTTTGTTAAATTGTAGCTCTTGTTCTGGTGGTTCTTTTGTTAAATTGTAGCTCTTGTTCTTATGATTCCTCTGTTAAATTGTAGCTCTTGTTCTGATGGTTATTTTTTTAAAGTGTAGCTCTTGTTCTGATAGTGTCATTTGTTAAATTGTAGCTTTTGTTCTGTTGGTTCCTTTATTAAATTGTAGCTCTTGTTCTGATGGTTCCTTTTTTAAATTGTAGCTCTTCCTTTGGTGATTGATTTGTTAAATTGTAGCTCTTGTTCTGATGGTGTCCTTTGTTAAATTGTAGCTCTTGTTCTGATGGTTCTTTTGTTAAATTATAGCTCTTGTTCTGATTGTGTCCTTTGTTAAATTGTAGCACTTGTTATGATGGTTCCTCTGTTAAATTGTAGCTCTTGTTCTGTTGGTTCCTTTGTTAAATTGTAGCTCTGGTTCTGATTATTGCTTTGTTAAATTGTAGCTCTTGTTGGTGTCTTTTTTTTTAAATTGTAGCTCTTGTTCTGTTGGTGTCTTTTTAAATTGTAGCACTTGTTATGATGGTTCCTTTGTTAAATTGAAGCTCTTGTTCTGATGGTTCCTTTGCTAAATTCTAGCTCTTGTTCTGATGGTGTCCTTTGTTAAATTGAAGCTCTTTTTCTGATGGTTGCTTTGTTAAATTGTAGCTCTTGTTCTAATGGTTCCTTTATTAAATTGTAGCTCTTGTTCTGATGGTTCCTTTGTTAAATTGTAGCCCTTGTTCTGATGGTGTCATTTGTTAAATTGTAGCTCTTGTTCTGATGGTGTCCTTTGTTAAATTGTAGCTCTTGTTCTGATGGTTCCTTTGTAAAATTGTAGCTCTTGTTCTGATGGTTCCTTTTTTAAATTGTAGCTCTTGTTCTGATGGGTTCTTTGTTAAATTGTAGCTCTGGTTCTGATGGTGTTATTTGTTAAATTGTAGCTTTTGTTCTGATTGTTCCTTTATTAAATTGTAGCTCTTGTTCTGATGGTTACTTTGTTAAATTGTGGCTCTTGTTCTGATGGTTCCTTTCTTAAATTGTCTATCTATCTATTGGGTACTTATAGAGTGCAAGTTGATCGCCTGTGAGGGTCTCAAGGCGCTAAGGGAAAGGGGATAGAGGAAGGTGGGGAGGGGATGGGCATTCAGTCAAAAAGCCAGGTTTTGAGGTCCTTTCTGAACTTTGTAAGGGAGGTGGATTGTTTGAGGTGCAGCGGGAGGGTGTTCCATGTCTTTGCTGCCATGTGGGAGAAAGATCTTCTGCCCGCTGTGAATTTGCTGATGCAGGGGATGACTGTGAGTGCTTGGTCGGCCGATCAGAGTTGTCTGGCGGGGGTGTAGAAATGTACGCGGTGGTTGAGGTATTCTGGTCCGATATTGTGTAGGGCCTTGAACGTGTGGGTAAGGAGCTTGAATGTGATTCTCTTGTTGATGGGGAGCCAGTGAAGGTTCCTTAAATGTTCGGTGATGTGGCATTGGAGAGGGATGTCAAGGATTAGTCTGGCTAAGGCGTTCTAGATACGTTGGAGTCTCTTTTGGAGTTTGATGGTGGAGCCGGCATAGAGTGCATTGCCGTAGTCTAACCGGCTGCTGACGAGGGCGTGGGAGACTGTTTTCTTGGTTTTGGTAGTGATCCAATTGAAGATTTTTCGTAGCAGGTGGAGAATGTGGAAGCATGTTGAGGTGATTGCATTGATTTGTCAGTCCATGGAGAGTGAGGAGTCCAGGATGAAGCCTAGATTTTGTTCATGGTTGGTTGGGGTTGGAGAGTGACCGAGGGTTGTGGGCCACCAGAAGTCATCCCATGCAGATTTATTGGGTCCGAGGAGGAGGACTTCAGTTTTGTCTGTGTTCAGTTTGAGCCGGTTGTCCTTCATCCATGCAGCGACTGCTGTCATGCCTTTGTGGACGTTCTTTTTGGCGGTGGTGGGATCACAGGTGAGTGAGATGATTAAGTGGGTGTCGTCGGTGTAGGAGAAAATGTTGAGGTTGTGGCGTTGGACGATGGTGGCAAGAGGGGCCATGTAGATGTTGAAGAGGGTGAGGCTCAGCGAAGAGCCTTGTGGTACACTGCAGTTGACTGGTGTGGGTTTTGAGGAGAAAGGCGGGAGTCTGACTTTCTAGGTCCTGCCCGTGAGGAAGGAGGTGATCCATTCCAGGGCTTTGCTGTGGATGCCAGCATCATGTAGGCAGGTGTGGAGAGTGTTGTGGTTGACAGTGTTGAAAGCTGCTGAGAGGTCTAGGTGGATGAGGGTGGCGGTTTCTCCTCGGCCGATCATGGTGCGGATGTCGTCTGTGGCAGTGAGGAGGGTGGTCTCGGTGCTGTGGTTGCTTCTGAAACCAGATTGGGAGTGGTCCAGGGTGTGGTGTGGTCAATAAGTTGCAAGTTGATGGACTTTGTAGCTCTTGTTCTGATGGTTCCTTTGTTAAATTGTAGCTCATGTTCTGATGGTGTACTTTGTTAAATTGCACCTCTTGTTCTGGTGATTCCTTTATAAAATTGTAGTTCTTGTTCTGATGGTTCTTTTGTTAAATTGTAGCTCTTGTTCTGATAGTGTCCTTTGTTAAATTGTAGCTCTTGCTCTAAAGGTTCATTTGTTAAATTGTAGCTCTTGTTTTGATGGTTCCTTTGTTAAATTGTAGCTCTTGTTCTGATGGTTCTTTTGTTAAATTGTAGCTCTTGTTCTAATGGTGTCCTTTGTTAAAATGTAGCTTTTGTTCCGATGGTTCCTTTGTTAAATTGTAGCTTTTGATCTGATGGTTCCTTTATTAAATTGTAGCTCTTGTTCTGATAGCTACTTTGTTAAAATGTAGATTTTTTTCCGATGGTTCCTTTGTTAAATTGTAGCTCTTGATCTGATGGTTCCTTTATTAAATTGTAACTCTTGTTCTGATGGTTCCTTTGTTCAATTGTAGCTCTTGTTCTGATGGTTCCTTTGTTAAATGGTAGCTCTTGTTCTGATAGCTACTTTGTTAAAATGTAGCTTTTGTTCCGATGGTTCCTTTGTTAAATTGTAGCTGTTGATCTGATGGTTCCTTTATTAAATTGTAGCTCTTGTTCTGATGGTTGCTTTGTTAAATTGTTGTTCTTGTTTTGATGGTGTCCTTTATTAAATTTTAGCTCTTGCTCTGATGGTGTCCTTTTTTAAATTGTAGCTCTTGTTCTGATGGTGTCCTTTGTTAAATTGTAGATCTTTTTCTGATGGTTTTCTTTGTTAAGATGTAGCTCTTGTTCTGATGGTTCCTTTGATAATTTGTAGCTCTTGTTCTGATGGTCCCTTTGTTTCATTGTAGCTCTTTTTCTGATGGTTCCTTTGTTAAATTGTAGCTCTTGTTCTGGTGGTTCTTTTGTTAAATTGTAGCTCTTGTTCTGATGGTTCCTTTGTTAAATTGTAGCTCTTGTTCTGATGGTTCCTCAGTTAAATTGACTGGCTGAAATCTACATAGCTCAAGAAAGGCTTTCCTTTTAAAACCCAGAAGCAGTAATCATGAGCCAAACCTACTACAGCTGTTGGAGTATTTGCCCACCCTGCTCCCCAAATACTTCACCCCAGGGACCCAAAACACAGATTACATTTCACACTAAAAAACACTATCACTTCCCTGGAGTTTCTTAACAAAATAGAGAAGTGTAATTAAACTTGATCTAATATATACTCCCCCATCACCAAACCAGACTTTCTGTCACAATATATATCGAGAGGTTGATAGATTGATAAATAGATAGATATTTAAAATAAACATGATATAGTGAAGATGAAGAACAATACTATTTCACGTATTTCTTAAAGGACCTTTAGCTATAGCACACTTGGCTTAGCATGGCCCCCTAGAAGACTATGGGGAGAGGGATTTAGCGCGGCTGCACTTTCCAGCCTTCAGATGAAAGTGCGCCTGAGGTTTTCACTTGAGTGAAAAAGTTGTACTTTGAAGTTGTAATATGAGCGCAATAATAGGAGCGATATTGATTTGACTTGAGTGTTGTTAACGCTCAATAGCACTAATATTTTTGGGCTCCACTTGTAATCTTGGCTTATATGTATGTATATATATATATATATATATATATATATATAACATACTTACAAATGTTGTTGCTAACTCTGCTGCCATAAAATGCTCTAGGTATGTTCGTGTTGAAATGAGCAAATTGATAACATAAGAAAACTGGAAACGTTTTTTTTAATTCTATATTGTTGTTGAGCCATAAAAGTTTAGTTTTCTCTTCCATGTCCAAGTTATACATTTTGTATTCTGGCATAGAACTAACCACAAGGAACACTGTACATATCAGCACTTATGTATATGCTTTAGAATATGTATTAGAATGCACCAAGTTAAAGGGACAGTATACATCTATTTTCATATAACTGCATGTAATAGACACTACTATAAAGAATAATATGCACAGCTACTGATCTAAAAATCCAGTATACAATATTTTAAAAACTTACTTAGAAGCATTGTTCATTAGGTTAGGCTGGGACACCCAGTGAAAGGGACTAGAAAAACAAGAAGAGCAGACCCTCCTTCCCTGCTTATGAAAAGACAGATAACATAAACAGGTGTCAGCAGGATTCTGTAAACGCATGTATACATCTGATACTGTGGGGCTTGGTTAGGAGTCTTAAATCAGCACAATGTTATTAAAAAATAATAAACAGAACTATACATTGTTACAAAAACAGATGGGCTACATAAATGGGTTATCTACTAAACATTTATGCAAAGAAAAATGTAGTGCACAATGTCCCTTTAAATAAAATATTTTGAACTAAATTATAAACACACCATACATGTTAATACATTCTAGACTAATGGTTTTATATAAATTCAAAAACACAGAGAAGTCACCTTGTGTTTTAGTTCTGCAGCTAGAGATTTCATTATATTGGTATTACACTACCATTCCTCTTCAATAAGAAACCTGGCACAAGTAATCTGATCACATAGAGGTAAAACCATTACTATGAACATTGATTTTGCAACAGCTTTGAATAACTTATTGGGACTGTGCAGTTAATGTAGTCATTATTGAAGCAATCAAACCTCTAATGAGGCTTTACTCCAGCACTACTAATTCTCAATCTATTGTTGCTAGGTACATTTATGTCAGTGAAATGTGAGGCGAGATTGAATCAAATAAGACAAATTAATCTATTTACAATTTTTAGCAGATGTTAATTCTTTATTAAAGTGCTTTAGTTTCGCTGGAATGTGCATATTTTGTATTATTTTGTTAAGTGCACATTTGGTGAAAATGATTTTATCTTGATAATAGTTAACATAAGGTATAATGATGTTTTGTCTTCATACACATCCTTGCCTCATGATTATTAGTGCATATTACAGAACCCTTACGTGCTGCTGGGATTTAACTCGCTGTGTGGATGTCATTAAATATTTTCCCATAGCATTTCCTCTCACAATACCACTGGCACTGGGATAAGATAAGACTATTGCATCTGCTGATTATGGGGCTGATCACAATCTAGATATTAAGAATTATCAGCATGATAACAGCTTTTAGATGTTGACAAGCAGTTTTCATTGCTTATTAGCAGCACTTTTTTCATTATTGTTTCAGTGAAAAATGACTCTATCCCAGATTTTCTGATCAAAATCCAAATTCTTAGTACTTAAAGGGACATGAAACCCAAATGTTGTCTTTTATGATTCAGAAAGAGCATGCGGTTTTAAGCGACTTTCCAGTTTACTTCTATTATCTAATTTGTTTAATTATCTTGGTTTCCTTTTTTTAATGTATATGCCTACATCTATTGGCTCACACTTATGCATTACTATTTCTACAACAAAAAATAGCAATATAATGAAGACAATTAGATAATAGAAGTAAATTGGAAAATTATTTAAAGTTGCTTGCTCTATCTGTATCATGAAAGAAGAATTTTGGGTTTCATATTCCTTTAAAGAGACATTAAACACTTTGAGATGGAAATATAAAATGATACATTGTTTATATAAAAAAAGTATGCAATATACTTTCATTATTTTTTTGTCCCCTTTTACTGTAATACTTTCTGAAATTGTGATTATTTTTCAGTGCCTGTTAGAAATGGAAGTGCAGGACACTTTTATATTCTACACAGCCATTGGCTGCACACTTTAATGATCTATTTAAAACTGTAGCTAATTGGCCACAGCAGATAAGGTAACCTAAGTTACAACATGGCAGCTCCCATTGTTTTATAGGCACTAAAAATTTAAGCTTATTTTGTCAATATTTAAACAGCTAATGAAACTTTAAATGATACATATAGTTGTTATTCTCAGACTAATCTTTTCTTTGAATGCATCATTCTATCTAGCCTTTGTTTAATGTTTAATGTCCCTTCAACACCATATTAACTGAATTTTTTTCACTTATCAAATTTCCCAGCTTAAAAAAGACTTGCTAAACACTCAGACAATACTTTATGGGTTAATTCCAAGTACCTCAAAAAGTATTCCAATATGCAAAATACACAACCCCTGCTACATTGGATGATATTAGGAATGCAATGTCACCAGGTACAAATGCTACTAGTAAAAGAATAGACAAATCAATAACCTAATAAACACTTATGTCCCTGTACTGATAATGCCCCTGTTCAAATCCCAAATAAATATATATCTCACATATTTTGGAGCACACATGTCACCTATTAGCATCAATAAACACTATTAATAGGGATCAATCTACTTACAGGCCCTATAACCTGTAAAGTAATTGCTAAATCCACAAAATAACTATATTGTTTGTCCTTAATCGTGACTTTTGAAATTGGTAGATTAACAAGGCAGATATTGTTACCTACCCAAAAGAAACACAATATTGTGATAAAACCTTATGTTTGCAATTATGTCATATTTTAAATATCCAATTTGGTTCATTTTAATGAGAGACTTGAAATCTAGATTATTAGAACAAAAGTTCATAACTTCACCCTTTAAAAAAAAATCGAAAAAATCTTATTGTATGAATTTAATCAACTTTTGGAAATATAGTTAAGAATTAAAGTCCCCTTTTAAACACAGTGTGATAAGTAATGATAAGTAATACATAGTGATTTCTAGTCACAGCATGTAAACTAATGACAGATGCATGAAAAAAGTTCTATGTGACTTACAGTTTAAACACTGTTCAAAGGACCATTAAATATAGTATAATTGCATAACCAACAAATGCATAATAAAAAAAAACAATTAATTTGCACTTTCAAATTTCAAACTTAGTTCTATTTTCACTACCCCTTTATCACATGACAGCCATTATCCAATCACAAAAGCATATATGCATATACTATGAACTCTTGCACATCTCTGTATGAGTTTGTGTCCCAGAAAGTGTGTATATAAAAATATTGTGCACATTTTGATAAGGGCACTAAATTGGAATATGTGTTATATATTTCATGCTCTGTCCCTTTAAATGTATAATACTCTGCACTAAAATAATATGTGCCACCCCGCGTACACATGTACACACTCAACACACATGCACATATTCTCACTCTCACTCTTGCATGAACACACATGCACTCTCACAAACACAACACACATGTACACCCATGCACAGACATAATCACACATATTTAAATTTACATTTTTATGAGATACAGTACTCTACTGTAACTTTTCCAGACACTTTGTCAGTGAACATTGTGTTTTCATATTTATGTGTCTATATAGCCATTACATTTCTGTATTCCTGAACCGTCCATAAATTTTGAATAAATTATGTTTTATGGTGCTGCCCATTTTCTTTGTTTTTAAGACTTTTCAGTGACAGTGTATTAATTGTCCTTATTTGCATCCTTCTCTGCAGGTCTTTATGAAATCTGGAGTGCTGTCCAGACTAGAGAAGCAGCGTGAAAAAATGATTTCCCAAACCATTATCCTTTTCCAGTCCGCCTGCAGAGGATTCCTTTGTCGGCAAAAATATAAATCACTGAAGGCAAGGAAACAAATTACAAAAATGATACTGTTATCCTCTGTGCTTAGTGTTAAGAGAGTCTTGATTATGAATCAGTTATGGGATATTTGAAAATGATGTTAGGCTAATGTAAAGTCTGTTTTTTGCCATTATTTGTTGACAGCTTTTAACTTGAATGCATATTTTACAAACATTCATATACGGGATTGGTTCTAGACCACAAAATTTGGTGGTGCAAAAACTTTACCCAAGGTTGCATATAAATAGTGTGCAATTGTGGGGCCTTATCTTTTACTACCTATTGCTAATGCTATTTTTCTATAACTCCCTCCTTCTTTTACATTCTTTACCTATATCCATACTCTGCAAAGGTCACCGAACGTGTAAAAAATTACACCTTAAAGGTGGCTGGCACCTTTGAAGTTTGTGGTACTGTACTAATACATGCATTATTAATATATATATATATATTTTTAAACAATGATGCAGAAATATAATTTTCAGTGAAGGTGATGGTTTCAACATGCAAAAGCAGATATTTCAAATAACAAAATAAAAAAGTAGAAATAGAATTATGCAACTTTAATGAGAAAAGCTGACTCAATGATGTGACACCAAAACATTTCATTTTCTCAGATTTTTCATGTATTTGTATAAGGTGTTTTTACACACCTGCAGGAAACCAAATATACATATACAATGAGTAAGTAAAACAAATTTGACATTTAAGAGGGTAAGGCTGTTAAATAATAATAATAAAAAAGCATGTAAAGTCTGGTGTAATAAGTGTTTTGTGATGGACTGTAATTGCTGATGTGATGTCTTAGGATATTCATTTTTTACAAGCTTCAAGTATCATGTTTACTTTTTCCCTTTATGACCTGTCAGTTGATATGAACATTAAACCTTTAAACGTTTCTGATTCTTTATTTAGATTCAGCTGATTGCACTCAAGTGCATTCAGAAGAATATTAGAAAATTCTGTTGTATCCGGAAATGGCTGTGGTGGCAAATTATGTGTCAAATTCGACCCTCGCTTAGTGTTAATGTTGATGAAGAAAAGTTCAGAGCAAAGGAGGTATGTAACAATTTCATCTGTTAAAGGAAACACGGTTAATGTAAAAATAATTCATTATAGTAATTTGTATGTGGGCCTAGTCTATCTATCTATCTATCTATCTATCTATCTGTACATCCCTCAGTCTGTCTGTCTATCTGTCTACAGCTCAGTATTAATTGACAGGTGTTATATAGACCAAATGGACCAGATCATAAATTTTGTAGCAGTATTGCCAAATACTAAAAATGGAGAAAATATGCCAGCTAAAATTGTCCCAAATCACTCTCTAACAATAAAACTGAGTAAAGACAATGAACCCACACAAGTGTGCATGCTTTTCAGTTCATCATAGCATAAAGTGAAGCTGAGAAAAGAAGGTTGTGTAGCCTACGGTAACTTACTGTACTCTTATCTAGCTGTAACTGATTACTATGATGCCTACAGAAGAATTCTTCTGCCACAACAGACTCATGGTTCAAAAAGTGATAATAACATTGATAAATGTAACTGGGATTTAAGATTTATCCCAAGTTTCAATATGATTAAATGTATTTTTTTTTAACATTTGTTATCAAAAGACCCACTAATATAAGTATTATAATATATATTTTTATATTCAGTCATGCTACTTTTTTTAAAAAAAATAATGTATCCACATTATACTTAATATACAAAAAATATTTAAGTGTGATTTTGACAACTTAAAATAAATTAACATTATCATTTCCTTTAGGAAGAAATATTTGCAATATCAAGAAAACTTGGAAAATCAGAAAAGTCCAGAAATGAGCTGCGCCAGAATGTAGACCTGCTGGAAAGCAAGGTGAGATCATTTATCTGAGTGTTGCTAACACTGTATCTTAAACACAAGCACAGAACACACACAATCCATATATACTATCAACTTCTGCACCAAACCTAACCTCAAAGGACTTTCAGCTCATCAAGCAGTTATCACACGTTTCACATTGCATAGTGAAGGTGAACACTACTTGATGATTAACGACATTGTGCCATTTTATATTAGGTAGCACTAAGCCACGAGGCACCTTGAAAGCCATTAAAAATTTGCCTTTTAATTGTTGTGTAAATCACTACAGATGCAAACGTGGAACAAAATGCTTTAGGACTTCTTTAATTGATTTTCAGGCAGGTCAGGATTAACTCTTTAGCTGCAAACAAGTATTATGCAGACCACAACTTATCTCCTTTAAGATCCTGACAACATAATATCAAAGATGCTCCCCTATCCCAATAAACATATTAAACAGACATATTGACCAGACCTATTAAGGATTACCTCATCTGTTTCTAGTAAGAGAGCATAACACTGCTGATTAGACATTTCTTCACAGTTCCTAACCACGTTTTCACTAATACATATAATACTTTTAACTTGTATTCATTTTATATACACATTATGTAGGTATCAGAAGCTTTGAACTATGTTATAATTTATTTATGTGCACTATATGATTTGTTTATTTAGTTTACTTTGTCTATTATGGATCCATCCATTTTATATAATATGGATTCACTGAGGCCATTGTTATTGTTATTGCTTGAGGGTTGCCAGGACTACGTTTTTGGCGCAATTTCACTTCACTGTGGGTTGGGTTTATTTTGTATAAAAAGCCACTGATGGTTTGTGTTTGGCTGTCTGAGGAAGGGGAATGTGTCCCTGAAACGTCACACTTGTTCTATTAAACTACATTTGTAAAAGACCAGCGAGTGCCTCCTCATTTCCTTTGTATTTAACCGTTGGGACCCTGGCAGTTGATTGTAAGGTGAGAGTGCTCTCTTCTGGACAAGAGAGAGAGAGAAACATTAGAATGTAAAATATTTATATTTCATTTTGGGTTAGCGCACTTGAGAAAACTTGTTCGGGTTTCCGCAACTTGGTTGTTTTTTCCCCATTCTTTTGCACTCCATTAAAGTCCATAGGGGTTGCGATATTCCAACTTGGGCTTTTTGCGAGTGGCGGGTAAGCGCTCATACATAAACATTTTACTTTGATCTTGTAATATGCACGCCTGTAATCTAACCCTAAATTGTTTAAATGTGTTCCTAATCTTATTTTATTTTAAGCAGTCATCTTTAACATAAGTGTTAGTATAATGTAAATGGTCTCCTGGCCAAACCTGCCATTAAAAATCAGCTCTCTATATAAAACAGTTTTGGTGCCCCTCTCAAGGGGATGGTGTTCACCCAACAAATACTGTTCTTTCATCTGAGACTAAATTCAAAATCGCAGTCAGTCTTAAAAACATCAAGCATTTCTGATTTCTCTTTGGAATGGAATAAATAATGAGGCTTGGATCTATTAATTGCCAACAACATCAGTGAAATGATTACATGATAATATAGTATAGAATTACATAATATAAAGCGTTAAAAAGGGTTTTCCCTGTATTACTACTATGTACTGCTACTGTATTACTGCTATGGCTCATGTGTTCACATTCTGATTGTGCTTTAGTCTAATAAGCAGTTGGAAACCATCAATAAACAAATCATCAGTAAACAAAAAAAAACAACAACAAAAAAAACCCATTACAAGTTACTGTAACTGTTTTATACTGTTTTATTGTTATACATTGTTATACCACAGCTCAAATTAATCTATTGTTAATGTTAAACAAAACCATTAAGTGGTGCTTTTAGAAATTTCTCACTAATGAACCAACATTCTTTGTGTAAATTTGTTGTTTTAAAGGGACAGTAAACCTTAAAAATAATGTTATATAATTCTGCACATAGTGCAGAATTATATAACATTATTTAGGTGCTATAGCCATAAAAGCATTTTTACCCTTTTAATTTGCTAAAATACGGCGCTTTTACAGACCCGCTCTCTGCTCTCTGCTGAGCGGGTCTGTTATTTTTAGTCAGCGCATCGGGCCAGCTGTATAGTCACAGCCCGGCCCGACCGCGCCATAAGACTAAGTGCAGCTAAATATTCCTAAAATATGGTGAGTCTATGGCTTGAGTAATTACTGTTGGGAATATCACTCCTGGCCAGCAGTTAAACTGTATCACTCCCTTACCCACAACCCCAAGTCATTCTCTTTGCCTTCGGTGCATGGAGGAGGTGAAGTTTAGGTGTCTGAAGAAAAATTTTAATTTCATCTACAAGCAAGTTTTGGGGTATAGCCATATTCCACGTCATTCCTTGCAGTCAGGTAGTGGTGGCTTTAAAGCAGTTAGGAACTTGTAAAGAGGTACTTACTGTCTTTTCCTAACAATTGCTGCCCTAGTTTAGAAAGCTAGAGTTGGCTACTCTGTTCTTTCTTTTTCAAAGGTCTCTGTGAGGAACTGTGTCTTCTCATACCTTGTAAATGTCTACATGCCGGACAGTGGAGCAGGTAAGTGCTTTTTCTTCCAGTTGGGGAGACCATGCACTTAACAAATTAAAAGACACTGCTTTTTTATTGGGACATAGATAATCCTGTTGTATGGGTTACACTGGGGCATGAAGCAGGCACTATAGCATGTGTGAGACTAGCATTTAAACTCTTTTAAAAAGAAAGGGTAAAATGTTTTTATTAGGCTTTATTTTGTGACACATATTTACTTGATAAAACAATACAAGTTTAAACTGAAAGTAAGGCTGAATTTTCTATTTCAGCAGCTTATTCATTTCCCCTTTGCTTTAAAACAAAACAATGCAACATTTAAACTGTCAGGTTTGAAAAAAAAAACCCGGTTATTTCTGGTGTTCAGTGTACCAGGAAGCTAATTTTAGTGCTTCTGTGTCGCAGCAGTAATTTGAAAGTCAGACAACATAACGGCAGTTGCGGTCACATCACCGACTTTACTTCATAACGTTTCTCGAGGATCCGGTTTTAACTGGTAGTGGTAAGGCAGCTCAATAATTTGGGATAAAATTTAAAGTGTATTTTTTTCTTTGGCTTATTTTAATTGAATATTCAAATCTTTGAAACTTATCTGTACAAGTTTATTTACTGTTTCACAACATGTCTGATATGGAGCAAGAGCCTGCTCTCATAAATTTATGATTATTATGTTTAGATGCACATATTGCAGCTCCTATGCAATTTTGTTCTTCATGTGTCAAGAAAACCTTGCAAAATAAAGGTAACATTTTTGAGCCTAATGTCTCTCAGGATGATGCTGTTAAAATAATACCTCAGCTTTCTCCTGCTACGTCCCAAGCCTCAATGGCGTCACATACAGTGCCCTGCGGTTCCTCTATAACTCCCAGTGGAGTTTAATTAAAAACAGAAATTGCTGCCCAGGTATCTTCAGCGGTACCTGCAGCATTAGCTGCCATTCCCAGATTACAGGGAAAACGCAAGAGAAAATCTAGAAATTCAGAAAGTAAGGTGCCTGTCCTCAGTTCTGCTTCCCAAGTTGCCCTTTCTCATAAGTAAGATGAGGAAGATACACCGGGACTTTCTGAGGGTCAAATCTCAGTTTCGGACAGTATAATTCCTTCTTATGAGACTTAGTTGGTATCCTTCAAATTTAAAGGGACACTGAACCCAATTTTTTTCTTTCATGATTCAGATAGAGCATGCAATTTTAAGCCACTTTCTAATTTATTCCCATTATCAATTTTTCTTTGTTCTCTTGCTATCTTTATTTTAAAAAGAAGGCATCTAAGTTTTTTTTTTATTCAGTGCTCTGGACAGCACTTTTTTATTCAGAAAAGAAAAAAGGGTCTGGCAGCAAATAGTAGTGATAAAATAATACGCTTTATTGAGCAATATTTCAGGCACACAGGTACATCATAGACTAAACGTCTGACGCGTTTCAAGCCCCCTAGAGGTGCTTCATCAGAGACAACAGGTGTTCTAACCACAGCCTTCTTATAGGCAGGCCATGGACAGGTACATATTTTAACTCTTCAATGTCACAATCATTATACACAGTAAACATTAAAAGGATACTAAATCAGAAAATATGCTGCAGTTTACACTGTCTTAATCTCTCATGTTACCCTTATCAAGGAAGGAAAAATATATGTATATATGTTTATAGAATATTCACTCTAAATACCTATTACAAAAGTTTGTAACTATGCCTATTAAGGTAGCTAACCAAGCATAAAGAGGTAATTCAGATCATATTATTATAGACGGTTGAATCAAATCATCATTGTTATTATTACTTTTTTACTGATAATTGAAAGGCATACAAAAACATGTAAATATGTAGATATGCATACATTTCAGACCCTCATATACATATATTTGTTCAAACAATTATTAACCAGTATAAGTATACACGCACATATATGTACATGTATATGTGCATATATACGTACACGGACAGGAATTTTTCTGGCTGCTGGATTTTATTTTATTTTATCTTAATGGCTGACTTATTATCAACTTTACAAAAGATGATGATAATTGAGAGTTATACAAAGTAACTAATATCTCATTCCAAGTTAAGACCATTAGGAGTTCTAGTTTTTTTACTGGTAAATCCAGTATAACTCTTTTTTGTCCAAAATCTTATACTTATTGCCCCCTCTTAAAGGGACCTTTGCTACATCGATAATTTTTACCTTGAATTTACTTTCATGGGTGAAATGTATAAGATTAAAGTGCCTAGCTACTGTAGAATCCTTGCAGTAATTTTTCACATCATTGACATGTTCTCTGACACTCACATTGACCTCTCTGGTCGTATTTCCAACATATTGGATCTTGCACAAACTGCACTCCAATAGATAAACTGTGAACATAGTCTAACAGTTCGCATAGAAGTTTATAGGATATACATTATCATCAACTGAAGATTTAAAAATATTTGTCACATCGATCATAGGACAAGTTAGGCACGTTTTAGCTCTACATTTAAAACACCCTGCCTTTCTCAACCAATTGTCTCCTCTATTAGTCCTCATACTTGGATCCAAACTGGGAGCTAGCTGAGCCGCCAATGTTACCGGTTTCTTGGGTACAAATCTACAAGCAGATGTATAATTCTGCAGTATTTGATCCCCTCCAAGTATTGGCATGTGTTTCTTTAAAATTTACTATATCAAAAAATTGGTTGGTATACTCTGTTGTAAATACAATAGTACCATCATTGAATTGTAAGGGGTTTGCTTTATCAGTTCTATTTCTTATTTTTATTTTTAACTTATTGAATTCTAACTTGGTCTTCTCCAATTTCTTTGGGTCATACCCCCTTGCTGTTAACCTTTTTGTTAATTCATCAGCCTGTTGGTGATAAATTACCTCATCTTCAGTATTTCTTCTTAATCGAATGTACTGGCCTCTTGGAATGGCTCGAACCAAATGGGGGGGATGGCAAGAGCTCGCAGTACTTTTGCGAAATGTTTTAGACACAATCCTTTTCTCTTCCACATTCCCCTCCAAGGCCTACCAGGTGGTCATAAAGGATTTTTATGGACTTTGGGCAAATAGTGAAATAGTGGCACTATTGGAAACTCTGGAACAAGTAGCTCAATGTCCTCCTGTCTAAATAATCCTAAATGTACACCATCATCAAGCAATGACAACAATTCTCTCTTAAAGATCAATGTGGGATTTCCGCTAAGTAACGTATAAGTAGTTGTGTCATTTAATTGGCGAAGGGCTTCATCAAAGTAATCTTTTTTGTTTAAAACAACAATATTGCCTCCCTTGTTGGAGTTCCTGATTACAATTTCTTGATTACTTTTGAGTGATTCCATCGCCAATTTCTCAGTTTTCTTTACATTACTTCTAACTGATTTTTTATTTAAAGATAAATTTAATATATCTCTTTCTACAGTTTTTTGGAACATATTAATGGCTGGTCCCCTAAATTGTATTGGGTAAAAATCTGAACCATATCTCTTAGGCCCCAACCTGTTTGCAAATCTATCATTGTACTTAGTGTACAAGCATCTTGAAAGGAAACATCTTGTGTGTGCGATGTTATATTGATATCAATAGGTCTCATATCTCTGTTAATGTCAACATTAGGTTGTAAGGAAAAAAACCTTTTTAATGTTAACTTACGTATGAACCTATTGATATCTAATAATGTGTTGAAAGGAGAGAAATCCCTGGTAGGTGCAAATCCTAACCCTCTGCTAAGCAAACTTATTTGATCTTTATTAAGAACATATGAGGATAGATTAATCACATTTATGTCTAATTGTCCCAAACATTGTTTTCTCATTTCTTTTTTCTTTTTAACTTTGGATCTCCTGACCCGTCTAAAGGGATTTTGGATCCTTTATTGGACTCATTATTACGCTCTTTACTTGATTCTTTGGCCCTTGTGGATGGCCCTTCACTCTCCGTATCTTCATTACTATTTACCTGCAGAGAATGGGAGGAAATAGAGGAGGAAATAAAAGAAGAAACAGAAGAGGGAGAAGAAGAGGAGAGAGATGGAGATTCGGCTGAATCTACTGATTCCTGGTCTGAAGACTCAACTTCTGTTGAAGAAAAAAAACACTTTCTTTGATTGCTTGTTTTTCAATATAGGCTTTGGATTTTTATTCTCTTCCTTCTTGGCCTTGTTTTTGTTATTCCACCTTCTTCCTTTACCAGGAAAGGACTTCCAAGAATTCTTTTGGAGCTGTGGCCAAATATATACCTTGTTGGTCTCATAGTCCAATCTGTCACAATGAAATTTCTCTCCCTTGCATTCAGCCAAGATGGTATCTAGCTTATCAACACGCTCCTTCATCTGTTTCTTTTGTTCTAAAAAATCTTCATGTTGTTCAAATTTTAAAATTTCTTTTTCAATTTCCAACATCCTCTCCTTCAAATTCACTCTTTTGTGCACTTTGCATTTTATTAAGATATTTATTCATTTTAATGAGCACTCCGTGAGTGCATCATTCCACTCTTGTACTATATCTGGATTCTCTACCTCAAAAGGTAGGGAATTTATTGAGCCTCAGTCCCCGTGGGATCCTACAGAGCTCCACATAGTGCTCAAAGGCTTCAATATCCCAAGTTAATCGCAAATCAGTCACCAATAACTTTTCCAGACCTTTGAACTGTGACTCCATACAGGGACTAAATCCTTCATGTTTATCAGCTGAAAAAACACGTCTGAATAATTCCTTCCTTCATTCAGTATTATACAGAGAGCTAGACAAAACTGTATTATCCATTTCCATGACAGTACCGTGCCCTTTATGCATATATCTATGCATTCACTACTATAAACCAAATCACCAAGCAAGCATGTGCTACACAATATAATAATAATAAATCCTTAATTCACGTTGTTAACAAACGTATGAATAAGCTTTCATTGCTGTAATTAGGCTACAGTCTTTATCCTTAATCCTCCTTAACTTATGTGAGCTTACGTACAACTTATGTTAAAACAGGTTCTCTCATTAACACACTGATTTTCCTAGTGTTCTTATATTACAATGGCATTATTCAACCGCTGTGAAACAAAGGTTACAAGCAGGCATACAGGCCATTCCGACCCCTACCTCTTTTATTTGACGATTAATTCCTTGATCACGTAATAATATTCCATGCAAGAACAAAAAGGATTACCTCTCAGATGTGTTCTGTTATCACTCTTTCTTTTGCTGAGATCCCCTGTGGAGGAATGGTATACCGGGTCGAAGGAGCGAGTCAGGCCTCAGGATGAATCCACGACAAACACTTCAGGTAACAAGAGAGGCCGCTTCCAGCTCACACGGCGTACTCTGGGTGCAGGCTCCTATGGAGTCAGTGACGTCATCCATAGGAGCCTGCACCCGGAGTACGGCGTGTGAGCTGGAAGCAGCCTCTCTTGTTACCTGAAGTGTTTGTCGTGAAGCACTTTTTTATTGGTGGATGAATTTATCCACCAATCAGCAAGAACAACCCAGGTTGTTCACCAAAAATTGGCCGGCATCTAAACTTACTTTCTTGCATTTCAAATAAAGATACCAAGAGAATGAAGAAATTTGATAATAGGAGTAAATTAGAAAGTTGCTTAAAATGTCATGCTCTATCTGAATCACAAAAGAAAAAATATGGGTTCAGTGTCCCTTTAAGCTTGAACAACTTTGTGTATTGTTAAAGGAGGTTTTAGCTACTTTAGATGACTCCGATACCCCTGTAGTTGTCACTCCTAAGAAATCTAGTAAACTTAATAGTTTATTTGATTAACCTTCCACTTAGGAGGTTTTTCCTGTACCGGACTGTGCTAGGGAGAGAGATTATCTCACAGTAATGAGAGAAACCAAGGGTGTCTTTTTCCCCGTCTTCCATTTTTAAGAAAATGTTTCCTGTCAAGTACTCCATTAAAGACCCTTGGTATACTGTACCCAAAGTTGAAGGGGCCTTTCCACTCTGGCAAAGAGAACCACTATTTCTATTGAGGATAGCTGTTCTTTTAAGGATCCGATGGACAAGAAGCTGGAGGCTTGTTTGAAAACAATATATGTTCATCAAGGTCTTCAATGGCAACCTGTGGTGTGTATTGCCACCGTGACTAGTGCAGCATCTTATTGGTTTGACGCCTTGTCTGATTCTCTTCAAGTAGAGACTTCCTTGGATAATATTCAAAATAGGATTAAAGCTCTTAAATTGGCCAATTACTTTATTGCAGATGCTATTTTACAGGTTTTTAGACTAGGAGCTAAAACTTCTAGTTTCACTGTCCTAGCCTGCAGGGAATTATGGTTGAAATCCTGGTTTGCGGACGTTTCCTCTAAAGTCAAGCTTCTGGCAATTCCTTACAAGGGCAAAACCTTGTTTGGACCCGGTTTGGCAGAAATTATCTCTGATATTACGGGTGGAAAAGGGTCTTTTCTACCTCAAGATAAGAAGAATAGGCCTAAAGGACATCAGAGTAATTTTCTGTACTTTCGTAACTTCAGAGGAGAACCTTCCCCTTCTTCTTCCAAGCAGGAACAATCCAAGTCTTTTTAAAAACCCAATCAGTCTTGGAACAAGGAAAACAATCAAAGAAACCGCAGCTGATTCCAAATCAGCATGAAGGGTTTGCCCTCGATCTGGGATCGGATCAGGTGGGGGGCACACTTTCTCAGTTCTCTCAAGTCTGGATACAAGATGTCCCAGATCTCTGGACTGTGGACATAGTATCCCAGGGTTACAAATTGGAATTCAAGACTTTTCCTCACAGAGGCAGATTCCTTCTTCCAAGATTATCTGCAGACCAGATAAAGAGAGAGGTGCTTTTGAAAGGTATAGAACATCTTTCCTCCCTGGGAGTGATAGTTCCAATTCCAGTGCAGGAACAGGGTCTCGGGTTCTACTCCAAGCTATTTGTGGTTCCCAAAAAAGAGAGAACTTTCCATCCCATTCTAAACTTGAAGTGTCTAAACAAGTTTCTCAAAGTTCCATCCATCAAGATGGAGACTATACGCTCCATTCTTCCTTTAGTTCAAGAGGGTCAGTTCATGACAACCATAGACCCAAAGGATGCATATCTTCATGTTCCTATTCACAGGGACCATCACAGATTCCTGAGATTTGCCTTTCTGGACAAACATTTCCAGTTCATGGCCCTTCCATTTGGTCTAGCCACGGCTCACAGAATTTTTTCAAAGGTTCTGGGGGCTCTTTTGGCAGTGATCCGTTCTCATGGAATTGCTGTGGCACCCTTCCTGGATGACATATTGGTTCAGGTGCCCTTCTTTTTAACAAGCAAAATTTTACACCAAGATATTGTTGTCTTTTCTTTGTTCCCACGGATGGAATGCGAATCTGGAAAAAAGGTCCCTCTTCCCTGCTACAAGAGTAGTGTTCTTAGGGACCATAATAGATTCTCTATTGATGAAGATTTTTCTGACAGAGGTCAGGAAAAACAAAATAATTTCCTCTTGCCTCTCTCTTCAGGCTACTGCTCATCCTTCAGTGGCTCAATGTATGGAGGTAATCGGTCTGATGGTGAATTCCAAGGACATCATTCCTTTTTCTCTATTCCATTTGAAAGCTCTCCAGTTGTGCATGCTCAGACAATGGAATGGCAACCATGTGGATATATATCAGAGAATAGAGTTAGATCAGTCAGCAAAGGGATTCTCTCGCATGGTGGATTTCTCAGGAACATCTGTCTCAGGGCACATGCTTTCGGAGACATTCCTGGGTGATTGTGACCACGGACACCAGCCTGCTGTGCTGGGGAGCAGTCTGGAACTCATTAAAAGCTCAGGGCCTTTGGACTCCGGAGGAGTCTGTTCTTCCCATCAACATCTTGGAGTTGAGGGAGATTTACAATGCGGCTTGGCCTCAGTTGTCCTCAGTCCAGTTTATCAGGTTCTTGTCAGACAACATAACCTCTGTGGCTTGCATCAATCACCAGGGAGGAACTCTGAGTTACTTAGCCATGAAGGAGGTTATTTGGATTCTTCAGTGGGCAGAGACCCACAATTGCTATCTATCTGCCATCCACATTCCAGGAGTAGACAACTGGGAATTTGATTTTCTGAGTAGACAGACTTTTCCTCACGGGGAGTGGGAACTCCATCCGCAGGTGTTTTACAGCTTAGTCTTCAAATGTGTAGTGCCGGAGTTAGATCTGATGGCGTCCCATCAGAACGCCAAGCTTCCAAGGTACGGTTCAAGGTCAAGAGATCTGCAGGCCTTTCTAATAGATGCTCTGGTGGTTCCTTAGGTTTTCAGGTTGGCATACTTATTTCCTCTGTTTGGTCTCCTTCCACAAGTCATTGCTTGTATTAAACAGGAGGGGGCGTCTGTGATTTTAATAGCCCCTGTGTGGCCTCACAGGATCTAGTTTGCAGACCTAGTGGAGATATCATCTCTCCCACCTTGGAGACTACCTCTGAGTAAGGACCTCCTGATTCAGGGTCCCTTCCTTCATCCAAATCTCATTTCTTTGAAGCTGGCTGCTTGGAGATTGAATCTTTAGACAGATTGAGTCGGTCATTGAGACCATGATTTAGACTCGCAAGCCTGTTACTAGAAAGAGTTACCATAAGATATGGCGTAAATATCTTTATTGGGGGGAATCCAAGGGCTACTCTTGGAGTAGAATTAGAATTCGTAGAATTTTATCTTTTCTTCAGGAAGGCCTAGAGAAGGGATTGTCAGTCAGTACCCTGAAGTGTCAGATTTCTGCTTTATCAGTTTTACTACATAAACATTTGGTTGATGTGCCAGATGTGCAATCTTTTTGTCAGACCTTGGTCAAAATCAGGTCTGTCTTTAAGTCTGTTGCTCCTCCTTGGAGCCTTAACCTTGTTCTTAAAGTTTTACAGCTGGCTCCGTTTGAGCCATTGCATTCCATAGACATTAAGTTGTTATCTTGGAAGGTTTTGTTTCTTGTTTCTATCTCTTTTGCTCTAAGAATCTCTGAGCTCTGAAGTGTGATTCCCCTATTCTTATTTTTTATGCTGATAAGGTGGTTCTTCGTACTAAGTTAGGTTTCCTTCCTAAGGTTGTTTCTAATAGAAATATCAACAAGGAAATTGTTGTTCCCTCTCTGTGTACTAATCCTTCTTCTTGCAAAGAATGTTTGTTACACAATTTGGATGTTGTACGTGCTCTTAAATTCTACTTACAGGTGACTAAGGATTTTCGTCAGTCCTCTGCCCTCTTTGTTTCTCTGGGAAAACGTAAATGTCAGAAAGCTACTGCTACTACTCTTTCTTTTTGGTTACGAAGTATAATTCATTTGGCTTATGAGACTGCTGGACAGCAGCCTCCTGAGAGAATTACAGCTCATTCCACAAGAGCTGTTTCCTCTTCTTGGGCTTTCAAAAATTAAGCTTCTGTGGAACAAATTTGCAAGGCTGCAACTTGGTCTTCTCTACATACTTTTTCCAAATTTTCCAAATTTGATAGTTTTGCATCGGCTGAGGTTTCTTTTGGGAGAAAGGTTCTTCAAGCGGTAGTGTCTTCTGTTTAGGACTGCCTGTCTTGTCCCTCCCTACTTATCCGTGTCCTCTAGCTTGGGTATTGGTTCCCTACAGTAATTACTCAAGTCATGGACTCACCATATGTTAGGGAAAAAAAAATTATGCTTACCTGATAAATTTATTTCTTTATGGATATGGTTAGTCCATGGCCCCACCCTTTATTTTAAGACAGTTGTTCTTTTGACTATAACCTCAGGCACCTCTACACCTTGTGTTACTCATTTTTCTCCATTTCCTTTTGGTCGAATGACTGGGGGTTGTGGGTAAAGGAGTGATACTTAACAGTTTAACTGTGGTGCTCTTTGCCTCCTCCTGCTATCCAGAAGTGATATTCCCAACAGTAATTACTCAACTGTGGACACATCATATCCAGAAAGTAATAAATTTATCAGCCAAGCATAAATTTTGTTTTTTATGAAACATCCCATTTAGAAGCATATAGAAATAAGGAGAGTGAACCAAAGTTATTTCTATTTTCTAAATACTATACATTGATTGGTTGCACAAAGCTCAGAACACTCAACAGCCAGTGATATTGCAGAAATCTAAAGGATCAACATACTTTTGGATGTATTGGTTATGTCAAAGAATAATAGTCAACCTTTTTAATGAGGAGTGAAATTAAATAAATGTCAGTTCTCTCATGCTGTGGAAAGCAACCTAGTGGAAGATATTCAGCTCATACTGTTAGGTGTTAAGCTTCTGCTGCTTTTTGCTATACAATTAATTGTAAGCACTATTTTCCTTTCATGATTACACCAAGTTCATTATCAGTGTTTTGCACTTTATTATTGTAGCTTTGACAAATAAATTATCTCTGCAAAGCAGGCGCTAATTGAGGATCCATGTGTAAGTGGTACATTATGTTAAACAAACCAAAGCCAATTTAATGTTCATCCAGAAAAGAAAGACTGTTAACGAAACAGTCAGAAATAATAATAATAATTGTAATCTTTCAATGAAAATATACTTAGTAATCATGGTGTCTTTAAGATCACTTCTTGTACTAAAAACCAACAAACACTGAGACTTGCTATAGTTATAAAGTTATCCACTTTGATTCTAAATAGATTTGTTTAATAGCTAAGACACTGTGGTAAACCTCTTATTTTTATAACTGTAGTACATTCTAAATCATTTAAATTCAGAATCTAATGCTCCATTTAAGAAGATGCAAATGCAGGTTTGGAGAGCCTGTATGTCTTCTCTTTACTGACGTTTTTCAATCCCCCTGGACTTGTCCTACAGGAGTGATTGACAGCCCCTGCTTGCTTACGGACAATATCAGGGGCAGTATTACACAAGCAGCGGCTTGTACCAGGATAAATGCAGCCAGCGTACTGCTGCCTGCTAGCCATAATGCCAGACGGGCAGGGGAGGATATTTCTTTTCTTGGTCACCCGGCCTTTGATAAATTAACCCATAGTAGTCAATGACAAAGTTGTGCTTGTTTTTGGTAGATAATGATTTCTGATATTTTCAGTTTTTCTAGTAATCACAATTCCAAAATGCATCTGCAAAGGGGTGGAACTGCCATTGGTGCAGTGGCACCAGGGCCAAGTGCTGGGGGGCCCATAGCAGCCATGTACATGTAGCATTATACAGTGCACTTGTACTGTATAGATATTCTGTCATTATATAACATATTTATCAGTGTGTATGTGTATAAATACTGTATATACTGTATGTATATATATATATATATATATATATATATACACACACACACACTCAATAGAATGTACATAGAAGCATGCTTATTACTGAGTTAACCATAGGGACCCCAAAAACATTTTTGCATCAGGACCCTCTGTTATATAGTTCTGCATCTGCTACTAAGACCTCTAATGCTCAAAATCGTTACCTCCTAAAAACAACACAAAATCCTTATCTGCCTTGTTAATCTGATTTTTTTTAATACGAAACTCAAATACACAGAATTAATGATAAACAACGGGCAATTTTGAGGATTAAGCAATTACATCACAGGTTAAAGGTCCTGTATACTGATTGATCCCCTTTTATAGTGTGCAGTGATGCTTAAAGGTGATGTGCAATTAACCTGTTGTACTCCAAAACCATATGTGTGAATCTGAACATGGGCATTATCAGTATAGTGGACATGTTTGTTTATTGGCTTATTGGCTTATTAATTTTGTAGTGTTAACTGACTGAACCGATGGTGTTTATATCTATTTAATGACATTGCATTCTAATGTCATCCCATGGTGGGGAGTAATGTCAATGTGTTTTACCCACATGTTAAACCAATGTTTTATTTGAACACTTTGGAACAGTAATAATTCAAAAGGTTTTGTACGGATTTTATAAAACCTTTTTAGCTACGGAATTTGATGAGTGAAATATGGCTCTGTAGATGTGTCGTTTAGCATCAAGAATTTAGATTGAAATGGTACTGGCCCATGTTAAGTATTGGACCATTTGTCATTGAAACAATAATGAAAATGTATGATCTGCAGCCAGTAACAAGCCCATAATTACTTAATAATATTAGATTTACAAGTGCAATATATGTATATATGGTATATATATATATATATATATATATATATATATATATATATATATATACTCTGTAGCTGGTGGCCTAGCACTCCTTCCACACCTGTGTTGTCAATGCCTGGGTGCTGTCCTCAATTAGATAGTATAGAGCAATTATTCTGAGGCCTTCTTCAAGACAATTTCATAATCTCAATAAGTGTGAAACGCACTCTCAAGACGAACTCCCGATACTGCAAACAGAGATTGTCTTGAAGAAGGCGTTAGAATAGGCCGAAACGTCGACATTCTCTAACATGTGAAATTTGTAAATATGACTAAAGAATACTTATTGTATAAAGCCCTGTGAGTGCCCTCCATCTACATAATTTATATATATATATATATATATATATATATATATATATATATAGTAGTATAAAAAAGCAAACACTGCACGGGCAATCAGAGTGCTGTTGTAGTCAAGAAGTTTATTTCTCCACTAAAGTTAGACAAGGTCAGACATCAGAACACCTAATATATATATATATATATATATATATATATATATATATATATATATATATATATATATATATATATATATATATCTTAAATAAGTAATAAATCAATGCATAACACTGATTAAGCACAACACACATACACTCTAACAACTCAGCACACCCTTTTAAATATTTATATTAAAGACTTGGAGGATTAAATAGCAACATCTCTATTTTTGCAGATGATACAAAGTTGTGTAAGGTCATTAGGTCAGGGCAGGATGAACTTTCATTACAAAGGGATCTGCAAAAATTAGATGAATGGTCAGGTAAATGGAAAATTATGTTTAATGCTGGAAAATGCAAAGTTCTACATTTTGGTAGTGAAAATAAGCAGGCAACCTATTATTTAAATGAGACTAGAATTAGCCAAATAGAGGAGGAAAGGGATTTGGGAGTAGTAATAGATAACAAGCTAAAGATGGGTGCACAATACAGGGCAGTGTCTTCTAAGGCTAATAAGATACTATGATGTTTAAGAGGCATTAATGCAAGGTAGGAAAGCATAATTCTGTCACTATATAAATACCTGGTAAGACCTCACCTTGAGTATGGAGTGCAAAAACAGACATTACAGACTTAGAAAAAGTTCAGAGAAGGTCCATAAAGCTAATAAGGGGAATGGAAAATTTTAGAGAGGTTAGCCAAACTGAGTCTGTTTTCTCAAAAAAAAAAAAAAAAAAAGGAGCTTGAGAGGTGACATGATTACTTTATATAAATATATTCATGGCCCATATTAAGAGATGGCAGAAGCTCAGTTTATTTTAAGAAAATTATTTGTGAAAAGAGGTCAAAATTTACGACTAGAGGAAATTAAATTGAATCTCCTGCAATCTAAATGCTTTTTCACTGTAAAGCAATCAAATTGTGGAACAAATTAACTGAGGAGGTAATAATTGCCAATACCGTAGATACATTAAAAAATGGTTTAAATATATTTCTGGCTTGGCTAGAAACAAAATTCAGGGATATGATTGCTTGTGTTAAATGAGTCACCTTTTTAATGGGATTAATTTAAGCTCAACTGGAGCATTTTTGTAAGTATTTTAAGATTTGTGTAGATTGAACTCAATGGACTTCTGTCTTTTTTCAACCTCATGTACTATGTTACTATGTTACATACAACAAACACAGCAAAAAAAAACACACACACATTAAAACAATGCAACATACACAAACACAACACTCTCACAAAACACATTCAAACAACACACACAATAACAGCATACTCAAACACATACGGCACAGAGATCTAAAGTTCTCCTGATATAGGACTCACAAATTACTTAGTATTATCATAAGGTACATACATTGCAGCAAAGACCCCCTCAACTAAAAATACACACTTATAACCCACATAACTTCACAAACACAAAGAATTAAACACTCATATGGCATATTTGCATCTCTAAATTTCTAGCTAGTCTCCATAAATGTGAGAATAGTATCTTTAACATAGTTAAATTCCCTATGAGCCACGGTTGTCTTTAAGAATGGCGAGAGGCCAGCAGTCATAGGTAGCTTGTGGGAAAGCATGTCATAACAAAATACAGCAAACCACTGATCTATTGGATATTCTGAAATAAAGGATGGAGAACTGAAAATCAGAAAGCATATATCTGACATATTTAGATACAATCTCATTGTGTGCTATTAGTCTATACATTAATTGCCCCTGACCACCTGACTTCACAGATGCTTCTTTTGAAAAGCAGAGGTCAACACTTATATTAATTGCTCTCCAAGAAAAATCAAAAAAGGACATAAGAAACTTTACTAAATTTTAAAAGCGTATGTCTTTCAATATACATATATTTTAAAATTAACATAACAGCAGTGTTACAAAATACCTCTCCTATTGGATTTCTGTTCTAATTCACAGTCATGTTCTGTTGAGTGAACTCAGAAATCCTTACTGTGCAATGTGGTTTTTAATATATCTTCATGATTCAGCTTATTGTTTTCTACATACAATTTATGAACTCTATTATCATGTCTGTGTCCTGGTCTGTATTTTGTTTACTAATTCCCAGGAGAGGATTTAACTAAACCTAATCACTTTATAACTAAATTATACAAAGAAAAATATAAAACACTCTTCACCGCACTAGTTTACTCCCTTAAACAAATGGGGGCTTTATACTTGCATTATTAAAAGATTTATTTTAATTCCTACAATTTAATTTGTTTATAATTTTCGACACTAAGCTATTAATTTTATTTTTGGTAAACCATTACAACTGGGCATGTAAGAAAGAAAAAAATATATAATGGAGTACAAATTAAATGCACTGAGAACAAAGTGAGAACATTAAACTCGTGTAGCTTTTATGCTGTAAGGATTAGTCATTTCTGTGTGTCAGAAAAAAACAAAATGTAATAAAAATAAGTTTTATATGTGTAATAACATTATCCATTTATGCATTCATCTTCAATAAACAAGGAGGTGCTGTGGTTAAGACAAAGAAGTGCATGTACAAATGTAGTTATTCCCATATTTACATACACAGTTAATTTAGTTACTGCAAAGTCTGATTTTTCAACTTTACTATCAAAAACTAACTTATATTTTTGTCCTTACCACCATTGAAGTATCCTTCCACATTCTCATTATTGATTTTGTTTAATTTCATTTTCCACCTTCTTGTTTATTTACCTATAAGTTCGTACTGTAGTATCGGTAATCTTATGTTAAAGGGACACTCAAGTCAAAATTAAACTTTCATGATTCAGATAGTGCACAGAGTTTTAAACAACTTTCCAATTTATTTCTATTAACAAAATGTGCACAGTCTTCTTATATTTACACTTTTGGAGACATCAGCTTCTACTGAGCATGTGCAAGAAATCGCAGAATATACTGTACATATATGCATTTGTGATTGGCTGATGGCTGTCACATGATACAATAGTGGAAATAGACATAAATAATTGAAATTTGTTAGAATAAAATCTACTACTCATTTACAGTTAAGATTATGGCCCCGATGATCGAAAGTGCTACCACTTCTGAGTACCCCACGATCGCAAACTAACACTACACTAATAAAAATCTAAACCGCCACATACCCACCACAAGTATCTAACTATTAACCCCCTATGCCGCCATATACCCCCAATACAAACTAACCTATTACATAACCCCCCTCTAAACTAAACCCCCCTCCAAACTAACCCCACTAAGTTACAAAAAAATAAAAAAAACTCTTAACTGTATGGGTTTTGATTAGATGATCAGTGTTAGTATTTATTAGTCCTTAATCTCCTAACCACCCTCCATAGCTGTATGGTGGTTTATTAGGTGATTATTGATGGTTACCATTTATTAGACCTTAATCTCCTAACCACCCCTCATACATGTATGGGAGTAAATTGGGTGATTATTGATGGCTACCATTTATTAGGCCTTAATCTCCTAACAATACCTCATACCTGTATGGGGATTGATAAGGTGATTAATGATGGTAACCATGTATTAGACCTTAATCTCCTAACAACCCCTCATACCTGTATGGGGGTTGATTAGGTGATTATTGATGGTTACAATTTATTAGGACTTAATCTTCTTATCATCCCTCATACCTGTATGGTGGTTGATTAGGTGATTAGGTTAGGGCAGCTTAGGGGTTAATAGTGTATTTTTTTAACATTTTAAACATATTATGCATTCTTATGTATGATGCATATTCTTTTAACTATTGTATATAAATTAATATGTATTTATTTTTTCTTATTGTGTTTTTTAATTTTAAACATAATTATATATATTAAAATGTATATTCATTTTACAAAAGGCTTTAGTATTACAATTGTTTTATTACATAACAGGCATGAAGTTATGTAATACTATATAATGCAACTGTCTTTTATAACATAAATATCTATTTTAAAAAATAAATTTATATTTACAATAATAAAAGCATCAAGCAAGAATATCTGCATTTTATTTAATATATCCGATACTTAAACTAGGATTCATTATACAGTACATGACCATGCATTTTATTTAAAAGATTGTTGATATATTGTTGTCAGACCTTGCATTGATATTCAATATTTAAATGTATGCATGTATATTGCATAATGTTTTAAGTATTGCATAGACATTCAAATGTATTTATGTTAGCTTTTTGTGTTTATTAGTGATAACATAGATATATATGTTAATATATATTTATGTTATAGTAGTCAGTAACATTAAATTATATTTTACATAACAGGCTTGCAGTTATGTTGAACTATAATGTTAATTATACTTTCTTTAATTAGAAATAATTTTAATTTATATGCAAATATTTTAACATGCATTCTATCAATGCATCCTTTTAAATATTGAATAATTATGTGTAGGGTCTAAGCTTCTACAGTTAGTTTTAGGCAATGGCAGATTAGGTGTTAATGTTTAAATGATATGCATAGTCTTGGGATTTGATGTTTGCTTAATATTATTTTAAACATAAACATATATTTTCAAATATATGTTTGAAATAATAGCAAGCAACTAGAAAATCTCTTGAAAGATATCTAAAAAACTTTAAATAATCTACATTGTACATGACAATCTATCTATCTATCTATCTATCTATCTATCTATCTATCTATCTATCTATCTATTGGGTACTTATAGAGCATGAACTAATCACCCGGGGAAGGGGGAGGAGATGGGCATTCAGTCGAAGAGCCAGGTTTTGAGGTCCTTTCTGAACTTTGTAAGGGAGGTGGATTGTGTGAGGTGAAGCGGGAGGGTGTTCCATGTCTTTGCCGCCATGTGGGAGAGGGATCTTCTACCCACTGTGGATTTGCTGATGCAGGGGCTGACTGCGAGTGCTTGGTCGACCGATCGGAGTTTTCTGGCGGGGGTGTAGAAATTTACACGGTGGTTGAGGTATTCAGTTCCAATGTTGTGTAGGGCCTTGAACGCATGGGTAAGGCGCTTGAAGGTGATTCTCTTGTTGATGGGGAGCCAGTGAAGGTTCCTTAGGTGATGTGGCATTGGAGGGGGATGTCAAGGATGAGTCTGGCTGAGGCGTTCTGGATACGCTAGAGTCTCTTTTGGAGTTTGATGGTGGAGCCGGCATAGAGTGCGTTGCCATAGTCTAACCGGCTGCTGACGAGGGTGTGGGTGACTGTTTTCTTGGTTTTGATAGGGATCCACTTGAAGATTTTTCGTAGCAGGTAGAGAATGTGGAAGCATGTTGAGGTGATGGCATTGATTTGTCGGTCCATGGAGAGTGAGGAATCCAGGATGAAGCCTAGATTTCGTGCGTGGTCAGTTGGAGTTGGAGGGTGACCAAGGACTGTGGGCCACCAGGAGTTGTCCCATGCAGATTTATTGGGTCCGAGGAGGAGGACTTCGGTTTTGTCTGTGTTCAGTTTGAGCCGGTTGTCCTTCATCCAGGCCGCAACTGCTGTCAGGCCTTTGTGGACATTCTTTTTGGCGGTGGTGGGATCTCGGGTGAGTGAGATGATTAACTGGGTGTCATCGGCGTAGGAGACGATGTTGAGGTTGTGGCATCGGACGATGGTGGCAAGAGGGGCCATATAGATATTGAAGAGTGTGGGACTCAGCGAAGAGCCTTGCGGTACACCGCAGTTGACTGGTGTGGGTTTGGAGGAGAAAGGCAGGAGTATGACTTTCTGGGTCCTGCCCGTGAGGAAGGAGGTGATCCATTCCCGGGCTTTGCTGCGGATGCCAGCATTGTGTAGGCGGGTGCGGAGGGTGTTGTGGTCGACAGTGTTGAAAGCTGCTGAGAGGTCTAGGAGGATGAGGGCAGTTTCTCCTCAGTTGAGCATGGCGTGGATGTCGTCTGTGGCAGCAAGGAGAGCGGTCTCAGGGCTGTGGTTGCTTCTGAAACCTGATTGGGAGTGGTCCAGGATGTGGTTGGTCTCAATGTGGTCAATAAGTTGCAAGTTGATGGACTTCTCCATGACTTTGCCTGGGAAGGGGAGTAGAGAGATGGGGCGGTAGTTATTCGGGTTCGTGGGGTCTGCCGAGGGTTTCTTCAGCAGGGGTTTCAGTTCCGCGTGCTTCCAGATATCCGGGAAGGTGCCAGTTTTGATGGAGCAGTTGATGGTGCGGCGGAGTTCAGGGGCGATGATGTTGCTTGCTTTGTTGAATATGTGATGGGGGCATGGGTCAGAGGGTACACCAGAGTGGATGGATTTCATGATTCTGAGGGTGTCATCTGTGGTGACGGGGCTCCAAATAGTCCATGTGTGGTGAGGGGGGGCAAATTTGGGAGGGGTGTCGGGTGTAGGGGAGTGGGTGGTGGAGGTTGAGTTATGAGGCGTGAAACTGTCATAGATGTCGAGGATCTTATTGTGAAAGTGTGCAGCGAGGGTATTGCAGAGGTCCTGGGAGGGTGGAATGTTGGTTGTGTCGCTGTTGGGTTTAGAGAATTCCTTGATGACTGAGAACAACTTCTTGCTGCTTTGTGCATTAGAGTTGATTCTGTCTTGGATGGCTGGTTTTTTGGCAGTTTTTATGAGGTGGTGGTGGGTGGTGATTGCTTCCTTAAAGGCAGCTTTATCCAGAAGGGTCTTGCTGGATCTCCAGGTTCTTTCCAGTCATCTGCAGTGGCGTTTAGAGTCCTGGAGGGCCGGGGTGAACCAGCTAGCTTTGTTGGTGGTTTGGCAGCCAGATGGTTTTTGAGGGGGGTGAGGGTGTTGGACCAGTCTGTAATCCAGTGGTGGAGGTTGCAGGCGGAGGAGTTGGCGTCTGTGGAGGTAGGTGGGGAGAATTTGTTTAGGGTGCGGAGTAGTTGGTCTTCGGTGATGTTGTTCCAATTTCTGCAGGGTGGGTGGTACTGTCGGAGGTGGGTGGTGGGTTTGTTGAAGGAGAAGTGTATGCAGTGGTGGTCAGTCCAGAGGAGTTTGGTGATGTGATTGACTGAGATGTGGTTGCCTGAGGAGAAGATCGGGTCGAGGTTGTGGCCGGCTGTGTGGGTTGCATATTTTGTCAAGGAGATGAGGTAAATGCTGGGGTGCCCATCTATCCGGGCTCCCAGAACACAGTGCCGGACTGGAATTGAGCCCTGGTCCACCGCTTCATTAAAAGGGTGTCAATCAAGTAGGGTGCAGGGGATCAAGTCACCACTTGTTTGGGGGGGTGGTGCTATCTTCTGGGACAATAAGGAACACTTCAAATCCGTTCCACCATTCCTGCCAAAAGGTATCACCCCAAAACAAGTGGTATCCCTAGGCACCTCATCAAATTGCTGACTACATACTAAAAGAGTGACATGATCTTTGACATGTTAAAAAGTAGCAGTTTTATGACCAATGCGTCTTAACTTTACCACGCAGGCTCACTTGAGCAAGCCTGCATAGAAACGATTTTGAAGCTAATTACACAGTTTCATAAATGGAGGCCATAATTTGATATAATATAGCCTATGATTAAAGGATTAAAAAGGAAAATAAAGATATTCAAAGATATTCAAATATGGTAGGTTGTGTTTGAGCTTATTCTCCTGTCATGCATGCTCTGTATGTTGGGTTCCTTAGGAAAGTATTCATGCACTGAGTTACTTTCAAGCAAAAATGGCAACAAAGCATTCTTGGTCATAATATAAACATTATTATCTGAAAGCAAACAGGAAAAAATGCAAAGGGTGAATTGTTTTTTATTTTATTTTGAAATTATTTTGAAGTATCTATCATTATTTTTTAAAAATGTGATCTCTAATAAGACGTATTTTGATGTATAATAATGCTGCTCTAGTTTATGGTAATCTTTTACCATTACATAAAATAAAGAAATATTTTCTAGGTATTGTAAAAAATAAAGCTAAAAAGTATCCCCTACATTGTTAAGTTTTAGCACTAAATATTACCAAATATTTTGTTTTCTATTTTTAAATGTAGAATTTGATTTAATAAAAAGAAAGCAGTCAGAATAAATAAATGTAACATTAAAATATTTGTCTCACTAACTCTCAACTGTAAAAGTATTTGGATTAACATTCAAACGTTAATGTTTGTCTTTTGCAACTGGCGACATATGTTTATGGGATACATAGCTAAGATTTATTTCTGCTTTTATGGCCTGTCAATCCAATCTTGTAAGGCTTTTTAGCTTTGGGGGAAAAAAAAGCTGTTCTATTAAATTATTCTTTTTTTATTCACACCTTTGTTTAGATTCTTTTCCAATAAGTATTTTTTCCTAATCTAATTAAAATCACAATCCAATTGTAACATACACATGCACTATTCCTAGGTGTTGCATATCTAAATTGGAACATCAGAAACTTGGCCATCCAAAGCTGATAAAAGCTTCTGTTAGCTCCAGAAAACGCATATTTGCAATAATAAAAAAATGTTACAAATGATGAATACTAGTGTCTTTATTTGACATACAGTATTTCCAAACTAGCTCATTATTCTGAGATGATTGAATGTGGGCAATAAAAACACCTTCAGCTTTACTGATGAGCCAATATGAATCTTCCAATTTAAGAAATGTTAAATTGGGCTTTAATAGTTTATTTAGAAGACACGTTGAATGTTACCAACATTTAGCTGTTTTATTTTATCCAGTAATTAACTTTTCATAACAATGTTTAAAAAGGTTCTCATTATTTTTAATAATATATTTTTTTAAATGGCCAGCTGTTAGGAATCAGATTCCCCCCCCCCCCCTGATATTATTTATGTAGATAAAACTAGATTAGCATCTGATAGAAGAGCAATTAATCTAATTGATGGCTCAGTTACACACAATGAAAAAGCAATCAAGTTGTTATTATGCGAGGACTTTAGATTTCAGCCCTAGAAATGCTTAACGATCTTAAAACAGAAAACAAAAAGGAGCACACAGTGTTGTGATAATTTGTTGTGCATGAAATGCATGTTCTATGGGAGAATTATTTTAAAGGGTATATATTCCTGTTTATTTGCAGTCTGATGTTTCTTAAAAACAGTCTTTTTTGGGACGAATGTGCTGTATTTCTACTTTTATTGTTTTAAACATATTTTTCAATTACATTTTCAGAACTTTATTATTAATTAAAGAGACAGTAAAGTCAAAATTAATCTCAAATGGATTTGATAGAGCATGATTTTTTCTTATCAATTTAGCTTAGTTCTCTGGTTATCCTTTGTTAAAGAGTAATCCTATGTGAGCTCAGGAGTGTGAGCGTGTCATTAGCCACCTGGCAGCTGTGTTTGTAAAATGTTTATAGCAGTGTTGAACATAGTTGCAAACACTGCCTCCATAGACTGCTAAATATATGTGCAACTTCTAAGCTCCTATCAACCTACATATGTTTACTCTTCAACAAGGATACCAAGAGAATAAAGTAAATTTGATAATAGAAGTAAATAGGGATTTATTTATTTTTTAAATTGCATGCTTTATCTGAAACATAAACATTTAATTTTGACTTTACTGTGCCTTAAAGGGACACTTAAGTCAAAACTAAACATTAATGATTCAGATAGTGTATGCAATTTTAAACAACTTTCCAACTTATTAACATTAACACAATATAAAAAGTATTTTTATATTTACACTTGTTGAGCCACCAGCTTCTACTAAAGAATTCACAGAAAATACATATATGCCTTTGTGATTGGCTGATGGCTGTCACATGATGCAGTGGGAGTGTAAATAGACATAACGTTGAAATTTGTCAGAATAAAATCTGCTACTCATTTAAAGTTCAGACTAAGTGCTATTGCATTGTCTTGTTATCGTGAATTTGTTGATTATGCAAATCTTCTTTGTTTACTGGTGCTTTAAGAACCTTAAATATTTTAATACTGAAACTTGACATATATTTATGGGTATGTCTATGGTTGTACTTCTAGAAATCAAGTTATACTGATTGGTTAACCATGTTGTTTAGGTGAACAGGTACAGAACCTTTACTGTTACGGGTTATACTCCCCCTGAAATCTCTTTCAGGTTTATAAGAGAGAAACCGTCTATGTAATAAAAGTACTTAGGTCAGTGTAAGTGCATTTAAAATTAAAGGAGCAAAAAATATACATTGTTTAAAAAAAGAGATAGATATTGCTCCATTTATTTCTATGGGGGAATAGGTTATCATGTGCAGGATATTGTTTTATGTGCTTCGGGTTAGTGCGCAAGCAAAAACAGTTTACTTTCAACTCATAATCAAAGCACAATGCGCGCAAATAGCTTACTTAGAGCACAGTTAACGCTCGAGTAGGAGCATTAAATATCGCTCTATTTCTAATCTGGCTCATTATTTGCTGTGAAAACTTTATGCACTCACTTAATGAAATGCAGCTAAAATCACAGAGAATTCTGCTTTTGGAGCTTCCTGAGCCTGTGATCATAAAGTTTCAGTTGAGCTGCTGCCACATAGTTTTCTTGCACTTTAACATCATCATTAATCATGTCCAACTTTCTCTTGGTTTGTCCTCTGATTTCTGGGTTCAAACCTAGTTTCTCCAAGAAGAATGTTAAACAGTTTATGGGGGGGGACTTTTGCTAACAGATTTTTATCTGTTGCAGACATCAAAGGTCTTATACCCACCAGCATTACATATGGCTCCACCATAATTGTGAAAATGTGATTTATAATCTTGTTTTATGTCGTATATAAGGGAATTAAATAAATGATTTCATGTGTCTTGAGGTGATCATGGCTGTATATAAACCAGGCTTGTCTGTAAACTACACATACACTGTTAAGTACCTTTGGCTCACAATGTTACTAAACTTGTCTTGCTTGATTGCATTTAATTCCCCAGCATGATACAGATAATTATCCGTGAACAAAGAATTTTATCACACATAGTAAGTGCAAGGGCTGGACAAAAGCATTTAACAGATTCACATAAAATCATATCATTGCAGTGAGCTGTACTTGAAGCTCCAATAATTGTGGCTAACTAGCCCATTATAGTTGGCAGAGTAAGACTGTTTGGGATTTCTCTCAATTAAACTAAAGTTGACCCTTCCCATGTAATTTCCTTAAATAGTTTTAGAAAATGTCACTGACAGCTCCTGCAGGTGAAGATGAGTAAAGATGTTTGTTCCAGTAGATCAGATTATTTGTACATAGTATATCTATACTGATTGTCAATGCATGTAAGCATCTTGTATGTCCCTACACATTTCATTTAATGGGATCTAAATGTGCTTTAATTTTGTATTGATCCGAGTAAGTAGTAAAATCACAATGCAAAATAGTCACAATTGTAGGATAGATACTTAGATATAATTAAAGGGTTAACAAAAAGGTATGTAGTTATGATGCTCGTCTTTCTTTCTTTCTTTTCTCTTGTGCACAACACCTATTTGTGGACAATAAATTCACTGGCTATGCAGTAATCTACATCAGGCAACCTCCCACTGTTAACTGCATGAGACTCCTCCATCTGCCCTGCACTATGTACTTATGTCAGTATAATATTTTTTCCTTACGTAAAATTCAATTTCTCAGCTGCTCCATTTGTCATTCTGATTTTTAGCATTGTATTCATAATTGGGGTACTTCATGTATTTTACTATATACAGAGTCACCAAACAAAAAGAGATTATTCTCTGATTTTATAGGAAACAATATTTATTAACTTTATAAAATTCTCAAAATAGTACCATAAATGATGTAGGATTTTAAATCCCCCATAATATATTGTCAGAGTAGTAAAATAGGTGATTACAAGTTCTGGATCTAGGGAGAGTAGTTTTCTGGAGCTAGTGAGAAAAATATCAGTACACACAAATACTCTCACACATACATGCGTGGATATTCGCATGCACACACAAATACTTAATGCACGCACTCACATACATGCATGCATACTCTAACGCACACACAAATAGTCACGCATGCACATACACATATGCATGCATACTCGCACGCACACACAAATAATGACACATGTACATACAAACACATGCACACTCGCAAATAGTCACACATGCACATGCACACACATGCATGTATACTTGCACGCAAACACAAATACTGAAGCATGCACATACACACAAATGCATGCACACTCACATGCACACACATACGCATGCATACTCACACAAACATAAAAAAATCATGCATGCATATACACACATGCAATCATAGTCGCAGACACACACAAATATCGACGCATGCACATACACACACATACACACACATGCACACTCGCATGCACACACATACACATGCATACTTGCATGCACACACAAGTAATCATGCTTGCACATACACACATGCATGCATACTCGCACGCGCACACAAATACTGATGCATGCACATACACACATGCATGCATACTCTCGCATGCACACACAAACACTCACACACACAAGCATTCTTTTTCACATGCACAAATAAATATTGATGCACACATGCATACATACTTGCATGCATGCACAAATACTCACGCACAAACATGCATACTCTCACACCCACACAATAACTCACACATGCACACACATGCATACTTGCACCCACGCACATACACACACACATGCATACTCTCATGCACACACAAATACTCATGCACGCACATACACACACATATGTATACTCGACTCGCACGTATACACAAATATTCATGCACGCACATACACATATGCGTGCATACTCACACACACACATGCATGCATACTCGCACTTACACGCACACACAAATACTCCTACATGCAGATGCATTCATACTTACATAAACACACAAATAGTCATGCACTGAAATGCATTCATACTCACTAGAATATACATACACATACATTCATACTTGCACGCACTTGCACATACACGTGCACACCCATACACCTACATACATGCATTCATACTTGCACGCACTCACACATAATTGCACGCGCACACACACATACACATATGCATCTTTAAGCCCTTCCCAGTCAAGCACCCACACACCCTGCCCTGTCGGGTGTGCTCCACTTGTAATCTAGGCCAAAGATTGTAATTTACCCTGCAAAAACATTACCATAAATCTTGAAAAATGTATTGTTAGAAAAACCTTATTATGAGAATGTCTACCGAGACTAAAAAGATAAAAAGTGTGGGGCTACTTAAAGTGTTAAAGGGACAGTAAAGTAAATATTAAACTTCAATGTATTGGATAGAGCATAGAATTTTAAACAATTTTCCAGTTTATTTGTATTATCAATTTTTCTTAGTTCTCTTGGTATCCTTTGTAAAAGGGTAATCCTAGGTGAGCGCAAAAGCTTGCACGTGTCTTTAGCCACCTGGCAGCTGTGTTTGCATCAATGTTTACAGCAATGTTGTACATAGATGCAAATACTATTGCCATAGACTATGTAGTGCTAAAAAGTACACTAACACCCATAAACTACCTATTAACCCCTAAACCGAGGCCCTTCCGCATTGCAAACACTAAAATAAAATTATTAACCCCTAATCTGTCGCTCCCGACATCGCCGCCACTATTATAAACATATTAATCCCTAAACTGCCGCACTCCCACATCGCAAACACTAGTTAAATATTATTAACCCCTAATCTGTTGTCCCTAACATCGCCACCACCTATCTACATTTATTATCCCCTAATCTACCGCCCCCAACGTCGCCGCCACTATATTAAATTTATTAACCCCTAAATCTAAGTCTAACCCTAACACCCCCTAACTTAATTATAAATAAATATAAATAAAAATTACTATGATTACCTAAATAATAATAGTTTTTTTTTTATTTTGGGTGGGCTTTTTTTATTTTGATAGGGCTATTAGATTAGGTGTAATTAGTTTAAAGATCTTGTAATTTGTTTTTTATTTTCTGTAATTTAGTGTTTTGTTTTTTTGTAATTTAACAAATTTTATTTAATTTAGTTAATTGTATTTAATTTAGGTAATTTATTTAATTGTAGTGTAGTGTTAGGTGTTAGTGTAACTTAAGTTAGGTTTTATTTTACAGGTAAATTTGTATTTATTTTAGCTAGGTAGATATTAAATAGTTAATAACTAATTAGTAACTATTCTACCTAGTTAAAATAAATACAAACTTTCCTGTAAAATAAAAATAAACCCTAAACTATTAGTTATATTGTAGCTAGCTTAGGGTTTATTTTATAGGTAAGTATTTAGTTTAAAATAGGAATTTATTAGGTAATGATATAATTTAAATACATCTAAATACAAATTACTATTTAAATTAGGGGGTGTTAGGATTAGACTTAGGTTTAAGGGTTAATAACTTTAGTATAGTGGTGGCGACGTTGGGGGCGGCAGATTAGGGGTTATAAAATGTAGGTAAGTGGCGGCGATGTTAGGGGCGGCAGATTAGGGGTTAAAAATATTTAACTAGTGTTTGCGATGGGAGAGTACGGCGGTTTAGGGGTTAATATGTTTATTATAGTGGTGACGACGTTGGGGTGGCAGATTAGGGGTTAATAAATGTAGGTAGGTGGCGGCGACATTGGGGGCGGCAGATTAGGGGTTAATAAATATAATGTAGGTGTCGGCGATGTTTGGAGCGGCAGATTAGGGGTTAATAAGCATAATGCAGGTGGCGCGATGTCGGGACAGCAGATTAGGGGTTAATAAGTGTAAGATTAGGGGTGTTTAGACTCTGTTCATGTTAGGGTGTTAGGTGTAAACATAAAATGTGTTTCCCCATAGGAATCAATGGGGCTGCGTTACAGAACTTTACTCTGCTTTTTGGCAGGTGTTAGACTTTTTCTCAACCGGCTCTCCCCATTGATGTCTATGGGGAAATCGTGCACGAGCACGTACAACCAGCTCACCACTGACTTAAGCGGCGCTGGTATTGGAGTGTGGTATGGAGCACAATTTTGCTCTAGGCTCACTTCTTGCCTTTTAACGCCGGGTTTGTATAAACCTGTAATACCAGCGCTGTAGGGAAGTGAGCAGTGACAATAACGTGCAAGTTAGTACTGCACCCCTCATAACCCAAAACTCGTAATCTAGCCGTAATCTAATCCCTTATCACATTCCGTGATTCTCTGTATTGGCTTAATCCAACAAAATAACGTGAACACTATATAAACAACACCTCAAGTCTAAGGTATTACTACATGCAAAATATCTATTAAAGCATACGTATGCTGCTAAATCTAGAGGTATCTAAACCACACATTCATCAAAAAACCAGATTATATAAGACTCTCTAATATAACATATCAGCACATATAACAGGCATATAGACACAGTCCTTGAATTAGCACAGACCATATGTTGCTTATATCAGCTTGTTTTTTTCTTCTTTTAAAGCCAGCACTTTAACAGGTATGCAGATAGAATGCAGGCAGTAGAAAAGGTATTAAAAGGCTACACATGCACCATAGACCTTAAAACCTTAGACAGTTCTTGTAAACAGGAGTTAGTCGACCTGCTTCTGATTAAAACACATCAGTGTTACAAACACAAACCAACGACCGTTTCACCCCCACATCAAGTGTGCTTCACAGGGGTTCATCAGGGCTTAATTGAGTCCTTACCGGACTTCCTCTTAAAGAAGGCTCACCTGACATTCCTCAGGTGTGCTTACCTCATCTAGGATAATTATTTAAAGGTGTATTCACATAAGTAAACATGTCAATCAAAATTTACTGTTCTTATGTGTCAGATTTGAAGATTACAGTTTGCACACTATAATCTTAGGAAAGAACAGCCTAACACTTTTCCACAAACAAAAATGATGACACCTTATAAGCATAGCGTATGTTCTGCCTGAGAGTGGGAGAGTCCACTCACTATAGAAAACTAGCATACTCCAATTTGTCATTAAGACCTACTGGGTACCTAGTATTCAGTATATAAATCCATTTTGTTTCTCTCTGCAATAGAACTTTTTCATTATTACCACCTCTACCATTTGTTATCCCTTTGTCTATTACAGTGAATTTTAAAGATTCTACACTTCCATTATGGAACGTGCAAAAATGTCTTGCCACATTTGTGTCATTTTCATGAAGGATATCATCCCAATGTTCCTGTACCCGGTCCTTTACTACCCTTTTGGTTTTACCAACGTAAAAGACCGGGCACGAACAGTGAAGAAGATAAATCACTCCTTCAGATTTACAGTTGAATTTAATGTCAAAAACTTTTTCACTTGAAGTGAAGAATTGTTTGGTGCTATCCATGTGGGCACAGTACACACAGTGCCCACAAGGGTAGCTACCTTTGATTCCTTTGTCCCTTCTTAACCAGTCAGCATTAGAGGGCCCCCTCACAAATTGACTCTTAACTAAGTGGTCTCTTAAACTTAGCTTTCCTAGCAGTTAGTAAAGGTTTTTCACCAATAGCATCTCTAACTTTATCGTCCAAAGTGAGTACATGCCAATTATTAACTAATGCTGATCTAATATTGGACCATTGATTATTAAACTTGGTAATAAATCTAATTTGTGCCTCTTTTGGCTTAGATTTTTTTATTATACAAAAGATCGTCTCTAGGGGTCCTACGTGCCTTTCACAATGCTTTTTTAAGGTATTTGTTGGAGTAACCTCGTTAGAAATAAAGACCCTCTTGAGTGTGAAAGTTCTAAGTGTGTGAGAATCTAATTTGAAATATAGAATTATTCCAGTCAGCCATAGTTTGTGAGTTAGGTGCATAATAATTTGTGTATATTTATGCTAAGTGTCATGAAGTTTATTTTCTCAAAACATTTGCCAACTTTAACATACTCGATGCTATGGATGCAGCTCTTTTCTTTAACCTCTTGTTTATCAGCGCACATTAGACATTAAATAGGGTATTTCTGATGGCTGTATGATGCAATTTGAGACAGAAATTATGTAGACATGAGGCGTCTTGAAAAATAATCAACAAAAGAGCTGTGGCCTTTAAAATCCATAAAATTTGGTTGGGCTTTTAACTTTATGATAATTTAATCTTCTTAAAGCCCTCAAGCTTTGGTTATAGTATGTTGAATCAAAATATATATATATATATATATATATATATATATATATATTAAAATCTAAATTATCAACTCTATTATTTCTGTTGGAAAAAAACAATAAAATACAAATTTCCCATTATTGTGATTTAATATTGCATATTGAGTTTTTCTATTAAGCTTTTCACACACACACACACACATATATATATATATATATATATATATATATATATATATATATATATATATATAATAAGTCTTTTAAATCATTTATAGGATTAAGCGCTATGGTCCAAAAGCTTCAAAGTACTTTGCTGAAGGGTAAACTTTACAGTCATATACCAACTTTCCTCTAAATTTAAGAGGTTTTAGGATAGAAGATCTTTCAGGTATGAAAATGTTTTAGTGACTTTACACATTAAAAGTAAGACACAAAATAAAAAAATATTAATAAAATTAATTTAACAAGCAACTTTAAAATGCATGAAAAAAAGACCTGAAATGTTATGTACTCTGTTTCTCGTGGATTTAGAGCTACCATGTTATTTATAGACCATTAAAGTATGCTAACAAAACTACGTTTTGGATAGCACATTAAAATGGGCCACAAATAACTAGATCAAAAATATCCCTCTGGAAAATAAATGATTTCTCCTTTTTGGTGCCTACCGCAGTATTTAAATATGCAACCTATAGAACAATCAACTAGATAGAAACGAGAAGCTTAAAGGAAAGTGTATGAATAAAAGAGTAAAGAGGGGGCTGAATAATATGATAAGCCTGGAGTGGTACAGGATCTAATTATCGGCTAGATTCCGAGTTTTGCGTTAGGCTTAAAAAGCCTGCGTTGGCCGGTCCCAACGCTGCTTTTTAACGCCCGCTGGTATTACGAGTCTTGCAGGTACAGGTGTACCGCTCACTTTTTTGACCAGACTCGGAAATACCGCAAATCCACTTACGTCAATTGCGTATCCTATATTTTTCAATGGGACTTGCATAGCGCCGGTATTACGAGTCTTCCAAAAAGTGAACGATACACCCTCTCCTGTCAAGCCTGGTACCACATTTTAAAGTCAGTAGTTAAGAGTTTTACACTACAACGCCGTAGCATAAAACTCTTAACTAAAGTGCTAAAAAGTACACTAACACCCATAAACTACCTATTAACACCTAAACCTAGGCCCTCCCACATCACAAACACTAAAATTAAATTTTTAACCCCTAATCTGCCGAACCAGACATCGCAGCCTCTATAACAAATATATTAACCCCTAAACCGCCGCACTCCCGCATCGCAAACACTAGTCAAATATTATTAACCCCTAATCTTCCGTCCCTAACATCGCCGACAACTACCTACATTTATTAACCCCTAATCTGCCGCACCAACAACCCTAACCCTAACACCCCCTAATTTAAATATAATTAAAATAAATCTAAATAAATATTCCTATCATTACCTAAATAATTCCTATTTAAAACTAAATACTTAACTATAAAATAAACCCTAAGCTAGCTACAATATAACTAATAGTTACATTGTAGCTAGTTTAGGATTTATTTTTATTTTACAGGCAAGTTTGTATTTATTTTAACTAGGTAGAATAGTTACTAAATAGTTATTAATTATTTAATAAACTACCTAGTTAAAATAAATACAAAAGTACCTGTAAAATAAAACCTAACCTAAGTTACAATTACACCTAACACTACACTATAATTAAATTAATTGTTGGGTTACTCACAGCGCCTCCTCTATATCCTACTAGCTCCCCAGAAAGAGCAAGACACCTAGTCTGTCTTCAGAATCTAAGAAATGGTATAGGTATGATCTAGGGAGCGCCTCGCAGTGGGCAGGGATATTGAAATAAACTAATATGGATGGTGAGATACCAATTTAATATAGATACAATAAAAATGTTAAAAAGGTACAATGTGTTAAATTTACTCAGCACAACAATATATCTATTCTCATAGATTAAAATCACAAAAATACACAAAAATGTTCATGGATCCATGATTACAGTGCTAAATTAAAATACAAATGAAATAAAACCATGCCACTGTAGTAACAAAACATACAGTCCTAAATGATTAAGACAGTTTGCTAAATGAATCGCTCCTAATTGAGTAGTGAGGTTGGCAATCCAAAATAGCGGTCTAAAATGCTGGTCTGACAATCTAGGCGAAAAAGTCAGTGAAAAAATATGTTAAACAAAATCTTATGTCTCCAGGTGTGGTGGAGGGAAAATTAAGTTCTAGAATGTCAGTTAATGTTCCAAGTCCCTAATGGGTGATCCAACCTTTAATAAGTATATCCTGTGAGTAGTAGATGGGAAGGTGACCAAGAAGGGGATGAAATAGTAAGTGCCTTAAAAATGCAACAAAAATTGGTGTCCTTGTGGTGTTACAAAATACAAAAAACAAAAAATGTAGAAAACAAAAAGTGTGAAGAAAAATGTGTGAAGAAAAATTTGGGGAAAATAAAAATAAAAATAAAAGAAAAGTGGAAAAAATTATTTCACAATGATTTGATCCTTAAGTCACAAAAAAGTAGGTGTTAATGTGTTTGTTCAGGATATACTTATTAAAGGTTGGATCACCCATTAGGGACTTGGAACATTAACTGACATTCTGGAACTTAATTTTCCCTCCACCACACCTGGAGACATAAGATTTTGTTTAACACATTTTTTCACTGACTTTTTCGCCTAGATTGTCAGACCAGCATTTTAGACCGCTATTTTGGATTGCCAACCTCACTACTCAATTAGGAGCGATTCATTTAGCAAACTGTCTTAATCATTTAGGACTGTATGTTTTGTTACTACAGTGGCATGGTTTTATTTCATTTGTATTTTAATTTAGCACTGTAATCATGGATCCATGAACATTTTTGTGTATTTTTGTGATTTTAATCTATGAGAATAGATATATTGTTGTGCTGAGTAAATTTAACACATTGTACCTTTTTAACATTTTTATTGTATCTATATTAAATTGGTATCTAACTATCCATATTAGTTTATTTCAATATCCCTGCCCACTGCGAGGCGCTCCCTAGATCATACCTATACCATAATTAAATTAATTCCCTTAATTAAATACAGTTAAATAAAATTATCTAAAGTACAAACCCTCCCCCCCACTAAATTACAGAAAATAATAAACAAATTACAAGATTTTTAAACTAATTACACCTAATCTAATCCCCCTAACAAAATAAAAAAGCCCCCCCCCCCAAAATAAAAAAAAGCCCTACCCTACACTAAATTACAAATAGCCCTTAAAAGGGCCTTTTGCGGGGCATTGCCCCAAAGTAATCAGCTCTTTTACCTGTAAAAATGTTTTACAAATCTCCCCCGAACATTAAAACCCACCACCCACACAATCAACCCTACTCTAAAACCCACCCAATACCCCCTTAAAAAAACACTAACCCCTTGAAGATCACCTTACCAGGAGATGTCTTCACCCAACCGGGCCTAAGTCCTCAACAAAGCCGGGAGAAGTCTTTATCCAAGCCAGGCGAAATGGTCCTCCAGACGGGCAGAAGTCTTCATCGAGATGGCATCTTCTATCTTCATCCATCCGGCGCGGAGCAGTCCATCTTCAAGACATCCGACGCGGAGCATCCTCTTCTTTCCAAGGCTAATGACGAATGAAGGTTCCTTTAAGTGACGCCATCCAAGATGGCATCCCTTCAACTCCGATTGGCTGATATAATTCTATCAGCCAATTGGAATTAGGTAGAAAAAATCCTATTGGCTGATGCAATCAGCCAATAGGATTGAAGTTCAATCCTATTGGCTGATCCAATCAGCCAGTAGGATTGAGCTGGCATTCTATTGGCTGACCAACATATTTATAGTGGCAATTTAAACCATAAGATATATATTGAATTGTAACAAAGTGTCCGTGCATATCTCTGGGCACATTTGATAGTTACGGCTGCGTTCACTATACTAAGCTGGAAATTAATAGTAATAAAACAGAAAAATAGAGGATAAGAGTATTAGCAGGGTGAGAAACACTGGATTAATGGCTATCCACTGGCAAAGGAACGATAATATCGATAGAGAAGGTGACATATCATATCCAATAATTTATAAGATCATATCTGCTATTTAGTCCCTAGGGTTTTTCATCATATTTTCTATGATGTTCCAAGACAGACAGTGTGTGTTTCTATCATGGCAATCAATTAAGTGTTTGGCTACTGGAGTTATTCTATCTTCTTTCTTTCCTCTAGAGTTGGGGTTGTCAGTGTGTACTGATGTGATATTGTTAATGTGTTCTCTGATCCTTACTCTAGCCTGTCGTGTGATTTTACCCACATACTCTAGGCGGCACTCTTCACACGTGATCAGATAGATAACATTCTTAGTTCTACAGTTCATGCAACTCTTAATTTCTATAGTTTCCCCTGTCACTTTTGTGCAAAAGGAGTTACCAGTATTCAAATATTTACATGCTATGCAGTGTTGGTAACTGCATTTGTAGGTACATTTCACTTCCAACCAAGAGGATCTATGTTGGTTCTTTCATTGTACAGTTGGTGAGACTATATTTCCTATAGTCCTGCCCTTTAGGTAGGAAAAAGTACATCCCTTATGAATTAGGTTTCTCAATTTCTCACCTGCAGTGAGCATAGGGATGTTTTTACTAATTATATTGCAAATTTGCCTAAATTCACTGGAATATAGTGTGGTGAATTGTATTTTATCTTTTTTTTTCTTTCCTTGCGGTATGTACCTCTTTTATTATCCAGAATGAACTCCTCTCTTTTCATGTGGAATACTTGGTGCTTGGCATTTTTTATGATCTTTTTAGGGAAATCTCGCTCTTTTAGCTGGAGTTCCAATTCAGTGCTTCTTGTGAATAGCAGTCTTCATTCGAGCAGTTCCTTTTAACTCTCATGAATTGGCCTTTGGCTATGGCTTTAAATGCTTGTTGAGGGTGATTGCTATTCGCATGGAGCAGTGCATTCCTAGAAATTAGCTTACTATATAGTTTAGTGGATATACTGTTTGAATTTGTCTCATCCACATACAGCTGTAGATCAAGATAATTAATGGTTAATTCATCAGTCTCATAGGTAAATTGAAGATGAGGATTATTGACGTTCAAAAACTGGACAAATTCCTTTATAGTATTATTATCTCCTGTCCATAATAAATATGAGACCGTCAATGCAGTGCCTGTACAGGCATATATGGTTTTGGTATGTGTTTCTATCTCCAAAAATGTAGGAAAAAATATAGCAGGTGGAATTTTCACCAGTTGGCTGAAGTACTCCCAGCTGCATCATCTATTGCAGACATCCCCACATAGGAAAGGTTTTCTTAGAGACATGACAAACTTTGAAAAAATATGCACCGTAGGGTCCCCAATACCGAAAACACTCTCAATAGCTAGGAAATTACTAAGTGATCTTAAAAGCACGGTCCTCCCTACTTACACTGATAAATGGACACATGAACTGAATGAAACTATAGAGAATAAAACCTGGAAACAAATATTTCAATGTACGCATAAGTCATAGGTTTCGCCCCAAATGTTAGAATTAAACTTCTAAATTTTGACCATATGGTATCTTACACCAAATAAACTTTGGGTATAGTACTATAGAGGGAAACTACATCTACTGTCAGACATCTGGAGTTCTTAGTCCAGGGGGTGTTGTTTAACAGTTGAATTAGGTGTTTAGAATGTATTAGGTAGCTAGAGAGTTCCAGCACTAGGGGTTGAAGGAGGGAGTCCACCCACTCAGAGAGGGATTCCAGTAAAGACCCTATACCCAAAATAATTGGTCTACCTTTAAAATATTTTATGCTTTTGTGGACCTTAGGAGACATATGGAATATGGGGGTCTTAGGATGTTCATTAAATAGGTAGTCATGTGTGGGTCTATCTAAGAATCCCTCAGATAGCCCTTCATCAATTAGGTGTCTTAATTTATTTTGGTAATGTTTTACTGGGTTAGTTTTAAGGGGTTCATAGCTGATGTTGTCATTTAATTTAGTCTGTAAGCTTCCGAATTATAGTCATTAATATCCCAGACAACTAGGCTCCCATCCTTATCTGATTGTTTTAATGATAATGTCTGTCCTTGACTCTAAACCTTTAAGAGCCTTCCATTCTTGTCTAGTGAGGTTAAACTTTTTAGGGTTGGTTCTGTTACATATAGCTGTACCAATTCTTGCTCTACCCTAGAGTGGAAAGACTCAAGTATATTACCTCTAGATTGTATAGGGTAAAACCGGGTTTTGTTTTTAAAGCCTACATGTCTGTCTGTTTGGTTTATAAGGTCAGGGATTTGTTCAGTTTCTAGTTGTCTAATTGTTTCTTTAGTGCACATATCAGCAAATTCCCAGATTTGTTCCTGATTGGGGGATTTGTCATTCACTACAGTGGATAAATCTTGGTCCAGTGCCTCTTCAACCCCTGTGTCATCAAAAAAATTGTTAACATCTAACAGTGTTTCAAAGAGGTTTAAGCTAGCACTGGGTACAACATTTAAACCATAGTTTAAAACTTTTCTTCTAGTGATGTCAATTCTTTAGATGATAAGTTAATCACTAGTGTGTTGCATACTTCTCCTTGCCTCTCGTTGGATGCAACTGATAGCGGTTGGTTTGTAAACGTGTTCCCTGATTCCTGATTTTATAATTCCACCGTATAGGGGTTTTTTTTTTTTTTACTGTGCCTGGAGCTAAAATGCCTAATCTAATTTGCTTTTGTCTAGTTCATAATGTTGTGCATTTTGTGGCATTGTATATCTGTTGTATCCTGTCTTTTTCTTTGTACCTGTTATATGGCTATTGTCTGCCATGTCAACCTGTACTGGTTTAGGTGCAGTTTGGCCGCTGGTATATTGCCCTAGTGTGTTCTGTCCTCTATTGTAAGGATATGTTATACATGCTGTGGCAGTTAGGAGTAGGTTCTATAACTATGTCAGTATCTTCACCTGTGTCCCCCACTGAAATTGTCATGTGTCTACTTCCAGATTTAGATCTTTTTATACGTCCCCTACAGCCTGTTCTGTTGTTATTCCTATAGTTAAGGGATCTATCCCTTTTTGCCATACATACACCGTATTTGTCTGATAGTCTGTCCAGTCTTAACAGATTTCTCACTAGTCTCAAATAATATATTGTCAAACCTACAGTATTCTGATTTATATTGGTGTGTGTTAAGCTGGTTTTGTAAACCTGTTATTTTTTGTCTAATATCGACAAGAAGTTTTTCTTTATAACAGATAATCAAATGTATTAAACGAAAAGAACATTCATCTAGAATTTGGTTCCACTCTTCTTTAAAGGAAGGATCATCTACTTCAAAAGTAGGGAATTTATTAATTTGAAGAGACATACTTGAAAACTAGAGAAATCTTAATGTATCCTTCCTGATAAAATATTTTATAAATAAATAAATAAGTCACCTAGGCATCATCTTCTAAGTGGTGTATTTCTCTAAAGTCTATTTATCCAGTTTATCTTGTTCTCTTTTATCATCAAAAGTTCAATTTTAGAGAAGAGGTCACTCAAGGTCAATTGGGAGTAGTCTGTAACAAATATGTTTTCAAAGTCCTGTATTTGTATGTCCAGGTCTTGTGTATTCCTCATAGAAAAGTAAGGGGAGGGTACAACCATTGTCTCATTGCTAGCGGTGATAGGTATATTTAAACCTTGCGGTTCTGTTCCCATAACCATATTATCTGGTATGTCCATATAACTCTTATACCTGTTAGGGTTATCCATAGAGTTCATCAGATGCTCTAATAGTAATCACAAAGAAAAAAGAGAAAAGGATAATAACCCTAAACAACAGTGGAGACAAGAGTATTGTAGGAAGATAGCTGGGGGCACTACAGTGGTGAGCTGACAATTTGGTGCAGATAAGTGCAAAAACAGACAATGTATTCCTGAGTTTCCAAAAGTAAAGGGCCACCCCAGTGTTCAGGGTACAGATTATGAGGATAGTGGGGCTGAAGACTGGGAGCACGACAAGTATCATTTATACATATGTGTTTTTGGTGACCTTTGTAGACCTGATTTATTCTAGCATTTTATATTTCTCTGGTTTTGATTTATACTTTGTTTTGCACTAGACCATCTCTTTCTTTTCCTGACATTTTGTATCTTATATACTGTGGGTTGTTGTATTCCCAGTGAGGGTCTGCTTTTAGCTGCATACTACAGTATAAACCAAACCACGTAGGGTCCTAGCGCTCCTCTCTCTCTTGCTTGTCTATATATATATTATATATATATATATATATATATATATATATATATATATATATATATATATATAGAGAGAGAGAGAGAGAGAGAGACAAAGTGCACTCCTAACTTGCAGAACCAGGCCTTAGATGCAGCAAAAAAAGATATCCAATGTGAGCAGAAGGAAGGGCACTCCAAAGGACTTGTATTTAAATATTCACCTTTATTGTGAACGTTTTCGAGCTTATACAGCTCATCCTCAGACAGGCAAGATATGAACAGTTACACTTACCACCACCGTGACTAAATACCCATCCTACCACAACGTCACGCTCTACACGTTGGACACACCCCCCCGTGGGGAGCTGTCGGCCGTGTCAGTGCGGCAAGAAATAGGAACCCCAGTGACATAAAACATTACATTAAAAGCAAGTCAACTGTTAATGATAGATACAAAGCAGGATATGACACATAGTAATACAAATATAAAGCGGCAAGTAAACTGCCGTGAACGCGTCACCATGGTGACAATACAACAAACTCATCCATTGGTCAATGCACTAAAGCCAATCAGAGCTAACAATAACATACTAAGCTGTCAAAACTTAGGCTGTGGGAATTGCCGTTAACAAAGAAATAGAACAAGCAAATGTAATATGTGTGATCGTCTTGCTGAGAGAGCTCAGAGCTACAGGACCGGGTGAAGATCAACCCGAAAACAAAATAACAGCAGAGTATATATATACACACACACACACACACAACACGCAGAAAACCTGGCACTCGCCAACAGATACTCAGTAATGTTTAAAAGCAAAACTGGGGGAAGTCAGTTACATTTGGTGCCAAAGGATCAAGCCCAGGACCACGTCAGTCCAGTCTGTGAGTGCGGTTCATTCCCGTGTTATATATATATATATATATATATATATATACATATATATATAATTTGTGTACAGCCACTCAATCCTTATCTTTTCATGTACTGCCCGGGTGCATTCCTTGATTTATTATTATATATTCAAAACAATCACTTAAGTGCACTCTCTGGTCTTAAAAAAATCTTTCTTTATTTCCATAGTTCATTAAAATCCAAATGTTGAAGTTTTTGCTTACCCATAAGCCTTTTTCAAAACATCAATATTTTTTATGATGGCCATATATTCTCCTGGGGCGGCTTGTCAGCCACAACACCCGGAGTGTGGCAGACAAGCCACTCCAGTGTGGCAGACAAGCCGTTCCAGGAGAATATACGGCCATCATAAAAAATATTGATGTCTTGAAAAAGACTTATGGTGACACTTTTTATTCATTATTTTGAATATATATGTATGTATGTGTATATATATATATATATATATATGTACATTATTATTATTATTTATTATTATTATCGGTTATTTTTAGAGCGCCAACAGATTCCGCAGCACTATAAACATAGGCGGTATACAAGGTAGCAAATATAGGGATCTAGGCCCTGCCTAGAGTCGCACTGTTGTAGTCAGCTATTGTGAAGGTGATTTGCAAACAGTTGGGCTCTTAGGTTTAAATTCTAAGGGGGTTCATGGCGGATAGCAATGGAGGAGAGGAACTGGTTTTAGGAAAGGTTAGTGTAGGTTGTATGCATCCCTTAACAGAAGAGTCTTTAAGGAGTGCTTGAAGTTTTCAAAACTAGGGGAGAGTCTTTTGGAGTTAGGCAGAGAGTTCCACAAGATGGGAGCCAGTCTGGAGAAGTCCTGTAAACGGGAATGTGAGGAGGTAACAAGAGAGGAGGAGAGTAGGTGGTCATGAGCAGAGAGAAGGGGACGGGAGGGAGAGTATCTGGAGACAAGGTCTGAGATATAGACGGGAGCAGTGCAAATGAGGAATTTTGTGTTTAACCCTGGAGGCAAGAGGAAGCCAGTGAAGGGATTGGCAGAGAGGTGCAGCAGATGAAGATCGTCATGTAAGAAAGATGAGCTTGGCAGAGGCATTAATTATGGATTATAAAGGAGCTAGACGACAGCTAGGCAGACCAGAGAGGACAGAGTTCCAGTAGTTGAGGCAGGAAAGGATGAGAGAGTGGATTAAAATCTTAGTTGTGTCTTGTGTAAGGAAATGTCTAATTTTAGAGATGTTTTTTAGGTGGAAGCGGCAGGATTTAGCCAAGGCCTGAAGGTGAGGAGTAAAAGAAAGATCTGAGTCAAGTGTGACCCCAAGACATCGTGCATGCAGGGTAGGGGTAATGATGGAGTTGTTGACAAGTGTAGAGAGATGGGGGGTGGAGATTTTAGAAGAAGGTGGGAAAACAAGAAGCTCAGTTTTGGAGAGATTAATCTTAAGGTAGTGAGAGGACATCCATGAAGAGATGCGAAAAAGACAGTTAGTGACATGGGTTAGCAAGGAAGGAGATATGTCTGGAGAAGAGATGTAGATTTGAGTGTCCTCGGCATACAAATAATATTGAAACCTGTGGGACTTTATTAGGGAACCTAAAGATGGCATGTAGATTAACAAGAGAAGGGGACAAAGGACAAAGCCTTGCGGTACCCCAACAGAAAGTGGTAACAGGGCAGAGGAAGCCCCAGAGAAGGCTACACTAAAGGTACGGTTAGACAGGTAGTAAGAGAACCACGAGAGGACTGTGTCACAAATGTTGAAGGATTGGAGGGTTTGGAGCAAAAGAGGGTGGTCAACAGTATCAAAGGCTGCAGACAGATCAAGGAAGATAAGCAGAGATAAGTGGCCTTTGGATTTTGCTCTATGTAAGTAGTTGGTAACCTTAACGATTGCTGTCTCTGTGGAGTTATTGGGGCGAAATTCAGATTGCAGTGGGTCAAGGAGGGAGTGTAATGTAAGGAAATGGGATAGGCGTGCATATACTAGGTTTTCAAGAAGTTTTCAAGGCAAGATAGAGTAAGGAAATAGGGTGGTAGTTGGATGGGGAGGTTGGATCGAGAGAAGGTTTTTAGGATAGGTGTGACGAGTGCATGTTTTAGAGATGAGGGAAATATACCAGTGCTGAGGGAGAGGTTGAAAATGTGTGTGACTATAGGGGTAAGGGTAGAAGAGAGGGAGGGGAGTAGCTGTGAGGGGACAGGTAGTGAGGTGAGAGCGCAGTATAAGTGCAAAAACATCTTCCTCAGTAACAGAGGGGGAAAGAGCTAAATGTATGGCTATGTGGGTTTTGGTTATTTGCAAGCTTTTGAGGGGGTGAGAGTCTGGAAGCATGTTGAGAGTTGATTTAGTTTCTTATGGAATCGATTTTGTTATTGAAGTGGCTGGCAAAATCTTGAGCTGACAGATAAGTTGTATTAGGAGGTGGTGATGGGCAGAGAAGAGTGTTGAAAGTGAAGAACATATGTTTTGGGTTTGAAGAAAGAGTGGATATGAGAGTAGAGAAGTAGTGTTGCTTATAAAGATTAAGGGCAGAGTAGTAGGAGTTCAAGATCAACTTGTAGTGAAGAAAGTCAGCTAAACTCTGAGATTTTCTCCAGTGCCACTCAGCAGAACGGGAACATCTGCGGAGGTACCATGTCAGAGGAGTATGCGAGGACTGAGGGTGAGTGTGTAATTTCCGAGCTATGGTAGGAGGGGCCAAATTGTCAAGTATCGATGTAAGGGTGGAATTATAGTAGCAGATAGATTGGTCAGGGCAGGAAAAGGAGCAGATGGATGAGAGGAGAGGTTCAAGAAAACAAGCGAGCTGTTGCTAATCTAATGACATAATGCTTCTGTCAAGTTTGGTGTGAGGGGTAGAGGGATGAGATGTTGCAAGTGAGGAGATAATGGTCAGAAAGAGGAAAAGGGGAGTTTGTTAAGTTTAAATTAGTGCATTGATAGTTAAAGATCAGATCAAGGAAGCTATCAGACAAATCCTTTCTTCAAGTGGATCTTGTGTTTTACAGTACAACAGTGGGTCAAAATCTAAATAAAGTGTCACCAAAAAGCAGTTGCAAATGATTTTGTGTACATAAATAAAATGTGCTTGTTTTTTAATAATTCCAAGGGGAAACATGCCTTGATTAGTGTTAACAAAACACTCTATAGCAAAGTAAATACAAATTATCAGCTACATTAATTGTGTGAACAAAGGTGCAGTATTTAACTAACACTTTACAAAATATTTTTTATAGTGTTTTTGTTAATGGTAGTATTTGCATAATGTATAATGCTCATATTCAAAGGTGACAGGAAGCTGTTATTAATTACTGCATTTAGTTTAAGACCTGTTTTTCACATTTCCACAAAACACTGTTATCCATTAGCTACAGTATACACACACACACATATATATATATATATATATATATATATATATATATATATATATATATATATATATATATATATATATATATATATATATTATTTATTTATTTTGCTTGTTTTTGCTCTTAGAACCTAAGGGAATTTCATGTTCTTTTTTTTTTTGCAAGACCAAAGGCTTTGTAACATAATTGGGTTATTAATGGATGAACTGTTAACAAAGTCTAAACAAACAAGGTGCCAGATATTATTTAGAATGTTATTTGCAGCTAATGGTTTTTTTCTACTGTTTCTCTACTTTCATGTTTTAAATTAAATAAAGGGCAAATGATGCTAGAGTGTCCAAGGATGAAGATGATATTGCTGCAGGTTATTCTAATGTTTAAATGAACAAATAATAATTTTAAAGGACATTAATTTAATCTCAAATTGTAATAGGTAAATAAATGTCTAATTAAGAAAAGTTAAACCACATTGCAATATTCATATATTTTTCTTGATTTTGTTGTAAAATACTTACTTATTTCAATCCCTCTGGGGCGGATGTTCCTCCATAATACTTTAGTATTGTGTTATTTATGACTCTGCATTGTGTAGTTATTGTCTAGATCAAAGTACACCTTTTCTTCTTAAACAGGGAGAGTCCACAGCTGCATTCATTACTTTTGGGAATTCAGAACCTGGCCACCAGAAGGAGGCAAAGACACCCCAGCCAAAGGCTTAAATACCTCCCCCACTTCCTTCATCCCCCAGTCATTCTTTGCCTTTCGTCACAGGAGGTTGGCAGAGAATTGTCGGAAGATTAAAGATAGTCTCTTATGGAGGGTAGTACTCTTCGAGATGGGACTGGAGTTTTAAGTAATCCTGTCAGCCTCTCAGTGAGAGCATGGATGAATGTTACAGTCCGGAGATGCAGGGAGAGTCTTTCTGCAAAACCATCCAGACTCATATTAACAGCTCCTAAGCAATCAGTGTTGAGTTTCGCTGCTTGCTTTCCATGTCAGAAGCGAGGCTATTATCTGTCACACTTGAAGGGCCGTGTTCCTGTTCCACGGCGTACATTCCGGTAAGATCGTTTCATTTTACTTCGTTGTGTGAATGTAATGTAAACGAAGAAGTCAGGGTCTCAGTGGGACTCCTTTATCTTTATGGAATCAAGGGTTAATATCTCCTGATGGGGTTATTGAACAGGGGGGACTTTCATCATGTTTGTTATGTGATTCTGGGCTTCGGCTCGTGGCTATATCGGAACATAACAACCTTTTTATTGTCAGGCTGCATGGCTCTTGTGGCCTTGGTGCACTTTTCTCGGGCATGCATGGTGTACCTTGTGACTAGGTGTGGTCACGTTCTGCTCTCCATTTCCGTTTTCCTGACCACGTGGCGACAGAGAGAGTCTGTTTCTCTAGTTGTCTAGAGTATGAAATGGCCCGGGTAATCCATGCCCATCAGTTATGTTCTGAATACCACTTTAGAGTGCTCTCTTCTCCCGCAACAGGGAACTTAGAGTCCGCCGAGCCATCTGCCCCTGGGAATCCCACATCCCGTGAGGCGCGTACCCTAGAACCTTCCTTAGCTGCGCAAGCAGGTGTCTCTAATGCCGTTACCCCTTCTCCAGAAGGCGGCTTGTTTCCTCCAGAGGTTACGGCATGGTTCCGCATTGCCATATCTATGGCGTTGGCACATTTACAACTTCCTGGGAGGGAAGTATTGATGAGATACTGTCCGTGTTCTGTTAACCAGCGCTCATCAGACGTGGGATAATCTGGGTCGGATCAGCCATCTGGGGAAGCAATTTCCTCTGAAGGTTTAGGGGCTCAACCCTCGGGCCGGGGTCGTCAGTTGCCCCGGCTGGGTAAGTCTTGCTTTTCATTATAGACTGGTGCGCCTTCGTGTCCTTCTGCGGCATTTATTGGCGGTGCTGGAGGATCCCAATCCTAATGGGTTGAGGGATCCATGGTCTTCTATTCCAGACGGCAAGCTGGGTTAGACGTGGGGGGATGAAGTTAATCTCCTTGTCTTCTCCAATTTACTTTCTTTTTTTGGGTATCTTGTTCCAATTCTGAGCTTCAGGAGAATGGGGTCTCTGTTTGGCTGGTCCTGTTAGTGTGCCCATTCTTCTTGGGCGTTCACCTGCGGGTACTGCCCTCTTTTTCTTTGATCCGGTTAGGATGTATTTTATTTCTTTTGAGAAGCTCATGTCTGTCATAAATTTTCCGTTTGGAAACATTTATTCTCTGGAATTTGATACTAGCCATTTTGTGGTCGCTTAGGCACTTCCGTGGAAGTTGCATGTTAAGGTGTTTGTACATTGTTATGTCTATAGTTCATTTTGTTGATTCCTATTGAGGTTTCGATTTTTCTGTGGCCTGGGTCAGTTCTGAGTGCCCTATGTAGCAGGCTGCTCCTGGTCGGGCACTATTTTCTGTTCCTTAAGGTCTATATCATCCACGTGGTGCCACTATAACTGGCTGTCCTTGTTGGGTTGTGAGGAGTTTGTTATACTCTGGTTTCTCTTCAGATAGAATACAGCTTTCGTTTTACTAAAGTTTTCTGTGGAGAGGATCATCCATGAGTTTTGGAAACTTTTTTGAGGCTCTGCCCCTTGCAGGGCTAAAACATGGTAGAGGAGGCCTTTCATTAATAGATGTCAGGCTGGTTCTCGTTTCTTCTGCCGCACACTCCATGCCTGTGGGCGGGTGAGCGGTTATATTTGGCTTTCTCCTCCCCCTAGGGAGATTGGGGCATACCACATTATCCACCTAGTGAACGGAGGTCTTCCTCTGTTCAATGGGTTCTCTCCTGCCTTGCGTGCAGGATGTCATGAAGGGTTGGATTCTGGTATCGTGCTGTCACTGTTGTTTCAGTGTAGTCTCTCTTTTGCCTTGGAGTGTCCCTTTTCATAGGTTAAGGATCTGTGTCTGGGTCCAGGAACCCAAGCTCGTCCTATGTTCTGTCATATATTAGTTGGTTAGCATGCCAGTCTTGATATCAAATGGTTGAGTTTGCTCTACCCATTGGTACCGTTCAATTCGGTTCCCCTCTGGGTGGTCCAGGAAATGGTTTATTTTCCTGCTTTTAGACATTGTCAGTTGCTTTGGTGCTGAGTCCGTTGCCTCCGAGAGGGGGTCAGAGGTCTGTCTGCTTGGCTGAGCCTTGACCGCGTATCTTACTTAGATGTTGTGATCCCTCCTTAACTGGGAGGCTTCACAGTGTTTCCTTCCTCAGCAGGGGGCTTTCTCTGCTGGTTTTGGATGCTCTCCTACTTCCTTGTTTTGCTTCCATTCAGATAGGGGTAGGTTTTTTTCCTCCCTTCTCTTTGTTCGATCAAAGAGAAGGGAGTTTGTTCTCTATGTGTTTTTGTCCTGTTGCAACCTTGGTTTGCGCTTGGAGTTCGGCTAGGGTTCATTTACCCTAGCTTGTTGGTCTTTAGATCTTTGTTGAGTTCTTCTTCTTCCTTTTCCTATCGGGGGTATTTGGAGGTCCCCTTCTTTCGGGTTGGGGGTAAGTTTAAGTGTGGGCTTGGAGCCTGCAGGACTTGTCTCCTCTGAGGCTTTGTGCTTGGTAGAATTTGCTGTTTCCGAGCGGTCTCTAACTAGGGCCTTGCTGGTTTTAACTGATTGGCAGTTACCTGGTCCTTTCACGTTTTATCCTTCTGTTTCTGGTGAATCAGTTGTTTTTGTCAGGTGTTTGGGTAATTTCAGGCTGTGGTGCCCTCTGAATGGGCCGCCTTGTCTACCCACACTTTTTTTGCATTCAGTGTCCTCTATAGCTTGGGTATTGTTTTCCAAAAAGTAATGAATGCAGCTGTGGACTCTCCCCGTTAAAGAAGAAAAACTTAAATTATGCTTACCTGATAATTTTATTTTCTTCTGACTGGGAGAGTTTTTATATGGGGCGGGCCGTTTATTTTATTCTTCTGGCACCTTTTTCACCCTGATATTTCTCCTACTGTTCCTTGTTCCTTTGGCAGAATAACTGGGGGTAGAGGGAAGTGTGTGTGTGTGTGTGTGTGTGGGGGGGGGTATTTAAGCCTTTGGCTGGGGTGTCTTTGCCTCCTCCTTGTGGCCAGGTTCTGAATTCCCAAAAGTAATAAATGCAGCTGTGGACTCTCCCCGTCAGAAGAAAAGAAAATTATCAGGTAAGCATAATTTAAGTTTTCATGTCCCTAACAGACCACATTAAACAGACCCTGAATTCCAACAGTCTTTTCAAGAGGTGCATCCTTGAGCTGGTCTAAAATTGTGTAACTGGTACTAACAAAATGATATTGGTAAATTATTTTGAAACATTTAGGGCTAGATTACAAGTGGAGTGCTAATTTATTGTGCGCCCTCAAATGGGCATTGCTCGAGCTTGCGGTAGCAATTAGTGATTATAAAATCAGAATTAAAAAAGAAATAGCATAAGCACTACTGAAATAGGGTGGGGATGCTCCGTCAGGTTTAACTGTGGATATACCTTATGATCTAGAGTGCTTGTGCAACAAAACAACTTACAAACACTGGTCTGAATCACAAGAAGAATTGTGATTCGAAGATTGCACTTATCTAGCACTTCTAGGACCCCTATAAATGTCAGACATCCAACTAAGCAAAGAACCAAAGGGTAGAGTTCTATAATTATAACATAACTTTTATTGTTACAAAAAATGATATAAAATCACTGTGTGCGTGTAATTTAAAAACACATAGAAACTCGAGTCTGCATCAATGTTGTCAGTGAGTAGCGTAGGGGGAGCTGACTGTAATATACTTCAGTTAGCAAATATGTTTGAAGGACTTTTGAGTAGGTATAATGTGCTTTCTTTTTGAGGTTATAACAGCACATACACAACGGTCTCATCAACAGGTTACACAACTCCATATGCATTATACTGGCATCACATGACATTTTAGGCACCTCATTTCTAAATTATATGGGTTTGCAATGTCCTCAGTCAAACAGGTCCAGTCAAGGGACCAGAAATTACTGAAAACAATTGAGGGCATGGTAATGATGATAATAGTAAAAGTTACAGTTCAGTGTGTATGGGGTAAATACAAACTCTGGCACAAACTCTCAATATCAAAGTAAAGAGGCATAAGGAGGGCACCCATGTAGCTCTGTGTAAGTCGGCGGTTGGTAAAAGCCAGGTGCAAAACTTTCCTTGGCTGCTATTTTAAACAATATTATCCATTAACACTAAACATTTATAAAGATATAAACATTATTAAGACTATTATCTTGGAAGTACTTCAGATAAACTGGTAATCGTAAACAGAATTAAGTTTCCAGTATTAGAGCCCCGAGAACCATTTTTCGTAATGTACTTTCTTAATTGTAGGTAGCTCTGTTAGTTATTCACCAAGGGGCATTAATGTATCCCTGTAGATAGCTGTAATGAGAGTGCTGTCCCTTTAAAGTTTCATGAAATGTGCTTTATAAAGCCGTCTTATACAATTGGACAATTTATTCAGTTTAAATTAAATACAATATTTCCATAGTATAAGTTTATAAGGATATCTATTCTGAAGCAAAAGAATTCAAATCTCCTATTAACCCTTTGGCTGCTAAGCCATTTCCCACCTGAGTGCTAATATTTTCTTTAACCCCTTAATGACCGGACCATTTTTCAATTTTCTTACCCTTAATGACAATGGCTATTTTTACATTTCTGCAGTGTTTGTGTTTGGCTGTAATTTTCCTCTTACTCGTTTACTGTACCCACACATATTATATACCGTTTTTCTCGCCATTAAATGGACTTTCTAAAGATACCATTATTTTCATCATATCTTATAATTTACTATAAAAAATATAAAATATGAGGAAAAAATTGAAAAAAAAACACACTTTTTCTAAATTTTACCCCCAAAATCTGTTACACATCTACAACCACCAAAATACACCCATTCTAAATAGTTTCTAAATTTTGTCCCAAGTTTAGAAATACCCAATGTTTACATGTTCTTTGCTTTTTTTGTAAGTTATAGGGCCATAAATACAAGTAGCACTTTGCTATTTCCAAACCACTTTTTTTCAAAATTAGCGCTAGTTACATTGGAACACTAATATCTTTCAGGAATCCCTGAATATCCCTTGACATGTATATATTTATATTTAGAAGACATCCCAAAGCATTGATCTAGACCCATTTTGGTATATTTCATGCCACCATTTCACCGCCAAATGCGATCAAATAAAAAAAATTGTTCACTTTTTCACAATTTTTTTCACTAACTTTAGGTTTCTCGCTGAATTTATTTACAAACAACTTGTGCAATTATGGCATAAATGGTTGTAAATACTTCTATGGGATCCCCTTTGTTCAGAAATAGCAGACCTATATGGATTTGGCGTTGCTTTTTGGTAATTAGAAGGCCGCTAAATGCCGCTGCACACCACACGTGTATTATGCCCAGCCGTGAAGGGGTTAATTAGGGAACTTGTAGGGGGCTTTTAGGTTTAATTTTAGCTTTAGTGTAGTGTAGTAGACAACCCAAATTATTGATATAGGCCCATTTTGGTATATTTCATGCCCCCATTTCACCGCCAAATACGATCAAATAAAAAAAAAAACTTAAATTTTTCACAATTTTAGGTTTCTCACTGAAATTATTTACAAACAGCTTGTGCAATTATGGCACAAATGGTTGTAAATGCTTCTCTGGGATCCCCTTTGTTCAGAAATAGCAGACATATATGGCTTTGGTGTTGCTTTTTGGTAATAATAAGGCCGTTAAATACTGCTGCGCACCACACTTGTAATATGCCCAGCAGTTAAGGGGTTAATTAGGTAGCTTGTGGGGTTAATTTTTAGCTTTAGTGTAGAGATCAGCCTCCCACCTGACACATCCCACCCCCTGATCCCCCCCTGACCCCCCTCAAACAGCTCTCTTCCCTCCCCACCTCACAATTGTCACCGCCATCTTAAGTACTGGCAGAAAGTCTGCCAGTACTGAAATAAAAATATTTTCTTTAATTTTTTTTATTTTTTGGCATAAAGTCTGCAGTGATAGATCCCCCCTTACCCCACAACCTCCCTGATCCCCCCATACATCTTTCTAACCCTCCCCCTCTGTCTATTTGCCGCCATCTTGGGTACTGGCAGCTGTCTGCCAGTACCCAATTTGCCCCCCAAAATAGTTTTTTTTAACTTTTTAAATATACAATATTTTTTTGTAGTGTAGCTGGCCCCCTAAATAATCTTCAACCCTCCCCCTCCCAGATCCCTTAATAAACAAACGAGATGCCACTGCATCTAGATCGATCGTTTTTTTCCCCAATTGTTTGTAAATTTTGCGTGCACGCGCTTGCGCGCGCGCGCGCGCACACCCACCCCCCCCCCCCCGTTCCCCCCCGCCGCAACCGCAGCACCGGCAACAAATGAAGATAAGTTACCGTCGGGTATATTTTACTGCTTAGATGTGATTATAGGTAAATGCAGCAACCGACCCACCAACTCATTTGAATACATACATAGCCAATGCAGATGGGGCCACAGAGTGGCCCTTTCTGCATCGGTATGTAAAATGGGGGATTGTAGTGATGCCTCAATATTGAGGCATCACTACAATCCCTTGTAAGCAGCTGGAAGCGATCATGATCGCTTCCAGCACTTAAGGCAACAGAGGACGTACCAGGTACGTCAGCTGTCATTAAGGGAAGTTTTTCCTATGACGTACCTGGTACGTCCACTGTCATTAAGGGGTTAAATTTGTTTATTTTTGAAAAAAAAATATTTAACTTTTTTTTTTACAGACCCCCAATACTTACACTGTTGGAAAGGTTAGGCGATTACCTTTCCAACAGTGGGTCTTGGGGGTCTGTAGCTGCTTAGATGCCTGAGATACAGGCTTCTAAGCAGCATGCCCCCTCCTCCTATACTTAACATTGTTAAGTATAAATAAAGTTGCGCGGTGACGTCATCACGTAATTGCGCGTGACGTCACCGCACATCACATGAAGCCCCGGAGATGCCTGTCACTCTACAGGCACGATCGCTGGGGTAGGAGCAGTAAGGAGCCCCCAGATCTCCCTCAAGGTGGGAGAGTTCTGATGACGGCTCATGAGCCGTCATTAGCACCAGAGTGAGAAACTCTGTGTCGACTCAGAGCCGTCATTAGCACTCAAATGGTTAAATGTATCAATTTTGTAATACACATCTATATTTGTAAGCTTGATTTCATTATAGGTGCCTGTGTTTATTAGAAACTAAAGGAACTTTATTTTGTAGGAGTATGATCGTTCATATTCTGCTGGCGTTTTCTCTTTAATAATAATAGTATCAAGACAATATACCTTGTGTCCACTAAGATAGCTGATATTAGGATGGATACCTAGTTGCTATAATTGTTGCATCAATCTGTATATTTATACTTGGCCTAACGTTAGATCCCTTTTGAGTGTAGACAGTGCAGGTTTGTAGGTTACTTAAACTATCACTATTATCGTTGAGTAACTGGATACTTCGTTATCGTGTTATTGCGTTAAAGTGTTCTTATTTCTATTTGATCCCAAGTGTGATATAGTCGGTGACATTTGTGCATGTAGTTGCTAAATCTAAGTTTAAGTATATAAAGGTGCTGGAGGCAGTAACGGTAACCTTGTGTATTATAATTTTGAGTTAAGTGTTGACATTTTTTTAGAATTTGTTCACAATCATACAGCCTTATTTTGGCATTCGTACATTTAGATGTGTTGTTTCTCAAACAGAATTTGAATATTTCAAGGTACTGCAGGCAACAGCACTAACCATATAAATTACGATTAGCAGCTCTGTGTAAAAGTTTGTTCACAACCATACAGCCTTATTTTGGCATAAGTACACTTAGGTATGTAGTTACTCAAAAGAGGTCTGAATATTTCAAGGTACTACAGGCAGCAGCGGTGACCATATAGATTACGATTAGCATCTAAGTGTTAAAGTTTGTCCATCAATATACAGCCTTATTTTGGCATTAGTACACTTTGGTGTGTAATTACTCAACGGAGTTTAAATATTTCACGGTGCTGTAGTGTAGACAACAGCGGTAACCATATAAATTTTCAATATTTCAAGGTACTGCAGGCAACAGCAATAACCATATAAATTGAGATTAGCAGCTCAGTGTAAATGTTTGTTCACAACCATACAGTCTTATTTTGGCATAAGTACACTTAGGTATGTAGTTACTCAAACAAAGTCTGAATATTTCAAGGTACTACAGGAAGCAGCGGTGGCCATATAGATTACGATTAGCATCTAAGTGTTAAAGTTTGTCCATCAATATACAGCCTTATTTTGGCATTAGTACACTTAGGTGTTTAATTACTCAATGGAGTTTAAATATTTCAAGGTGCTGTAGACAACCGCGGTAACCATGTAAATTAAGATTAGCAGCTAAGTGTTGAAATTTGTCCACAATCATGCAACCTTATTTTTGCATAAGTGCAGTAATCTATTGAATCTATTGAGGTCTGGTATCTCTCATTTATATTGTACTTTGTACATTGCAAGGTTTAAACTTCTAACATTTGATCGTATTTAAAAAAAAACAAAAAAAACATTATACCATTTGTTCGTGTCTTTTAGGTAGCCCCCAAGCTAGGATACCGCTCCCACAATAAGATTACGCTCCCACAAGTTAGTTATAAATTTTTACAAGCGAGTTTCTGTGCAGTTTAAAAAATAACCTGAGTATTTTAAACAATACCCTGCCCTAATATGTTTCGGCGATACTATTACGGCTTTTTCAAAGGTGACGAGCGTTGGCGGGTATTTAAGAGGCATAACTCCGCCCATTGAAAATTCTAAGCCAATCCAAGCTTCTCGGCTTTGAGGCGTGTCATCTGTGTCCGATGACACTGTGTTATGAGGCGGGTCTGGCTGTTAAAATGAAAATATATACCAAAAATGTTACATTATATTGAACAAAATCAATATAAATAAACGAGCTGCATAAGTAGATAAAAGGGGGAGATTCCCCAAATTTATAAAATATACTCTTGTGGCTCTTCAATAGATTTTTGCATTGCTCGTGTAATTTTATTTTTGGTTTTCATGTTTATGATTTTTTCTAAAAGGAAACTGCATCTAGTATATTATCAGAAGAATAATTTATCAACAAAAAATGTGCTAGATTATTCCAAGTTTTGAATGTATGATATACTGTTCAAAAACTTTTTTCTGACAGGGGCTATAATCATTATCACTGTATTTTAACTCACAACTGTCAGTAATGATATTTCCAAAATAAGAGGGATTTATTTTATATGTGTACTGAATAGGTTTGAAGATTTAAAGTTGAGTCCCCTTGTATACTAAAAGTGCTATGTGAGACTGGTGAATGTGTTACTGAAATGAAAAGTGTGAGATGTGATATGATTTTGAGGGCATAAGGTAAACTCAGTGTAGAATGCTAGGAAGAGGGATACAAGAAAAACTGTGTAATGGATACCTATAATTGGTATCAGTGACAAAATATAGAATGTTGTTCGAAGGAATCATAATGGTAAGCGTGTGAGTCAAATGGTGTTCTGGAAAAATGGTTAAGAAATATATGCAAATTGTTTAGGCAATGTGAATGTAGGAAAATGTATCTGCATCAAATTATATTCTACTGAAATTTTTTTCCTAAAATAATTATTTATTTTAGTGATATAGTGCGTGATGGGCATAAATACCAGGGGGTGTGAAAGTAAAATAACACATTAAGTGAGGATTAAAATTAAGTCCAGTAGTGGTGACAAAAAATCATTATGAAAGTTAATATAAAGGTTATGCTCTAGTGAGGGCTGAAGAAGCACAGGAAAAAAGGGGAGGGTAAAGGAAAAGAGACTGAATAATCTGAGATTCTCCTAAATATCTGGATAAAGAGTTTGCTTAGTTTAATATTACCAAAAAGTGGTTATCTTCCTGTTGTTGATGTTATTACTGAATATGAATAAACTAGTCCCAGAAAAAAGGGTCTTGATTGTAAAATTTCACTGAGATATGATGTTGTTTTTTGTGAGGTTCACCTTTAAATATTTAACTGATTTTGTTTCTTATAATAACATTGAGTTTTGTTCATTGAGACCTTTTGGGTACACACAATCCATTAAGTATATCCATCTGGTCTCAGCTTTCTGTAACGCCTTTTCAAGATCACCGTCTCTAAGCTCTAAGGCCCAGAGATACTTTTTGGATTCCATAGCATTTTAGTTCAGAAGGCTTGGATTTGTGATGTCTGAAAAAATGTGAAGCTACAGATGTTATTTTCTTGTCATCTTACATATCTTTGGGAGCATTCCGAATATTCCGCATATGTTCCATAAGTCTGGCGTGTAGTTTCCTTGTAGTCATACCAATGTAGGTACACGGGCATTGGTATTGGAGGGCATATATTACGCCAGTTGTGTTGCAGCTGATGTAGCTTTTAATTTTGTGCTGTTTTCCAAATCTATCAATGACATATTTTTTCTTCATCATATTGCTGCATGTAGAGCAATTGCCACAGGAGAAAGATCCTTGTTCTGCAGATTTGATTTTAGTCATTTTCTGAACAAAATGGCTTGGACTGAGAATCTCTTTGAGATCAGATCTTTGGTTAATTTTATAAATGTGCCCTAAATGCCCCCAAAATACAGCATTTTTATTTTTTAATAAAATAACTGCACTAGGCAGATTTTGGGGTCTAAAGTTGGCGGGTGTGAGGTGTTAGAAAAAAAACGGCACTGAAAAGTGCTTTTACATTGCGGTCTTTGGGAACTGTGTGTTCCTAATAAATATATATGTAAATGCTTATATACACAGGGCCGTCTTTAATATTGTCTGGACCCTGGGCAAACATTTTTTGACCCCCCCCCCCCCCCATGCAATTTCGCTCTCCACCCCAACATCCCAAAAAACAACTAAGTCAATTTATTTTATAAAAAAAAATTCTTTGCTGCTGGGCTAATTATTTAAAAAAAATAATGAAATAAATTGCAATATGTGAAACTGGACCTAAGCAGTACTAATAAGTAAATACATATATAAATTCCTCCACTGTGGATTAATTTAATATGCTTTTGAATGTGATTCTGGTGTGGGGTTAGATGGTTAGAGAAATTAAGGCAGCCAACAGGAGCAAAGCAAGGTAAAGACTGAGGATGAAGCATGGAGGTGCAGCCAAATATAAGTTTACTGACTGGAATAGCAGATCTACTATGGGAAGCTGTAAAATCTGACACAGAGAGAAAAAAAACTATAAAAATAAACCTTATCTTAATGTGTGACGTATCAGCATGACACTATACATCAGCCACAGCAGCACATGTCACTTCTTTGCTAGGGACAAGCTCCCTTTCACCCTGCACTAGACAATGCTGCATGGGGGAGGGCCGTTTGTGCACTCACTTATTCTTCCCACTGACACCTTTCTACAAAGCACTGTTCCCCTAACAAACTTCAGTTAGTTGATCTTAGGGGCACAGCAGAAAGAGCAGGGCTAAGGGGACCAGCAGACTGGAGGCTGTCTGCCCAAGGCTGCATGGATAAAGTTTGAGACAAGTCACACAACCTCAAGACTGAAGAGAGTAGGCAGCTGCACAGATGCTCAAATCCTCACATGCCTGCCGCTCCAGGTTTCTGCTGCATACGCCTACAGTCAGTCCTACCCAGAAATAATCTCCCACCACCAGAGCAGTTACCTGGTAACAGTGGTAACCCCAGCAGGACCTTTTCTGATTAGCATTCAGTGCTGCACAGTGCATATCCAAAACAGCACATGGCACTAACTTGGCATGTCACATGACACTGGCACGGTCTGGCACAGTTTCTAAAAAAAAAAATATAAGCAGAGAGCTTTTGACTGTGACAGTATTAGGACTCTTAAAAACAAAGATTGGGCCCTGGGCAGCTGCCCATTTTGCCCTGTGTTAAAGATGGTCCTGTATATACATATATTAACACATAAATATATATGTTATATATTTTACGTAACAATATTTTTGATTAATGGAATTATGAATATTAATAATCATTAATAAAATTATCGTCAGCAATATCAATTCTGATATGTAGAATTCGTCAATACACTCCAGTGAAACATTATATTATCTCTGTAGTGTATTTAAAATGCTAATGAGATATCTAGAAATTATGACAATAAAATTATTATGAACATTATTATTTAATCTCAAATTAAATTAATTCCTGAGTTCTGACCAGTTAATCTCTATAAAGACATTGATTATATTTATGCAGAAAATAGTGTATCAATTATGACCAAATATATATGTCTATTATCCCATGAATGGACAAAACACTTCTATAAATTAACCTTAACTCAAAATGAATTAAAGGTACCTCAGTATTATGGACAGAATATTTCTATAAATTAACTTCAACTCAAAATTAATCGCTTATTAAATATCACACATGAATTATACTAGAAACAATTTATAACATTAACCCAATGCCAAAATATGGATTAATAATGTGAGTAACTTGAGTAACGAAATATATCCCAATGTTATAATAAGAACCTTAGCTAAAATTCATTAAGTCTAATGAAATTTCCAGAAAATATAATTAAGCTATTCTGCCCAAAATAGTCTTATAATACTTAAATAATCAACCAGAGATTGTTACACAGTACTACCAATTCAACATATACTAATTAATCTAGCATTAAATAACTTCTTATTTAGCCACAATAAAACAAATTCCAAAATATATCACAATAACTACAAATAACTTATGACATCAAAATACATAAATCCTTTCTTATTAATAATATTTAACACTAGTATACTTACTAACATGGTCTAATTAATTTTAAATATAATAATAAGATACCTGCAGCTATACTATGCTATAAAGAATGCCTTTGCTAAGGCCTATTTAATATATAAAAGAAATATAACACACATACATTACTAGATACCAATAAGAGAGTTTCAGCTTTTCTAACCAGAGATTTTCCAAAGTCATACATGATGGTAATTTTGCAAACAGGGTTTCACAAACACAGAGGTATTTCTCTAGTTTCAACAGAGAGTTATTCCAAGTCAGGCCCCAAACCAAAGTGTGTTTTTGTGTTATTTCCCTTCTTTGCATAGTCTTTTTGTCTCTCACAAAAATCCACCTTCATTTCTAAATCACCAAATGGAATTCTTTGGGTACGCCCTTTGATTTCATTGGCTAATCCACTGGTTATTCAATTTCCCAATTGAATACCTTTGGCTGCAATTCTCATATTGGACACCAGAGGGGGCAAAAGGCAACTGGAGTGTAGTTTCATTTGTCAAAGATATTAACTGTTTAAAGATGTAAGATATATATATATATATATATATATATATATATGTGTTTATAGAAATGTACATTTATTACCTCTATAATTTGCTAGCTTTAATAAACTATTTGGTCATACGATGTGGGCTAATATAACTGAGCACATATTTTTGAGACTAAACATGGGTACACTTAGAATATATATATATATATATATATATATATATATATATATATATATATATATATACATATGATATATATATATATTTCCTTCTCATAATATGTTAAAAGTCATATTTTTATGAGTGGACTAGTAGTTATAATTCAATATAGATATATGTATATTTGATTTTATTTGTATATCAGTTGATAATTAGTCGTACTGTTATTTGATTGTAATAGAATCATATTATTCCATATCTAGTATATCTCCAATGCTGAGTGTATAAACACATATGCTATAATTCACAACTCAAATTACATAGGCCTTTATATACCAGTATCTACTAGTCATATTTGGAACCTCATTTTCACACCAGATTCCTGAAACAATGAAAATAAATGTAGTTTTATTCTGACATAGTTAAACATTTTAAATTCACCAATGCAGTTATTTATTTAACATAGCAGACATTTATTCAATATGGTATAATCCTAAAGGTAATCTCATATGTTGGTATTCTTTCATAAAGTCTTGGTATGATAAATATTTTTGCAAATTGTAGACAATTTGTACTTTATCTCATCATAAGCTTGTGTTAAATTAATTACCCTTCTGAGACCTGTGTCTGTTGTGACTACAGGGGTCCTCTGATCAGCTAATTTTATTACCCAATGTTCAGGTAGTGATCAAACTTTTCTTTGAATTGACATTATCTCTTATAGTTTGGGACAAATGTTTGCTTTTGGGAGCAAATGCATTATATCCTGCTTTTTAGAAGTCCTGGTTATTGAACATCTGAGCAGCAGGAGGTCTGAGTAAACATTATTTCTGTGTACTGGGACATGTCAGGTTTGTAATTTGTCTTTGACAACAAGAAGGGGGTTTGTGTTCTGAGTCTAGCTTCAGAATCTTGACAAAAATGGATTTGCATTTAGCAATTGTTTAAGCATTTCATATAATATTGAAGTATTACATACTGTATATTATAAGTTGATATATATATCTAATTTGCATATCTTACCCAGAATTCTCTTGTCCATTGGTTACATTGTATATTAAGTTTTTCTGAGAAAAAGCAAGCGGGGAATCTTGCCTAGATGTGCTAATTTCCTATGCAAATATTTACATTGATTTATATATATATATATATCAATTAAATATCACTCACCAATACCCTGACAATGTATATAAGCATATACATATATATATATATTTCAAATTTGCTGCCATCGCTGCATGACTTACCCCCTTCTCTGAGCTTTGGTTATGTGCCATGTATGATGGCATCAGAACGAGGCTCCCATTGGAACCTATGGAAGTGCGCTCTCATAAATGCAATGCTTCCAAGAAATGTGAACGTGAGCTCGCGTTCGCATTGCTATCAGCTTGTAATACCAGCGCACACAAGCGTGCGCTGGTATTACACAGTGGAACACAAATATCGCTTTCACTAAAGCGATATTTAGCACTCCACTTGTAATTTGGCCCTTATTCTTTATATAGACATTGTACAATGTAGAATTTAAATAGTGATATATGCTACGCATTGACAAAAATGGCTAATTGGTCGTCAGAGAGTGTTGTATAATTTAGATGTAAGGACCATACCTGTGAATCATCATGTAATTTGTAGGACAGTCCTGAATTGACAGCCTAATCCCTTTTCCCTTCTCTATATATGTCCTGGTTTCTTTGTGCCAAATCTGGTGCCCAAACTCCTCTGTAGAATGCACAAATGTCTCCAAAATCATCAAACCCAGTCCAAATATTGCTCTGTTACACAGGTTCAAAGTATCAGTCATAGAAATATTGAGAAGTATTGGTAAAGAGCAAATGTCTAAGAACTGTCAGTTGCTCACCTCTGCTCAAGGGCATAATCATTAAAGGGACAGTCTAGGCCAAAATAAACTTTCATGATTCAGATAGAGCATGTAATTTTAATCAATTTTCCATTTTAATTTTATCACCAATTTTGCTTTGTTCTCTTGGTATTCTTAGTTGAAAGCTTAATCTAGGAGGTTCATATGCTAATTTCTTAGACCTTGAAGGCCAACTCTTTTCAGAATGCATTTGAACAGTTTTTCACCACTAGAGGGTGTTAGTTCACGTATTTCATATAGATAACACTGTGCTCGTGCACGTGAAGTTATCTGGGAGAAGGCAGTGATTGGCTAAACTGCAAGTCTGTCAAAAGAACTGAAATAAAGGGGCAGTTTGCAGAGGCTTAGATACAAGACAATCACAGAGGTTAAAAGTATATTAATATAACTGTGTTGGTTATGCAAAACTGGGGAATGGGTAATAAAGGGATTATCTATCTTTTAAAACAATACAAATGCTGGTGTAGACTGTCCCTTTAATTCTTATATATTCTTCTCTGTCAATCACCCTGAATGAACATGTTTGGGGTGATTCTATCCAACTTAGAGGTGGAAGAGATGGTAAGAAGCAGTGGTCGGAAGACCGCTGACTCTTACATTGCGGAAAGCAGGCTGCATTCAGTGTTTAATACATAGAGCCCTTAGTGTCAGAAAAAAACATCCATTAGGGTAACATTCATCTTCTAAGAAAATTTACAAATATCAACAACATTTTTTACCAATCAAAGTTAATCTTTTTGGCAGTCGAAGAAGCCAATCCATTAAAAAGACAAGTTGCCCATATACTAAATCACAGCATAGCTGTAAAGAGCTGAATAAAAAAATGTCTCATGAACATCTTCTATGTAAAAAAGAATATATTTTACCTCAAAATTTCCTAAGTAACCACATCCTATTTTAGAGCGACTTTAAACATCCAAACCAGATGCGTGTCCAGTAAGGAAACTTACTATAAAATTTCACAAGATTATTGTGAAATCCTACAAGATTATTGGGAAATCCCACAAGATCACAGTAAAGCATAGTGTGCATCAGCCCTTCTGATACTGATTGGATATTTGTTTTTGGTATTCTTTTTCTCCAGCCGATGAGAGTAGCTAGATGGCAATTACTCATAGGCCAGTCATTATTGTTAGTTGATCCTAGCTGATCCTAAAGACAAACACAGTTATACATCAAAAGCTTTCTCACAGTTTTATCAAGAATAAATGAGAATGTTTGCTATGTATCATGTCTCTTTACCCCAAACAGAGGTCTAAATTCACTAAGTAAGAAATCTATGTGAAAGAACAGTGTTTATATCTCATTGATCTTATTTTGTTTATTTTTTTTTAATGGAATCACCATTTTATCTCTAAATGGAAATATATTAAAGGGTGATAAAAGGGATGCATTACCATTAACCCACTGACCTTCATGTTAGCAAATTATAGGCAGTCAAACTATAAAATAATTACCATTGATTCAGTGTTAATAATGACTGCATACTATGGCCCCAATTTATCAAAGGTGTTGCGGACTTGATCCAACAGTGCGGATCAGGTCCGCAACACCTCGCTAAATGCAGAGAGTAATACGCTCTCCGCATTTAACATTTCACCAGCAGCTCACAAGAGCTGCTGGTGCAACGCCGCCCCCTGCTGACTCGTGGCCAATCGGACGCCAGCAGGGGGGTGTCAATCAACCCGATCGTACTCGATCTGGTTGATTTCCGGGATTCCTGTCCGCCTGCTCAGAGCAGGCGGACAGGGTTATGGAGCAGCGGTCTTTAGGAACACGGCCCTTCAAGCTCCGTACGGAGCTTGATAAATGGGCCTGAAAGTATTAATGCCTGAATGGGCCTGAAAGTATTAATGCAGATTCGGAAACTTAAAGGGACATTAAACACTTTAAGATGGTAATAGAAAATGATAAACATAATAAATAAAATAAACTATGCAATATACTTTCATTATTTATTTTGGCCCCTTTTCCTCTAATTCCTGCAATTATAAGCTTTTCGGTTCCTGTTAGAAATAGAAGTGGAGAACACTGTTATAATTCACACAGCCATTGGCTGCATACTCTAGTTACCTATTATAGCACAGACGCTAAGCTAAGTTACAACATGGCAGCTCCCATTGTTTTATAGACACTAAAACTTTACACTTATTTTGTCAATATATAAATTCATAATGAAACTTTAAAAAGTACCTCTACATGTTATTCTCAGGCTAATCTTTTCTTTGAATTTTTGGAGTAGACTGTCCCTTTAAAAACATGCATGGCTCTTTCAAACAAGAATAAAACAAAACAAACGTAAACTACTTGTACCAACAAATCCTCTTATATACAATTTTCACAAAATGTAAATTTAGTTTTCAACAACAACAAAGCAAAATAAGGCTAAATAGTAGCTTTCTAGTCATAATAGGTGACCTTTATTTCTATGATTATTACATGGCTGATACAGAGACATAAAACCTCTTTGAATGGTGACATGCTCTCTATTTCTAATATGGGGGACATAATAAATGTATATGGTCAGCACTCAAAATAGGGCACATGCAGCAAAGTATTTGCAATTGTCTTTACAATCAACATAGTTAACTGGAACTACTCTTTAAAAGAGAATGCTTGTCTCTTACCAATAAGTGATTTCACCGCCCTCTCTGTATAATGCGGGTGTCAATAGAAGGGTGATCACTTACAAATTGGAGGGACATGTGACCACTCATTGAAGAGAGGGAATTCCTGTCTTTCAAATGTTGCGTTTTATGCTTATCTAAGTAAAACAGGAGGAGATAGGGGCTTCTTAATAGTCCAAATCACCATTAAAATTGATGGTCATGAAGCCAATGGTCTTGCATCTTAGAAGGGCCTTTCTTTTCTTTCAAAAATAAATTGTAGAAGCATCTAATCATTTTAAGGTGACCATTTGGATCTTAGAATAGCAGCATGTAACCTGTCATTTGAAATTTTCATGGTTATGACTGTTGGAGCCAAGACAGAGGCTTCACAAGTGCCCCTTTAGCAAAGCAACTAAAGCAAAGAGGCAGTGCCTTTTGTGTTTATCACGTCCTCATTGTGTGAGATAACTTACATGTGCACAGTGATGTTACCACATAATAGGTTTGGTTTACATTATTAAACAGAAGAGGCCAATACAGGCTCACTTCTAATTGGGGGCGCTACATATATATATAACTAACCTTTTGATGTCACGTAAATGTTTCATCCATCTGGTGCAAACTTTACACGTCGTGCGGCCTAAGTACTGAAGGCCACACTTACAAGATAGTGCATATACTACAAAAGATGTATTGCAGGTGATTCGACTCCTAATCTTAAAAACTTCTCCTATTGTGTTGGTCAAAAGAGGTTGAGGATCTAAAATTTGTTTGAGTATAGGGTCCTTCTGTAGGATATACCAATGTTTTTGCGATGACTTTTTAATGACTCTATGGTTGGAATTGTATTGTGTTATGAAACAAGGTATTATTTTCAAATTCATTATTAAGCGAAATGTCTCTAGATTTATTTTTAAGCATATTAGTTCTATCTAAGTCTCTGGCTCTTTCTTGACTATTTTTTATGAGGGAGGGAGGATATCCTTTAGCCAAAAATCTTTCCACTAGAATAGGGGATTGTTCATCGTATGTTTCCAAAGTACGACAGTTTCTCCTAATTCTATTGAATTGGCTAAACAGAATATTCATTTTCCAAATCTTCAAGTGGTTACTTGTAAAGTGTCCCTATATTAGCACATTTAAAAAGTAGAGGATTGGTTGTTCTGTTTCATCTGCATCCGAATTGCATACTTTCCATTGCAAATTTATCATCCAATATTAACAAAAATAAAACATTTGCATTTTTAAATTTAGCTAAATCAATGCTTACATTAGCTCTATCTTGTGAAATGTTCCTTACTCAGTCAGCTTAGTACAGGGCTGCATTGCTTTGTCAATGTGGAAAATAAAAATGTCTGTATGAGTCTAGGATAAAATACATGACCTTTAAAGTCCTCAAGTTCCGGCCCCCAGTATGCACAAGCCTACAATCACCCTTACCATACCTAAAAATAAGACACAGGAGACATCATCTTGGTACAAAATTGGCCGCAGCACTTTTATTAAATAACCAGAAAAACCTTTAATTATTAATAAATACCACATTTAAACATAAACACAATGTTCTTAAATAACTTAGACCTTAAACATCATTTAAATACCATACTGCACCATACCCAGCGGTGCTAGTTCCTTTATTACTTAGCAACATGGCCGTTACTCTATCTGGACTCAACTACGTACTTGCTGAGTCCGTTACAAACCTCACTTCCACTTTAATAGGGAACCCCTTGTCCCTATAAGAACCCAATTGCATACTCACCCCATGAAGAGGCAACTTGTTCAAACCCCCAATTCACTTGTCAATATTCCTTTCCTTGCTGTCTGAGAACTAGCACCCCCGCCTTGCTGAGACAAACTACAAATAAAAGGATAAAAAAACATCAACAAAAGGGTGAGCGGGAGGGAGCTGTTGTCACCACAGTGTTTATTCACAAGTGACTTCCTGCCTCTTCCCGCTCAGCCCCTTAAGTATGGCTCATCTTGAACCAACCCCTTCCCTTTCTATCCCACCAACCAAAAGGGGCCTCTTCCTCCCTCGGTCAAAGCCCCCTCCCGTTCACTGCGTCACTCCCAGGGGCTTCTTTTGCTCACACACATATAAACATATATATATATATATATATATATATATATATATATATATATATATATATACACATAAATACATACATACTGTACATATATACATATTTAGACAAGTATATGTATTTATCTCTATGTTAAATGTATTTTATATTTGAATGTATTTTGATTTGTTTGGTGAAACTTATTTGTTTCACAAAACAGTTAACCAGAGCTCTGAGGATGCGGCAATCATTATAGCATAGCTCAAGCGATCGCGATTACTTTCAACTTGTAGTACGAGTGGAAAACCCAACATGCGCAAACACCCTTTATAAACCCCTTGTCGCTTGCACATAACTGTTAACGTGTCACTCATAATCTTGCCCTATATGTTTTAATAAATATATTCTTTTCATTTTTTTTAACAATATTGTTTCAGAGCTTTCTGTTGTTTCTGTTACATATACCTGACTTGTTCTTTTGACAATTCCAGGTGCACCTACTATAAACAGTTATTGTTGGTAAGATACTGTAATGAAACAAATTGCTTACACAGCAGCAGAGCTCAAAATGTATAGGCATTGTTATCTTTATACCATCTTTTTTTGTAAATGCCTAATACTGTAGCACTTTTTTACATGTTCCTCTCCTTCTCAAAAATGAATATGTGTCTGAACCTGGAAGGATTTCTTTGTAATTTGATTTTGTAATCTAAATAGTGTTTTGTCAAGAAGCAAATGTGCCCCAGTAAAGATGTTTTTTTTTTTCTGGATGATACATTGGTGCATGATGTGCATAGCAGACAAATATTATCACTTACTCAAAGCAAATATAATCCAGCCAAAGTCTGCTTATATATAGTTGTGGTATATCCATTTTATATCAGTGGTTCTAAAGCTTGTTCACCAGCCCTCAGAATGAAATACAAATACAATTTTGCTGTGGCCCCTCAAGTGAAAATATGGAAATACCCCTAATTAATGCAAACGAACAATGGGAAAATGAAAATTATCAATTTATTTGCAGGTTACTGACTTAACAACTGAACTGTCGGATGAACGATTTAAAGGGGAAGTAACGTGTCAAATTTTAGAATCGGAGCGAGCTGAGAGAATGAGGGCTTGTCGAGATATTAAAGAGATGCAGGTATGTGGTTACCTTTATGGATCTTTTATTACTCGTGGTGGAACAGGGTACTGTAAGCACGGCTGAATTGTAGACTGCTGAAAGTTAATATACACGGGATGCAGGAAAATAAATTGAATCACTTTTAATAAGAAAGGTTAAAGAAATAGTCGGATTTAACGTTGGAAGTGTGATGTGTCACCCTGCCATAACTTCAAACTTTTATGTTATGAATTTTCTTTTCCATGTTCTTTCAGATTTCCTTTATGCTACAGTAATTGTGGGCAGAGAAAAGATAGCTGTAGTACTGACAGTTAGAATTCAAACTATATTTTTTGAGCAATGAGTAGGATTTACAGTGCGTCATAAGTACTTTTATGCTGGAAATAGAAAATAATTTTACCTAAGAATCTTAAAAACAAAGTTCTAATTCTTTTGCATTATATTGCAAATTAGTCCTGTTTATTTTTCAAATATTCTTTCCTCACTTTCTGACCTCAAAGACTCAATATTAAAGTGAATGTAAATTTTAATAAATAAATGCCCGGTTTTTAAAAATACTATTAAAAACAAAAGATATAAGGAGGGTGGTGCATATAGAACATACACCACACTCCTAGGGGGCGCTAATAATAAGCAGCAAACAGTAAGCAGATATATACAGATAATTAAGAGAATATACAATAAACCTAGCACACTTATATCAGATTATTAGAGATGATATGCTCACCAGTGGACCCAGATGATATTGGTATAATCAAATAACAAAATGTCCGCACAAAGAATAATCCAAAAGAAAGAAGGCAGCTCTCTGTTATAGGACGGTCATCCTGGTGTGGCGTGATCTATAAGAAAAAGAAGCACAGAGGCGCCAACATGGCCTAGTAACGTCACGGCAGTCGGATACAAAACATCAGCAGGATAGGAAATATACTCACAAGCGTAGCGCACCCAAATGGTGCTATTGTGGCAGCCTGGAACATCAAACAGTGGTCCAGCTCACTGGTGTCTCCAGCCAGATAGAGATGATCCTTGGCGAGGGCCTATCCTATGATGCCTATAAGGGCAAAAAAGGCACACACATAGCCCAGTAACGTTTGTACACCAGATAAAAAAGGATTCAAGGTTGTACTTACAGGAAACAAAGCACCACCAGGTGCAATATTAGCAGTACTGGGATCTCTCAGCTGCCCAGTGGACTGTGGAATCCAATTTGCAGGATGCAGAAAATCACCACTTTGGAAGATAGGACTAGCACACACACTCTGCCCCCAAACATGAGCAGAATAATTGTGATAAAGCAAGTGTATATTTAAAAACTTTTATTTTAAAAACAGCGACATGTTTCTCAGCCACCACAGGCTTTTTCCTCAGGCTATGTTAAAAGGTTAACAACACTTGCTTTATAAAGACAATAGAACACATAAAACTAAATCTGATAGGCTAATTAATTTCTAAAGTGTGAACACCTGTTGCACAGGTCAGCAGTTGATAGGCATGGAAACCCCTATATACAAAGCTCTCATATGTAACACAAACCATTTTGAGCAAATCCCAAATAAGAATAGATATCTCTGTATTAACCTCCATACCATTGCCAAACCCAAAATAGACAATAGCAATAACCTTGTAACCCTTCAAATTAAGATTAAAAAATAAAAAATGGAAAACAGTAATATAACAATCACAATAAAAACATTTGTTATACACCTCAAAATAAAATAATCACAATATGTACAACAATATAATATACCCACATAAAAACATAAGCAAGATACATGTATTTTAATATATTTTAAAATTTTAAAATGTATCTTGCTTATGTTTTTTATGTGGGTATATTATATTGTTGTACATATTGTGATTATTTTATTTTGAGGTGTATAACAAATGTTTTTATTGTGATTGTTATATTACTGTTTTCCATTTTTTATTTTTTAATCTTAATTTGAAGGGTTACAAGGTTATTGATATTGTCTATTTTGGGTTTGGCAATGGTATGGAGGTTAATACAGAGATATCTATTCTTATTTGGGATTTGCTCAAAATGGTTTGTGTTACATATGAGAGCTTTGTATATAGGGGTTTCCATGCCTACCAACTGCTGACCTGTGCAACAGGTGTTCACACTTTAGAAATTAATTAGCCTATCAGATTTAGTTTTATGTGTTCTATTGTCTTTATAAAGCAAGTGTTGTTAACATTTTAACATAGCCTGAGGAAACAGCCTGTGGTGGCTGAGAAACATGTTGCTGTTTTTAAAATAAAAGTTTTTAAATATACACTTGCTTTATCACAATTATTCTGCTCCTGTTTGGGGGCAGAGTGTGTGTGCTAGTCCTATCTTCCAAAGTGGTGATTTTCTGCATCCTGCAAATTGGATTCCACAGTCCACTAAGCGGCTGAGAGGTCCCAGTACTGCTAATATTGCACCTGGTGGTGCTTTGTTTCCTGTAAGTACAACCTTGAATACTTTTTTATCTGGTGTACAAACGTTACTGGGCTATGTGTGTGCCTTTTTTGCCCTTATAGGCATCATAGGATAGGCCCTCTCCAAGGATCATCTCTATCTGGCTGGAGACACCAGTGAGCTGGACCACTGTTTGATGTTCCAGGCTGCCACAATAGCACCATTTGGGTGCGCTACGCTTGTGAGTATATTTCCTATCCTGCTGATGTTTTGTATCCGACTGCCGTGACGTTACTAGGCCATGTTGGCGCCTCTGTGCTTCTTTTTCTTATACTATTAAAAACAGGGGCACTTTCATTCATTAAAATTTGCATTGAAACGCTTTTTTTAAATACTTACCTTTTTCTTTAGGAAACCTAGACCGGCGATCCTCCGCCCGCTTCTCATGCTGTACTTAGCATATCGATGATGAAACCGGCTTCCTCCAATCATTGTGTGGCCTCATGAGCCGGACGCTCCGGGGTGCACGCCATGATTAGATGAAACCCGTTTCATCATTGCTGTGCTAAGTACAGAGGAACTGCTGGAGGAGGATCGCAGGTCTGGGTTTCCTGAAGAAAAATGTAAGTATTTAAAAAAAAAAAAAAAAAAAAACGCTGCAATGTAAAGTTTAATGATTGCAAGTGCCTCTGTTTTTAATAGTCTTTTTAAAAACCGGACACTCATTCATTCATTCAACTTTACATTCACTTTAAGTGTACCATAATTGTGGTGACAGTTAAATTAAATTTAGACTTCCATATTTCAGAAAGAGCGTAATTAAAAAAAATAAATCCAGATTCTCTTAGTAAATGTAAATTTTTGGGGGGGACGCAGTAAAATTCATGTTTGATAACAATTGAGTGATAAGCAGATGGAGCACATACAAAATCCACTCAAGTAGTGGATTTTTTCATTTAGTTTTGTGCAATACTATTTAATGATACATAAGCATAAAAGTCTTCACACATACATACCCCTTTGCAGTGGCGTATTTAGGTTTTGTGCTGCCCTAGGCACCCAAAATTCTGCTGCCCCCGTCCCCCCGCCGCTCTAGGCCAAAATACGCCCCTGCCCCTTCCCAGTCCTGCCCTTTGTCATATACCATATCCCTTTAATTGTGCAACAAAACCTTTTTTTTCATTCATTAATATAACTTAAAACCTTTATTTACATAGCATTTTCATGTGTTTTGTTTTAAAAACTTTGCAAGCAATAATCTTTTGCTTCAAGTCTCAGACAGTGCTAACTTCTACAGTGGAATTTTGGATTGCTATCAAGTGCAACCCTTAAAGGGACAGTCTACACCAGAATTGTTATTGTTTTAAAAGATAGATAATCCCTTTTTTACCCATTCCCCAGTTTTGCATAACCAACACAGTTATATTTATATATTTTTTACCTCTGTGATTATCTTGTATCCGAGCCTCTGCAAACTGACCCTTTTTTCAGTTCTTTTAACAGACTTGCAGTTTAGCCAATCAGTGATAGCTCCCAGGTAACTTCACGTGCATAAGCACAGTGTTGTCTATATGAAATTCATGAACTAACACCCTCTAGTGGTGAAAAACCTGTTAAAATGAATTCTTAAGAGGCGGCCTTCAAGGTCTAAGAAATTAGCATATGAACCTCCTAGGTTAAGCTTTCAACTAAGAATACCAAGAGAACAAAGCAAAATTGGTGATAAAAGTAAATTGGAAATTTGTTTACAATTACATGCCCTATCTGGATCATGAAAGTTTATTTTGGACTAGACTGTCCCTTTAAGGGCACATGAAACCCAACATTTTTCTGTCTTGATTCAAACATAGGTTACAATTTTTAAAAAAGTTTTCAATTTACTTAAATGTACTTAATTGTATTCTTTAGTTGAAAGGATATGTAGATAGGTAGTGTGTACATTTCTGAGCAGTACATTCACAGCAAACACTGCTAGCACCTACTGTTCTTGCAAAGTATAATATAGTTATAATTAAAAATGCTGCCATGTATTGCTTGTTACATGCACTCTCCTACACCTTCCTATCTGCTTTTCAACATAGGATATCAAGAGAAGAAAATACATTTTATGATAGAAGTAAATTGGAAAGATTTTTAAAAATTGACACGATATCTAAATCATAAAAGAAAGGAATTGTATGTATTTTTATCTTAACTTGTAATATGAGCACACTGAGAGTGCTAATGCACGCTCTGCACTGTCTATTAAAAGTATAGGGTGCAGTAAAAAGTTTTGACCATGTTAAGATGCTTTTGTTAAGACATTTAGGCATCCACTTGTAATGCCAGAATGTGCATTATTCTTTGTGTGAGGTGGCACAAAAGATAACCTAACCCACAGTGCAAAATTCATAAAGCTGCGAGATGCAGCTTTATGTAGCTTCGGTATAGGCTCCCATAAGCGAGCCTGCAGCCAATAGTACACGCCAACTCTGAGTTGGCGCACCAAAATCACCCCGGACATGTCCAACCATGGTGATTGACAGCCTCTGCTGGTGCGTGATTGGCCATGCGCTAGCAAGGGGTGGCATTGCACCAGCAGCTGCTGGTGCAATGATAAATGCAGGCAGTGTATTACTGCCCACTTGCTGTGATACCAGGTGGACAGGTTCGCTGGAGCGAGCCTTGTCCTCCCAGGGCTTCTTATATATCAGCCATAGTGTTTAAGTCAGGTGCACTTTCCTTAGCCTACCTTAGTATTCTCTCATTTAAAGGGACAGTGCTCCAACAAAGGAGATAAAAAGAAAGATAGATTTATTGAAAGAAGGAAATTTAATTTTCTTAAAATTTTAGTCTCTATCTAAATCATAAAAGTTTAATGTTGACTTTCATGTATATGTAAGTATAAGCATCTTGTGATAAAATACAACTGATTATAGAACAATGATTCAGTTGTTCAGGAAAGATCTCTTTATAATATAATCCATTTGATTGCCTCAAAACAGGATTTAAGAAGGACCCTGAGGCCTCTATTTATCATAGTCTGGCGGACCTGATCCAACAGTGCGGATCAAGTCCGCCAGACCTCGCTGAATACGGCGAGCAATACACTCGCCGTATTCATCATTGCACCAGCAGCTCACAAGAGCTGCTGGTGCAACGCCGCCCCCTGCAGACTCACGGCCAATGGGCCGCCAGCAGGGGGGTGTCAATCAACCCGATCATACTCGATCGGGTTGATTTCCAGCGATGTCTGTCCGCCTGCTCAGAGCAGGCAAACAGGTTATGGAGCAGCGGTTTTTGTGTGCAGGCTCGCCAGAAACACGGGGCATCAAGCTCCATTCGGAGCTTGATAGATAGGCCCCTGTGTGTCATCCTAGCTATTACCCTGTGAAGTCATCCACTGCAAAGTATTGCTATACATAGATATTCATAGATTAAAAAAAATAAATGCTAGGAAGTCACATTGAGAAATGTTTGCAGACTCCTCTTCCCAATTCATCACCCTTGTGTTATCATATGTCTACATATAAATGTGGTGTTTTATTTAACTTTACAAGTTAATGAACCACTTGGCTGCCATTGAGAGCTTGTTGGTTCACTCTCTGCCAGCCAAAGGATTAATAGCATCTTCTTATTTAGAATTGTGTCTGTAAATGACAGTCCGTGCACCTGCAACTTATGATGCTGTTGCACAGAACTGGAATGAATAGAAATAGGGATCTGGCTTGAGAACATGCTGTAAATTTGGCTATGTTGTTATAGCATCATAGAATTGGATTTAAATGTTTACTATAAAAACAGTGAAATTGACCATTTTAGTCTGATTAAATTATCATGCTGTTTATTAAGGTAAAGTATGAATTGATGCAGAAAAACCTGGAATCAGTTTCAAAGCAACTAGAGGAAGCCCAGCAGCAAATCCAACTTCGTGAACTTAACACAGGCAGCTCATCAGGAGGTAATGAAAGATAACAGCTCAGCCCTTTTAATCCTTTGGTGCACATTGATCATACGTACAATGACAGACTCAGTGCCCTTTGGACAGGCAAAACAATAAATGCCTAGTATGTATCAGCTCCCTCTCTGTTTTTATATAGTTATTTTGTATTACAGGTGGGTATGTCTATCCAGAAGCATTTAGCAATTGATGTTTTTTTAACAACCATATCATTTTGTTTTTAATCATAATATTATTATTGCAGTGTAATAAATATACAAAAAATAGATGCAGTGTTAACTGTGTGGAAAGGACAAATGCCACGTATGCCATCAATATTCACTCTGGCATCGGACCACATACACATAACCACTTACCCCATGATACTTATGTGTTTCATGCAATAAGAGGCTTGTTCTACATAGTGTGATCTTACAAATATACATATATCACCCTCACTTTATGAAAGCATCTTTCCAGGATTTAAGATAGTGAACATATTTATAATGAGCATTGATTCCATTCGCATACGCTGCCGGCATTTATCATTGCACAAGCATTTCTAGTGAAATGCTTGTGCAATGCAGCCCCTTGCACATTTGCAGCCAATCAGCCGCTAGCAGGGGGTGTCAATTAACCTGATCGTATCCAATCAGGCTGATTGCTGTCTCAGAGGTGGCGGACGAGTTAAGGAGCAGCGGTCTTAAGACCATTGCTTCTTAACACTTGTTTCCGGTGAGCCTGAAGGCTTGCACGGAAACAGATGCATACGGGGCTTGTTAAATCGGCCCCCATAAGTGAAACATTATTCCTTTCCTTAAACTGATACGTTGTTATTTCGAATGAATAAGTAAATATGATTAGTGAGACATATAGCAACATATTGCTTAAGAGGTTCTGGGAGAATATATTTGTTTTTATATACTACCCCTAACAAGAAATTAATTTTTATTCTATGAGCTCTGTATTATTTTTTAAACATATTTGTTCATAGCAATTCTACTGGAAGGCTAAGCATTGTAAAATAATGATAATGCAAATTACACACTACATTTTCTATCCTCCAATGAGAAACTTACTACCCCCACAAGTAGATATAGTTAACACAAAGGGGCCCATTTAACAAGCTCCGTAGACCGCTGCTCCATAACCCTGTCCGCCTGCTCTGAGCAGGTGGACAGGAATCGCCAGAAATCAACCCGATCGAGTACGATCGGGTTGATTGACACCCCCCTGCTGGCGGCCGATGGGCCACGTGTCTGCAGGGTGCGGCGTTGCACCAGCAGCTCTTGTGAGCTGCTGGTGCAATGCTGAATACGGAGAGCGTACTGCTCTCCGTATTCAGCGAGGTCTTGCGGACCTGATCTGCACTGTCAGATCAGGTCCGCAAGACCTTTTTTAAATAGGAGCCAGTGTATGCAATCCATTTATAATTAATTGTATAGTCTCATACAAGAATCATTATAACATTTTACACAAACATACACACACGCATTCCCGTACAGACTCACACTTACACAAGCACACACACATGCACATACACACACACGTAGGCACACATGCATACACGTACACACACACACTCTCAAAGGCACCCACTTGCAGGCACACATACACAGGCACACATGCATGCATGCATGCATGCACACACAAAGACATATGCATGCATGTGAACACACACACATACATATACACATTTCTCCAACATTGGTGTGTCTGGTCCACGGCGTCATCCATAACTTGTGGGAATATTCTCTTCCCAACAGGAAATGGCAAAGAGCACAGCAAAAGCTGTCCATATAGTCCCTCCCAGGCTCCGCCCCCCCAGTCATTCTCTTTGCCGCTCTGAACAAGTAGCATCTCCACGGAGATGGTGAAGAGAAAGCGCGATTGCTCTGTTTTAAACACTATAGAGCAGGAGGGCGCTGATGATAATTTTTTTGTCATACCCTCACACCAATCTGAAGTGGCAATGAGGGAGGTTTTGTCAGACGGGGAAATTTCTGATACAGGAAGAATTTCTCAGCAGGCAGAACCTGATGTTGTGACATTTAAATTTAAATTAGAGCATCTCCGCGCTTTACTTAAGGAGGTGCTATCTACTCTGGATGATTGTGACAATCTGGTCATCCCAGAAAAATTGTGCAAGATGGACAAGTTCCTTGAGGTCCCGGTGCACCCTGATGCTTTTCCGATTCCCAAACGGGTGGCGGACATAGTGAATAAGGAGTGGGAGAAGCCAGGCATACCTTTTGTCCCTCCTCCTATATTTAAGAAATTATTCCCTATGGTCGACCTCAGAAAGGACTTATGGCAAACAGTCCCTAAGGTCGAGGGGGCGGTTTCTACACTAGCCAAACGCACGACCATTCCTATTGAGGACAATTGTGCTTTCAAAGATCCTATGGATAAAAAATTGGAGGGTTTGCTTAAAAAGATTTTTGTACAGCAAGGTTACCTCCTTCAACCTATTTTGTGTATTATTCCTGTCACTACAGCGGCGTGGTTCTGGTTCAAAGAACTAGAAAAGTCGCTCAGTAGGGAGACTCCGTATGAGGAAGTCATGGACAGAATTCACGCACTTAAGTTAGCTAATTCTTTTATTTTAGATGCCGCTTTGCAGTTAGCGAGATTAGCGGCGAAAAATTCAGGGTTTTCAATTGTGGCGCGCAGAGCGCTCTGGCTAAAGTCTTGGTCAGCGGATGTATCTTCCAAGACAAAATTGCTTAATATACCTTTCAAAGGTAAGACCCTTTTTGGGCCAGAATTGAAAGAAATTATTTCAGACATCACTGGGGGAAAGGGCTATGCTCTCCCACAAGATAGGCCTTTCAAGGCTAAGAATAAGTCCAATTTTCGTTCCTTTCGCAATTTCAGGAACGGATCGGCCTCCAACTCTGCAGCCTCTAGACAAGAGGGTAACGCTTCCCAGACTAAACCAGCTTGGAAACCGATGCAAGGCTGGAACAAGGGTAAACAGGCCAAGAAGCCTGCTGCTGCTGCCAAGACAGCATGAAGGGGTAGCCCCCGATCCGGCACCAGATCTAGTAGGGGGCAGACTCTCTCTCTTTGCTCAGGCTTGGGCAAGAGATGTTCAGGATCCCTGGGCACTAGAAATAGTCTCTCAGGGTTATCTTCTAGAATTCAAGGAACTACCCCCAAGGGGAAGGTTCCACATGTCTCACTTATCTTCAAACCAAATAAAGAGACAGGCATTCTTACATTGTGTAGAAGACCTGTTAAAGATAGGAGTGATACACCCAGTTCCAACTGTGGAACAAGGTCAGGGGTTTTACTCAAATCTGTTTGTAGTTCCCAAAAAAGAGGGAACTTTCAGACCAATTCTGGATTTAAAAATTCTAAACAAATTTCTCAGAGTTCCATCGTTCAAAATGGAAACCATTCGAACAATTTTACCCACAATCCAGGAGGGTCAATTTATGACTACCGTGGATTTAAAGGATGCGTATCTACATATTCCTATCAACAAAGATCATTATCAGTTCCATAAGGTTCGCCTTTCTGGACAAGCATTACCAGTTCGTGGCTCTCCCATTCGGGCTAGCCACTGCTCCAAGGATTTTCACAAAGGTGCTCGGGTCCCTTCTAGCGGTTCTAAGACCAAGGGGTATTGCAGTGGCACCTTACCTGGACGACATTCTAATCCAAGCGTCGTCTCTTTCCAAAGCAAAGACTCATACAGACATTGTTCTAGCCTTTCTCAGATCTCACGGGTGGAAGGTGAACGTAGAAAAGAGTTCCCTGTCTCCGTCGACAAGAGTTCCCTTCTTGGGAACAATAATAGATTCTTTAGAAATGAAGATTTTCCTGACAGAGGTCAGAAAGTCAAAGCTTCTAAACGCTTGTCAAGTTCTTCACTCTAATCTGCAGCCTTCAATAGCTCAGTGCATGGAAGTAGTAGGGTTGATGGTTGCAGCAATGGACATAGTTCCTTTTGCTCGAATTCATCTAAGACCATTACAACTGTGCATGCTCAAGCAGTGGAATGGGGACTATACAGACTTGTCTCCAATGATTCAAGTAGACCAGATGACCAGAGACTCACTCCGTTGGTGGTTGACCCAGGATCACCTGTCCCAGGGAATGAGTTTCCGCAGACCAGAGTGGGTCATCGTCATGACCGACGCCAGTCTATTAGGCTGGGGCGCGGTCTGGGATTCCCTGAAAGCTCAGGGTCTATGGTCTCGGGAAGAGTCTCTTCTCCCAATAAACATTCTGGAACTGAGAGCGATATTCAATGCTCTCCGGGCTTGGCCTCAACTAGCGAAGGCCAGATTCATAAGATTCCAGTCAGACAACATGACAACTGTTGCTTACATCAACCATCAGGGGGGAACAAGGAGTTCCTTGGCGATGAGAGAGGTGTCCAAAATCATCAAATGGGCGGAGGATCACTCCTGCCACCTATCTGCAATCCACATCCCAGGAGTAGACAACTGGGAGGCGGATTATCTGAGTCGTCAGACTTTCCATCTGGGGGAGTGGGAACTTCACCCGGAGGTGTTTGCCCAGTTGACTCAATTATGGGGCATTCCAGACATGGATCTGATGGCGTCTCGTCAGAACTTCAAGGTTCCTTGCTACGGGTCCAGATCCAGGGATCCCAAGGCGACTCTAGTGGATGCATTAGTGGCGCCTTGGTCCTTCAACCTAGCTTATGCGTTTCCACCGTTCCCTCTCCTTCCCAGGCTGGTAGCCAGGATCAAACAGGAGAAGGCCTCTGTGATTCTGATAGCTCCTGCATGGCCACGCAGGACTTGGTATGCAGACCTGGTGAATATGTCATCGGCTCCACCATGGAAGCTACCTTTGAGACAGGATCTTCTAGTACAAGGTCCATTCGAACTTCCAAATCTAGTTTCTCTGCAGCTGACTGCTTGGAAATTGAACGCTTGATTTTATCCAAGCGCGGGTTTTCGGATTCAGTGATAGATACTCTGGTCCAAGCCAGAAAACCTGTGACTAGAAAGATTTACCATAAAATATGGAAAAGATATATCTGTTGGTGTGAATCCAAGGGATTCTCATGGAGTAAGATTAAAATTCCCAGGATCCTCTCCTTTCTCCAAGAAGGTTTGGATAAGGGATTGTCAGCGAGTTCTCTAAAAGGACAGATTTCTGCTCTATCTGTCTTGTTACACAAACGACTGGCAGCTGTTGCAGATGTTCAAGCTTTTGTACAGGCTTTGGTCAGGATCAAGCCTGTTTACAGACCTTTGACTCCTCCCTGGAGTCTAAATTTAGTTCTTTCAGTTCTTCAAGGGGTTCCGTTTGAACCCTTACATTCCATAGATATCAAGTTATTATCTTGGAAAGTTCTATTCTTGGTTGCTATTTCTTCTGCTAGAAGAGTTTCTGAATTATCTGCTTTGCAGTGTGATCCACCCTATCTGGTGTTCCATTCAGATAAGGTGGTTTTGCGTACCAAGCCTGGTTTTCTTCCAAAAGTTGTTTCCAACAAGAATATTAACCAGGAAATAGTTGTTCCTTCTTTGTGTCCGAATCCAGTTTCAAAGAAGGAACGTTTGTTACACAATTTAGATGTAGTTCGTGCTTTAAAGTTCTATTTAGAAGCAACAAAGGATTTCAGACAAACTTCTTCTTTGTTTGTCGTTTATTCCGGTAAGAGGAGAGGACAAAAAGCTACTGCTACCTCTCTTTCTTTCTGAAAAGCATCATCCGATTGGCTTATGAGACTGCCGGACGGCAGCCTCCTGAACGAATCACAGCTCACTCTACCAGGGCTGTGGCTTCCACATGGGCCTTTAAGAACGAGGCTTCTGTTGATCAGATATGTAAGGCAGCGACTTGGTCTTCTCTGCACACTTTTGCCAAATTCTACAAATTTGATACTTTTGCTTCTTTGGAGGCTATTTTTGGGAGAAAGGTTTTGCAAGCCGTGGTGCCTTCTGTTTAGGTAACCTGATTTGCTCCCTCCCTTCATCCGTGTCCTAAAGTTTTGGTATTGGTTCCCACAAGTTATGGATGACGCCGTGGACCGGACACACCAATGTTGAAGAAAACAGAATTTATGCTTACCTGATAAATTACTTTCTCCAATGGTGTGTCCGGTCCACGGCCCGCCCTGGTTTTTTAATCAGGTTTGAAAAATTTCTTTCTCTATACACTACAGTCACCACGGCACCCTATAGTTTCTCCTTTTTTCTCCTAACCGTCGGTCGAATGACTGGGGGGGCGGAGCCTGGGAGGGACTATATGGACAGCTTTTGCTGTGCTCTTTGCCATTTCCTGTTGGGGAAGAGAATATTCCCACAAGTTATGGATGACGCCGTGGACCGGACACATAGTTGGAGAAAGTAATTTATCAGGTAAGCATAAATTCTGTTTTTCCCCACACACACTTTTTGTCTTCATTAAATGGAGCAGCCTGTAAAGGGTAACTGCTCTATATAACTGAAACACTGAAAGGACCCTGAAGGCTCCTGCTTTTTAGTATTGAGGCACCATTCCACTCACAAAGCACACAAAAAATTTTAAAGTGTGTGATATGTGTAAATTATCATTATTTGGTAATTGTTTTGTCCATTACCAGTACTGATATTTATAAAAAAGAAGCATATTAAATATGTTTTTTTACTATTTTATGTTAAATATTCATCCCATGTTTAATGTAGGTGAAGAGTGGCAGATACGTTTTGACTGTGCTCAGACCGAAATCAACTTTTTGAGGAAAAGGCTTACACAATTTGAAGAAAGGCTTGAATCAGAAAAAACATACAGGAAAGAACTGGAGCAAAAGGTGAGCACATGTTTAATTGAAAAAGAGAAATATACCTCATTCATTTGAAAACTGCACCCGTGACCCTACCATCTCTGGCCTCTGTTCCAATCCATTAGAATTTACTGCATGAAAAGTTCTATTTCAACTTTGGGTGTTTGTGTTTTGTTTTTCTATGGCATTTATTAGTTTTTGTGAAATATACCCTAGACCTTCACTAAAGCAAAATAAATATAGTAATAGCAAAATTGAAATATAGTGAATAATTGGCTCAGGATTGATTATAACTACCTAGTGTTACTGTATTTTTTATACATTTTTTTTCCATGAAGTGTGCAATTAAAGGGACATAGTATTCATATGCTAAATCACTTGAAACTGATACAGTATAACTGTAAAAAGCTGACAGGAAAATATCACCTGAGCATCTCTATGTAAAAAAGGAAGATATTTTCATGGCCCTTTGATAATTCTTTTTCATTTTATGTAATCTTTAAATTTACATTTTTAAATGTCCAAATGGTTAATTGCAATCATATGTGATTATATTTTATTTGTGTAAGCTTTATAGTTTAATAGGCTATTTTAGCTTTATTTTCAACTTGGTATTAGCCTATAAAATAACTGTGCTTACTAATACGCGTACTGAAAAAGAACAGCCAACATATGCCATTTGAAACTGGCAAAAATGTTTTTTCACATGGTAAATACAAACACTGACTAAACAGGTTAAAGTCAAATAAAGTAGACACATTTGAACTAATTTTGTCTGAAATTCATTCATTAATTAAACAAACTAATAGACAAATATAAAAAATTAATTTATTTTCCCCTATCTATTAAATAGAGAAACCAAAGAAGCAAAATGTTGTATTTTAGTTTATAAACACATTACAAGTATCTAAATGACCAGTTTCATGTGATATTTGATGTTTTAATGCACATGATAAGATCTATAAAATAGCTTGTACTTCTGACTCACGTACAGTATTGACATATGCTGCCCTGGAATATGCCCGTAAAGTGTATATGTAGTTCACTTAGGGCCCGATGATCCAAAGCTCTCTGGGCTTGTGAGATTATTAAAGTGAATGTAAAGTTAACTATATAAGCAAAAGTGAAACGATAATATTGAAAAAAATGAATGAGAGTTTCATTCATGAAAATGTTAGTATATACTTATCTTCAGAGATATTTCCCTATAAACACTACACGGCTAATAGCTGAAGCTCCGGTCGCCATTTTCAGAATTTGCTTGACAGATGAATCATCTGCAATCAACTAATCGTTGTCTCCCCCCAGGCATTGACGTTTGTGCAAAGGGGCAGAACTGGGTGGGGGGGGTGGGGGGGGGGGACAACGATTAGTTGATTGCAGATGATTCATCTGTCTATCAAATTCAGAAAATGGCGACTGGAGCTTCAGCTTTTAGCCGTGTAGCGTTTATAGGGAAATATCTCTGAAGATAAGTATCTACTAATGATTTCATGAATGAAACTCTCATTCATTTTTTAAATACTATCGTTTTACTTCTGCTTATATAGCTAACTTTACATTCACTTTAACCCTTTGAGTGCTAAGCTGAATTTAATATTTTTCAGTTTTTTACTATTTTCAAAAAACATTTTTTTTTACTTTTTTAATTCTTCCCCCAGATCCCCCAGATCCCCAAGCCCCGGCGATGCCTGTCACTATGCAGGCCCGATCGCCGGGGTAGGAGCGGGTGGGGGCCCCCAGATTGCAAAAAAGTTTGAGATTGCATTATGGAAAAAGTAACTTTGAAATTTGTCAGAAAAAAACATATCACTCATATAATCATATGAGTGAAATATTTTTTTCTGACAAATATTAAAGTTACTTTTTCCCTGTAGCATGTGACAGCCATCAGCTAATTGCAGATGTATATACTTAATAGGACATAATACTCATGCTAAATCACTTGAAACTGATGCAGTATAACAGTAAAAAGCTGACAGGAAAATATCACCTGAGCATCTCTATGTAAAAAAGAAAGATATTTTACCTCACAATCTCCTCAGCTCAGCAGAGTAAGTTCTGTGTAAAAAGTTATACTCAGCTGTTGCTTAGCTGCAAGTAAAAAAAAAAAAAATGAAGAAATGAACAGCAGCCAATCAGCATCAACAGTACTGAGGTCATGAACTCTTTTACTGTGATCTCATGAGATTTCACTTAACTCTCATGAGATTTCATAGTAAACTTCCTTAAACATGAATAGGGAAATAACATGAGTGTGCACGAAAGCTCACTCCTTCGGCCATCCCGGGACAGGCATACTGAGATGCTGCTTAAAGTCCTTTGCAATGGGTTTTAAATACTTAGGACATTTTGAGGTAAAATATCTTTCTTTTTTACATAGAGATGTTCAGGTGATATTTTCTAGTCAGCTTTTGTACAGCTATGCTGCATCACTTTCAAGTGTGTCAACATTTGGGTATCATGGCCCTTTAAATACTCTAAATTCTTGCACATGCTCAGTAGGAGCTGGTGCCTCAGAAAGCATGGATATAAAAAAGATTGTGCACATTTTAATAAAGTAAATGAAAACTTTTTTTTAACTGCATGTTTATCTGAATTATGAAAGTTTCATTTTTGACTTTAGTTTCCATTTAAGGCCAATGAAGTGGACCACAATAACACAATATTGTATGCTTTCTTTCCAGTAAATATTGCAGTTACATCTTATGATAAGATAGACAATGCAAAGCATTATATACAAGCGCTTGCAGCTAGCAGTAGTGATTTTGAAAGGCATTTAACATTATTGATGAAATACAAATCATTTTCCAAAACCTTCAGAGACCAACTTAAATTACAAAGCTTGCCCAAGCCTGTATTATACCTGATTTATCTGAAATTTTCAATTCACATGAAGTATGTTAGGTTTCTCTCATAAGACAGCGCTGTAGGATTGTCTCAGATATATGTTCTTATTAATGCTCAAACTCCAGATTGAACCCAATAAAATATGATGCCATTAACGGTGCCTTTATGCAGGATTCTCAGTGGGTGTTTTTGCATGCATCATATTTCTCGTTTAAATTTCATCTGGAAGATAAATTATTCTCAGCACACAGAATGGCAGCTGCTGAGATTTCAGAGTGGGCAGGGAATGTTTCATAAGTTCATTACTAAACCCATATATCCCTATCTGAGTGGTTACTACAATTTATGTCTTGAATATCAATATTCACTGACAGAAATAGCCAATATTTTGACCATCTAACAGATGACAATATGTCCTTGAGTGCCACCGTCAGTTCCTGACACCCTGTGGGATAGTACAGGGTTAATACTTTAGTTATCAAGCTGTAGCATGCATTCATATCTGATGCATATTCTATATTTTCAGTAAGCTTTGTGTTCTCTATTATCTGTAGAATAGATAAGGAACTTTCTTTCTCTTAGTATAAAACATTTTTCAAACCGATTTAACTTGTAAAATAAATAATATGGAAACACATGTTAAGAGAATGTATTTGGTATTTTTGTAATTTAATCTAAACGTGATGAATACAACAAGGGTCACATCAAATAAACAGTAATAAAATACATTATAGTTCACAAAAGGAATTATTTTAATTGAATTTACATTAACTAAATATGTTGGAATAATAAATAACAGCTTTAAACATAGCCCATCAACATTTGTATAGTTGCTGTGTCTGTATAATCTGTAAGAGACAACTTGCTTGTTTTTTTATTACAATGCCATGAATGAAAATATTCCTTTGTTTAGGTTAATGTATAGCATTAGCAATTTTAAAATAGATTCCCAAAACTTAAGATTCCCTCGTAGGCTAAAATTTAAGAAAATAGGTTTTACCTTTTTGTAACCCCTATTTGATTCTTCTAAAAACCTCTTAAACCAGAGATAATGAGATGACATAGATTTGTGTAATCTGTAAAAATCATTCCCAATAGAACCAGGAGACCTCACCAAAAAGACTGTATAGGTAAAAGAAACAAACAAAATCCACATATCCTAAGGTTTTACCAACTTTAGGTGTCATAATCTATTTTTGTAGTAAGTTAGTACCCCTACATACATTTGATGAAGTCTTACCAAAGTACAGCAGGTCTGCAAATATCACCAAACTAGGAACAGATGGTAAATTTAGTCTACTCTATAGGGGCTGCGGAAGCACCTGGAACATGTGTTTCTTGTGACATTTAAAAGGAACAAAACAGTCCAATTTTGTACATAAATCAACAATTTGTACATAAATCAATATTATCACTATGTTAATGCTCTAATCCGTACAGAATAAGTGTTGAAAAAATGAAAGATGTAATCCTGGAAAGCAACCGGTATTTGTCTTATTTTTTAAATTCTCATAAAAACCAGAACCCCCTTTACATTTTTTATATACTATCAGATAATAGAATCCCAATTTCAAAAATCTCTTATATTGTATGACACTGTTATAATCTGTATTGCAAATAGTTTAAGTAATAAAGTTAGTGGAGTGTATCTCTTGTCAGTATTGCTTTACCATACCGATCTCCGGGACTTATTTTAATACCTCAAGCACTCCTTATAATATCATCTGCCTGTTCCCGGCAGTATCCTGTACGTGTACCTGTAACAGCCGGATGCTCTCTTGGGGTTCAGAAACCTCCTTACACTGCTTGAGCTGCTGCTGGATGCCAACACTATTCCCGGAGTATGTCTGTATTCCCCTATGGGCTGAGAAATTACTCAGCATGCATTCCTTGCAATCTCCAGGTCGAGGCATTGCTGCAATACCCTGAAAGCGACTGGAAGCGATCCCTTCAAGCGCTTGAAACCCTAGAGAACGTGCCATGCATGTCCTTGGTCCTTAACAACCGTTTTTTTGTAGGACGTGCCTGGTCATTAAGGGGTTAAAGGAACATGAAACCCAAACTTTTTCTTTCATGATTTAGATAGAGAATACAATTTTAAACAGCATTCCAATTTACTTCTATTATCTAATTTGCTTTATTATTTAGGTAATTTTTGTTGAAGAAATAGCAATGCACATGGGTGAGCAATCACATGAGGCTTCTATGTGCAGCTGCCAATCAGCAGCTACTGAGCCTATTTAGATATTCTTTTCAACAATGGATATCAAGACAATGAAGCAAAATAGATATTAGAAGTATATTAGAAAGCTGTTTAAAATTGCATGCTCGTTCTGAATCATGAAAGAAAAAAATAATCGGGTTCCATGTCCCTTTAATGTAACCAGTTTCATGCAAAGAAATATTTATATAGCTGCTTTTCATATAAATTAGATATTTTTGTTCAATGTTCCTTTAATGACATTTCATAGATATTTGTATCCTGATACATAGAAGTACTTTCATGTAAAAGTTGTATTTTGTGCTCTGCATTAAACAGTAAACATTGTGAATATTTAATACAGTCAGAGTACTATGTACTTTAAAACAGAAATGCTTATTAAGAGCCTAGAAACCATTACCAAAGCTTATATAACTTAGTTCTAATTTGCACCTAGAGAATTATAAAGCTTCAAACATACCATTCGTTCAGCAATAATACTTTTAAACAAGGTCATTTTCACCAATATAAATAAGAAAGATTTTAATACATTAAAATATAATTAAAATGCAACCTATTTTCGGAGAATGTGCAAAAGAAAACATCCTTTTTGGCTTCAGATGCTTATTCTCTAATTACAGGCCTCATTAACTCAACGTTTTGCTTATTTAATGCAACTCTATAATGACAATAGTTTTTCATTCTCACAATGAATACTAACTTCATGACCCAAAGCCTTATGGGATCATCTTAGTCTCTCTTTGGTTTTCTTATTAGTAACAAATTTCAATAATGTATTTTTTTTCATAGACTGCTCATTGCCCTTAATGATTTTTTCATATACACTTGCCCTAAAGGCTTGAACTATTTTTGTCCATCTTGGGCATATTGTTGTTATGTAATATTTAGTTTTTTTATGAACTGTAAATGTGTTGTATGTGTGAACTAAATTGCTTAAAGATTTAATATACAGTAAATAAATACTCAATGTAATGATATATTAAAAGGAAAGATAAGCCAGAGAACACTATATGAAAGTATATATTTTTTTAAATTATATTAGTTTGAATATAAATAAAAAAGTGTAAAGTTTTATTTTCTATAAAGTAATGGGCACCACCATGTTGAAACCTAGGCTTTCCTTATCTATTTTTTTTCTGCTGAGGACAATAAAAGACATAGCAATGGGATGTAGATTTGTTGGGCCTTTAAATTCTGATAGGTAAATTACTTTAACATTGGTATATTCCACACAGTCATTGTTTATGCACTTTATCTGTTTCTAAGTGTACTCAGCCGAAATTATTAGAATAAGAAATTTAGGGGTTGATTCCAATCTATCGTGCAATTTTTTTTTTTGGTGGGTTTTCATCAAAAAAGGTCACGTTTCATTTTGACGTGATACCATTGCTGCTTATTAAGTTCAACACCTTTAAAGCACTTGATAAAGTCCAGAAATTGGAATCTATTTATCAAGCCGTCAACCGCAAATATGCTGAAATTCCGCAGTGTATTTGTGGCAAACCTGATGCGCCTTAGTTATCAAACCCTACAAACCGGCAAAAGTAGAATTTGATGACGTAACATATGATCCACCGGACTCAGTCCGACACAGATCGATGCTTACGTCACTACAGATGTTCCGAACGCAAGTTCGGCACAATCTGACTACTTTTGGAAGTTATCAAATAACTACCAGGTACGCTCGGCACTATTTCGGCCCAGCGTACCTGGTTTTTAATCCGCCGCCCTAGAGGTGGCGGATGCCATAGGAATCAATGGGAGTCGGAAAGCAGCGAAAGCTTATGTTCGCTGCTGCCCGATATCCCATTGATTCCTATGGGAATGTTTACACCTAACACCCTAACATGTACCCCGAGTCTAAACACCCCTTATCTGCCCCCCTACACCGCCGCCACCTACTTTATACTTATTAAACCCTAATCTGTCGCCCCGACACCGCCGCCACCTAAATAAAAGTTATTAACCCCATCCCACCATTTCCGGACCCCGCCGCAACTAAATAAACTTATTAACCCCTAAAGCGCCGCTCCCGGAGACCACCGCCACCTACATTATACTTATTAACACCTAATCTTACGCCCCCTTCACCGCCGCCACCTACATTATATTTATTAACCCCTAATCTGCCCCATTACACCGCCGCCACCTACCTACATTTATTAACCCCTAATCTGCCGCCCCCAACGTCGCCAACACTATATTAAATTTATTAACCACTAAACCTAAGTCTAACCCTAACACCCCCTAACTTAAATATAATTTAAATATATCTAAATAAATATTACTATCATTAACTAAATAATTCATATTTAAAACTAAATGCTTACCTATAAAATAAACCCTAAGCTAGCTACAATATAACTAATAGTTACATTGTAGCTAGCTTAGGGTTTATTTTTATTTTACAGGCAACTTTGTATTTATTTTAACTAGGTAGAATAGTTATTAAATAGTTATTAACTATTTAATAACTTCCTAGTTAAAATAAAGACAAATATACCTGTAAAATAAAACCTAACCTATGTTACAATTACACCTAACACTACACTATAATTAAATTAATTCCCTAAACTAAATACAATTAAATACAATTAAAAAAATTGATCTAAAGTACTAAAAACAAACAAACACTAAATTACAGAAAATAATAAAATAATTACACGATTTTTAAACTAGTTACACCTAATCTAATCCCCCCCCAAAATAAAAAAAGCCCTACCCTACACTAGATTACAAATAGCCCTTAAAAGGGCCTTTTGCGGAGCATTGCCCCAAAGTAATCAGCTTTTTTACCTGTAAAAAAAAATTACAACCCCCCCAACATTAAAACCCACCACCCACGCAACCAACCCTACTCTAAAAACCACCCAATCCCCCATTAAAAAACCTAGCACTAACCCCTTGAAGATCACCCTACCTTGAGAAGTTTTCACCCAAACGGGCCGAAGTCCTCCACGAAGCCGGCAGAAGTGGTCCTCCAGACAGGCAGAAGTGGTCCTCTAGACGGGAAGAAGTCTTCATCCAGGCGACATCTTCTATTTTCATCCATCCGGTGCGGAGCGGCTCTATCTTCAAGACATCCAATGCGGAGCATCTTCTTCTTTCGACGTCTTCTTGCTGAATGAATGTTCCTTTAAATGACATCATCCAAGATGGCGTCCCTTGAATTCCGATTGGCTGATAGAATTCTATCAGCCAATCGGAATTAAGGTAGGAAAAATCCTATTGGCTGATGCAATCAGCCAATAGGATTGAAGTTCAATCCTATTGGCTGATGCAAGCTCACATTCTATTGTCTGATTGGAACAGCCAATAGAATGCGAGCTCAATCCTATTGGCTGATTGCATCAGCCAATAGGATTTTTCCTACCTTAATTCCGATTAGCTGATAAAATTCTCTCAGCCAATCGGAATTCAAGGGACGCCATCTTGGATGACGTCATTGAAAGGAACATTCATTCAGCAAGAAGATGTCAAAAGAAGAGGATGCTCTGTGTCGGATGTCTTGAAGATGGAGCCGCTCTGCGCCAGATGGATGAAGATAGAAGATGCCGTCTGAATGAAGACTTCTGCCCGTCTGAAGGACCACTTCTGCCCGTCTGGAGGACCACTTCTGCCGGCTTCGTGGAGGACTTCAGCCCAGTTGGGTGAAGACTTCTCAAGGTAGGGTGATCTTCAAGGGGTTAGTGTTCGTTTTTTTTTAAGGGGGGATTGGGTGGGTTTTAGAGTAGGGTTGGGTGTGTGGGTGGTGGGTTTTAATGTTGGGGGGGGTTGTAATTTTTTTTTTCCAGGTTAAAGAGCTGATTACTTTGGGGCAATGCCCCGCAAAAGGCCCTTTTAAGGGCTATTTGTAATTTAGTGTAGGGTAGGGCTTTTTTATTTTGGGGGGCTTTTTTATTTTGTTAGGGTGATTAGATTAGGTGTAATTAGTTTAAAAATCTTGTCATTATTTTATTATTTTCTGTAATTTTTTTAATTGTATTTAATTTTATTTAGTTTAGGGAATTAATTTAATTATAGTGTAGTGTTAGGTGTAATTGTAACTTAGGTTTTATTTTGCAGGTAAATTTATCTTTATTTTAACTAGGTAGTTATTAAATAGTTAATAACTATTTAATAACTATTGTACCTAGTTAAAATAAATACAAACTTGCCTGTAAAATAAAAATAAACCCTAAGCTAGCTACAATGTAACTATTAGTTATATTGTAGCTAACTTAGGGTTTATTTTATAGGTAAGTATTTAGTTTTAAATAGGAATCATGTAGTTAAAGGGACAGTCAACACCAACATTTTTCTTATTTAAAAAGATAGATAATCCCTTTATTACCCATTCCCCGTTTTTGCATAACCAACACAGTTATATTAATATACTTTTTACCTCTGTGATTACCTTGTATCTAAGCCTTTGCAGACAACCTCCTTATCTAAGTGCCTTTGACAGACATGCAGTGTAGTCAATCAGTGAAGACTCCTAAATAACTTCACGGGAGTGAGCCCAATGTTATCTATATGACACATGTGAACTAGCACAGTCTAACTGTGAAAAACTTTCGAAATGCTCTGAGCTAGGAGGTGGTTTTCAACGGTTTAGAAATCAGTTTGAGCCTAGCTAGGTTTAGCTTTTCAAAAATACCACCAAGGGAACAAAGCAAATTTGATGATAAAAGTAAATTGGAAAGTTGTTTAAAATTGCATGCCCTATCTGAATCATGAAAGTTTAGTTTTGACTTTACTGTCCCTTTAATGAAAGTAATATTTATTTAGATTTATTTAAATTATATTTAAGTTAGGGTGTGTTAGGGTTAGGGTTAGACTTAAGTTTAGTGGTTAATAAATTTAATATAGTGTCGGCGATGTTGGGGGCGGCAGATTAGAGGTTAATAAATGTAGGTAGGTGGCGGCAGTGTAGGGGGGGCAGATTAGGGGTTAATAATATAATGTAGCTGGCGGAGGTGTAGGGGGCGGCAGATTAGGGGTTAATAAGTATAATGTACGTGGCGGTGGGCTCTGGGAGCGGCAGTTTAGGGATTAATAATTGTATTTAGTTGCGGCGGGGTCCGGGAGCGGCATTTTAGGGGTTAATACATTTATTAGAGTTGCGGGGGGTCCGGGAGCGGCGGTTTAGGAGCTAAACACTTTATTAGAGTTGCGGTGGGCTCCGGGAGTGGCGGGATAGGGGGTAAACAGTATAGTATGGTGTGGGTGTTTAGTGACAGGGTACCAAGAAAGCTGTAAAAAAGCTGAAGAGCAGCAAGATCAATGACTGTTAGTTAACAACAGTCCGCTGCTCATCGCTCCGTACTTGGTGCGCGGCTTTTTGACAGCTTTTTTGATAATTATGGAGAACGTATTCAGGTCCGCAGCAGCAATGTTAGGCGATCTTAGGCGAGAGTATTGGTGCCGGCGAATGAAAGAAAGTCGACGCTTTGATAAATAGATGCCATAGTCTTTATGGTCTTTTTATGCAAGTGTTTCAGACAATTTTGAATAATTATATTATGTTACACATGTGCAAGACACCCTGAAAGGGCCACAGACAACATTTTGCTGGTGTATTTTTATACATGGTAGATTCATTAAAACTCTATTCATCTTTTCTATTGTATAGTCTGTCTGCAGTGGGCAGGCCACACATTTTCTTATGCATATGTATTTAATACGTGCAATCACATATAATTAATGGGATCTGCAGGAAAAGTGAGAAAATGGAATTCATGATCACATCTATAAAAGGTGTGTTTCTAATGCACACTCATATTCCCATAATTGTCAGTTTCAGTACTGTTGTCTTATTAATGGCATTTCAATCAGAATTGTATCTTTGTGACCAGAATTTTATCATTTGCCGCTTCGTCTTGTTTGTTGGTGAGATTGTGGGTTTTTAAAAAAGTGCAACAATAGTGTTTTTTTTTTTTTTTTAAAAAGTATATTAATCCTAAATTTGTGTTGCCATCTTCTTATAGTAATAGAAATTGTGTAAAGACAAACCCCATTCTGGACAGTGTGTTTTTTTAGGTTTGGCCAAAAAATTTGGCTATATTATTGCAAAGGAGGAAACCTCCTACTTAATGGTTTTGATGATTTACAGTATGAGAACTGTTAAAATCCAGCAGTGTTAGAAGATGAGATAGTTTGCAGCCCCTTTCTTCCAATATAAACAAATTTCCTGTAGTGCTCTTCATGATTTAAAAATGTAAATCTCGCCAAACAAGAAGACTGTGCTCAGTTTTACCCATCATGCCTATTTACAAATGACATTAAGATTGTTTACCTGTTATCAGGATGGTTTTGCATTACAATAGGTTAATCTCACATGTAAATGATGACTGCCCTTACATACTGCACAAAGGGGTTAATGTAAAATAACTATAATGTAGCCTTAAGAGGCGTGAAACAGCCATTGTATATGTCAGTTGCAGTTGGATTCCATGTTATACTCCTGATAAAAACATAACAAAGCAAAAATCAAACAAGTACATAACAACCAAAAACATTTTTTTAGGAACTTATCGAGTGAAAACTTGTTTGTGGCTGTGGGTTTTTAGTGGCTGAATCCATTTTGAACTGCAATCACAAAAAAGCTTATTGTATAGGCCGAAACCTTATTGTTGACAGCCAATATTGGGAAAGGTGGAATCAACCCCTAAGATTTCAAAATGGGGGCAACCGTTACTTTGTAGAAACTCAGGACAATTAGAAAACTCACAATTTTCAAAGTTAAACTATAGGAAAATGAGACAAAATCAGTAATAAAAATATATTTCTATGTTTTTTTTACTACACATAGTTAAACATTTTGGCCAAGATTACAAGTGAGGCGCTACTGATAGTGCAGATTAGCATGACATCTAGTATTATAAGTCCATGGCAAAACATAATTACAAGAGAATGTTTAGCAGTAAACATCTCTCAAATTTGTGAGTTATGTGTTGCGCTTGAGCACAACACATAACAATGCTAAAAAACGTAGCACTATTTAAGACCTGAAGTAAATTGTTAGGGCTACAATAAAACACATGTAAAATATATTAAAATGAAGTATTACTGATATATAGCTCCCTAGGTAAACATTGCATTTTAAATAACCCCTGAGAGCACTGCTCGTTACATATCACTTTATAAATCCAGTGAGTGTGAGTCATCTGCCCTGATACTATGGTGTTTATGTGGCATCTTTATAACTGTAACTATATTGAGGTCATACTGGCTACAAAATGTATATTTATTACACATTTCTACAAGAATCAGGGTTTGGATGACAAATGATATTCATGTTTAGCAATTATATTTTTTTAATGATGTCTGATGGAATTATACATTTTAATCCCTCTGCCCTGTATAAAGAAAAATAAGGTGTAGGTGTAATGACCCCAAAATAAGGGCCACTTTCACAGAATGGCCCTTGTTTCCGCACGAGCCTTTAGGCTCGCCGGAAACAGCAGTTATGAAGCAGCGGTCTAAAGACTCCATAACTTGTCCGCTGCCTCTGAGGCTGCGGTCTTCAATCCGCCCGATCCTATACGATCGGGCTGATTGACACCCCCTGCCGCGAATCTGCAGGGGGTGGTATTGCACAAGCAGTTCTGCTGTCGGTATTCAGCGATGTCTGTCGGACATGATACGCTACAGCTGCAGCGTGAGAGAGAAAAAGAGGGTGAGTGAACATGTCTGTGTGTGTGAGAAGGATAGAGGGGGAGTGTATATGTCTGCGTGTGTAAGAGAGAGATAAATACATAAATAAAACACAAAAAGCCTGCTGTGTACAAAATATGTACAGAGATGTGAAAAACACTGTATCTTTCCTAAGATATGGTGAGTCCACGGCTTGAGTAATTACTGTTTGGAACATCACTCCTGGCCAGCAGGAGGAGGCAAAGAGCACCACAGTTAAACTGAGTATCACTCCCTTACCCACAACCCCCAGTCATTCTCTTTGCCTTCGATGCATGGAGGAGGTGAAGTTTATGTGTCTAAAGAAAAATTATGATTTCATCTACAAGCGAGTTAGCCGTAGTGGTGGCTTTAAAGCAGTTAGGAACTTGTAAAGAGGTACTTACTGCATTTTCCTAACAATTGCTACCCTAGTTTAGAAAGCCAAAGTTGGCTATTCTGTTCTTTCTTTTTCAAAGGTCTCTGTGCTAAAAACAAGGTTCTAGAATTTTTATTGTTGATGTGTGGGTGCTGAATAAACTTATCTTTTGTTTTCAAATCTGGGGTCTGTCACTGTCCAGCAATACATCTTCAGGTTTTTTTTTTTCTGTCAGCAAGAAGAAAAACCGTGATTTTCAGTTACTGTTTAGATGTTTAAAGTGTTTGGCTGCGGTTCTCCATGTCTGTTTTAGGGGCACTAAGAATTTTGCTTGACAACTTGTTTACCCTATGCGGTGTAGCCATAATTACACAGGCTATACTTTGTTGCTGAATTTTATATTGTATTTGTATATATCTATTTGTCTCTTTCATGCAGTCGATTTTAATAGGAGCTCTAAAAATTGAATTCACATGAATAGCACAATTTCGATAATTGAAATAAGACAAAGCGTTTAAACAGATAATTTAGTTATTTAACAGTTTTTTGTTGTGTATTCTGCAGCTTATTAATGTTATCATTATGCACCTTTTTCATTTGCCTATTGTAAGAAAAGTTCAGTGTTTAATGTTCATGAAATGACTTTATGCAAAAGCATATACGGAATAAAATGCATGAGCGCTTACTAAGATTTATAGATTGCAATGACAATATTCTATTGGATCCTGCCAGTATATTCTGAATGCATAAAACTCCGTTATTTCCATAATCATTGCTTTGGCTGGTGACTGATTTACAAAGGATGTTTTCTGGTGCTTGTTTCCATCTCAGATGGCAATAAAGCTAGAAATATGAATAGTACAGTTGCTTTGGGGTTATCTGTCCATTAAAAAGCAATTTCTGCCTGTAAAATTGTGTGCTACAGAGCATAAATCAGAGGCTAAAATTGTGGGTATTATTCACCTATTATCTGTTTGTTCCACAGCTCAGTGATTTGCAGGGTGCATATGAAAATGCCAGGCGGACAGCTCAACAATCAATGAGGAAGTGCAAACACTTGACCTCCGACCTTGAGGACACAAGGGTGCTAATGGAAAACCAGCAGATCCGTAACCATGAGCTGGAGAAAAGACAGAGGAAGTAAGGAGAAATCAAAGAGGCCTCTTGAAAAGCATGCAGTGTCTTAAGCTTTTGTCTGCCTTTGCTAACCATGCATGCATAAGCTCAAGCCTAATTCGCTATGAGCCCCACTGACAATCTAAATGGAATTTGCACTAATAAGCTTAACACTGGTTTCTGTCTCATATAGAGACACATTTTATTTCAAATGTATTTAGCATCTATCCACCTTGAAATGTGTCTTTAGAAAGACATTAAACACAACATTAAAATGTTTAATCATTCATAGTAAAATAACTATGCAATGTACTTTAAAGGGAGATGATAGTCAATACTGAAATGGGCTTAAGTGCATTCCAGTTTTGAATAGAAGAATATTTGCAAATATTTGAACTAGCAAAAATGCTTCCAGTAAAAGTAATATGCTGTGAGTGCTAAGGAAACCTGCATTCAAACACTGCAACTACTCTTACAGTTGATAGGGTCTATCCTGTCAGCATGATTTATTTATCATTTGCATCTTTCAAATACAACATAAAAACACCACTATACAGATAATATCTTAGTAAAACACTAAGGGCTCCATGTACTAACAGGAAGACGAACAGCTTCTCAACATACAAAGCTGTACGCCCGCCTTCGCTACATACGGGCAGCAGATCTGTTGATCCTCTGGCCCGTATGTATCATTACACACTCATCGCAGTGTGTAATGCCCGCCCCTTTATTCGTGCGTCTGAAGGGGCTGTCAATCACCGAGAGCGAGCGGGCTCTCTGTGATTTTCCCTCACTACCTCAGAGGTGGGGTAGGGTGTAAGAAGCAGCGGTGTAATGACCGCTGCTTCTTATATTGTGGGAAGCAGGCTTGCATATGCGAACCTGCCCCGCAAGGACTCCAGGACAGTGCTCGCTGCTTTGTACATGGAGCCCTAAATCACCTTTAATGTGACATGAAACCCAACATTTTTCTTTCATGATTCTGATAGCGTATATCATTTTAAATAACTTTTAATTTTATGTATGTTATCACATTTGCTTCATTCTCTTGGTTTCATTTGTTCAAAGAGTAACTATTCACTACTGGAAGCTAGATGAACGCATTTAGGGCCAGATTACGAGTAGAGAGCAAATATTTGCGCGCAAGCGATAAGGCGTTTATCATGGTGTTTGCGCTCCTTGGGATTATTGCTCGTATTATGAGTTGAAAGTAAACATGATTGCTTAAGCACAATTGTGATTTACTCTAGAATGATTACCGCAACTTCAAAGCTCCGGTTAACTGTTTTGAGAAACCAAAAAAGTTGCACAAAATACATCAAAAATACATTACAAAGTACAGTTACACACATAATAACACCATCTAATACAAATTATTAAAAAAAAATATTGCACACAAAAGTTATAAAGGCTCAAAGATATGAGGTCTCAGGTGTTAGAAAAAAAGGCAGGTAAAGGGATTTAACATAGTTATACACACATATACATGTCTATATATGCGTATATATGTATATATGTCTAAATATGTATACAAATGTATTTATATGTTTATATATGTATTTACAGACATATATACACATATAAACACATAAATACATATCTATACATATATGGACTTATATATATATATAAGTGCATTGGAGCCCTTTGCTGTTAAGTAGATAAAAACATGTCAAATATGTTTATGAAAATGTATTCATATTAGATAAAGTGTTATACTATGTATTTACTGCAATTAGTTCACATTCCAATGTTCTGCACATAGCAGAATATGTTCTAAGTATTTGTAAATAGATATTCCTCTATATATTTGTATATATCTATAACTATATATATATATATCTATATCTATATATACTGTGTATATATATATATATATATATATATATATATATATATATATATATATATATATATATATATATATATATATATATATATATATATATTATATTAGACAATCCCGCAATTCCGCATCTCCAGACCAAAAAGAAAGAAATAGTTTAAAATAATCCAAAAGTATAAATTACAGGCCTGTAACCAGGTTAAAACTAACAGCCAAACATGTTTTGGGCCAAGTCTCAACCATTGTTCACTCGCATAATGATATATATATATATATATATATATATATAGGTATAACTATATATTGTACAAACAAAACATCAGATATATGTAGAAATATGTATTTATGAATAAATAGAACATATTCTTCTGTGTGAAGAACATTGGAATGTGAAATATTAATATTTTCATGTCGGTTAGCGCACTTGAGAATATGCACTCGGGTTTGCGCAAGAGCAAAAACAGTTTACTTTTAACTCATAATACCAGCACAACCCGGGTGAGCACAAAAAGCTTACTTCTAGCGCAATTAACGCTTGAGCGGGAGCGTTAATTAGCTCTCCACTTGTAATCTGGCCATAAGTAAGCTTAACTTTCATAGTGCGTTGCTGCTCATGAGCCTACCTAGGCTTAGCTTTTCAACAAAGGATACCAAGAGAAAGAATCAAGTTGCTTTAAATTGCATGCTTTATCTGAATCATGAAAGTTTAATTTAGATTTTTACTATCCCTTTAATAATCTTATGCTTGCACACTTACATGTATAACCTCAATAATGTTTGACGTATTGAGCAAGAATTGAGTGCTGCACACTCGTACAGTACCTCTATGCTTAGGTGTAATAGTTTGGGCTCCATCATTCAATTAATTAATCTCCTTTAAGGGACATGAAATTTAAAATGCTTCTTTCATGATTCAGATAGAGCAGGCATCAACTTTCCAATTTACTACTAATAATAAATGTGCTTCATTCTCTTGCTATCCTTTGTTGAAGAAGCAGCATTGCAGTACTGGGTGCTAGCTGAACAAATCTGATGATCCAATGACAAGAGTCATATATGTGCAGCCACCAATCAACATCGATCTCCCAGTTGTGCATTGCTGCTCCTGAACCTACCTAGGATACCTAGATAATGAAGCAAATTAGATAAAAGAAGTAACTTAGAAAGTTGTTTAAAATTGCATGTTCTATCTGAATCTTTATTGTTAATTTTGACTTTACTGTCCCTTTAAGATGACTATAATATCTACTTCAATGGAATAGCATTTAGATTTGGTTCATATCTTGGCTTAACTCTTTTGTGTTTATGGAACTTGCATCAGATGGTCTAAAAGCAGTTTTGTCACCAATAATATCAAGTTACAGTGTGATGGTATCTCCATACAGACCAAATTTAGGTGAATAAAAGCTACAGTATATTATTTGCTTATATTCTGATTGCTACTGGTATTTTTCTACCAGATTATAATTTCTTGACCATCCCCATACTGATAGTATTGTTCTACCACAATATAGTGGTATTGTTCTACCAGATAGTATTGTTGTGCCAGATTATAATGGTAGTGTTCTACCAGATGGTATTGTTCTACTAGATTATAATGTCTTCAACATCCCCATACAGATAGTATTGTTATACTAGATTATAATGATATTGTTTTACCAGATTATAATGGTATTGTTCAACTAGATTAGAATTTCTTCAACATCCCCATACTGATGGCATTGTTCTAACAGATTATAATGGTATTGTTCTACCAGATTATAATGGTATTCTTCTACAAAATGGTATTGTTCTACCAGATTATAATTTCTTCAACATTCCCATATGGATGGTAAATTACTATCAGATTATAATGGTATTGTTCTTCCCTATAGTATTGTTCTACCGGATTCTAATGGCATTGCTCGACCAGATTATAATGGTATTGTTCTACCAGATTATAATTGCATTGTTCTACCAGATTTTAATGGTATTGCTGTACCAAATTATAATTTCTTCAACATCCCCATACAGATGGTATTGTTCTACCAAATTATAATGGTATTTTTCTACTAGATGGTATTGTTCTAACACATTACAATGACATTGTTCTACTAGATGGTATTGTTCTACTAGATTATAATTTCTTCATCATCCCCATACGGTTTTTACTTATTTTGAGACTAGTGTTGCATATGCTATGATCAGTGAAGACAGAAGTTACAGTTGTAGTTTGGGCATTATTTTTAGGGTATGGCAGCAACCACGTGGATCTGGAGAGAAGCTGTATATTTGATTAATAATTTAGAGCTATTGATTGGAATAGATGTATCTCCCTGCACCTTTCACCTCAGACTACTCTATGATTTTTACTGCATCCCCTCTTCTCCCTGTTCCCTGAGTCAGAGCCTTTTATTCTACCATTTTAAATATCCTGTGTTGTAAGATATAATTAAAGTTTATCATATCGATCAGTTTAGCTATAGACCTCAAAAAGAGAGGAAAGTCATTGAAAACACAGCTTTTTAAAATGCATTGTCAGCCTAATAAGAAGGTACTATTAGTTACTGGCATTTGGAGTGACAATTTGAATATCATTCTGAGTCTAGTTTGTAGCTTTTTGCCTAATTATATCTTAGTATTTTTAAAGCAACATGTGTTGCAAGGAAAAGGACACTGCAACCAGTTTGCAAGTAAAAACAGACTTTAAGTCTGTTAAGTCTGTACAAATTAATAGGGTACAGCTAGGCTCAAGGAGGGAGCCAGAAACAGAAAAACAATCCGACACGTTTCCTGCCCGTAGGGACTATGCATAATACAACATTCAGCTCTTTTAAAGGCTTAACCTAGTTAGCGTGAGTGGGAACACTTGGTTGCATTTCTTAAAGGTATAGAACTTCTAACTGCAACAATCCACAAAAGTATTGCCATGTAGTATTTCAATATGAGTAAAAACGTAATAATCATCCTATATAATAAAAGGCCAAGTGTGTTTGTCCGAAGCTGTCATGCACAGTAGAGACTGTGCGCAAGGACAAACATACCTGGCCTTCCAACTGACCTGGCATCTGTCATGTGGTGGAGTGGTCGTGCTCGGGTGGGTGTAATGTGGGCATGACCAGACACAATGTGGGTGTGGCTGGGCGGGGCCTGGTGGGACGCGGACAAGGTCGAATGTGGCTGGGCGGGGCCAGATGCCATGGCCAACTACCGTGAGAGACAGAGAGCTCTAAAGAGGGGGGATAGAGATAGCAGAATAAGGGGTATAAAGAGATGGAGAGAGACAGCAAAAGAGAGGGGGAGAGTGCAAAAGAGAGGGGGGAAGACAGAGAGCAAAAGAGAGGAAGAGAGACAGCAAAAGAGAGAGGGGAGAGAGAGAGCTGAAGAGGGGCAGAGAGAGAGAGCAAACGAGGTGGAGAGAGAGCAAAAGAGAGGAAGAGAGACAGCAAAAGAGAGAGGGGAGAGAGAGCAGAAGAGAGACAGCAAAAGAGAGACTGGAGAGAGAGAGCAGAAGAGGGGAAGAGAAAGAGAGCAAAAGTGAGGGTGGAGAGAGATAGAGCAAAAAGAGGTTGGAGAGAGAGCAAAAGAGAGGGGGAGAGAAAAAAAGAGAGGGAGAGATACAGTAAGAGAGAGGGGGAGAGAGAGCAAAAGAGAGGGGGAGATAGAGAGCACAAAGTGAGGGGGAGAGAGCGCAAAAGAGAGTGGGAGAGAGAGCAACAGAGAGGGAGAGAGACAGCAAAAGAGAGAGAGAGAGCAAAAGAGAGAGGGGAGAGAGAGCAAAAGAGAGTGGAAAGAGAGAGAGAGAAAAAGAGAGGGGGAGAGAGCATAAGAGAGGGGGGGGGGAGAGAGAGCAAAAGAGGGGGGATAGAGAGAGCAAAAGAGAGGGGGGGAGAGAGAGCAAAAGAAAGGGGAGAGAGTAAAAGAGAGAGAGCATGCAAAAGAGAGGGGAGAGAGAGCAAAAGAGAGGGGGGAGAGAGCAAAAGAGAGGGAGAGATACAGCAAAAGAGAGGGGATAGAGAGAGAAAAAGAAAGGGGAGAGAGTAAAAGAGAGAGGGGACGGAGAGAACGAAAGAGAGGGGGAGATAGAGAACGCAAAAGAGAGGGGGAGAGAGCGCAAAAGAGAGGGGGAGAGAGCGCAAAAGAGAGGGGGAGAGAGACAGCAAAAGAGAGGAGAGAGAGAGCAAACGAGAGGGGGGAAGAGAGAGAGCAAAAGAGAGGGAGAGAGACAGCAAAAGAGGGGGAGAGAGAGCTAAAGAGAGGGGGGAGAGAGAGAGCAAAAGAGAGGGGGAGAAAGAGAGAGAAAAGAGAGGGGGTGAGAGAGAGCAAAAGAGAGGGGTAAGAGAGAGAGCAAAAGAGAGGGGGGAGAGAGAACAAAACAGAGGGGAGAGAAAGAGAGAGCAAAAGAGAGGGGGGATAGAGAGAGAGCAACGAGTGGGACCGCTGTACTGCAAAAAATGGGCTTTAGGACTAGTATTGTATATATATCTTGTATCTCTCTGAACAGTACATGACAAATTTGCAGACCATAGTAATGGAAATTCCCTGACAAAACGGCCGCTAATGTAATAGTTCTATCTAGCATTTATTTAGTGTTTAATGTCCCTTTAAAGCTGTACCCCATGAAACCAATAATAAAGAAGGATTCATTTTTAATGTTGGCATTTTGAGATCTATAAGTTGGTTTACTGTAAACGTTTGGACACTCAGGTACAAAAACATTAGCCATTGCTGCCCCCAAATATTTCTGTGGCTAAGATTAAGTTTTAGATTAATCTCTTAATGAAATACATTTTGTTTACTTATTAGATGTAAATCACTGGAGCTAATTATAATTGGACCAACAAATGTTATAGGTACAATGGAACTAAGTCAACAATTTAACATGTAGTACAAGTACCATGACTATAAATATACAGTACAAAAATGTATGCATTCTGCAGTTTTTGATTCTATTGTTATAGAGTTATTTTCTGCAAGATATGGGTTTCTCCTATGGGTTTATTAAATCTAGGCCAATGATTGTATTTTCTAGAATGTAAGGCTAAGTACCCATTAGACATTCCCAACTATATCTAGAGGACTAGAGAGCTGGAAGTTAAGATCAAGCCATTGTCACTTTTAATTAAAAATATAAACATTATAACTGTAAAAAAAAAAATAGATTTTTCACAAAGTCAACCTTCAAATGGTCTTGGCAATTGAAATCCTAATAAAAACCCCATACAGACAAGAGGTGAAAACACAACTACTCCCTTGCAGAGAATTTAACAAGGCTACGCTCTGCAAAAAAAAAAAATCGGACTTCCTAGGGCATCAACCCAAGGGCATCACTTAAAGGGACAGTATACACTAATTTTCATTTAACTGCATGTAATAGACACTACTATAAAAAATTTTTTTAAAAAAAGGTAGCTGAAACACACACTGCAAGTGGGAAAAACAGACACTCACCCTCCTTTGCATATGAAACGATTCTTTACACAAACAGGAGCAAGCTGGAGTAGATAAACATTGGTATTCTCCTAAAACTTTGGGACTTGGTTAGGTGTCTAAAAATCAGAGCAATGTTATTAAAAAATAAGCAAATCTATACATTTAAAAAAAAACAAAAAAAAAAAACCTTTACGGACTTTATAAATTGATCATTTACAAACCATTTATGCAAAGAAAAATCTAGTGTATAATGTCCCTTTAAGAACATTGCCTCACCTATTAGCCCTACTGTCACTCCATAGGATCGCTGCACATTTAAAAGGGGCCATGACCCCCTGCCGCTAGTGGATACGGAACAATCCAATCCATAAGGTGAAATTAGCCATACACCAAATTATCCTGGCAAGTGAAAAATTACCAGCTGTGGATTTACCAAGATTATTTCCTTTAACACAGCCTCAAATGACTACCAAAAATCCCAAGGAAGACATAATGACTTCAGAGTCAACAACAGAAGCATCTAGAAAACAAAACATAAGGGAGGGTGGGACAATCCCAGCACAGGTTCCGGAAAAGAAAGTGGTAGAGCAAAAGGTTTCTGGCTATAAATAAGGGGAGCTTAGTCTCAGCCCCCAGATTTGTAACATTGCTGTATAATCCCATACACACTTTTTCCATATTTCTTTGAGTAAACTAATCCAAGGAAGGATTTAAAAAAATACAGTTTCTTTCATGTAATTGGCAAGAGTCCATGAGCTAGTGACGTATAGGATATACAATCCTACCAGGAGGGGCAAAGTTTCCCAAACCTCAAAATGCCTATAAATACACCCCTCACCACACCCACAATTCAGTTTTACAAACTTTGCCTCCTATGGAGGTGGTGAAGAAAGTTTGTGCTTAGATTCTACGTTGATATGCGCTTTTCAGCATTTTGAAGCCTGATTCCTCACAGAGTACAGCAAATGTCAGAGGGATGTGAAGTGAGTATCACCTATTGAATGCAATGGTTTTCCTCACGGGAGATCTATTTCATAGGTTCTCTGTTATCGGTCGTAGAGATTCATCTCCTACCTCCCTTATTCAGATCGACGATATTCTCTCATATTCCATTACCTCTACTGATAACTGTTTCAGTACTGGTTTGGCTATCTGCTATATGTGGATGGGTGTCTTTTGGTAAGTATGTTTTCATTACTTAAGACACTCTCAGATATGGTTTGGCACTTTATGTATTAATATAAAGTTCTAAATATATGTATTGTACTTATATTTGCCATGAGTCAGGTTTATGTATATTTCTTTTTGCAGACTGTCAGTTTCATATTTGGGAAAAGCAAAATGCGGGCAAAATTAGGCTCGCGAGGGCGCAAAATGCCGAAGTTTATTGCGTCATTCTTGGCGTGAGAATTATTTTGGCGTGACATTACGTCCGATGACGCAAATTTGACATTTCCAGCGTCTTAGTTGATGCCGAGTTCCTTGCTCAAGGTTGCTTCGTCAATGACGCGAGTGTATAATTTCCAGATGTTGTTAGCGGTTACGTTGTGCGTCATACTTGGCGGCAAATAATTTCATTATTTAAAACCCCATTCCTATGTGCCTCTTGCCTTTTTTATGTTAGAGGGCTATGCTGTTTGCATTTTTTTAACATTCCTGAAACTGCCATATAAGGAAATTGATAATTTTGCTTTATATGTTGTTTTTTTCTCTGTTTTTTCTCAATCTGATCCTGTCTCAGAAACCACTGTTGGAACCCTGCTGCCTGATAACAGTTCTACCAAAGCTAAGTGCATTTGTTATAAATTTGTGGAGATTATATCTCCAGCTGTGGTATGTAATAGTTGTCATGATAAACTTTTACATGCAGAGAATGTGTCCATCAGTAATAGTACTATGCCTGTTGTTTCTTCAACATCTAATGTACAAGATATACCTGTGAATATAAAAGATTTTATTGCTGATGCAATTCAGAAGGCTTTGTCTGCCATTCCACCTCCTAATAAATGTAAAAGGTCTTTTAAAACTTCTCATAAAGTTCATGAAACTTCTAATGACCGACAACATACTGAATTATCCTCATCTGATGAGGATCTATCTGATTCAGAAGATCCTTCCTCAGATATTGACACTGACAAATCTACTTATTTATTTAAAATGGAGTATATTTGTTCCTTGTTAAAAGAAGTGTTGATTACATTGGATATTGAGGAAACTAGTCCTCTTGATATTAAAACTAGTAAACATTTAAATTCTGTTTATAAACCTCCTGTGGTTACTCCAGAGGTTTTTCTAGTTCCAGATGCTATTTCTGATATGATTTCTAAGGAATGGAATAGGCCTGGTACTTCTTTTATTCCTTCTTCAAGGTTTAAAAAATCGTATCCTTTGCCAGCAGTTAGATTGGAGTTTTGGGAAAAGATCCCCAAAAGTGATGGGGCTATTTCTACTCTTGTAAAACGTACTACTATTCCTATGGAAGATAGTACTTCTTTTAAAGACCCTTTAGATAGGAAATTTGAATCTTATCTAAGGAAAGTTTATTTATATTCTGGTCATCTCCTCAGGCCTGCCATTTTTATGGCTGATGTTGCAGCTGCATCAACTTTTTGGTTGGAAAGTTTAGCGCAACAGAAAAAGGATCCTGATTTGTCTAGCATTGTTCGCTTGCTTCAACATGCTAATTATTTTATTTGTGATGCCATTTTTTTATATCATAAAAATTGATGTTAAATCTATGTCTTTAGCTATTTTAGCTAGAAGAGCTTTGTGGCTTAAATATTGGAATGCTGATATGGTATCTAAATCTAGATTACTATCTCTTTCTTTCCAATGTAATAAGTTATTTGGTTCTCAGTTGGATTCGATTATTTGAACTGTCACTTGGGGAAGGGAGTTTTTTTGCCCCAGGATAAAAGACCTAAGGGTAAATCTAAAGCTTCTAACCTTTTTCATTCCTTTCGACAAAATAAGGAACAGAAACCTAATCCTTCCACCAAAGAATCTAGTTCCAATTGGAAACCTTCTTCAAGTTGGAGTAAATCCAAACCATTTAAGAAACCAAAGCCAGCCCCCAAGTCTGCATGAAGGTGCGGCCCTCATTCCAGCTCAGCTGGTAGGGGGCAGATTAAGATTCTTCCAAAACATTTGGGCAGATTCTGTCCAAAATTATTGGATTCAGAATATTGTCTCTCAAGGGTACCGAATAGGATTCCGAGTAAGACCTCCTGTGAGAAGTTTTTTTCTCTCATGCATCCCAGTAAATCCAATAAATGCTCAAGCTTTTCTGAAGTGTGTTTCAGACTTGGAGCTTTCAGGGGTAATCATACCAGTTCCGTTTCAGGAACAGGGTCTGGGGTTTTATTCAAATCTATTCTTTGTCCCAAAGAAAGAAAATTCTTTCAGGCCAGTTCTGGATCTGAAAATTTTGAATCGTTATGTAAGAGTGCCAACTTTCAAAATGGTGACTATAAGGACTATTCTGCCTTTAGTCCATCAAGGGCATTATATGTCCACAATAGACTTACAGATTGCTTATCTTCATATTCCGATTCATCCAGATCATTATCAGTTTCTGAGATTCTCTTTTCTAAACAATCATTACCAATTTGTCGCTCTTCTGTTTGGCCTAGCGACAACTCCAAGAATCTTTTTGAAGGTTCTCGGTTCCCTACTCTCTGTAGTCAGAGAACGGGGTATTGCGGAATTTCCTTTTTTGGACGATATCTTGGTACTAGCTCAGTCTTTACATTCTGCTGAATCTCACACGAATCAACTAGTGTTGTTTCTTCAAAGAAATGGTTGGAGGATCAATTTATCAAAAAGGTCTTTGATTCCTCAGACAACGGTCACCTTTTTAGGTTTCCAGATAGATTCAGTATCCATGACTCTGTCTCTAACAGACAAAAGTTGATTAAAATTGGTTTCAGCTTGTCGGAACCTTCAGTCTCAGTCATTCCCTTCAGTGGCTATGTGCATGGAAGTTTTAGGTCTCATGACTGAAGCATCGGATCCCCTTTGCTCGATTTCATATGAGACCTCTCCTGATTTGTATGCTGAACCAATGGTGCAGGGGTTATACAAAGATATCACAATTAATATCCTTAAAACCCAATGTTCGACTCTCTCTGACTTGGTGGTTAGATCACCATTGTATAGTTCAAGGGTCCTCTTTTGTTTGTCCAACCTGGACTGTGATCACAACAGATGCAAGTCTTTCAGGTTGGGGAGCAGTCTGGGGATCTCTGACAGCAAAAGGGGTTTGGAAACCTCAAGAGGGGAGGTTACCAATCAATATTTTAGAACTCCATGCTATCTTCAGGGCTCTTCAGCTGTGGCTTCTGTTGAAGAGAGAACCATTCATTTGTTTTCAGACAGACAATATCACAACTGTGGCATATGTCAATCATCAGGGTGGGACTCGCAGTCCCCAAGCCATGAAATAAATATCTTGAATACTTGCTTGGGTGGAATCCAGCTCCTGTCTAATTTCTGCGGGTTCATATCCCAGGTATAGACAATTGGAAAGTGGATTATCTCAGCCGTCAGACTTTACATCCAAGGTGGTCGCTCCATCCAGATGTGTTTTCTCAGATTGTTCAGATGTGAGGTCTTCCAGAAATAGATCTGATGGCTTCCCATCTAAACAAGAAACTTCCCAGGTACCTGTCCAGGTCCAGGGATCCTCAGGCGGAAGCAGTGGATGCGTTAGCATTTCCTTGGTGTTACCAACCTGCTTATATCTTGCTGCCTCTAGTTCTTCTTCCAAAAGTGATTTCCAAAATCATCATGGAACAATCGTTTGTGTTGCTGGTAGCTCCAGCATGGCCTCACAGGTTTTGGTATGTGGATCTTGTTCGGATGTCCAGCTGCCAACCTTGGCCACTTTCATTAAGGCTAGACCTTCTGTCTCAAGGTCCATTTTTCAATCAGGATCTTAAATCATTAAATTTGAAGGTATGGATATTGAACTGATTCAGTGATTAATACTATGTTACAGGCTCGTAAATCTGTTTCTAGGAAGATTTATTATCGAGTTTGGAAGACATATTTCATAGTGTTATTCTCATAAATTCTCCTAGCATTTTTTTAGAATTCCTAGAATTTTACAGTTTCTTCAGGATGGTTCGGATAAAGGTTTGTCTGCAAGTTCCTTAAAGGGACAAATCTCTGCTCTCTCTGTTTTATTTCACAGAAAGATTGCTAAGCTTCCTGATATTCACTGTTTTGTACAGGCTTTGGCCCGTATCAAGCCTGTCATTAAATCAACCTCTCCTCCTTGGAGTCTTAATCTGGTTTTGAAGGCCCTACAGGCTCCTCCTTTTGAGCCTATGCATTCTTTGGACATTAAACTACTTTTTTGGAAAGTCTTGTTCCTTTTGGCCATCTCTTCTGCTAGAAGTGTTTATAAATTATCTGCACTTTCTTATGAATCTCCTTTTCTGATTTTCCATTAGGATAAGGCAGTTTTGTGGACTTCATTTAAATTCTTACCTAAAGTTGTGAATTCTAACAACATTAATAGAGCAATTGTTGTCCCTTCTTTGTGTCCTAATCCTAAGAATTCTTTGGAGAAATCCTTGCATTCTTTGTAATTAGTAAGAGCTTTGAAAAATTATGTTGAATCTACTAAAGATTTCAGGAAGACTTCTAGTCTATTTGTTATCTTTTCTGGTTCTAGGAAAGGTCAGAAGGCTTCTGCCATTTCTTTCGCATCTTGATTAAAGCTTTTGATTCATCAGGCTTATTTGGAGTCGGGTCAGGCCCGCCTCAGAGAATTACAGCCCATTCTACTAGATCAATCTCCACGTTGTGGGCTTTTAAGAATGAAGCTTCAGTTGATCAGATTTGCAAAGCAGCAACCTGGTCTTCTTTGCATACATTTACTAAATTCTACCGTTTTTATGTATTTGCTTCTTCGGAAGCAGTTTTTGGTAGAAAAGTTCTTCAGGCAGCTGTTTCAGTTTGATTCCTCTGCTTATATTTTAAGTTTTTTTCTTTCATCTATGAGAAAAACTTATTTTTTTGGTTGTGGATTTTATTTTCTCAGCGGAAAATGGCTATTATTATTTTATCCCTCCCTCTCTAGTGACTCTTGTGTGGAGTTCCACATCTTGGGTATTTTTATCCCACTTGTCACTAGCTCATGAACTCTTGCCAATTACATGAAGGAAAACATAATTTATGTAAGAACTTACCTGATAAATTAATGTATTTTATATTGGCAAGAGTCCATGAGACCCACCCTTTTTATGGTGGTTATGATTTTTTTGTATAAAGCACAATTATTTCCAAATTCATTTGTTGATGCCTTTTACTCCTTTCTTTTCACCCCACTACTTGGCTATTCGTTAAACTGAATTGTGGGTGTTGTGAGGGGTGTATTTATAGGCATTTTGAGGTTTGGGAAACTTTGCCCCTCCTGGTAGTATTGTATATCCCATATGTCACTAACTCATAGACTCTTGCCTATATGAAAGAAATGAATTTATCAGGTAAGTTCTTACATAAATTATGTTTTTATATTATATAAATTACATAGCTTGAACTTTATTAGCTTAGGGGTATCTATCCTCCTGAAGTGAGGAGACACCCTGGGAGTTTCAAGATACATTTATATTTTTTCATGCAAAAATATCAACATGTTTAAAGGGACATGAATCCCATTTTTTTTTCTTTCATGATTTAGAAAGATCCTGCAATTTCCAATTTGCTTCTATTATCTAATTTGCTTAATTCTTTTTATATCCTTTGTTGAATAGCTTATCTAAATAGGCTCAGTAGTTGCTGATTGGTGGCTGCACATAGATGCCTTGTGTGATTGGCTCACCCATGTGCATTGCTATTTCTTCAACAAAGGATATCTGAAGAATGAAGCAAATTAAATAATAGAAGCAAATTGGAATGTTGTTTAAAATTGTATTCTCTATCTGAATCATGAAAGAAAAATGTTGGGTTTCGTGTCCCTTTAAGCATTGATTTTTACATGTATGAAATATTCTATTTTTTTATTTTTTATTAGCATTTACCGTCCCTTAAAATAGTGCACTGAGCTCCTCAAGCATCCCACGGCAGAACGCTATTTTGCTAAAAGATGTGAGGTTTCCACCTCTTAGTCAATAGCCGTGTGGGCTATCCGGCTTGGCGACGGCTATTTGTTTTGAGGTGGAAAAGTCACCTCACAGCAAAATAGCGTTCTGCCATAGGCTGCTTGAGGAGCTCAGTACGCTTCAAACAAACAAAGGAACTTTCAGCATGAAGTATTTTATAATTCATGACTGAAAGTCCCCTTTATTTGTACCACTGGTAAATCCTAGCGTTTTACAAAATTAGAACAAAACAAGTAAATGATAATTACTCTTGAGAGAATGTCAAGGTTTTTTGCCACTGATTTTTTTTCTTTATATATGTTCATCATGAACTTGCTGAAACACTATGTATGTGGTGTTTTTGAATGATTCAGTCTATTTTATTAAGTTGTTGTCAAACAGAATGCTAAAGTATATAAATTAGATTTTTTTATACTGAATACATTTTTCTACCATTTGAGTACATGATAAATACCCTCTTGATTTTGAAGAAACTGTTTTCACAATAAGATTGTCTACTTTAACTCTAGTATATGCTGCTACATTATGTTGTCACTAGAAACCACAACTTTGATGAGGGCAGTAAGAACATATGGGATGAACTGGAGTGCTACCCATGCTTTTTAAAACTCAGTCAATACCTTTTAAAAAAATATTTCTGTCTGGTTAAGCTTTATAGGTCAAGCAAAAAAGTAAACAGAAAGTGCTTCCCCCCATCAAACAGCTAATGAGTGAGTTTCACCCCTGACAAAACACACTGGGAAATGCATTAAGTGTGGTACATAATGTGCACATTTTACCTGACATAATGAAGCTTAAACAAAATAAATACTATTTTAAGTTATATGAATACAGTCTAACATAAATAATGACACTTTAATTAGTAGAAAGTCCTCACAGCTCTTTTGTGCTTTTCAAAATTAGAAATTTAGAACATTCTTATTCATTGTACCTATTTAAAATATTAAAGGGACATCATTTTTTTCTTTCATGATTCAAATAGAGCATAACATTTTAGACAACTTTCCAGTTGACTTCAAATTTTTCTGTATTGAAGGAGCAGCACTGCGCTACTGTGATCTAGCTGAACACATTGGTAAGCCAATGACAGGAGGCATATTTGTGCAGCCACCAATCAGCAGCTATGGGCCTACCTAGCTATGCTTTTAAATAAAGGATACCACAAGAAGAAAGCAAATTAGATAATAGATGACAATTGAGAATGTGTTTAAAATTGTTTGCTCTATGATGTGAATCATAAAAGGACATGTTTGTGTTTCAGGTCCCTTTAACTGTATATACAGGATATAGATATGAAAAGAGTATTAAATACCTGTTGATTTTGTGAAAAATATGTGACTGTCCCACACTCCCTAGTAAGGTCAGATGTTAAATTATATAACCTGCATAGGCTGCATTTCATATCAAATAGCTGGTTTAGGCAATTTGCACCATTTTGAAAAGCTAGGCTAGGCTTTGGCTTCTCTAGGGAGCATGGGACAAAGCACAATTTTTACAAAATAGTAAGAGGTGTTTAATGTCCCTTTAAGAAATAAAATCTCATATGCAAAAAAAGCAAAACAAAAACCCCCCAACAAAACAAAACTTTAATGTCTCAAGAAAAATGACTTAATGGTTATAGTGTTTCAGCAATAGCATAATGTTAGCAATTATATGAGTAATGGGCAGGAATAATTCCTAAGGTTACTTCTACAACCAGCAATGGGCCTTACTATTTAAAAGGTTATGAAATGCTGCAAAATATAGATAGTGACAAGAACAGAAGAAAGTAAAATGCCGTGCAAGGTGTGGATGCATTAAACAGCTTACTGAAGCAAGACGTTCCTTCAATGATTCTTTTGACAATGCCTTGCTAATTGGTAACGCTGGCGTTTTAAAGGTCACCAGTTTTAAGCAGAACAAATCCCCCTTCATATTTAAAGAAACATTTCAGCAGTCCATTGTCATATTTGGGTAAAGTACATTCGCTAAGTCCTAAATCATACAAAGAATTATTTAAATGAATCATAATAAATGTTTCACAGAAATGTTGCCATAGAAAAACGAGGGACCTAAATTAAAGGAGTTAACAAAACACATTTGAAACAATATGTGTTCCAACTAGATGCTTTCAACTTGTATCTTGTTTTGAGTTACTAGGTCAATTTTAAACATCTGCTTGAGTTTTGAAGAACGTTAAAAGGATAGAAAGGTCAAAATTGAAAAATGCATGGGTGGATTTCAAATTTAAATACAAGTATTTTTGTGATAAACTTCCATTAGCAAAAATGCTTCTAGTAAAAGTCATTTGTATGTTTTGGTGGCATACTCATATATGCTGTTAGGGACAGTGCACCAGTTTTCAAACTCTACACCTTCTAAGAGTCAGCAGTGGCTTGTATGACACAAATTCACAGGTACTTTATACACTACTACCAGCTTACTGAGCTTGAATACTGGTGCACAAGCCCTCGCAGCATATGTGCGTATGTCCTTGAATGACACTCATTTTTACTAGCAGCATTTTTAACTGTCTACAGAATCATATATCAGAGTAAATTGTTCTGCTTTTTGAGGAAAGTTAATCCACCCTTCTGGGGTATGTAGAGGGGGTACCCCTGAGGAAAACTGTATCTAATGAAAAGAACATGATTTTCTCTCGATACCTACAAGTATTACAACAAATAATTTGTACTCATCATGTCATACTGACAGCTTAAAGGGACAGTTAACACCTTGTAATTAGAAGACAGTTTTGTTATGTTACTACAAAGTAATATAACAGCCAAATCTAAACAGTTTTAATCCAAATTAACATCTTTTTTTTACTTCACTTATTTTTCAAACTCCACCCATCATTTTAATTATTTAGTGGAGCCAAACTGGGGTTTAGTCTTCTCTGCAGACAGCAATGCCAGTTAGGTAAATATATGATATATGTAGCAGGATTAGCCTTTATAGATTAGCAGGGTGCATTTCCAATTCTGTGGATTGGAACATTCTTCAATTTTCATGGGTCATTTGCATGAAAAGGAGGCAAAATAAATAATGAAAGGGTATTGCTAAATTGTTATATTACATATAACTAAATGTTTTCTATTAAATATTAAAGGGTTTACATCTATTTAATTGATATGCCAGTATTAAATGTATCTATAATAGAAAGGCACATGGTTTGTTTCCATCTAAAATCTCATACACTTGCTAGTTTTTGTTTTAAAGAAGCTCAATACTGCATTTTAAGGGGACATTTCGGTGCAATAAACAATCTGCCATTTGTGAGAACATTTTGTTATGACACAAATGATCATTGCAAACTAAAGTCCCAATAAGGAGCCACAATGCAGTAGTGCCATCAACACATTAACATTTCAGGAGTGTGTCTGGTGTACAAGTTTAACTGTGTATTCCCCATTTGTAATACAAATAGCTAACAAGGAACATTTGTGTAATACAAAACATTTTATTATTGCTTTGGAATGTATCTGTAAGTGCAAAATAATCTGAGATTCTGTTAAAAGGGTTTAACTATGTAGTATATAAAAAAACAACAAACAACTTTGCATTGACTTTCATTAAAGGGACACTGAACCCAAATTTTTTCTTTTGTGATTCAGATAGAGCATGAAATTTTAAGCAACTTTCTAATTTACTCCTATTATCAAAGTTTCTTCATTCTCTTGATATCTTTATTTGAAATGCAAGAATGTAAATTTAGATGCCATCCCATTTTTGGTGAACAACCTGGATTGTTCTTGCTGATCGGTGGATAAATTAATCCACCAATAAAAAAGTGCTGTCCAGAGTACTGAACCCAAAAAAAGCTTAGATGCCTTCTTTTTCAAATAAAGATAGCAAGAGAACGAAGAAAAAATGATTAAAGGAGTAAATTAGAAAGTTGCTTAAAATTGCATGCTCTATCTGAATCATGAAAGAACAAATTTGGGTTCAGTGTCCCTTTAAATATTTTTTGTTCACTTTTCCTGTAATTTACTTCTGAAAACTTTCAGTGTTCTGATTCTGGAAAAGGAAAGTGCACACAGCTGACTTTTCAAGGTTAATCCTGCTACATATGTGTTCCTAACTGACTTCAGGAGAGGTGGTAAAATACTGTGAAATAATGCAAATTTTTCTAATAAAATGACAGTGGCAACTCTTATCTACTCCATTAAGTTATAAGACAAAAAGTGGGGAAGTTTAAGCATTGAAAACATTTGCAACACAATGAGGCCTACTTATCAAGCCGTCAACCGCAAATACGCTGGAATTCCACAGTGTAATTGTGGCAAGCTTGATTCCCCTTAGTTGTCAAAGCCTATAGACCGGCAAAAGTTGAAATTTGTAACGTAACATACGATCCGCCTGTCTCAGTCTGACACAGATCGATGCTTACGTTATTACAGATGTTCCAAAAGCAAATTTGGCACTATCTGACTACTTTTGCTAGTTAACAAATATCTAACAGGTACACTCGCAACTATTCTGGCCCAGCGTACCTGATTTTCAATCCGCTGCCCTGGAGGCGGTGGATGCCATAGGAATCAATGGGAGTCTGAAAGCAGTGAAAGCTCATGTTTGCTGCTGCTCGATATCCCATTGATTCCTATGGGAGAATAAAAGTTATGTTTACACCTAACACCCTAACATAAGCCCGAGTCTAAACACCCCTAATCTGCCGCCCAGACACCGCCGCCACCTACATTATGTTATTAACGCCTAATCTGCCACCCCGACACCGCCGACACCTACATTATACTTATTAACCCCTAATCTGCCGCCCCGACACCGCTGCCACCTACATTATACTTATTAACCCCTAATCTGCCGCCCCGCCACCGCCGCCACCTACATAAAGTTATTAACCCCTATTCCGCCGCTCCCGTACCACGCCACCACCTACATAAAGTTATTAACCCCTATTCCGCCGCTCCCGTACCCCACCACCACCTACATAAAGTTATTAACCCCTATCCCGCCGCTCCCGAAGCCCACCGCAACTAAATAAATGTATTAACTCCTAAACCCCTGGCCTCCCACATCACTAGCACTTACTAAACCTATTAACCCCTAAACCGCCAGCCCCCCACAAAACCATAAACCAAATTAATCTATTAACCCCTAAACCTAACAACCCCTTAACTTTACATTAAATATTAACCAATCCCTATCTTATAATAAATTGAAACTTACCTTTAGATTTAAATTAAACTATATTAAACTAATAATTAATCTACCCTAACTGTTATACTAAAACTACATTAAACTACAAATTAAATTAACTATATTTAAATCTACAATAAAAAAATTACAAAGTTACAAAAAACTAACAACTAAGTTACAAAAAATAACAAACACTAAGTTACAAAAAAAATAAACACTAAGTTACACAAAATAAAAAATAAATTATCAAATATTTAAACAAATTACACCTAATCTAAGAGCCCTATGAAAATAAAAAAGCCCCCCAAAATAAAAAAACCCCTAGCCTACAATAAACTACCAATGGCTCTTAAAAGGGCCTTTTGCGGGGCATTGCCCAAAAAAAATCAGCTCTTTTACTTGTAAATAAAAAATACAAATACCCCCCCAACAGTAAAACCCACCACCCACACAACCAACCCCCCCAAATAAAAACCTAACTAAAAAAATCCTAAGCTCCCCATTGCCCTGAAAAGGGCATTTGTATGGGCATTGCCCTTAAAAGGGCATTTAGTTCTTTTTTCAAAAGCCCCAACCCTAATCTAAAAATAAAACCCACCCAATAAACCCTTAAAATATCCTAACACTAACCCCCGAAGATCCACTTACAGTTTCTGAAGAACCGACATCCATCCTCAACGAAGCAGCAGAAGTCCTCATCGAAGCCTGCAGAAGTCTTCATCCAAGCCCGCAGAAGTCTTCACCCAGACGGCATCTTCTATCCTCATCCATCCGGCGGCTCCATCTTCAAGACATCCGACGTGGAGCATCCTCTTCTTACGACGTCTTCTTCGGAATGAAGGTTCCTTTAAATGACGTCATCCAAGATGGCGTCCCTTAGATTCTGATTGGCTGATAGAATTCTATCAGCCAATCGGAATTAAGGTTGAAAAAATCCTATTGGCTGTTGCAATCAGCCAATAGGCTTGAGCTTTCATCCTATTGGCTGATCCAATCAGCCAATAGGATTGAGCTTGCATTCTATTGGCTGATTGGAATAGCCAATAGAATGTGAGCTCAATCCTATTGGCTGATTGCAACAGCCAATAGGATTTTTTCAACCTTAATTCCGTTTGGCTGATAGAATTCTATCAGCCAAGCGGAATCTAAGGGACGCTCTTAGATTAGGTGTAATTAGTTTAAATATCTGATAATTTATTTTTTAATTTGTGTAACTTAGTGTTTATTTTTTTGTAACTTAGTTGTTAGTTTTTTGTAACTTTGTAATTTTTAATTGTTGATTTAAATTATTTGAATAGGGTTAGGTGTTTAAATATATAATATAGTTAATTTAATTTGCAGTTTAATGTAGTTTTAGTATAACAGTTAGGGTAGATTAATTATTAGTTTAATATAGTTGAATATAATTTTAGTATAATAGGTAGGGTAGATTAATTAATAGTTTAATATAGTTGAATATAATTTTAGTATAATAGTTAGGGTAGATTAATTAATAGTTTAATATAGTTTAATGTAATTTTAGTATAATAGTTAGGGTAGGTTAATTATTAGTTTAATATAGTTTAATTTAAATCTAAAGGTAAGTTTAAATTTATTATAAGATAGGGATGAGTTAATGTTTAATATAAGGTTAGCGGGTTGTTAGGTTTAGGGGTTAATAGGTTAATTTAGTTTATGGCGATGTAGGGGGCTGGCGGATTTGGGGGTTAATAGGTTTAGTAAGTGGTAGTGATGTGGGAGGCCATAGGTTTAGGGGTTAATACCTTTAGTTAGTTGCGGCGGGGTCCGGGAGCGGCGGGATAGGGGTTAATAACTTTATTTTGTTGTGGCGGGTCCGGGAGTGGCGGGATAGTGGTTAAACAGTATAGTGGCGGTGCTTAGTGACAAATAAAGCTGTGAAAAAGATGAAGAGCAGGGAGATCGATGACTGTTAGTTAACAACAGTCCGCTGCTCAACCCCCCGTACTTGGTGCGCGGCTTTTTGACAGCTTTTTATATAAATATGGAGAGCGTATTCAGGTCGCGATGTTAGGCGATGTCAGGCAAGCGTATTGGTGCCGTTGAATGCAAGTAAGTTGACGGCTTGATAAGTAGGCCTCAATATGTTAATTTATTCAGAATTATTTCACAATCTGCTGACATGTTAATTTATCTGCAACACTATAGCAAAGTCTTGTAATAAAAAGTTGTTTAATGTTCCTTTAAGTAAAAATGATGACTGGCTTGCACTTTCCACTCTATTCCATATATTTTGTTGTGTTAGGGTAGTCTGCAGATTTGTGTTCATTGTTTTGCACACCCATAAGTCATGATATACGTCTCTGTTTCATTTGCTACTATAAGCTCTCAAGCTTTCATTACAATAGCAGGGTTTATATACATATAAAAAAAATGTTTTGTAAACAGATAAGCTCAGAACCACTGTTTTTCGAGCCTCATGTAAATGATAATACCTAATATATATACAATATAAAGTATATTGGGTGTTTTTTGTAATTATCGTTTTGTTCCCTTGGAGTGAAGAAATAAAATGAATATGTTCACAATGCATAAAATGATTATTATTTTTTTTGACATATTTCTGTATGATTGGTGCCATCTATATACATCATATCAGAAATAAAAAACAGAAATATATTAAGTTATAAAAAAATATGCGAAAAAACTGTAATTTGGATATTTTTTTATTCTATTTTGTGTTCCGCATTCTCAAATAATAAAAGAGTTTCTAGAGATAAATACAGCACTGCTAGACACCTGTGACAGTGCTTCAGGGAGGGTTCTTTGGGAGGTGAATAGAAATGACTAATTTCCATGATTTTGTCACATTCTTTGGCAACACATGATTCATAAATCTACAATTTAGCCAGGTAGGGATATTTTATAATTCTTTATAGTGACAGAAGTAAAATGTCACCTTACAAATGTTTGGAAACTAAGTTGCTGAGTTAATGATATATGACATTGCCTTAGCAATTTTATTTCTTCTCGTATCTAATTCTTATCTAAAACTTGTAACAAATAGTGATCCTTTAAAATAACCAAGAACTGTTTCACATTCAGGTTTGATATGCAGTTAGCTCAAGCTATTGGGGAAGCTGCTTTTGAGAAGAGTTTGCGTGAGAAAGTGACACAGGAAAATACGTCCTGCCGATGGGAAGTAGGAAAACTGCGACAGAGTTTAGAGGTAAGCTCGCTAACGTACACTGCTGGAGAAACTGAAAAAGGCTGTGAAAGCATTCTTTAATTGCAGCTAAAATTAAAGGGTTTTGTATGTAACATAAATTATTCACATCATTACAAAAAATCTGTATAAAAAATGAATGCAATCAATATTGTAATTTTGTTATTTAAATATGCTATTTTTTCCAGGCCCAGGAAACGCCCCTTTAATGGCCTCTCAAATGTTGTTTATCCTACTTCCGTTTTTTGTCCAATAATGGACAGGTATAAGCAATCTCCTGCACATATCATCCAATCACTGTGAAGTATGTAGGTTTGTTAGGATCCTGTGGAATGTACTCCAGCATATCTGGGGTGGGGGAGTGAAAGCGCTACAATTTTCATAGTGCAAAGGACTGTGCACACCAATTTTCATATAACTGCATGTAATAGATACTACTTTAACAAAGAATATCACAGATACTGATCTAAAAATCCAGTATAAAACCTTTTAAAAACTTAATAGAAGCTCCCAGTTTAGCACTGTTGATGAGGTCAGGCTGGGACACCCAGTGAAGGGGGCTGGGAAAACAAGAAGAGCAGACACTCTTACCCTACATACGAAAAGACAGATTACACAAACAGTAGTAGCAGGAATATGTAGACTTCAGTTAACGTCTGATACTTTGGGGTTTGGTTTTCATTTTGTACCGAAAGCATAAATGTGCATTATTTTCTTTTGCATTGTCCTTTTTTTGTTTTCGAATGCTGCTTTTATGATGCAAGCAGGCTTTAGCCAATGAATGAAAACCAGGAAGAAGCAGTGAATAGATTGACAGTTCTGTCAGCCTGTGAAGCTTGTGACATGTTTTGGCCATTAAGCATTCTCAGGGGGAGGAATTGAAGTTACTGCCTAACTTTTTCAGCCTCAGACGGTCAATATGTATCAGTGTGTTAGCAGTATCTGTGTGACTGTGCCCCCTCACTTAGAACCATTTGCTTGTTGATAATATTGCTAATATACTATATTATATAATATTACTATAATGCATATGCCACTGCCTTGCAATGCCTGTTTTAAAGAGAGATTGAAGAATATACCAGCACCTTGTGTGATATTAGTAAATGTATCTCTAATCTACATACATATCTACATTTTTTTATATTTTTATCTTCAGGACTGCAGATTAGTTGTAGTGTTCAAAAGTTGTGTAAATTGTTAAATATTTAATTTTAGAAAGTTCAGTAGTACAAAGTTAAAAGTTAAAAAACCAAGTTCTTCTTACCTATTGTTGCATTGCTGCTAGTGGCTGCTGGTAGGCTGGTGTAATTTGCAATTAGTGTCTCTTAAAGGGACTTTTTTGTTTTCAGTACTAAGTTAATGGTTAAAAAAAAAAAGTCTGTTTTGCCGTTTTTTTGTTTTGTTTTTTTTTACAAATGTATTACTTACCTTTAAAGGGATAGTCTAGTCAAAAATAAAATATCATGATTCAAATAGAGCATGCAATTATTTTTTTATTTTTTATTATTCAGCGTAATAACTTCCAGCATTTTGTTTACGCCATACAAGACGCGATTTAAACATTTAACAAAGAAGTAGTCTACAATCAAACTTGACTGTCTTAATGATATAACCTGAATTCAACATAGCTTAATTAACAGTAAATAATACAAAAATCATATTAGCATAGATTAAGCCCTAGCTCTTCCAATTCAATGCTTATCAAGTTCTTCAGCTGAATTTTATCTCTATGTAAACCTATTTAAATTGGTACTTTTAGGAGTTAGTATTCTCCTTTTTAACTAAATGACTTAATAAAGTATTTACCTTTAACAATTTAACGACTTGCATAGGAATGAGTGCTAGTTTTTAACCCCCACTTAGGTCCTTCCCTAAATTCGAGCTTTGAGCAGGTAAAATGCATCATTTGGAACATACTAATAGAGAGAATATGTTACATTTATATTACATGTCTTATACAGAGACCTCACACACTTACAGGGATTACACAGTTCAAAGAACTTTATATACCTATGTGTATTTGTTTATTTACATATTTGTATATATGCAATCAACATATCTATAATAGATGCTTTTACAGTGCTCTTCAGATGAGATTCTATATTCACTTGTCTCTGTCTCTTTAAGAATTAAAGTTAAATCAGAAACTGACCCAGTCAGAGCAACTGAATACGTCTTGATCATTTTAATGATGACCAAGCTGAGATGTCTTTTTAGCTTTACAGGCCGCTGCAACTTGAAGCTTGTATCCAAAATTGCACGTTTTCAAGTCTCATACACAACATAATTACTTCTCTAAAGCAGTTTTCATGTTAGTCCAGTGGAATATGAAACAATCTGAAAAGTCAAGTCCTCTCACGGATCAATGAATCTGCTGGAACTCTGCAATGAGTTTATTAACCAATCAATTCCATGTCAGTTGTAAACAAAATGAAATATTGTACAATTTAGAAAAAAGTTACTCCACAGAAATGTCACAGAATCAAACTTCCAGGGCTTGTGCCATTACCAAAAGACAGGAGCAGACAGAAATGGTGCTACATTAAAGGCACATTCACATACAAACATTACACACACTGAATTGTTAGAGCATGCAATTTGCATTATTAACCCTACCTAACTATGGGGTTGATTGCAATCTTAACTTCAATATTGTCAGTGTGTTTGTTCACAATCCCAAAATGCTTCTGTCATTAATACAAACACTGCAGCCACCCAGTGCTCAATATACAGTCATGGCCAAAAATATTGGCACCCCTGCATTTCTGTCAGATAATGCACCACTTCACCCAAAAAATTGTTGCAATTACCAATGTTTAGACATTCTCATGTTTATTTATTTTGTTTGTATTGGTATGACACAAAAAAATGGAGGGGAAAAAGCCAAATTTGACACATTCCATGCAAAACACCAAAAATGAGCTGAACAAAATTATTGGCAGTGCACCCTCAATTTATAATTCGGCAGCACACCCCTTGGAAAAAATAACTGAAATAAATTGCTTCCCGTAACCATCAATGAGTTTCTTACACCTCTCTACTGGAATTTTGGACCACTCTTCTTTCGCCAACTGCTCCAGGTCTCTCAGGTTGGAAGGGTTCCTTTTCCCAACTGCTGTTTTGAGATCTCTCCACAGTTGCTCTATGGGATTGAAATCTGTACTTTGGCGTTTTTCTTTTCTCCACTATTTTATGTCATACCAGTACAATCAAAAGGAATAAACATGAGAATGAATAAACATTTGTAATTGCAACAATTTCCTGGATGAAGTGGTGCATTATCTGACAGAAATGCATGGGTGCCAATATTTTTGGCCATGACTGTGTGTGCTCTTGAGCCTACTTCAGTATGCTGTCATGGAAAGTTACTTAATTTCATCAAAGGATACAAAAGACAAAAAAAGTTAAATTTGACTATAAAAATTAATTGGAAAGATTTTTTATTTTTAAATATTCTTTTGAATCATGATAATTTAATTTGACTTTTCCCTTTATTTAAATGGTCATAAAAGTCAAAATAAAGTTTCATGATTCATATGGAGTGTATGATTTGAAATATTTTTCAAATTAACTCTTTCTCACTATCCTTTGTTGAAACATAGTTCCATGAGAACAATCAGTGGCCTCTAGTTATCAAGCTGTCTACTTACCTGCATTCACCGGCCCCAATACGCTCGCCTAACATCGCCGCCGTGGACCTGAATACGTTCGCCAAATTTATCAAGAAAGCTCTCAAAAAGCCACGCACCAAGTACGGTGCGATGAGCAGGGGACTGTTGTTAACTGACAGTCATCGATCTCGCTGCTCTTCGGCTTATTCACAGCTTTCTTGCTAGCCTGTCACTAAGCACCCACACTATACTGTTTTACCCCCTATACCGCCGCTCCCGGAGTCAACCGCACCTAAATAAACTTATTAACCCCTAAACCGCCACTCCCGGACCCTGCCGCAACTAAAATAAATATATTAACCCCTAAACCACCGCTCCTGGACCCTGCCGCAACTATAATAAATATATTAACCCCTAAACCGCCGCTCCTGGACCCCGCCACCACCTACATTATACCTATTAACCCCTTATCTGCCGCCCTCTATACTGCCACCACCTACATAAAGTTATTACCCCCTATCCTGCCGATCCTGGACCCCGCCGCAAATAAAATAATTGTTTAACCCCTAAACCGCCGCTCCCCCTGCCGTCATCTACATTATACCTATTAACCCCTAATCTGCCGCCCCTATACTGCCGCCACCTACATAAAGTTATTAACCCCTATCATTGCTGATCCCGGACCCCGCCGCAAATAAATTGTTTAACCCTATCAGCCAATCGGAATTAAGGTAGGAAAAATCCGATTGGCTGATGAAATCAGTCAATCGGATTGACCTCGCATTCTATTGGCTGATTGGAACAGCCAATAGAATGCGAGGTCAATCCTATTGGCTGATTGGATCAGCCAATCGGATTGAACTTCAATCCGATTGGCTAATTTCATCAGCCAATCAGATTTTTCCTACCTTAATTCCGATTGGCTGATAGAATCCTGTCAGCCAATCGGAATTCAAGGGACGCCATCTTTGATGACGTCATTTAAAGGAACCGTCATTCATCGTTTAGTCGTCAGGATCGATGGATGCTCTGCGTCGGATGTCTTCAAGATGGTGCTGCTCCTCGTCGGATGGAAGAAGATAGAAGATGCCGCTTGGATGAAGACTACTGCCCATCTGGAGGACCTCTTCTGGCCGGATTGGATGAAGATTTCTGCCCATCTGAAGGACCACTTCACCTGGATTCGTTGAGGACTTAGGCCTGGCTGAGTGAAGACGGCTCAAGGTAGGGTGATCTTCAAGGGGTTAGTGTTAGGTTTTTTTAAGGGGGGATTGGGTGGGTTTTAGAGTAAGGTTGGTTGGGTGGGTTTTAATGTTGGGGGGGTGTATTTCTTTTTTTACAGGTAAAAGAGCTGATTACTTTGGGGCAATGCCCAGCAAAAAGCCCTTTTAAGGGCTATTTGTAATTTAGTATAGGGTGGGGAATTTTATTATTTTGGGGGGATTTTTTATTTTATTAGGGGGCTTAGATTAGGTGTAATTAGTTTAAACTTCTTGTAATTCTTTTTTATTTTCTGTAATTTAGATGGGGTTTTTTTGTACTTTAGGTAATTTTAGTTATTTTTATTTAATTGTAGGTAATTGTATTTAATTAATTTAATTATAGTATAGTGTTAGGTGTAATTGTAACTTAGGTTAGGTTTTATTTTACAGGTAAATTTGTCTTTATTTTAACTAGGTAGCTATTAAATAGTTAATAACTATTTAATAGCTTTTGTACCTAGTTAAAATAAATACAAAGTTGCCTGTAAAATAAAAATAAACCCTAAAATAGCTACAATGTAACTATTAGTTATATTGTAGCTAGCTTAGGGTTTATTTTATAGGTAAGTATTTAGTTTTAAATAGGAATAATTTATTTAATTATAGAAATATTTATTTATATTAATTTAAATAATATTTAAGTTAGGGTGGTGTTAGGGTTAGACTTAGGTTTAGGGGTTAATAGATATAATGTAGGTGGCGGCGGTGTAGGGGGGCAGATTAGGGGTTAATAAATATAATGTAGGTGGCAGTGGGCTCCGGGAGTGGCGGTTTAGGGGTTAAACAATTAATTTATTTGCGGCGGGGTCCGGGATCGGCAGGATAGGGGCTAATAACTTTATGTAGGTGGTGGCGGTATAGGGGGCGGCATATTATGGGTTAATAGGTATAATGTAGGTGGCGGCAGGGTCCGGGAGCGGCGGTTTAGGGGTTAATAAATGTATTATAGCTGCGGCTGGGTCCGTGAGCGGAGGTTTAGGGGTTAATAAGTATAATGTAGGTGGCGGCAGTGTCGGGGTGGCGGTTTAGGGGTTAATAAGTATAAAGTAGGTGGGGCAGTTTAGGGGTGTTTAGACTCGGGGTACATGTTAGGGTGTTAGGTGCAGACACTTCCCATAGGAATCAATAGGATATCGGGCAGCAGCGAACATGAGCTTTTGCTGCTCTCAGACTCTCATTGATTCCTATGGGATCCGCCGCCTCCAGGGCGGCGAATTGAAAACCAGGTACGCTGGGCCGGAAAAGTGCCGAGCGTACCTGTAACCATCGATCTGTGTCGGACTGAGTCTGCCGGATCGTATGTTACGTCACTATATTCTACTTTTGCCGGTCTGTAGGGCTTGATAACTATGGCGAATCAGCCTCGCCACAAATATGCTGTGGAATTCCAGCATATTTGCGGTTGACGGCTTCATAAATAGAGGCCAGGAGGAATCGCCTCTCTAGCTTTGCAAGAAGAAAAGGTATTTTAGCAAAACTGCTAAAATGTAAACTTTGATGAATGAAAGTGCCCCGGTTTTTAATAGGATTTTTAAAAACTGGGCACACATTTGTCAAAGTTTACATTCACTTTAAGCGCTCTATGGCAGCACTGAAAGTCTATAGTGCATGTTATTAGGAAGTTGTGGGGGTATTTTTATGCTCAGTATTACAGAGGAGAAAATACATTCACCATAATAATATTATAGCAACATTTTTGGTATACACTTTTTCTTCCTGATGACATTGTTGTCGCACTGAACAAGAACCTAAAATTAATCCTTTTTTTTGTATCATATGTGATGGATCGCCTGATACACCACTTCCATCAGAACACTTCCCTTGTCCTGGACATCCCTTTATCCAGACCAATAGCTCCTGGTATCCCCCTTTGACTGCAGTCTAAAGTTAGGGAGGGGAACAGAACTGAGGCAACACAAATATATGAACAATACATCACACCTTTAAACAATTATCTATTCACAGGAAAAAACATATTATCATAGCAACTTAATTAACTGGGGTGAAAGTTTACTCAGTCAATCTGATTTTGGGGAGTCTCATTAACATAATCCCACAGAAACACATTTAACACTAATCAGGTTAACCAAACAGACTCCTGAGACACAATCAGATCTGAAGCGTAAATAAAACACCTCTTATTAGAAAACATTAAAAACAGCTCTTATTAAATATTAAGTCCTTTATGCCCACTTGGTTTACAGAATCACAATTGTTCCCACAATGGGCAGTCACACCCTGTACCTATTCTGTATCTATGCAAACAGGGACATAAGACAAAGTTATGAAAGTACATGGGGTGTAGGGCATATAAAAGTTCACATTTTCATGCAGTATCTAGGTACCCTTAAGCCCATGTACCCCCTGCCCAAGGAGTGCTCTGTAACAGGCCCCTAGATTATGGTGACTCCAGTCAGATCATGCTTTTTTTATACTTGATTGCCCATCTATTCTCCTTCTACAATTATGCTCAAGATTACAAATGGAGCACAAAAATATTAGCGCTATTGAGAATTAACACTGATCAAGATAAATAAATAGCGGCCTTATTCTTGCACTAATATAACAAGTTAAATGTAAAATGGCAGCACTTGAGCAAAAGCCTCGGGCCCAATATCATCTGGAGGTTCGATAGCACTGCCACGCTGAAGCTCTCACCTAATAGATTTCTATGGGACAAGCAACAAAACTCAGGTCTTGGCTTTTGCTTAAACGCTAAGCTGAAGGTGCGTTTAAAAATAGAAGAAACAGTTTTGTTCTTCACACAGTATAAAATGTTTCCCATCCAGCCTCTTGTAACATAGTAACATAGTAGATGAGGTTGAAAAAAAAGATCGAAGTCCATCAAGTTCAACCTATACAAATCAAATATACTTAAAAAAAGCTCCAGTTGAACTTAAATTATTCCCATTAAAAGGTGACCCATTTAACACAAGCAATCATATCTCTGAATTCTGTTTCTAGTCAGAAATATATCCAAACTATGTTTAAATGTATCTAAGATATTGGCATTCACTACCTCCTTTGGTAATGAGTTCCAAAATGTTATTGCTCTTACAGGGAATTTTTTTTCTGTTGCAGTAGATTCAATGGCCCCAATTTATCAAGGTCTGTCGGACCTGATCTGACAGTGCGGATCAGGTCTGACAGACCTCGCTGAATACGGCGAGCAATCACAAGAGCTGCTGGTGCAACGCTGCCCCTTGCAGACTCGCGGCCAATAGGCCGCCAGCAGGGGGTATCAATCAACCCAATCGTACTCGATCGGGTTGAATTCTGGCGATGTCTGTCCGCCTGCTTAGAGCAGGCGGACAGGTTATGGAGCAGCGGTCTTTGTGACCGCTGCTTTATAACTGCTGTTTCTGGCGAGCTTGCAAGCTCGCCAGAAACACGGGGCATCAAGCTCCATACGGAGCTTGATAAATATGCCCCAATATCTTTTCCTCCAGCCTTACATTGTGACCTCTTGTCATACACCATATGCTTTTAAATCACTTTTTAAACATTATTTAAATAAAAAAACTTATTTTATTTTTAATATGTATAAATATGACTAACATAAATATGTTTTGTGTGTGTTTTATATACTTTTATTTTAGCCCTAACACTTCCAGTTGCACTTTTATAGCTCTATTATATGCTGTGCATAAGAACAATACATAAGTAATAGTAATTATGCAATTGTGAGTGTCACTGCTATATCTAGAAGAAACCATCGACCCCTTTCCTTTGCTAAAGGCACTCCTTAGTATTTTTTTTTTTATTTACCAGTTTCCAAGCTTTAGTGACAAATCAATTTATAGTTATAACGGCTTTAATAAAATTGCTGTTGAGAGATTTACTACTTTTTGTGTAAATATATCTTCTCTTCTGAGATAATTAAAATATTGGAAATATAGCCTGTCCTGTTTCTTAATGAGCGGTAACAGAAACAGAGTTAAAATATGTGATAAACAAGATTAAAAGATGCACAAAAATACATCCAATTGGTGGGTATTGAGAAGTAAGAAACCATATTGCTAGTTCGTATTCAGGAAACAGCTCAATAAAGTTAAGCAAACCAGTGGTTAATAATATGCAAGCTGTGAAAATTTGCATTGCATACAATTTTCAGGTTATTAAAACACAACCAGTAACTCAGAAATATCAGCAAATATTGTTTATTAATCTTACGCAAAAATAAGAAGAGACTAATTAACTGTTTCGTACTAGTTTGCCATAGCATAACAACACATACAGTACTATATCTAAGTATTTGATATGCACATTATAATTACCCATCAGTAAACACTCCATATTTTCAATTAAAAAATAATTGAAAATTAAAAATTAATATGACCATTATTTGCACTAGCTCCCCATGGGGCTTATTACTGTACTTTGAGAAAGCATAGCTTAGAGGCAAATTCTTGTTATTTGCATTGAGTTACTTTAAAGTCATCTAAAAATTGCTCATGTAGTTTTCTCACATGTGCTGTTCAGCATGAACTTTCAGAACATTTATTTATTCTTTTATAGTCTTGGAAAATATGCCCACACACCTCTCTTAATTAAATGTTTTGATGATGAACAAAGTAATACTTGACAAGGAAAATGAACTATTTACAATCTTCTAAAACCCCTCAAATAAAGGGCTAGATTATTAGTGTAGCGCTATTGTTTGCACTTGAGTAATATCACCTTTTTTCAATTTTTTGCGTGCAATGGAAACAGTGCGCATATTACAGGTTGAAATTAAACACATTTGCTCAAGCGTAATCGAGATTTTCGCTCATCGATTTAGCATGACTCAAAACCTTGTGTAAACGGTAGAGGAAGAAAACACAACAAATACACTTCAGACTACAATTACACTCATACAGAGGCGTAACCAAACTCACTGGACCTCAGGGAAAACTCTGAACAGCACCCCTTCCAAAGAATAGGTAAAGAGCAATATATATATGCTCATGCACATATATAAACACATACACTTACACATACATACACAATATATACATTAACACACACACAAGCATGTAGTCATAGTAAAATAGTTGCTTAAAAACATCCCATTGAAAGTGTGATCATTTAGTAAGCAATATCTACTAAAACAAATAATTTGAGGTATCTTAGTGGATTACAACTATTAAAATAGCAGCTATAGATGCTAAATGCAATAGAGCAACTTGAAAAGAGAAGGGTTAAAAAAACATTGCATGGCCCCCATCACCTCAGTTTAGAGTAATACCAGCAAATAGAAGTTCTTTAATAGCTGCAATGTGACCTGACCCTTGCCTTGTACAAGCTGCACAGCTTAGAGGTAGCAGTGGCTGTGGGCCCAACAAAAGGATGGCAACCCCTTTAGTTATGCCCCTGTACTTATAGAAAACACTATGTGATAAAATTATTAAAGAAAACAATTATTTAAAAAGTTATAAGGACTCAGAAATATATGGTCTAAGCATTAAAAAGGGTTTGAAAGGGCTTTAACATATATTCATACATATACATGTCTAAATATGTGTATGTATGTATATATATTTATATATATATATATATATATGCATATATGTGTGTACATATGTATGTATGTATTTTACTGTATATTTACTGTACATATTGAACATTTTAATGTTCTTCACTTACAGGATAATGTAATTTGTATTGTAAATACATGTATATATATATATATATATATATATATATATATATATATATATATATACTGTATATATATATATATACCTGTATATCTATACCTATAGATATATAGGTACAGATATCTGTTTTACTTTAGAATTATCTTATATACCGTATATAGAAATATATTTCATAATAAAAAAAAAATTCTATGCAAAGAACATAGGAATGGAAAATATGTGAAATTCGCTTTGGGGTTCATGATTTAGTTCTAACGTGGTGTCCGTTTAGTGAACATAGAGAATTGCTAACTTCAATGCTCTTTATTGAAATATTAAATATTAAAAAATCATAATAATTATTAAACATTATTATACATACTATATAAAAAATATAGATATATTCTATGGATTATTTAGATTTTTTTACAGTATGTATACTTTTTAATAATTATTATTTATATTTTATATTAAATATTTCAATAAAGTGCATTGACATTAGCAATAATTCATGTGCGCGAACCCAACATTGAGTTAGATCTAAATTTTGAGCCTGGATGTGCGTTACGTGTATTTTACATTCCTATGTTCTTCACATAGAAAAAAAATACACTTTTTATTATTAAACATATATTTCTATATATATCTGATAATGTTAATGTAAAAACGATATCTATACCTATATCTATAGGAATAGATATACGTGTATAGGTATATATAGATATATATATAGAAATATATATATTTACAATAAAAATAACATTATTCTGTATGTGATGAACATTAGAACATTAGAATGTGAACTATTTATAACTCCTGTCAAGTCAACGCGCGAGCAATAGGGTTTGTTAGTGAGTTCTATGGGGAGAATAGATTAAACAGGTCATGATATTTGGTTAGTGTGTGTCGGGTTTTGCTCAAATATCAAAAAAGGAAAGGGGGGATAAACCAGTGTAGACCACTCTTAAACAACTTGGGGTCCACTGTAATCAATGTATCTATTGTAGCCGTGTATACCCAAAAGTTCTCTTTAGATACACCAAAACCATCCGATCAATACCCCCGCACAGACAGAGACCAACTGTCTCCTAGAAATCCACAGTTCATAAAGAAACGTTACCACCAACCTCCAATAGCAAATGCTTTATATGCCGCTTCAGGTGGGACCCAGCCGGCTGGAAATAACCCAAACGCTAACTTGCGTATACCGCTTAGCCCGGTTCACTCACCACAATAGGCCTCACGCTTCCTCGCTGCTCCGCGAGAGGGGAGGTGATGTCTCTTGATGCCAGTAGCAAGGTTCCGTAATGACGTAATCACGTGGAAAACAGTCCTGTGTCTCAGCTGGCCATTGGGGGTGGAGGTGTGTCAAATTCGGAAAAAGCCAGTAGATGTCGAGCAAAACTGCAGAAAACAGCTTTGGTATACACAGCAAGAGTAGTGCAAGTACCAAGGATCTGTCCTGCTGGTGTAGCAAAGTGAATGAAGAAAGTTCGAACAGTCCTCAGTTAAAACAACAAGCTTTATTTACCAAATTAAAACAGGAACAGGTAGCATCCAGTGGGAGCAGGCATACCACCTAGACTGGCTTACGCGTTTTGGCGTTTGCCGTAATCATAGGGTTTTGCTCAAACACACAAACTTTTTACTTTCAATTTGTAATACAGGTGCTGCCCAATGCACGCAAAAAGCTTCCGTGTAGTGAAATTTATGCTCAAGCGAAATCACTAAATAGCGATCTACTCGTAATCTAGACCTAATTATGTATATGTGTCTTTATTAATGGACTGAACTAATTTTCACACATAAATTGATAAATTTACTCTTATTTGCATGTGTTATATAAATAAACCATAACTAAAAGATAAGTGCATATTTCCTATCCTTTCTTCAAATTTTTGGTGAGTTACTCCTAAGAAATATGTTTGGTTCTAGCTTTCTCTTAAGAGTATTAGTTTCCTTAGGACAACTGAAATCCTTTCATAAAAGCAATTTTGATGGGATTTCCTTGTTTTTATTTTTTTGTTCCTTTTGTACAACAATGTTTTCACACACTGGGACTGTCTGCTACTTGCTGTATTCATTTTATACTACATCCCCTCAGGTGATTACATTTCATATTTCAGAACAATTCTGCATTCCAAAGGACATTAGCTAGCCTAAAATACACAAACATGCGTGTACAAGTTTTAAAAACTAAGGATTTTTTTTTTTGCAGCACAATCTGTTCACAGCATCATCCTCTGTCATTTACAAAAAGTCAGGGGGCTGGTCAGCTTTGCAATTTGTTGCAGATATTAGTCATAAACATATTACTGCATTACACTGAGTTATAAGTATGGAAATGTCACTGAATATACTGTAAAATATGTCAGCTTTGCACTATAGGCAGGTTTGCTATGTACAAACAAGCATGGTCTGTAGTACCTATTGTTGCTGTCTGTTTTTTTTGCCATTAGCTTTTATACCTACATCATTTTGAGCCAAGTGAATTAAAATTATAATATATTTGTTTTAAAGGGACATGAAACCCAAATTTTTTCTTTCATGATAAAGATAGAACATACAATTTTAACCAACGTTCCAATTTACTTCTATTATCAAATTTGCTTTATTCTCTTGGTATCCTTTGTTGAAGGAGCAACAATGCACTACTGGAAGGTAGCTGAATACATCACTTGAGCCAATGACAGATTCATATCTGTGAAACCACCAATCAGCAGTTAGCTTGCAGTAGTGCATTGCTCTAGAGCCTATCTAGGTACACTTTTAAAAAATGGAACAAAGGAAAATTGATTATAGAAGTAAATTGGAAAGTTGTTTAACATTGCATGCTCTATCTGAATCCTGAAAGAACATTTTTGGGTTTCATGTCCCTTTAAATATTGGGGGCATATTAGTCCAATGTCCAATTAGCCAAGCAGCAAGCATTATTTAATTCCATTTCTGTGTATAAGTGCAACAGGTCTACTAAACACGCCACATGAAACTAAACTTATTGCTTCTTTTATGTCTCTAATTTCTAATTCTTCTCTATATGTATCAACATCTTAGATTCAGTATTCACAGCTTATATCCGCCTTATTAAAGGGACATGAAACACCCAATTTTGTTTTAATGATTCAGAGATAACATGCAATTTTTAACTTTCCGATTCACTTCTATTATCAAACTTGCTTGATTCTATTGATTTCCTTGGTTAAAGGGACAGTCAAGTCAAAATTAAACTTTCATGATTCAGAGGGCATGTCATTTTGAACAACTTTCCAATTTACTTTTTTCATCACATTTGCTTTATTCTTAGTATTTTTAGCTGAAAGCTACACCTAGGTAGGTTTATATGCTAATTTCTAAGCCCATGAAGGCCATCTCTAATCTGTGTATTTTGACAGTTTTTCACAGCTAGAGGGCATTAGTTCATGTGAACCCTATAGATAACATTGTGCTCAAGCTAGTGGTCAGCACTGATTGGCTATAATGCAAATCTGTCAAAAGAACTGAAATAAGGGGAAGTCTGCAGAGGTTTAGATACAAAGTAATCACAGAGGTAAAAGGTATATTAACATAACCATGTTGGTTATGCAAAACTGGGGAATGGGTAATAAAGGGACTAGCTATTTTTTAAATAATAAAAATACTTTTGTAGTAGACTGTCCCTTTAAAGGAGCAGCAATGCCCTACTGGGAACTAGCTGAACATATCTAGTGACCCAATGAACAGAGGCATATATGTGCAACTACCAATCAGCAGTTAGCTCCCAGTAGTGCATTGCTATTCCTGAGCCTACCTAGGCATGTTTTTTTAACAAAGGATACCAAGAAAACAAAGCAAATTAGACCATAGAAATAAATTATAAAGTTGCATTATCTATCTAAATTATGAGTGTTTCATTTTTACATTACTGTCCCTTAACTCTCATACAATTTAATTATCTCTAGCTCTGTTTATTATTCTCTCTGCCTTATTACGGTCTCAACTTCATACATCCTCATGACTTTACTGTATACATATCAGTCCCTATTCAGTTATTGTAACACAACATCTTCATCTGTTGATTTTGCATCTTCAACCCTCCTCTTCTAATCTTGACAATATGGGCTCCTTGCTGCAGGTCCATCAAACTGCTGCTTCCTAATCTGTACGTCAGCTCTTAGTTGGCGGATTAAAATCACCCTGAACAAGTTTGCCCGAGGTGATTGGCAGCACCTATTTGCGCTCCATTGGCCTAGCAGGGGGCAGCATTGTACAACCAGATCATTGTGCAACGTTAAATGCAGGCAGCATATTGTAACACGCATGTTGTAATTCCAGATGGAGCCCTATATATCCTTTAGGTAATCTCTATTCTCTATTTCATTACAAGCCCATAAATATATATTAATATATATTAATGACCACAGCACTTTTCCATTTTCTGCCTGTTTGGGACCAAGGCTATTTTTACATTTCTGTGGTGTTTAGCTGTAATTTTCCTCTTACTCATTTACTGTACTCACACATATTATATACCGTTTTTCTTGCCATTAAATGGACTTTATATTATAAAATATGAGAAAAAAATGGAAAAAAACACACTTTTTCTAACTTTGACCCCCAAAATCTGTTGTACATCTACAATCACCAATAAACACCCATGCTAAATAGTTTCAAAATTTTGTCCTGAGTTTATAAATACCCAATGTTTACATGTTCTTTGCTTTTTTTGCAAGTTATAGGGCAATAAATACAAGTAGCACTTTGCTATTTCCAAACCACTTTTTTTCAAAATTAGCGATAGTTACATTAGAACACTGATATCAGTCAGGAATCCCTGAATAACCCTTGACATGTATATTTTTTTTAGAAGACATCACAAAGTATTGATCTAGGCCCATTTTGGTATATTTCATGCCACCATTTCACCGTCAAATGCGATCAAATAAAAAAAAATCGTTCACTTTTTCACAATTTTTTTAACAAACTTTAGGTTTCTCACTGAAATTATTTGCAAACAACTTGTGCAATTATGGCATAAATGGTTGTAAATGCTTCTCTGGGATCCCCTTTGTTCAGAAATAGCAGACATATATGGCTTTGGCGTTGCTTTTGGTAATTAGAAGGCCGCTAAATGCCACTGCGCACCACACGTGTATTATGCCTAGCAGTGAAGGGGTTAATTAGGGAGCATGTAGGGAGCTTCTAGGTTTAATTTTAGCTTTAAAGTAGTGTAGTAGACAACCCCAAGTATTGATCTAGGCCCATTTTGGTATATTTCATGCCACAATTTCACTGCCAAATGTGATCAAATTAAAAAAAACTTAAAAATTTTTCACAATTTTAGGTTTCTCACTGAAATTATTTACAAACAGCTTGTGCAAATATGGCACAAATGGTTGTAAATGCTTCTCTGGGATCCCCTTTGTTCAGAAATAGCAGACATATATGGCTTTGGCGTTGCTTTTTGGTTATTAGAAGGCCGCTAAATGCCGCTGTGCATCACACGTGTATTATGCCCAGCAGTGCAGGGGTTAATTAAGTAGCTTGTAGGGAGCTTGCAGGGTTAATTTTAGCTTTAGCCTCCCACCTGACACATCACACCCCCTGATCCCTCCCAAACAGCTCCCTTCCCTCCCCCACCCCACAATTGTCCTCGCCATCTTAAGTACTGGCAGAAAGTCATGTTGTAATTCCAGATGGAGCCCTATATATCCTTTAGGTAATCTCTATTCTCTATTTCATTACAAGCCCATAAATATATATTAATATATATTAATGACCACAGCACTTTTCCATTTTCTGCCTGTTTGGGACCAAGGCTATTTTTACATTTCTGTGGTGTTTAGCTGTAATTTTCCTCTTACTCATTTACTGTACTCACACATATTATATACCATTTTTCTTGCCATTAAATGCACTTTATATTATAAAATATGAGAAAAAAATGGAAAAAAACACACTTTTTCTAACTTTGACCCCCAAAATCTGTTGTACATCTACAATCACCAATAAACACCCATGCTAAATAGTTTCAAAATTTTGTCCTGAGTTTATAAATACCCAATGTTTACACGTTCTTTGCTTTTTTTGCAAGTTATAGGGCAATAAATACAAGTAGCACTTTGCTATTTCCAAACCACTTTTTTTCAAAATTAGCGATAGTTACATTGGAACACTGATATCAGTCAGGAATCCCTGAATAACCCTTGACATGTATATTTTTTTTTAGAAGACATCACAAAGTATTGATCTAGGCCCATTTTGGTATATTTCATGCCACCATTTCACCGTCAAATGCGATCAAATAAAAAAAAATCGTTCACTTTTTCACAATTTTTTTTAACAAACTTTAGGTTTCTCACTGAAATTATTTGCAAACAACTTGTGCAATTATGGCATAAATGGTTGTAAATGCTTCTCTGGGAACCCCTTTGTTCAGAAATAGCAGACATATATGGCTTTGGCGTTGCTTTTGGTAATTAGAAGGCCGCTAAATGCCACTGCGCACCACACGTGTATTATGCCTAGCAGTGAAGGGGTTAATTAGGGAGCATGTAGGGAGCTTCTAGGTTTAATTTTAGCTTTAAAGTAGTGTAGTAGACAACCCCAAGTATTGATCTAGGCCCATTTTGGTATATTTCATGCCACAATTTCACTGCCAAATGCGATCAAATTAAAAAAAACTTACATTTTTTCACAATTTTAGGTTTCTCACTGAAATTATTTACAAACAGCTTGTGCAAATATGGCACAAATGGTTGTAAATGCTTCTCTGGGATCCCCTTTGTTCAGAAATAGCAGACATATATGGCTTTGGCGTTGCTTTTTGGTTATTAGAAGGCCGCTAAATGCCGCTGTGCATCACACGTGTATTATGCCCAGCAGTGCAGGGGTTAATTAAGTAGCTTGTAGGGAGCTTGCAGGGTTAATTTTAGCTTTAGCCTCCCACCTGACACATCACACCCCCTGATCCCTCCCAAACAGCTCCCTTCCCTCCCCCACCCCACAATTGTCCTCGCCATCTTAAGTACTGGCAGAAAGTCTGCCAGTACTAAAATAAAAGGTATCTTTTAATTTTTTTAATTTTTGTAGCATATTTACATATGCTGCTGTGTAGGATCTCCCCTTAGCCCCCAACCTCCCTGATCCCCCCCCCCCCCCAACAGCTCTTTAACCCTCCCCCTCTGCCTTATTAGGAGCCATCTTGGGTACTGGCAGCTGTGTTTTTTTGTTTTTTTTTAGTTTTCTGTAGTGTAGCTTCCCCCCCCCCCACAGACAAATCCCCCACCCCCTGCCAGATCATTTATGTCATTTTTTATAACTTGCCTACCCCCCTTTTTCCCACTTTTCTCCAACAAATTTTCTGTAGTTTAGCAGTTCGCACCCGCCCCCACCGCCCCATGCACACACGCGCATCCGTGCGTGCCCCAGGCTACCCCGTCTACGATTCAACCTCCCTCTGCATTGCAGGAGCCATCAATGGCCGCCCACCCGCCTCACACGTCGGCTCCCACCCACCAACGATTGCGGCCATCGATGTCCGATGCAGAGAGGGCCACATCGGATGGTCAAGGATGGTTATTGCAGGATGACTCCATATCGAGGCATCACTGCAATAACCGGAAAGCGGCTGGAAGCGATCAGGATCGCTTCCACCGCTTTCCAAGACCAACAACGTACAGGGTACGTCCTCAGGTGTTAACTGTATTTTTTTGGAGGACGTACCCTGCATGTCGTTGGTCATTAAGGGGTTAATGGGACACTGAACCCAAATTGTTTTCTTTCATGATTCGGATAGAGCATAAAATTTTAAGCAACTTTCTAATTTACTCCTATTATCAATTTTTCTTCGGTTTCTTGCTATCTTTATTTTCAAAGCAGGAATTTAAATCTTAGCAGCCAGCCCATTTTAGTTTCAGCACCATGGATAGCGCTTGCTTATTGGAGGCTTAAATTTACCCACCAATCAGCAAGTATAACCCAGGTTCTCAACCAAAAATGGGCCGGCTCCTATGCATCACATTCCTGCTTTTTTAGGAGTAAATTAGAAAGTTGCTTAAAACTGCATGCTCTATCTGAATCATGAAAGAAAAAATGTGGGTTTAGTGTCCTTTTAATATATTATATATGAAATCTCCCAACTTTCTCTGCACTTATCAAACTAAATTGTATTTGTTATTTTTTCTTTTTGGGTAGTCTGTGTCTAGTAATAAGTCTGTGTCTAGTAATAGGGTAGTCAATGTAAAAAAAAAATATTATGGGAAATAAATTTAGAAATAATGCACTATTATTATGCATAGTAATCACTTATTTTTATTCACCATCAGCAAAAAGAAGTGGAAACCAGCAGATTAACCAAACAGCTGGAAGTTCTGACAAGACAAGTAAAGGAACTGTCTTCTGCTGAAGGGTTGGATAACAATTCTGTGGCTTCACTTAAGAAGAAGGTGTGGGAGTTGGAATCCAGTGTAGCTGAACAGAATCAGCAGCTAGCTGAACAGTCCAACTCCATACAGCACCTTGAACAGGTAATATCATTAAAAACAAAAATATATGGTAGCAGTAATAATTACTATGTTTCGATTCATGGTCAGTTGGAGACATATTATGATACTTTATATTTGATATCCATGTTTTGGATTGTAATTTTTTTTTCTTGTTTTGTCAATTAAAATTCTAATGAATTTCAACACTGATGATCTTAAATATTTACATATACTTTCTGAGAGACTTTACAATGAAGACTTAGATCAGCAAGCTTGGCAGTTGACAATGGCCAATAGACACATTAACAGTTAGTGCCAAGCATATATAAGAACATTTAGTGGTCAGCTGACAACAGGTGCAACAATGGATAATGACCAGCATACACAGGAATGAGTAATGGCCAGCAGATCAAATATTTCATGGACTAGCATTTGATATTTAAAGATGTGGCTGTAAGTATTTGTACCCTTTCACTTTTTTAGGAAAAGCATAATTTTATTTGAACAAAGTAAAAATTGACAAAAGTATTTATCCACCATTTTTTATTTCAACTGTAATAGAATAAAAACTTCACTTTTGATTTATGACTTTACATATTACTTTAAACACTAAAATATTAGTACTTTTAACCTAATATTTTGTAGCACAGACTTTAGAGACAATAACTGCAATCAAGCACTTTCTGTAGCTCTGAAAAAGATTTCTACACTGTTGGACTGGAATTTTGGCCTACTATTCTTGACCAAACTGCTCTAATTCTCTCAGGTTTTATAGAACCTAGAAGGCAACTTCAGAAAGGTCCAATGTTTTTTTCTCATTCATTCTTGGGTGCTTTTTGAGGTATGTGTCAGTTCATTATCCTGCTGGAGGATCCATGACCTGCAACTCAGACACAGCTTTCTGGCACTGGGCAGTATGTTTCACTTGATGCCTTAATATTTTTCTGATTTTCTTGTACCCTGCACAGATTTTAGGCACCCAGTGCCAGATGGAGCAAGTCAACTTTGCCAAAAAGCTCTACTGTCAGGAATGCCACTGACCCTACCAAGTTTAAGTTATCCCTCCCTATTCCTTGCCACTAGCTGGGGTCAGGTGGAGAGATTCCTTAAACGGGAGTGACTGTGACAAAAATATACTTGGAAACAACAGTGGCCAGAGATGCAAGAGTCAGGGGAAGAGCAAGTGGCAGGCTAGGCAAAGTCGTTAAACAATCTGAGGTTAGAGCAAGGGGCTGGCAAGGCAAACTCATTAAATAATCCGAGGTCAGGACAGGCCAAGTTACGAACAGACTGAGAAAAATAAATAAGTGCTAGGTTGTTGTAAACTAGCCAAACGAACAAGCAACGCAAAGAAGGACTGACACTACTTATAAAGGCCAAGGGATGTGACTATAAACAGGTGAGCAATGTGTACCTTTACCTGTATAAGTGCTAAAGCTAAGTTTTCTATAATGCTGACCATTAGGAAGGCGAGAAGTGCATGCATGCAGATAGCGAATATGGGAACAAGTAAAACATCTGTCACATTGCCAGACCTGGAAACACGTCTATACGGGCGCAGTACATGAACACAAGCAAGTAATCACCGCATAGCTACGTGACTCCAACAACCAGAGATGGAACCCTCCATCCCGGGAGGGAAGGTACCTGAATCTACTTTTGTTTAGTCTGTCCAAAGAACATTCTTTCAGAAGAACTATGGCTTGTCAACAATGATTTTGGCAAACTTCAGTCTTGTGTTTCTTTCTTAGAAGTAGGGTCTTCCTATGTCTTCTATTATGGAGCCCATTTTCATCCAGACAACAATGATTTTGGCAAACTTCAGTCTTGTGTTTCTTTCTTAGAAGTAGGGTCTTCCTAGGTCTTCTATCATGGAGCCCATTTTCATCCAGACAGAGACGGATGTTGCAACTTTAAACTGTTGCCCCTTGAGCCTCAACATCAGCTTGGATCTATGTTGAAGTTGTCCTTGGTTCTTTCTCCACCATTCACAAAATCTTTCTCATCATTCTGGGGTCAATTTTCCTCTTGTGGCCAGGGATGTTGGCTACAGTCCCATGTGCCTTAAAATTCTTAATAATATTGTCAACAGTGTTCACAGAAACATCAAGTTTTTTTTATTTTTTAAATGGTCTTGTAGCCTTTACGTTTACCATGCTTGGCTATTAACTTATTTCTAACCTCCTCAGCCAACTCTCTGATTTTCCCTCTCTTATTCATGTTCAGTGTGATACACACAGTGACACGCAACAGAGGAATAAAGATTTCTCTCCATTTACACTGTCTGAATGAGTGAATGAAGATTCAAGACACCTGTGATACTAATTAAAAGTGAATCGTTTTCTGGAAGTAACACTACAAAACACATTTTTTGTGTAATTTCAAAAGAATGTCAATAGTATTGTCAGGTCACTTTATAATGTCTTTATAGAATAAGCAAGAATTTGCTCCATACCTTGTGCACAATTCCACAATGTATGAACAGCAAAATATATTTAATTTCAACACTTTTCAGGGCGAATGATGCATTATTTGATTGAGTACCAATGCTTTAAAATGCAAGGTTACCAATAGTGTTGGCTACATCTGTAGTAATGTCCAGCTGGAACAATTAGAAGTAATAGCCAGCAGGAATATAGGCAGTAATGGTCTTCAGAGACCAAAATAGTAATTGCTGGCTGGAGCACTGACCCTATCAAACACCTTTTCCGCATCTATTGATATTACTAGGGATTGATTACATTTGCACATGTGTGATTGGCTGTACTACCTTAAGGATATTGTTCCTTGCTTCTCTACTTGGGACAAATCTCACCTGGTCAGGTTACTGGGGCAAAAATGTATTACTCTGATTTGCTGAAATTTTAGTAAGCATTTTCACATCAGTATTAAGCAATGGTGTAAGAATGGTATTAAAAATTAGATCCCCCTGTGCTGTTTCATACAACTGACAAAGGCTCTGTTGCTGCCCTGCTAGTGCAGGAGCATGAGAAGTCTGTAGTGATATTTGGAGGCAGGCTTGATTGTAACAGCAAATATTAAACTAGAGAAAGTTCCAGAAGGTAATATGATTGTCCCACTGTAGGTGAGAGACAGAGGAGATTAAACTAGTTTACCCCAGGTTGTCACTCCAAGATAATGGTGAGTGTTGTGCCTACAGATTACTTCCATGCTTTTTTGTAAATTCTTAGGCCTAACCCAGTGACACTATGTATCACTGAGCTGTTACTTCAACTGATTTCAAAGGGGTCAGTTTGTTCCACCAGTCTCAGGTAGGTTACCGGTGGTAGCTGGGAGCATGCGGATGTTGTGGCAACTTGCTGTTGGATCTCCCTACATCCAGGCTAGCAAGCGACCCTGCCTCACCAGCTAGTGCTCCAGTTGACCTTGTCCCCCTTATTCTGGAGGATAGAGCTATCAGTATGACACAATTTTGTACACTGGGATTAAGGAGACATTTCTCTAAGGGGCAATTTTCTTGTGTGACCAGACTCCAACCCAGATTACATTTTTATTAAAAACATCCCCATAATAATTGGCACCAATTGGCTTCATAACTGTTAACTATCCATGCTTGTGTCATCTATCCCGCTCTGTTGCAATGTCCCTTCTAACTAATTGATCCCTTATCTCCTAGTATTTGTGGTCGGGATTGATAAAGGAGGGTTATGATGGTATTGGGTGAACAGCACCCAAATCTTACACAAACTAGGTGATTGGTGTTCTCATTGAAAAATAAACTTGAGAATAATTCTCTAATTTAGCTTATTTGCTGGATTAATGTAGCTTTTAACTGTGTGCATCAGCATTGCATACATTTATATATTAAAATAATAATAATATTATATTCCTGGAGTAGTCATTATAATCATGCAGGAGTAATTTAAGATGTTCTTCATCTAAGAAAAAAATCAGCATGAATTAAGATTTAAATATATCTGCAGCCCTTTCTCGCTGTGTCTAGAGGGATATAGCTGCTCCTCCACAGATGAGGCCCCTATAAGTTGAAACGTACGTCTGGGGTTAGCTTTACAAATCCTTTGTTCAAATGAGAATTGCCTGGTATTTCGGGGCTGGACTGCCCTTTTGGATGGACTCAGACTGATATACTATAGGGAAGTTGTTTTCTGATGAAAGCACAGATTGGGAAGAAATAAGCTGCACCCTAGGTGGTTACCATCCAATAGGGTGAACTATTAAGCACCATCTGTCCCCGGTTGAGCACTTATATTATGAATATTATAAATACTAGGTTGAATTGAAATGATGCATTAGAGTTAGTGTCTCACTTCCACATCCCTTTAAAGCCATGGCTGCAGCAGAGGGGTGAGTCATTTATATAGTCATATTTCAAACCTCTCATGCTGCCAGCGGGTTAAAGGGGAAATATACTTTTTGCAAGAAACTTATAATTATTATTATTATCAGTTATGCACTAACCTACATTGTCACTATAAAATAAATAAAAATTGTAGCAGATTACAAGTGTAGCTTTATTTAACACTCCCGCCCGAGTGTTAACTGTGCTAGAAGTAAACTTTTTGCACGCATCGGGTTGTGCTCATATTTCAAGTTGAAAGTAAACTGTTTTCACTCTCCCGCAAACCTGACAAACGTAAAAATATAAGCTTACAATATTGCTCGCGTGATAACCTTTTCCCCATTGCAGTCAATGGAGCAAAAAAGTGGAAAAAACCTAACACATAACACTACTCACATCACATGCAAACCCGATTGCATATTGTCAAGTGCGCTAACCCAACATGAAAATATAAATATTTCACATTCCAGTGTTCTTCACATAGCAGAATATGTTCTATTTATTCATTAATACTATTTCTAGATATATATGATGGTATTTATATCTATACCTATATATATATATATATATATATATATAAGTGGTAGCCGGTGGCCTAGCACTCCATCCACATCAATGTTTCCAATGCCTGGGTGCAATCCTCAAATGATATGTATAGAATACTAGTAGGGAAGGAGGGCACTCACAGGACTTCATACATAAGGTAATCTTTTATTGTAGTTCTAACAAAAGTGCATTGTCGACGTTTCGGCCTTTTCTTAGGCCTTCTTCAAGACAAATTTCATAATCTAAAAATATGAACAGAAAGAATATGATAAAATACATTACAAACATGTAATATCCAAGTATACACCAAATCGTGACCCTCTACCAAGAAGGACCAAAATAGCCCAAGTGAAACTTAAAAATGCTTCAATTGAAACAAAGAAGTCATGACATTCACCTGCCAGGGGAGACGTGAACAGAAGATAAAAGAAAAATGAAACAGACAAAAGAAAGAAAAGAAAACCAAAAACGAATCAAAGTGTAACACAAAGAATAAGATTGTAGCCAAAAGAAAGAAAAAGGACCACATATGGAATTACCATAATCCACTTGGTACATAAGCATCCCATATTAGTAATGTACTATAAAATACCAATTGGCTAGCATATATCATTGTGCACTGACGTAGGGGTTAACAGCCTTAGCAATAGTTCAATTAATAGACTAAATAATTTAGGGACAGCACGCAACAAACTTAAACTATTACAACTCACCCCACGTTAATCCTATATCTATGCTCATATACAAAGTATAATCAAGACAATCGAAAACACAAACTTATTACTATACCGCAGGTATATAGATGACCTGCTAGTCATCTGGGGTGGAACAATAGGAGAACTGGAGATGTGGATTGAATCCCTTAATGATTTTCTGATCCCAGTCAAGTTCAAGCATGAGATTAGCCGTGAGAAGATACACTTTCTTGACCTATGCATTTTTAAATCTGAGGGAGCTGGGGAATGCAAACTGAATACGACTTTATATTCCAAGCCCACAGATAGAAACACATTACAGTACAACTCCAAAAATCCGGACCCCGGAAATCCGGACAACCCGAGAATCCGGACTCTGGCGCGATCATAACTTCCGGGTGTTGGTTTCTCAAAGTGCATGCAAATTTCAGTGCAGGTGCGGCAAAAAGTGAAATCTGAGCTCCACAACTACATGACCGGTACCTGTGCAGGTATTTAGCATCTTTACACTGCACAGTACCGGTATACAGTACTGTACCACCAATGTCTCCTAAAGTGGATAAACAGAAGCGTAGGAGAAACACTCTAAAATTGAGTGACAAACTTGAAATCATCAAAAAACTTGAATCAGGGGTTAGTGTTTCTGTTCTAATGGAAACATATGACATTGGAAAGTCTACCATTTATGATATAAAAAATGCCAAAAATAAAATTCTACAGTTTACAGCTTCATCTGAGCCTTACAACAAAATTGCAGAAAGAAAAGGTTTACATAAGCCAAAGTTAGAAAATCTTGATAAGGTTTTGCATGAATGGTTTTTGATTAAACGATCAGAAGGTATGGCAATTTCTGGGCCAATGCTTATCACCAAAGCAAAATCTTTTAAGGAGCAAATGAACATTGATTCTGAATGTAACTTTAGCAGTGGGTGGCTTAGGAATTTTAAAATGCGTCATGGTATTAGACAGCTAAATGTTGTTGGAGAAAGGCAGTCAGCTGATACACATGCTGCAGCAGATTATAGTGCAACATTTGAAAAAATTGTCATTGACTATGATCTCACACCTGATCAAATTTACAATGCAGATGAAACAGGTGTTTTCTGGAAATGTCTGCCAACTAAAAGTCTGGCTGGAAACCAAGAACGAAATGCTAAAGGTTTTAAGATGAATAAAGAAAGACTTACTGTCCTCACCTGTGCTAATGCTTCTGGACAGCATAAAATCAAGCTTCTGGTGATTGGCAAATATAAGCGCCCACGGGCATTTAAAGGAGTTTTGCACCTCCCTGTGACTTATAAAGCTCAAAAAAATGCTTGGATGGACAAAGACATTTTTCAAGATTGGTTTGTTAATGATTTTATTCCATCAGTCCGCCAGAACCTAACAAATTTGGGAAAACCTGCTAACACAAAGTGCTTGCTGCTTCTTGACAACTGTAGGGCTCACCCCCATGAATCAAAATTAGTGTCTGATTGTGGAAATATTTTTGCATCTTACTTGCCACCAAATGTTACATCCCTAATTCAGCCCATGGACCAAGGAGTCATTAGGAACTTCAAATGCCATTATAAAAATGACTTTATGATGAAAATGTTAAACAAGGATGTTGATTCTATAGAATTTCAACGTAGCTTTACAATAAAAGATGCAGTGTTTTCTCTTGTAACTGCATGGAACACAGTCAAGCCTGTAACTCTTTTAAGAGCTTGGCGAAAGTTATGGCCAAATGTAATGCATGGAGAGCTAGAGTGTGAGGAAAATGAAGATCTTGAAGGGTTCCTTGTAGAGCAGAGAACATCTGAAGTGAATGAACTCATGCAATCTGTCAAATTAGCCCAGAAAGACAACCCTCTATGCAAACTTAATGAAGAGGACCTAGAAGAGTGGATATGCATTGAAGATGATGTTGAGATTGCAGCCACTTTTACTGATCAAGAAATCATTGACAGCATCACAAATCCAGATCAGACAGAGGAGCACACTTCTGAAAAATCTGATGAAGAAGATGACAGACTTGAAACTGAAAAGGTATCTTGGGCTACTGCTGAAAAATGCATGGAAACCATTGTGAAATTTGTGGAACAAAACTTTAGCTTTACACTCCAAGACGTCATGCAAGTGCACATGGTGCAAAATAATTTTATCACAAAGAAATTACAAAGTCGCAGACAATGTGACATACGAAGATATTTACAAAAAACAACAGAAGCATCTGCCATCCAAACTACCAATCAACTGCAGCAGCAAACACTCACAACACTCAATCCACAAACAGATCACCTTGCACAGCAGGAAGAAGAAAACATGTCATATGCAGGTACAGTACTGTATTTTATTTTAATACTGTAAAAATGAAACGCCTTACACAGTGCAGTATTTACTAAAAAAAACATCTCTTTTTATCTTTTAAAACAGAGGAAACATCTGCTAATAGCCATCCTGCATCGCAGAAGCTCAGTTCACAAGCGGATCACCAGGTGTAGCAGGTGTTAGCATTTGGTGAACAAGCAGTTAAACATGTACCGAAGAAATACCTGTAACAGAAAGGAATGTACATATGCATGTGTACAGTACTGTACTCTATTCTAGGCAATCTGTTCATTATTTAGTTACTGCATTAGTTACTGCATTAAAAAAATTTAAAAAAATTAACACATCTCCTTTATTATTTACAAGGTACTGTATTTTAGCATTGATGTCTGAGAATCCAGAAAATCCAAAAATACGGACTGGGCAAATCCCCAAGCAGTCCGGATTTTTGGAGTTGTACTGTACTACAATTCACCAGTTACCACCCACCTCAACTCAAGAAGGGAATCGTCAAGTCCCAACTGATGCGTGTTATACGTAATAATTCTGACCATGAATTGATGTTGCACCAGCTTGAGGAAATGAAAACAAAATTCCTCAATAGAGGTTATAATCCGTTGATGGTGCAAAAAACACTTGAAGAAGTGAAGCAGCAGGAACGAAGTTGCCTAGTAGCCAGAGGATTGGGTAGAGACCCTACCAAAGATGAACCGACCTTGAACCTGGTGACCAGGTTTACTCCAGCCACAAGTGCATTGCGGAAGGTGATCCATAAGAACTGGCCGCTCATAAGTGGAGATAAATCACTACCGTTCAAAGAAAACCCCCCTCCTAGGGTGGTGCACAAAAGTGTAAGACGCCTCAAGTCACATTTGATGAGAACTGACCCTTGGAAGAAAGAAAGAACTTGGCTAAAACCACTTAAAAATGGATGTTATAAGTGCGGGAGTTGCATGACTTGCAGTTCCCTCATCACTGGGGAACGATTTCACTATCCTACCACCAATAAGAGCTTTGTGATAAGGCACAGACTAACGTGCACATCTGATTTCGTGGTTTATCTATTATCCTGTCCATGTGGACGGTTCTATGTAGGCAAAACCATCACCCCGTTTCGGGAGAGACTCGCCAATCATAAGAGCGCCATTAGAGCAGCCCTAAAAGATGGCCACTCGGACCAGCCTGTGGCAAGACATTTCCTGGAGCAACGACATGCTGTATCTACCCTTAGGGCTATGCTCATTGATAGGGTGGCACCCTTGAAATGGGGGGGGGGGGTTCAAACGGAAATCTGAACTCCTTAGGAGTGAAGCCAGATGGATCCATAGATTGAACACACTTGCTCCAAATGGCTTAAATGCCAGTATTGACTATGCTTTATTTTTCTGATAATCTAATGGAATTGTTAACTTCTTATTGTTCTTTTACTGTATCTCGTTGCCTTTACAGGTCTAGCCCCATTTTTGCACTGGTTCATCTATTGCTTGTCTTCCTCTTGGATGTCTTTCAACTTTGGACACACTTTACGTGGGTATTGGGTCTATGTGGTTTCCTGCTATCCTAAGGTCCCCATTTGGGGTGCACCAATACTACCTCTGACGGACCAGTTGATTGATTTTGTGACCCCTTGACGGATAGGTGTACGACATAGACATGTTATGACTCTATGTTTAGCCTCATATTAGGTTAGTCCTTTAGATCACTCTGATCACTAGTTAGGGGGTTTAACCCCACTTCCGGGTATGGATGTCTGCGATTGGTTGGTGTTTCTTTCCACCACGCAACTCCCCTTATGATATGACTAAGAAGTCATAGCTGTCTGACCTCCGGTTTCGTGATCTAGGGGTCCCTTAGTGTGTCTTTGTACTGTAAGGTTTAATGTCTGATGGGATATGCCACATTCGTGGCGGCTGTATGTTCAGTATTTTGCCTACACTGTTACTGTGGTTATTTTAATTAGGACTCACACGCAGCCTTGGGTTCCATCACTGTATTGGTATTTGGGTACCCTCGATATGACTGATACCGGGCCCCTCTGACTATAACAGCCGGTACATGATCTTGCAACATTAATTGCGCACTGAGGTTTGATACTTATTTATATTTGACACTGCTTCCTTTTAGATCAGGGTTAGGGGACCGGCACCAGTGGTTATGAATTGAACAGGGTTAGCCACCTGTTGCACGCGCAGAGAAGTTTACTATGCATTTGGCTCTGTTACGCGACCAGCTGAGGTGTATCAGCGGCGCGTGATTTGATTGGTCTCTGCGGGGGGCGGGCTCGCCCCTTTTTAAGGGCTCATATCGCGGCTGTTTTTTCACTAATGACTCTGTCGTTCTAGGAGTATAACGCGGACGCTGTGTTCCGCACGAGTTCAGGTAAGAAGGGCTATGGCCCATGAGGTGTTTCTTTAACTTCATACGCTTACTGTGATGGTTGCTACACGAACCTATGTTTATGGGTGAGTGGTCCACGGATTCGCCGCGGTTTACGGCTATGATAATATGTGTATCCACATGACTCAGGTTGGGGTTTCCTAATTGTATAGACTCATTGCGGCAGCGTGCGTGTAGGTTAACCACTATGATTAATTAATGTACTGATATGTGTTTGGGTTTGATTATGATTTGAGCTGCTGTGGATGTTGCGGGGATAACTATAAGGCTGCCTTGGGGTCTGTTACTCAGCGGTTAGTGGTTGCTATTTAGACTATTGCCGTCACTGTATGACGGATCTTTGTTGGTATGGTGTACACCGCTGTGACTACTTTTCCTAATAGAGATGTGATAACGGAGTAGGTGGTCCGTGGATGGCGCCCACTATGGTAATTTTCGATTGTCTTGATTATACTTTGTATATGAGCATAGATATAGGATTAACGTGGGGTGAGTTGTAATAGTTTGAGTTTGTTGCATGCTGTCCCTAAATTATTTAGTCTATTAATTGAACTATTGCTAAGGCTGTTAACCCCTACGTCAGTGCACAATGATATATGCTAGCCAATTGGTATTTTATAGTACATTACTAATATGGGATGCTTATGTACCAAGTGGATTATGGTAATTCCATATGTGGTCCTTTTTCTTTCTTTTGGCTACAATCTTATTCTTTTTGTTACACTTTGATTCGTTTTTGGTTTTCTTTTCTTTCTTTTGTCTGTTTCATTTTTCTTTTATCTTCTGTTCACGTCTCCCCTGGCAGGTGAATGTCATGACTTCTTTGTTTCAATTGAAGCATTTTTAAGTTTCACTTGGGCTATTTTGGTCCTTCTTGGTGGAGGGTCACGATTCGGTGTATACTTGGATATTACATTTTTGTAATGTATTTTATCATATTCTTTCTGTTCATATTTTTAGATTATGAAATTTGTCTTGAAGAAGGCCTAAGAAAAGGCCGAAACGTCGACAATGCACTTTTGTTAGAACTACAATAAAAGATTACCTTATGTATGAAGTCCTGTGAGTGCCCTCCTTCCCTACTAGTATTCTATATATATATATATATATATATATATATATATATATATATATATATATATATATTCAATAGAAAAAAGGCACTGTCACGTAAAGGTCAGCGACCAGGGTGTCATGTTTAAGTAATATAATCCTTTAAATATCCCCAAAAGACAAGTCAAATGGGAAGCGGCACTCACTAGATTTGTGATAAGCAAAAATATTTATTAATATACTCCTGAGACATCTCTGGGTCGTTAAACCCTTCCTCAGACAGTGTGATTATATATAGGTATAGATATATACAGGTATATATATATATATATATATATATATATGAATATCTATTTAAAAATACATAGAACATATTCTGCTATGTGCAGAACATTGGAATTTGAAATATTTATAGTAAATTGAATATTGCAAAGGGCGCCAATGCACTTATATATATATGTCTATATATGTATACAATTGTGTTTATATGTGTGTATACAGTATGTCTTTAAATAAATATATACACATATAAATACATAAATACATATGTACACACATATACATATATATTTATATATACGTGTATATATATATTACACATAGATATCCATCTTTAGAAATGTATATTTATGCATCTCAATGTTAAATCCGTTTGCCTGCCTTTTTTTTTCTAACACCTGAGACCTCATATCTTTGAGCACTTATAACTTTTTTGTGTAATTTTCTTTGAATAATTTTTATTACATGGTGTTATTATGAGTGTAACTGTACCTTGTAATGTATTTTTGAGGTTGCGCTAACCTGGTGTGCGTTAGCTGTAATTGCGCTCAAGCAATTGCATTTACTTTTAACTTGTAATACGAGTGAAAAACCCAACGTGTGTAAACACCCCTGATAGACCCCTTTTTCATACCTAACTGTTAGCGCTCCATTTATAATCTAGCCCTTAATATTTAAGTTTCATTTGAATGAGTTATTGTTATGCTTATTCCTTGATATTATACTTATGTTTCCATGTCATAGATGCGCCTCCGTTTTGAAATGGAAATTGAGCGAATGAAGCAGATGCACCTGAAAGAACTGGAGGATAAAGAAGAGGAACTGGAGGATATTCGTCAGTCGTGTCAAAGACGGGTATGTTGGTGACTAATATGACCACTACTGATGATAACGGTTATTATTAGACCTTGTAAAGTCAACGAAATTAGGGAACTGAAAAATAGACTGTATAATTGTGAATGAAGGTGAAAAATAATTCGATTTAATCCAAAGATATTTTCTTACATAGCATGAAGGGTTAGAATGGATTTTTCAATTATTCTCTAAGTAATAATGATTTTGTTATTCAATGCATTTTCCTGTTTCCAGAGGTCCAGACATATATTCCAATTTCTCATCATTTAAGTGGCTGCAAAGAAATGTGTTGTTCAGGCACAATAATACAAGAGTCATATGATTCCATTAAAATAAATGAAATGTTCTGTTATCCTTTCAATACATGTTTCTGTAATGCTTCCTTATCTATATGCAAACTATGTTCTCTTTGTGAAATTAAAATTAGATAAATATTTATAGGTCTTACACATTTTTAAAGAAAAGCTTGTAATTTTTAGTTGTAAAATCAGAACAGTTCCCTGGGTTAGAGTAATATATTTTGCATAATACTTTCATATAATGAGTTTTGTTAATTTAAATGTATTTAATAATGCCACAAAAAAAATTGAGAAACAAAGTCAGAGAATCTACATTGCCACAGGTACCTGCACTTTTCTAAATGGTTAATATAGATCATTAATGATACTTTAATCTCAATAAAATTGGATGTATTTCTTATCACTTGGGACAAAGAACACACTGTAAACTGTAGGGGTCAGTAATGCTTTACATTGATGCATTGAACAGTAATTATCACTCTGGGGTTAATTATTCAGTAAACCTTTATATCATGAGAAAGTTTGGACCCACGCAATATAAATACAAAAATAGCTGAAGAAAAAAATGATAGCTATAATGCCAAGCCATCTGTTTCTTGCTTGTGCAAATAGATATAATTGGCCAGAGGGGTTATTTGATGCTGGTCATTAATTAACCGTATGCAAATGTGAAGCAGCTTGTGTGCTGTGTGTGTGTATGTGTGTTTGTCTATGCCTACATCTATCTATCTATTATCTATTTATTATCTATTTATTTATCTTTATGTCTGTCTGTAATCTTGTCTGTACATCTATCTAATTTCTCAAAAAATGAGCTGCTGAAAGTCATTCTGTCTTGATTTCAATGTTAAAAATATTCTGTGATAACAGAATCATTGATTTTATTTTTAATACATTGAAGCCCCTGTAGACTGCTTTGAAAGAGTAATGTGCTCTAGTTGCATCTGCATTTGGACAGTGACGGATTTTGTGTTGGAATTCAACAAATGAATCAATTGTAGAGCTTCAGATACAGCTCGTCCTTCAGCAGTAGATAGACCTTTATATGCAATCAGTTCAGTGGGTAATGCACAGTGATATATTATACACTGTCCGAATAAAGCCATCACACACTAAAATAAATCTGGGCATTGTTCTTATAATACATCTAATTAAGATATATGAGTGAATATGAAAGATTATATATCAGATACGCTGTAAAAGAGGTCTCTTGTTTGTATGCAATAAGGACAATAGATGGAATATTTATACTGTAATGCTATAAAAATACAAAACCAAGGCACTAGATTGTAATAGTGTGATGTTATTTTTAACAACCTGTTTATTAGAGCTACTTTGGAAAGTCCTTTCTGGCAGCCTAAGCATATCGCCTTATGTTTGAGTACAGGATTAAGGCTATCATGGTTGATGTAACTGTACAAACTTTACAAAATGGGCTACATATATGTTTGTTTTACTTGCTATTAATTATATATAGTAACGTTCTATTGAGTAGTGTTTACAATTTTTTCACATTTTGAATAAGAGAACAGCAAAATAGGAACATGGCTGAGATATAAACTGAATATAATTAACACTTCATCTATACTTTTTATACTGTATCTGTATATTAGCATATCATCGGCTAGATTACGAGTTGTGCGTTAAGGTAAAAAAGCAGCGTTAACAGGTCCTAACTAGGGATGGGCGAATGTTTCGCCAACATTCGAAAAAAGGGCACAAATTTTAACACATTTGTTTGTTCGAATCGAATTTCGAATGTTTACATAACATTCTAACATTCGATTTTCGAATGTTCGGTTTCAAATTTTAAGATTACATTCGAAAATATTATTTTCGAAAAATTCGAATTTAGATTGTAATAGTATTTCTAATGCTTTTTCTTTAAATGTAATATTTGAATTATGCAATATTCGAATTCGAAAAATTCGAATTTAGATTGTAATAGTATTTCTAATGCTTTCTTTAAATGTAATATTCGAATTATGCAATATTCTATATGGAAACATTCGAAATTATATATTTGTATCTATTATGTATCAATTTACTAGATTCCCCCCCTACCACATGAACTATTGAACTTCTGAATAGTATTTGTTAAATAGAATGTTAAATTCAAAATTTCGAATGTGGACATTCGATATAATTATAAACATTCGAATTCGAAAGTGATATTCGAAAACTGAAATAACATTCGATTTTCGAATTTTTAAGAATATTCATTCTTATCGACATTTGGATTTAGAATTCGGATTTCGGTAATAACATTCGTTCTACATTCGAAATTCGCAAATTTACACATTCGCCCATCCCTAGTCCTAACACTGCTTTTTATGCCCGCTGCTATTACGAGTCTTGCAGGTATAGGGGCACCGCACACTTCTTTGGCCTTACCGCAAACCGACTTACGTAAAGTTCGTAAACTCTTTTTTCTATAGCGCCGGTATTACGAGTCTGTCCTGGGAGGCCAAAAAGTGAGCGGTACACCCTACCCAGTCAAGATTCCTAACACATTTTAAAGTCAGTAGTTATGAGTTTTACACTACAACGAGTTTTACGCTGCTTTTTGGCAGGTGTTAGACTTTTTTTCAGCCGGCTCTCCCCATTGATGTCTATAGGGAAATCGTGCACGAGCACATACGACCAGCTCACCGCTGACTTAAGCAGCGCTGGTATTAAAGTGCGGTATGGAACACAATTTTGGTCTACGCTCACTTCTTGCCTTTTAACGCCGGGTTTGTAAAAACCTGTAATACCATCGCTGCAGGTAAGTGAGCGATGAGAATAAAGTGCTCGTTAGCACCGCACAGCTCATAACTCAAAACTCGTAATCTAGGCGCATGTATTTTGAGGTTAACAATTGAAATGAAAGTTACTGATAACTTTCTTTTATAAACTCTTCAAAATGTTCTTTTTTTTTTTTTTAAGCTTCGTCAGTTTGAAATGCAGTTGGAGCAGGAGTATGAAGAAAAGCAAATGGTGCTTCATGAAAAACAAGATTTGGAAGGACTCATTGGAACACTTTGTGAGCAGGTAGAGAACTAGCGTATTTACAATAAAAATTCCACGTTGCGGTTCTCAGGAACAACTATACAGAATAAACATACATTTATATATAGCTTTGTTTCTCGACCTGTAAACAAATACCCTTGGGTGTACCTGAAGCATTGGAAAGGGTACTCCAGTACTTGCCTTTTCATTATGTTTGCCCTGATGCAGCTAATTTAAACATTGGTTATATCACAGAAATGAGTGTTTGTCAGATCTCCTATCAAGCACACCTAACAGGCCTGAATGCATTTACCTGCCTGGTCTGGTCAGCTGCTCCCTCACTGTGGCTGACAAACCTATTCTCCGGTAGGGAAATCCGTAGAATCGGGTCCGTCAGTGACAAACTGAGGACTGCATATAAGGAGCACTTTATCACAGAGAAAGTGCCAGGTAAAGTGTATTGCACTCTGAAAAAGTGTCAAATAGACAAGATATAGGGCCACAGTGAAATATCAAAAGAAAAAAGCCATTTTAAAATGTGCCAGGTAATATGTTCTGTACACAAGTATGCCCCAATAAAAATAGCCAATAAGCTGTGTAAGTGATAAAGTTTGATGCAGGAATGTGGCAACATGAATATTACTTTCCTGATCATATGTTTGTTTTCTAATGTAAGTGATATACTATTAACCCCTTGACCCAATATGAAGTATATATACATTATATATATATATATGTCATGCGGAACAAAGCTCATCATACCTTCAAGTGACAGCTGAGAGCTGCTCCTCCTGAGCTGCTAGCATTTGTCTGTATATGTAAATGGAGCATGATCCATATGAAGGAAGATGACAGATTTTTACAGACTGTGACACTATATGTTTCACTATCTGTAATGATCATCTGTTGGTGCCGGCAGGAGGTGTGGGAGGGAAAGAGGGAGGTGGGTGGGCGGCCCAGCAGCGGAGGGGGAATGGAATGGGATGGGTCCTGCACTTCAGGGAAAAAAAATTAAGGCAGAAGGAGGGATGAGGAGACACACTACAGAAAAAAATGTGGGGTGGGGTGCCCTAACTAATGATCGCCGAGGGGGAAAGTGTGGGGACCACTACACTAAAGAAAAAAAATCAAATAAATACAAAAAATTGATGTGTGTGTGTGTGGGGGGGGGGGGGAGATAGCTGTTGGGAGGGATCAGGGGCTGGGAGGTGCCAGGTGGGAGGGTAATCTCTACAGTACAGCTAAAATTAACCTTACAAGCTGTGGTGCACAGCTGCAATTAGCAGCATTCTATTTACCAAAAACCAATGGCAAGGCCTTGTATGTCTGCTTTTTTTCTGAACAAAGGGGATCCCAGAGTAGCTTTTACAATCATTTGTGTCATGATTGCACAAGTGGTATGCAAAAACTTTCAGTGAGAACCCCAAAGTTTGAAAAAACATAATTTTTTTTTATATGGCGGTGAAACGGTGGCATGAAATATACCAAAATGGACCTAGATCAATACCTTGGGTTGGCTACTTAAAATATATAGTTCTGACAGGTAAATAAATAAAAAACAAGGTTTTATTTCTGTTTAATTGAAGTGATAGCAAAAATCCTTAAAAAAATCTCTGGTATCTTGTACGAGTTCTTTTCTGAAATTCTTGGTAGCGAATGGGTTAAAGAAGCATGTGTCTTATGTACATTTTCTCTACAAGCTGCTGCCTTGTTCAAATATATGCAAAGATTTGTTGTATTTGCAGCAGTAAAACATTTCCTGAAAACATTAAGATATATCTGATACCAATTTTACATTCTTGGGTGTACACTTTTGCCTCATATTTTATTTAACCTAATAATATTTACATAATGCAGTGTGTGTGGGGGGTGCTTTTGCTGGTAGGGGGGCACTTATTACAAAAAGCTTGAGAGATACTGACATATAGTGCCGACTGAATCTAATAGATTTCCATATCTATCTTAATAATAAAATGTAATTATTAGAAAAGTATAATCCCTATGAGTTTAATAATAGAATGTGGTATATTTATTTCATAAGATGGCAAGATTCCAGAAGTCCACTAGGAGGAGGCAAAAAATTGCTTTAATCCCTACCACTTTCCCAAAATCCCACAGTCAATGTTTTGCCTCCATGATGGAGTGAGGGGATTTCTGAAGTTCTGATCTACATGTCATTGATTGGGGTTCTCTAACTGATCTGAGACCCAATTTCGTCTTCGGAGTGCCTATGACAGGAAGTAAATAGTCTTCTCCCAGTGTGGAGATGTCACAGGCCTCCCAGGGAAAATGTAGTTTTATCTGCCAAAAAAGGCAAAAAAGGGTTAACGGAACACCAGTAATATGTTAAAACAAAAATTCTTTATTTGTTCCTCCAATAAAATTGTTATAAACAACAACAGGAAAAAGGGTGGTATTCCCCTAATAGGAGTCAGCTCGTAAGCTGACATGTTTCGGCTTGTTGCCGTTATCAAAGCTACTAGTTTGCGCAGGAAAAACCCTGCCTTTAAAAATAGAATGAATAACTCCTATAGGGCAATGAGTCAAAGCATAATTAAAATATTCACTGCTTCCTAACCCTTACGTGGCTATATGTCTAATCGTGGAATAACTCTTCTAGTGTGAAGTAAAAGGTTGCTAACTATTCACCCCTGGCATCAAAGTAAACACATAGTAGAAATGGGGATAGTGGATCTTGGTCTCACCTCCCCCCCAAAAAAAGATTTTTTATATTTATTATTATTATTAGTCTTCACATCATTTCATTTGCCATAAGAATCTAAACCTATACTGTATGTTAGTACTGGCTAGTGTCAAGAGCTCTCTCTTGAAGTATAGTAATCCTTCATATTATAGCAACAAGTAGACCAATATTCATGTATGTAATAAATACTCATGGCACTAAGCTCTTTATATGGAATAAGGCTAGAGGTGAGTGGATCCTCAAAAAAGGGTATTTTCCCCCTGTATGACATGTACACATCTGCAAGTGCTGCCTAATGTTCATTATATTTCTTGGTTATTCTGTAATGATTAATAATTACTAGTTATCAGATGAGCCCCAATAATGTAGTGTACCCTTATATCTACACTCTCCAGGCTTGTTAATCCCTATTCATTCAATACCTTTCAATGAACCAAATGTTGATAATAACAGGCGTGCAAATCTGAAGACAAATATTCTTAAACACTCACTCTTTGGAAAGCCTGTCGCGATAATTGGTCATTGAGGTATTAACAAATGCTTATCAAGAGTATAATCAATTTAACCCTATAGGTATATAATGTAACTCTTAATGTTTAAACCTTCATTGAATGTGTTAAAACAATCATATAAAGCCCTTCACATAACACCAGTTCTCCCACTACTGGGTAGCGCTGAGCCTGGCATACTGACTAATCTGAAAGATAATTTTTGGTACAAATAAGTCACATGGACTGATCCCTACTGCAGAGGAGAGAGTGAGCTTGCATCACCGACCACAAGCCCTCACTCCCAGTAGTTAATCAGGTCGTACATAGAGTTCAGACCTGATGGATGTCTTGTTTTTAATGTGAAGATCCAAAAGATCTCACGCTTGGCTAACAGTTTGTCCCTGTCGCCACCTCTTGGCGGTCTCAGTACCCTTTCAATGCATGTCCAACGGAACGTGTCTGCACTTTTTCCATGAATGTCACCAAAATGCTGGACCAGGGGTGTACTTGCTGTTCCTACCCTGATGCTAGAAAGGTGCTCCCTAATGCGGGACCTGACCTCCCTAGTAGTTAGGCCCACATATTGTTTGTTGCAGGCCGCACATGAGGCAAGATATATTGTATATGTTGACCTGCAGTTGAGACACATATTTTTCAGAAACACTTCTCCCGTGACCAATGAGCTAAATTGGCAACCGAATGAACTGTTCCTTGAGAATACCCTTGAAAACACTCTTGGGATGGCAACTCTTGGTGTGTAACAGCGTATTGCCCGAAATGGGCTTCCTATATACTGTAGTACGTATTTTTTCACCAATGATTCCCAAGAGTGTAACATCAAGATAACTGATGTTAGTATAGCTTAATTCAAAGGTAAAACTCAATCCCAGGTCATTGTCATTCAGGAAACTCAGGACATTACAGTATATGCAAATTACATAATAAAACATAGTCAAAACAGTCATTAAATGAATTACATTTCTTATGCTAGGGAAATAGAATATTCAGTCCTCATATTTTATCCCCTCATATATTACCGGTCACTTTTGGACCTATAGTTAGCATACTGTTCCATGCTAGGGGTTATGTAAAAGGAGATAAAACTTAGGCTAATTTAATAAGTATAAAGGGAAAAACAAAGAAAAACTACATCTCCATAAACTGGAAAAATAAGACATGATAACAGCTTTAGGTATGGTGGAGATGTATGTAACTGGAAAAGGTCAAATCGTCATTACTGTCCACAGAGTTCCAATCAGCAAACATAAACAGAGTAGATCAAATAAAACAATTATACACATTCGAGGCATCTGAAAACTGACATCTGCCCCGTCCAGATTGTGGGATTATAATGTATAGGTGGACCGGTGAGAGATTATATTCGTAGGCAGGGGTCATGTGCTAGCTCTTCTGACAGTAAAAGTGGATCTTCAAAGCCGGGGTAGATTAGTTAAATATACTCAAGAGGAATAAATCGTACATCAACACTTTCAGACCCTTACATTAACATTATAAGAGTTAATAATTGTAGTGGAAAATACATGGGCCAATAGAGGTAGGATTAACTACTGTGACGGGACCCTGTGTTCTATATGTATTCACATCAGAAAGCCTTACTACATATTTGCTATAATATAATATTATAGGTGTTTTTGTCAGAGATTATGCGTGAGGTAACTTCTATATTTGATAATTATGTATGGCGTCTTTGAAGTATAGTCTATGTGTTACCTCGATCCCCGCCGCTGCGGCCGTCAGCCGCGAGGAAGGCAAACCTGCATGTGTGAAATATATATGCGCCATAGGGGTAAATTATGCCTACAGCGTTATAGCGCGAAAGCTTAATGATCAGTGCTCACCCATGACCCCATCCTCATCCCTATCTGGCCATAGCAGACATGAATAACCGTTAGTCGCATAAAATAAATTTATAACAGTTGCACAAACAAACAGCAATAAACAGTGCTGCAGGGTAACTTTTTCAATACATGTAAATAAACTGGTTTAATTTATAGCTACCGTGGTATAGTGCTAAAGCTTTATAGACAGTAATCACAAGCA